>NC_140169.1:73922209-74522209 GCF_963971535.1 Notolepis coatsorum | reverse complement strand
AATTCTGCTCCATGGCTTCTAAACCTTTCACCGGCCCTCTGCCGTCCACCAAATTCTGCTCCATGGCTTCTAAACCTGTCACCGGCCCTCTGCCGTCCACCAAATTCTGCTCCATGGCTTCTAAACCTTTCACCGGCCCTCTGCCGTCCACCAAATTCTGCTCCATGGCTTCTAAACCTTTCACCGGCCCTCTGCCGTCCACCAAATTCTGCTCCATGGCTTCTAAACCTTTCACCGGCCCTCTGCCGTCCACCAAATTCTGCTCCATGGCTTCTAAACCTTTCACCGGCCCTCTGCCGTCCACCAAATTCTGCTCCATGGCTTCTAAACCTTTCACCGGCCCTCTGCCGTCCACCAAATCCTGCTCCATGGCTTCTAAACCTTTCACCGGCCCTCTGCCGTCCACCAAATTCTGCTCCATGGCTTCTAAACCTTTCACCGGCCCTCTGCCGTCCACCAAATTCTGCTCCATGGCTTCTAAACCTTTCACCGGCCCTCTGCCGTCCACCAAATTCTGCTCCATGGCTTCTAAACCTTTCACCGGCCCTCTGCCGTCCACCAAATTCTGCTCCATGGCTTCTAAACCTTTCACCGGCCCTCTGCCGTCCACCAAATTCTGCTCCATGGCTTCTAAACCTTTCACCGGCCCTCTGCCGTCCACCAAATTCTGCTCCATGGCTTCTAAACCTGTCACCGGCCCTCTGCCGTCCACCAAATTCTGCTCCATGGCTTCTAAACCTTTCACCGGCCCTCTGCCGTCCACCAAATTCTGCTCCATGGCTTCTAAACCTTTCACCGGCCCTCTGCCGTCCACCAAATTCTGCTCCATGGCTTCTAAACCTTTCACCGGCCCTCTGCCGTCCACCAAATTCTGCTCCATGGCTTCTAAACCTTTCACCGGCCCTCTGCCGTCCACCAAATTCTGCTCCATGGCTTCTAAACCTTTCACCGGCCCTCTGCCGTCCACCAAATTCTGCTCCATGGCTTCTAAACCTTTCACCGGCCCGCTGCCGTCCACCAAATTCTGCTCCATGGCTTCTAAACCTTTCACCGGCCCTCTGCCGTCCACCAAATTCTGCTCCATGGCTTCTAAACCTTTCACCGGCCCTCTGCCGTCCACCAAATTCTGCTCCATGGCTTCTAAACCTTTCACCGGCCCTCTGCCGTCCACCAAATTCTGCTCCATGGCTTCTAAACCTTTCACCGGCCCTCTGCCGTCCACCAAATTCTGCTCCATGGCTTCTAAATCTTTCACCGGCCCTCTGCCGTCCACCAAATTCTGCTCCATGGCTTCTAAACCTGTCACCGGCCCTCTGCCGTCCACCAAATTCTGCTCCATGGCTTCTAAACCTGTCACCGGCCCTCTGCCGTCCACCAAATTCTGCTCCATGGCTTCTAAACCTGTCACCGGCCCTCTGCCGTCCACCAAATTCTGCTCCATGGCTTCTAAACCTTTCACCGGCCCTCTGCCGTCCACCAAATTCTGCTCCATGGCTTCTAAACCTTTCACCGGCCCTCTGCCGTCCACCAAATTCTGCTCCATGGCTTCTAAACCTTTCACCGGCCCTCTGCCGTCCACCAAATTCTGCTCCATGGCTTCTAAACCTTATATGGATCCCTTTTAAACTATATTTAAGTTCTCAGGAGATGTATCAAGGGTCCCAACTGTAGAATGGCTAGGGGCCAGGAAAGGTCAAAGACCCAGGTCACAGGCCAACTGCACTTAAAAGCACAGACCTTGCATTATACAATAGCTCCCCCTAGTGACTATTCCAGATAACAGGAATGTGGGATTGGGGCCTTGAATATGACCCGACTTGAACTCTCACTCAGAGAAGGTGCCAGTACACATGTACATCCTCTCCCAATGACTTGATTTAAGTTGTCCTCATTAGTATAGTGGTCAGTATCCCTGCCTGTCACGCGGGAGACCGGGGTTCAATTCCCCGACGGGGAGAACTCAAATTTTCAAGAGCACTAGCATTAACTCTATACATGCAGCACTTTTAGGATGCTTAGTTGTCCCCATTAGTACAGTGGTCAGTATCCCCGCCTATCACGCGGGAGACCAGGGTTCAATTCCCCGATGGGGAGAACTCAAATCTTCAAGAGCACTATCATTAACTCTATACATGCAGCACTTTTAGGCTCTCTTATTTTAAACAATTAGGGACCAAATTGCACTCTTGTTTAATATAACACCTTGCTCTAGGCTCTACACATTTCTTCCTTTAAATCTTTTTCTGTTTATTTCCTTCACAAGCTATCTCTTCCCCCCCCCCCCCACCCCCTTTTTTCCTATGAGTGAACAGAAGTATTGGGGACAGACTAAATACCATCCCTGTGCCCGTGCCCACTCCAACACTTACTTAGTGTTGGGGAACAGTCCCCTAACCTAACCCTAACCCTAACCCTAACCCTAACCCTAACCCTAACCGTCCACCAAATTCTGCTCCATGGCTTCTAAACCTTTCACCGGCCCTCTGCCGTCCACCAAATTCTGCTCCATGGCTTCTAAACCTTTCACCGGCCCTCTGCCGTCCACCAAATTCTGCTCCATGGCTTCTAAACCTTTCACCGGCCCTCTGCCGTCCACCAAATTCTGCTCCATGGCTTCTAAACCTTTCACCGGCCCTCTGCCGTCCACCAAATTCTGCTCCATGGCTTCTAAACCTTTCACCGGCCCTCTGCCGTCCACCAAATTCTGCTCCATGGCTTCTAAACCTTTCACCGGCCCTCTGCCGTCCACCAAATTCTGCTCCATGGCTTCTAAACCTTTCACCGGCCCTCTGCCGTCCACCAAATTCTGCTCCATGGCTTCTAAACCTTTCACCGGCCCTCTGCCGTCCACCAAATTCTGCTCCATGGCTTCTAAACCTGTCACCGGCCCTCTGCCGTCCACCAAATTCTGCTCCATGGCTTCTAAACCTTTCACCGGCCCTCTGCCGTCCACCAAATTCTGCTCCATGGCTTCTAAACCTTTCACCGGCCCTCTGCCGTCCACCAAATTCTGCTCCATGGCTTCTAAACCTTTCACCGGCCCTCTGCCGTCCACCAAATTCTGCTCCATGGCTTCTAAACCTTTCACCGGCCCTCTGCCGTCCACCAAATTCTGCTCCATGGCTTCTAAACCTTTCACCGGCCCTCTGCCGTCCACCAAATTCTGCTCCATGGCTTCTAAACCTTTCACCGGCCCTCTGCCGTCCACCAAATTCTGCTCCATGGCTTCTAAACCTTTCACCGGCCCTCTGCCGTCCACCAAATTCTGCTCCATGGCTTCTAAACCTTTCACCGGCCCTCTGCCGTCCACCAAATTCTGCTCCATGGCTTCTAAACCTTTCACCGGCCCTCTGCCGTCCACCAAATTCTGCTCCATGGCTTCTAAACCTTTCACCGGCCCTCTGCCGTCCACCAAATTCTGCTCCATGGCTTCTAAACCTTTCACCGGCCCTCTGCCGTCCACCAAATTCTGCTCCATGGCTTCTAAACCTGTCATCGGCCCTCTGCCGTCCACCAAATTCTGCTCCATGGCTTCTAAACCTTTCACCGGCCCTCTGCCGTCCACCAAATTCTGCTCCATGGCTTCTAAACCTTTCACCGGCCCTCTGCCGTCCACCAAATTCTGCTCCATGGCTTCTAAACCTTTCACCGGCCCTCTGCCGTCCACCAAATTCTGCTCCATGGCTTCTAAACCTTTCACCGGCCCTCTGCCGTCCACCAAATTCTGCTCCATGGCTTCTAAACCTTTCACCGGCCCTCTGCCGTCCACCAAATTCTGCTCCATGGCTTCTAAACCTTTCACCGGCCCGCTGCCGTCCACCAAATTCTGCTCCATGGCTTCTAAACCTTTCCCCGGCCCTCTGCCGTCCACCAAATTCTGCTCCATGGCTTCTAAACCTTTCACCGGCCCTCTGCCGTCCACCAAATTCTGCTCCATGGCTTCTAAACCTTTCACCGGCCCTCTGCCGTCCACCAAATTCTGCTCCATGGCTTCTAAACCTTTCACCGGCCCTCTGCCGTCCACCAAATTCTGCTCCATGGCTTCTAAACCTGTCACCGGCCCTCTGCCGTCCACCAAATTCTGCTCCATGGCTTCTAAACCTGTCACCGGCCCTCTGCCGTCCACCAAATTCTGCTCCATGGCTTCTAAACCTGTCACCGGCCCTCTGCCGTCCACCAAATTCTGCTCCATGGCTTCTAAACCTTTCACCGGCCCTCTGCCGTCCACCAAATTCTGCTCCATGGCTTCTAAACCTTTCACCGGCCCTCTGCCGTCCACCAAATTCTGCTCCATGGCTTCTAAACCTTTCACCGGCCCTCTGCCGTCCACCAAATTCTGCTCCATGGCTTCTAAACCTTTCACCGGCCCTCTGCCGTCCACCAAATTCTGCTCCATGGCTTCTAAACCTTTCACCGGCCCTCTGCCGTCCACCAAATTCTGCTCCATGGCTTCTAAACCTTTCACCGGCCCTCTGCCGTCCACCAAATTCTGCTCCATGGCTTCTAAACCTTTCACCGGCCCTCTGCCGTCCACCAAATTCTGCTCCATGGCTTCTAAAGCTTTCACCGGCCCTCTGCCGTCCACCAAATTCTGCTCCATGGCTTCTAAACCTTTCACCGGCCCTCTGCCGTCCACCAAATTCTGCTCCATGGCTTCTAAACCTTTCACCGGCCCTCTGCCGTCCACCAAATTCTGCTCCATGGCTTCTAAACCTTTCACCGGCCCTCTGCCGTCCACCAAATTCTGCTCCATGGCTTCTAAACCTGTCACCGGCCCTCTGCCGTCCACCAAATTCTGCTCCATGGCTTCTAAACCTGTCACCGGCCCTCTGCCGTCCACCAAATTCTGCTCCATGGCTTCTAAACCTTTCACCGGCCCTCTGCCGTCCACCAAATTCTGCTCCATGGCTTCTAAACCTTTCACCGGCCCTCTGCCGTCCACCAAATTCTGCTCCATGGCTTCTAAACCTTTCACCGGCCCTCTGCCGTCCACCAAATTCTGCTCCATGGCTTCTAAACCTTATATGGCTCCCTTTTAAACTATATTTAAGTTCTCAGGAGATGTATCAAGGGTCCCAACTGTAGAATGGCTAGGGGCCAGGAAAGGTCAAAGACCCAGGTCACAGGCCAACTGCACTTAAAAGCACAGACCTTGCATTATACAATAGCTCCCCCTAGTGACTATTCCAGATAACAGGAATGTGGGATTGGGGCCTTGAATATGACCCGACTTGAACTCTCACTCAGAGAAGGTGCCAGTACACATGTACATCCTCTCCCAATGACTTGATTTAAGTTGTCCTCATTAGTATAGTGGTCAGTATCCCTGCCTGTCACGCGGGAGACCGGGGTTCAATTCCCTGACGGGGAGAACTCAAATTTTCAAGAGCACTAGCATTAACTCTATACATGCAGCACTTTTAGGATGCTTAGTTGTCCCCATTAGTACAGTGGTCAGTATCCCCGCCTATCACGCGGGAGACCAGGGTTCAATTCCCCGACGGGGAGAACTCAAATCTTCAAGAGCACTATCATTAACTCTATACATGCAGCACTTTTAGGCTCTCTTATTTTAAACAATTAGGGACCAAATTGCACTCTTGTTTAATATAACACCTTGCTCTAGGCTCTACACATTTTTTCCTTTAAATCTTTTTCTGTTTATTTCCTTCACAAGCTATCTCTTCCCCCCCCCCCCCCCCCGCCCACTTTTTTCCTATGAGTGAACAGAAGTATTGGGGACAGACTAAATACCATCCCTGTGCCCGTGCCCACTCCAACACTTACTTAGTGTTGGGGAACAGTCCCCTAACCTAACCCTAACCCTAACCCTAACCCTAACCGTCCACCAAATTCTGCTCCATGGCTTCTAAACCTTTCACCGGCCCTCTGCCGTCCACCAAATTCTGCTCCATGGCTTCTAAACCTTTCACCGGCCCTCTGCCGTCCACCAAATTCTGCTCCATGGCTTCTAAACCTTATATGGCTCCCTTTTAAACTATATTTAAGTTCTCAGGAGATGTATCAAGGGTCCCAACTGTAGAATGGCTAGGGGCCAGGAAAGGTCAAAGACCCAGGTCACAGGCCAACTGCACTTAAAAGCACAGACCTTGCATTATACAATAGCTCCCCCTAGTGACTATTCCAGATAACAGGAATGTGGGATTGGGGCCTTGAATATGACCCGACTTGAACTCTCACTCAGAGAAGGTGCCAGTACACATGTACATCCTCTCCCAATGACTTGATTTAAGTTGTCCTCATTAGTATAGTGGTCAGTATCCCTGCCTGTCACGCGGGGGCCAGCCGTGTATAGGTGTAACAGACTGACAGCCAATGAAATGGGTGCATTTGTCACGCTGTCCAAGGAGCTGAACTGCTCTCGTGCAGCAGTGTTCGAATCCCGGTCGGGGCAAAAGCCTGTCATACATTATCAAAGATAAACAGCTATGTTGAATCAATAAACATGAATATCACTAAATAAACAAGAATATTGCACAGATTTAGATTATAATAGTAAAGCTATTATAATAGTTCGATGGTTGTGATGGCAAAGTTTGCGTCAGGTTCCTTACTGTATATTTGCATATCGTATGTCACAAATGTAACAGTACTATATACCTGTATGTCATGTATGTCCCTGTCATATATGTCATAAATGTCACTATGAATTGAAAATGGCAGACCCTGATGTAAACAAGACAAATGTCTTTCTCTGCTCTGCATCCCCTTAAACATTTTGTGTATTGAGCCGTACTGTATTGTACCCATTCTGCAATCTGTTAAATAAAGTTTTCATTCATTAATTCTGTCCCCGTCTCTCCTTGTTGCACATATTTAGATTATCATTAGATTGTAGCGGCAGAGGTTTTTGTCAACTTAAATCATGTTTCTTAATTTATGCACAGGCCTGTGGTCCCCAACACCTCTGGGGTCAAACACCATCTCCTCAGTCTTCTTAACATTTAAAACCAGACAGTTATTGTCGCACCAGTTTACAAACCACTGAATTTCCAAATAATAGTCAGCTAGGTCACTGTCATTCTTAATTAGAGCTAAAATGGCAGCGTCATCAGGAAATGTTCATATCATATCTGGTGAATTACCTAGCTCATGGAAGTCGGCCATGGTTCTCCCCTTGTTAAAGGGCGGAGACCCCTCTGACCTAAATAATTATCGCCCTATTTCCAGATTGTCTGTAATGGCCAAAGTCTTTGAATCGCTTGTAAACAAACTGAAAGAGTTTCTAGCTGACCATAATATTCTTAACAAGTCTCAGTCAGGCTTCAGATCCATAGTACTTCAGCGACTATGCTAGTCTCAAATGACATAATTGAAGCACTAGACAAGAAAAAACACTGTGCAGCATTGTTTGTTGATCTGTCTAAAGCGTTTGACTCTGTGGATCACGCATTACTGCAGAGGCTTGGCTGCATATAGGTCTTGGTAAAACGGCTTTGAGCTGGTTTAAAAACTATCTATCTGAAAGAACTGTGTCTCAGTAATAAAAATAATAATAACTTTATTTGTATAGCACCTTTCATACAGGGGATTGCAGTTCAAAGTGCTTTACATCAGTAAGAAATAAAACATAAAATCAGTGTAAAACAAGCAGCAAGAGCAAAGCATAAAGTGGGATAAAATAATGCAGATATATTAATCAATTCATATCAGAACCTCACGTTCCAATATGCTTCTGTAATCTGTTACAAAACATGATAAGGTTATAGTATGCACCCAGCAGATAGTGGGGCGTAAAGATAAAAGTAGAAATAAGTCAAATGAGCAGACATATAAAATCACAGTTTTTCACATTAGGATCTAACATCCTTTAGGGCCACCTTGTTTATGGTTTGATTCAGTTTTAGTAGAATATAAAATACATGAATGATGAAATGAGCACATAAAGTGCAGACATACTATAAAATCCTCTGATATATAAAATAAAGGAGAATAAAGACATCCCTCCAGGCCTCCAACTCCCTCTGAAAAAACTCTGTCTCAACAAAGTCCTGGAATGGCATCCTGGGATTGGTGAGTCCTTCTGCTGCATAGGTCTGGAAGACCTTAGTGGAGCAGTAGAAGTACAGTATCTCACCGCTCCAGTCTGATAAGTGGATGGTGGAGCCATCTCTGAGGAACCGGGACTTTGGCTGACCAGTTGTGTGTCCTCTTGGGGAGCCGCTGTTGTTGTTTCTGCTGCTTCTCCAGCATCTCACTGAATGAATGAATGAAAACTTTATTTAACAGATTGCAGAATGGGTACAATACAGTACGGCTCAATACACACAATTGTTAAGGGGATGCAGACCAGAGAAAGACGTTTGTCTTGTTTACATCAGGGTCCCCTATTTTCAATTCATAGTGACATTTATGACACACACAACATACATGACATCATGACATTTATGACATAGGGACATACATGACATACAGGTATATAGTACTGTTACATTTGTGACATATACGATATGCAAATATACAGTACTGTTACCCATAGATCCTAACTATTATAATAGTTCAATGGTTGTGATGGCAAAGTTTGCGTCAGGTTCCTTACTGTATATTTGCATATCGTATGTCACAAATGTAACAGTACTATTGTTTCTGGCTTAAAGGCCAACCTTCATATTGTATTTTTGTTCAATAAACAATGTGGACTAAACCTTCAACAATACACAGAAGGTTAACCCTTTCACTGCCACACAACAGCCGGTTAACCCTGTAAACCTTCTAGTCCCAAAACATTCTGTGACTAATTCAGTGCAGATTGTAATGTATTGTCATCATGCAGCACAAGTACAGTACAACTAAAAGAGGTTTGGCATCCAACCAGAGTGACTATGTAGCAGTAACGTGAAATAGTAATATACACTGTACAGGTGGTTAAACTGGGTATAACATATATAAATTAGTACTATGAGTACTACATGTATGTACAGAGTTGTAGTATTAATATGTACAGTGATACAGGTATAAAGACACTATGGTATAAGTCATACTGGCCAGCAGTGTAACTAGTAAGAGTAGGTAAGAGATATGTACAGATTTAGATATAGTATTAATATGTACAGTGATACAGGTATAAAGACACTATGGTAGTAAGTCATACTGGCCAGCAGTGTAACTAGTAAGAGTAGGTAAGAGATATGTAAAGAAAAAACGAACTCAGTCACTCGGTAAATCAATTCAATTGGAGTCTCTTTAAACAGCGGCAACACAAACCTATTGGTAAACAAACGTATTGTTGAAAATATACAATATGACTGCTGTTGTGACAGTGTTTAGGAATCGGATCTTATTTAGTAGTTTAAACTCACCTTCAAACATTAACAGGTTGAAAAACGCTACTTTCTCCAGCTCTGCTCTTCTTCTGTTCTTCTTCTCCTAAATGTGGATACAGCGCAGCATCCACAAACTCGCAACAGCGCCACTAGTGGCCAAAATAATACATGGTTTTGTAAACAGGGAGTGGATGGAAGTTAAGGGAAGGATCGTCGTTAAGACACACGAGTGAATGGACGTTAAGGCCAACTACTCCAGGGTGCCGCGAGGGAGGCCCGGGTTCGATTCCCTGCCAATGCATGAGCCATTTTTAAGCACAGCAAAATCTAGACAAAAGACAGAAAGAAGGTTGTTGAGATATCAGTGCTTTACACTTGCAATCTATGAAGACTGCATTATTAGATCTGTGAAAGAGGCAACAGCAGTAACCAGATCTACTACCACTTTGGAACGGACTTGAACTGCCGGCCATTTTTCAGTGTCTAGGTCACAGAGAAATTGACGACAGAGGAAGGGACACTTGTTTAATCTTTGACTGCAACACTGGTTCTCTCACTGGTGGAATTTTGGGAGTCAAAAGTCACATAAGTAGAGCATTGGTGGTTCAGTGGTAGAATTCTCACCTGCCACGCGGGAGGCCTGGGTTCGATTCCCGGCCAATGCATGAGCCATTTTTAAGCACAGCTAAATCTAGACAAAAGACAGAAAGAAGGTTGTTGAGATATCAGTGCTTTACACTTGCAATCTATGAAGACTGCATTATTAGATCTCTGAAAGAGGCAACAGCAGTAACCAGATCTACTACCACTTTGGAACGGACTTGAACTGCCGGCCATTTTTCAGTGACTGCAACACTGGTTCTCTCACTGGTGGAATTTTGGGAGTCAAAAGTCACATGAGTAGAGCATTGGTGGTTAAGTGGTAGAATTCTCGCCTGCCACGCGGGAGGCCTGGGTTCGATTCCCGGCCAATGCATGAGCCATTTTTAAGCACAGCAAAATCTAGACAAAAGACAGAAAGAAGGTTGTTGAGATATCAGTGCTTTACACTTGCAATCTATGAAGACTGCATTATTAGATCTCTGAAAGAGGCAACAGCAGTAACCAGATCTACTACCACTTTGGAACGGACTTGAACTGCCGGCCATTTTTCAGTGTCTAGGTCACAGAGAAATTGACGACAGAGGAAGGGACACTTGTTTAATCTTTGACTGCAACACTGGTTCTCTCACTGGTGGAATTTTGGGAGTCAAAAGTCACATAAGTAGAGCATTGGTGGTTCAGTGGTAGAATTCTTGCCTGCCACGCGGGAGGCCCGGGTTCGATTCCCAGCCAATGCATGAGCCATTTTTAAGCACAGCAAAATCTAGACAAAAGACAGAAAGAAGGTTGTTGAGATATCAGTGCTTTACACTTGCAATCTATGAAGACTGCATTATTAGATCTCTGAAAGAGGCAACAGCAGTAACCAGATCTACTACCACTTTGGAACGGACTTGAACTGCCGGCCATTTTTCAGTGTCTAGGTCACAGAGAAATTGACGACAGAGGAAGGGACACTTGTTTAATCTTTGACTGCAACACTGGTTCTCTCACTGGTGGAATTTTGGGAGTCAAAAGTCACATAAGTAGAGCATTGGTGGTTCAGTGGTAGAATTCTCGCCTGCCACGCGGGAGGCCTGGGTTCGTTTCCCGGCCAATGCATGAGCCATTTTTAAGCACAGCAAAATCTAGACAAAAGACAGAAAGAAGGTTGTTGAGATATCAGTGCTTTACACTTGCAATCTATGAAGACTGCATTATTAGATCTCTGAAAGAGGCAACAGCAGTAACCAGATCTACTACCACTTTGGAACGGACTTGAACTGCCGGCCATTTTTCAGTGTCTAGGTCACAGAGAAATTGACGGCAGAGGAAGGGACACTTGTTTAATCTTTGACTGCAACACTGGTTCTCTCACTGGTGGAATTTTGGGAGTCAAAAGTCACATAAGTAGAGCATTGGTGGTTCAGTGGTAGAATTCTCGCCTGCCACGCGGGGGCCAGCCGTGTATAGGTGTAACAGACTGACAGCCAATGAAATGGGTGCATTTGTCACGCTGTCCAAGGAGCTGAACTGCTCTCGTGCAGCCGTGTTCGAATCCCGGTCGGGGCAAAAGCCTGTCATACATTATCAAAGATAAACAGCTATGTTGAATCAATAAACATGAATATCACTAAATAAACATGAATATTGCACAGATTTAGATTATAATAGTAAAGCTATTATAATAGTTCGATGGTTGTGATGGCAAAGTTTGCGTCAGGTTCCTTACTGTATATTTGCATATCGTATGTCACAAATGTAACAGTACTATATACCTGTATGTCATGTATGTCCCTGTCATAAATGTCATGTATGTCATAAATGTCACTATGAATTGAAAATGGCAGACCCTGATGTAAACAAGACAAATGTCTTTCTCTGCTCTGCATCCCCTTAAACATTTTGTGTATTGAGCCGTACTGTATTGTACCCATTCTGCAATCTGTTAAATAAAGTTTTCATTCATTAATTCTGTCCCCGTCTCTCCTTGTTGCACATATTTAGATTATCATTAGATTGTAGCGGCAGAGGTTTTTGTCAACTTAAATCATGTTTCTTAATTTATGCACAGGACTGTGTGTGGATGACCACAGGCCTGTGGTCCCCAACACCTCTGGGGTCAAACACCATCTCCTCAGTCTTCTTAACATTTAAAACCAGACAGTTATTGTCGCACCAGTTTACAAACCACTGGATTTCCAAATAATAGTCAGCTAGGTCACTGTCATTCTTAATTAGAGCTAAAATGGCAGCGTCATCAGGAAATGTTCATATCATATCTGGTGAATTACCTAGCTCATGGAAGTCGGCCATGGTTCTTCCCTTGTTAAAGGGCGGAGACCCCTCTGACCTAAATAATTATCGCCCTATTTCCAGATTGTCTGTAATGGCCAAAGTCTTTGAATCTCTTGTAAACAAACTGAAAGAGTTTCTAGCTGACCATAATATTCTTAACAAGTCTCAGTCAGGCTTCAGATCCATAGTACTTCAGCGACTATGCTAGTCTCAAATGACATAATTGAAGCACTAGACAAGAAAAAACACTGTGCAGCATTGTTTGTTGATCTGTCTAAAGCGTTTGACTCTGTGGATCACGCATTACTGCAGAGGCTTGGCTGCATATAGGTCTTGGAAAAACGGCTTTGAGCTGGTTTAAAAACTATCTGAAAGAACTGTGTCTCAGTAATAATAATAATAACTTTATTTGTATAGCACCTTTCATACAGGGGATTGCAGTTCAAAGTGCTTTACATCAGTAAGAAATAAAACATAAAATAAGTGTAAAACAAGCAGCAAGAGCAAAGCATAAAGTGGGATAAAATAATGCAGATATATTAATCAATTCATATCAGAACCTCACGTTCCAATATGCTTCTGTAATCTGTTACAAAACATGATAAGGTTATAGTATGCACCCAGCAGATAGTGGGGCGTAAAGATAAAAGTAGAAATAAGTCAAATGAGCAGACATATAAAATCACAGTTTTTCACATTAGGATCTAACATCCTTTAGGGCCACCTTGTTTATGGTTTGATTCAGTTTTAGTAGAATGTAAAATACATGAATGATGAAATGAGCACATAAAGTGCAGACATACTATACAATCCTCTGATATATAAAATAAAGGAGAATAAAGACATCCCTCCAGGCCTCCAACTCCCTCTGAAAAAACTCTGTCTCAACAAAGTCCTGGAATGGCATCCTGGGATTGGTGAGTCCTTCTGCTGCCTAGGTCTGGAAGACCTTAGTGGAGCAGTAGAAGTACAGTATCTCACCGCTCCAGTCTGATAAAAAAAAAAGTGGATGGTGGAGCCATCTCTGAGGAACCGGGACTTTGGCTGACCACAGGCGAGGCAGGTGTGTGTCCTCTTGGGGAGCCGGCGCCGCTGTTGTTGTTGCTGCTGCTGCTGCTTCTCCAGCATCTCACTGAATGAATGAATGAAAACTTTATTTAACAGATTGCAGAATGGGTACAATACAGTACGGCTCAATACACACAATTGTTAAGGGGATGCAGAGCAGAGAAAGACGTTTGTCTTGTTTACATCAGGGTCCCCTATTTTCAATTCATAGTGACATTTATGACACACACAACATACATGACATCATGACATTTATGACATAGGGACATACATGACATACAGGTATATAGTACTGTTACATTTGTGACATATACGATATGCAAATATACAGTACTGTTACCCATAGATCCTAACTATTATAATAGTTCAATGGTTGTGATGGCAAAGTTTGCGTCAGGTTCCTTACTGTATATTTGCATATCGTATGTCACGTAACAGTACTATTGTTTCTGGCTTAAAGGCCAACCTTCATGTTGTATTTTTGTTCAATAAACAATGTGGACTAAACCTTCAACAATACACAGAAGGTTAACCCTTTCACTGCCACACGACAGCCGGTTAACCCTGTAAACCTTCTAGTCCCAAAACATTCTGTGACTAATTCAGTGCAGATTGTAATGTATTGTCATCATGCAGCACAAGTACAGTACAACTAAAAGAGGTTTGGCATCCAACCAGAGTGACTATGTAGCAGTAACGTGAAATAGTAATATACACTGTACAGGTGGTTAAACTGGGTATAACATATATAAATTAGTACTATGAGTACTACATGTATGTACAGAGTTGTAGTATTAATATGTACAGTGATACAGGTATAAAGACACTATGGTAGTAAGTCATTCTGACCAGCAGTGTAACTAGTAAGAGTAGGTAAGAGATATGTACAGATATATATATAATTATATACCAATGATGTAAACTACCCATAATTGATCAGTAGGGTTTAACCTGGAGGTTGGGCTTTAAACATCTAGCCCAGGGACTACAACTGAAAACTAGCAACCCTGCTAATGTTGGCATATTTACAGTTTTTAATTTGTATTCATTTATAAATGTATAACTGTTGATTGATATGCACTGTCCCTGATCAAATAAACGGAGTAAAAAATAAAAGCATAGCAGATAGATAGAGATAGATAGATCAGAAACAAAACACGACTCAGTCAGCTTCACAGAGTACATCCAACTGTTGAAACTGCCAACAAACGTATTGTTGAAAATATACAATATGACTGCTGTTGTGACAGTGTTTAGGAATCGGATCTTATTTAGTAGTTTAAACTCACCTTCAAACTTTAACAGGTTGAATAAAAAACGCTACTTTCTCCAGCCGGATCTCTTCTTCTGTTCTTCTTCTCCTAAATGTGGATACAGCGGCGCAGCAGCCATCCACAAACTCGCAACAGCGCCACTAATGGCCAAAATAATACATGGTTTTGTAAACAGGGAGTGGATGGTCGTTAAGGGAATTAAGAGCGAGTGAATGGACGTTAAGGCCAACTACTCCAGGGTGCCGCGCGGGAGACCGGGGTTCAATTCCCCGACGGGGAGAACTCAAATTTTCAAGAGCACTAGCATTAACTCTATACATGCAGCACTTTTAGGATGCTTAGTTGTCCCCATTAGTACAGTGGTCAGTATTCCCGTCTATCACGCGGGAGACCAGGGTTCAATTCCCCGACGGGGAGAACTCAAATCTTCAAGAGCACTATCATTAAATCTATACATGCAGCACATTTAGGCTCTCTTATTTTAAACAATTAGGGACCAAATTGCACTCTTGTTTAATATAACACCTTGCTCTAGGCTCTACACATTTTTTCCTTTAAATCTTTTTCTGTTTATTTCCTTCACAAGCTATCTCTTCCCCCCCCCCCGCCCCATTTTTTCCTATGAGTGAACAGAAGTATTGGGGACAGACTAAATACCATCCCTGTGCCCATGTCCACTCCAACACTTACTTAGTGTTGGGGAACAGTCCCCTAACCTAACCCTAACCCTAACCCTAACCCTAACCCTAACCCTAACCCTAACCCTAACCGTCCACCAAATTCTGCTCCATGGCTTCTAAACCTTTCACCGGCCCTCTGCCGTCTACCAAATTCTGCTCCATGGCTTCTAAACCTTTCACCGGCCCTCTGCCGTCCACCAAATTCTGCTCCATGGCTTCTAAACCTTTCACCGGCCCTCTGCCGTCCACCAAATTCTGCTCCATGGCTTCTAAACCTTTCACCGGCCCTCTGCCGTCCACCAAATTCTGCTCCATGGCTTCTAAACCTTTAACCGGCCCTCTGCCGTCCACCAAATTCTGCTCCATGGCTTCTAAACCTTTCACCGGCCCTCTGCCGTCCACCAAATTCTGCTCCATGGCTTCTAAACCTTTCACCGGCCCTCTGCCGTCCACCAAATTCTGCTCCATGGCTTCTAAACCTTTCACCGGCCCTCTGCCGTCCACCAAATTCTGCTCCATGGCTTCTAAACCTTTCACCGGCCCTCTGCCGTCCACCAAATTCTGCTCCATGGCTTCTAAACCTTATATGGCTCCCTTTTAAACTATATTTAAGTTCTCAGGAGATGTATCAAGGGTCCCAACTGTAGAATGGCTAGGGGCCAGGAAAGGTCAAAGACCCAGGTCACAGGCCAACTGCACTTAAAAGCACAGACCTTGCATTATACAATAGCTCCCCCTAGTGACTATTCCAGATAACAGGAATGTGGGATTGGGGCCTTGAATATGACCCGACTTGAACTCTCACTCAGAGAAGGTGCCAGTACACATGTACATCATCTCCCAATGACTTGATTTAAGTTGTCCTCATTAGTATAGTGGTCAGTATCCCTGCCTGTCACGCGGGGGCCAGCCGTGTATAGGTGTAACAGACTGACAGCCAATGAAATGGGTGCATTTGTCACGCTGTCCAAGGAGCTGAACTGCTCTCGTGCAGCAGTGTTCGAATCCCGGTCGGGGCAAAAGCCTGTCATACATTATCAAAGATAAACAGCTATGTTGAATCAATAAACATGAATATCACTAAATAAACATGAATATTGCACAGATTTAGATTATAATAGTAAAGCTATTATAATAGTTCGATGGTTGTGATGGCAAAGTTTGCGTCAGGTTCCTTACTGTATATTTGCATATCGTATGTCACAAATGTAACAGTACTATATACCTGTATGTCATGTATGTCCCTGTCATAAATGTCATGTATGTCATAAATGTCACTATGAATTGAAAATGGCAGACCCTGATGTAAACAAGACAAATGTCTTTCTCTGCTCTGCATCCCCTTAAACATTTTGTGTATTGAGCCGTACTGTATTGTACCCATTCTGCAATCTGTTAAATAAAGTTTTCATTCATTAATTCTGTCCCCGTCTCTCCTTGTTGCACATATTTAGATTATCATTAGATTGTAGCGGCAGAGGTTTTTGTCAACTTAAATCATGTTTCTTAATTTATGCACAGGACTGTGTGTGGATGACCACAGGCCTGTGGTCCCCAACACCTCTGGGGTCAAACACCATCTCCTCAGTCTTCTTAACATTTAAAACCAGACAGTTATTGTCGCACCAGTTTACAAACCACTGGATTTCCAAATAATAGTCAGCTAGGTCACTGTCATTCTTAATTAGAGCTAAAATGGCAGCGTCATCAGGAAATGTTCATATCATATCTGGTGAATTACTTAGCTCATGGAAGTCGGCCATGGTTCTCCCCTTGTTAAAGGGCGGAGACCCCTCTGACCTAAATAATTATCGCCCTATTTCCAGATTGTCTGTAATGGCCAAAGTCTTTGAATCGCTTGTAAACAAACTGAAAGAGTTTCTAGCTGACCATAATATTCTTAACAAGTCTCAGTCAGGCTTCAGATCCATAGTACTTCAGCGACTATGCTAGTCTCAAATGACATAATTGAAGCACTAGACAAGAAAAAACACTGTGCAGCATTGTTTGTTGATCTGTCTAAAGCGTTTGACTCTGTGGATCACGCATTACTGCAGAGGCTTGGCTGCATATAGGTCTTGGTAAAACGGCTTTGAGCTGGTTTAAAAACTATCTATCTGAAAGAACTGTGTCTCAGTAATAATAATAATAATAACTTTATTTGTATAGCACCTTTCATACAGGGGATTGCAGTTCAAAGTGCTTTACATCAGTAAGAAATAAAACATAAAATCAGTGTAAAACAAGCAGCAAGAGCAAAGCATAAAGTGGGATAAAATAATGCAGATATATTAATCAATTCATATCAGAACCTCACGTTCCAATATGCTTCTGTAATCTGTTACAAAACATGATAAGGTTATAGTATGCACCCAGCAGATAGTGGGGCGTAAAGATAAAAGTAGAAATAAGTCAAATGAGCAGACATATAAAATCACAGTTTTTCACATTAGGATCTAACATCCTTTAGGGCCACCTTGTTTATGGTTTGATTCAGTTTTAGTAGAATGTAAAATACATGAATGATGAAATGAGCACATAAAGTGCAGACATACTATAAAATCCTCTGATATATAAAATAAAGGAGAATAAAGACATCCCTCCAGGCCTCCAACTCCCTCTGAAAAAACTCTGTCTCAACAAAGTCCTGGAATGGCATCCTGGGATTGGTGAGTCCTTCTGCTGCATAGGTCTGGAAGACCTTAGTGGAGCAGTAGAAGTACAGTATCTCACCGCTCTAGTCTGATAAAAAAAAAAGTGGATGGTGGAGCCATCTCTGAGGAACCGGGACTTTGGCTGACCAGTTGTGTGTCCTCTTGGGGAGCCGCTGTTGTTGTTTCTGCTGCTTCTCCAGCATCTCACTGAATGAATGAATGAAAACTTTATTTAACAGATTGCAGAATGGGTACAATACAGTACGGCTCAATACACACAATTGTTAAGGGGATGCAGACCAGAGAAAGACGTTTGTCTTGTTTACATCAGGGTCCCCTATTTTCAATTCATAGTGACATTTATGACACACACAACATACATGACATCATGACATTTATGACATAGGGACATACATGACATACAGGTATATAGTACTGTTACATTTGTGACATATACGATATGCAAATATACAGTACTGTTACCCATAGATCCTAACTATTATAATAGTTCAATGGTTGTGATGGCAAAGTTTGCGTCAGGTTCCTTACTGTATATTTGCATATCGTATGTCACAAATGTAACAGTACTATTGTTTCTGGCTTAAAGGCCAACCTTCATATTGTATTTTTGTTCAATAAACAATGTGGACTAAACCTTCAACAAAGAAGGTTAACCCTTTCACTGCCACACAACAGCCGGTTAACCCTGTAAACCTTCTAGTCCCAAAACATTCTGTGACTAATTCAGTGCAGATTGTAATGTATTGTCATCATGCAGCACAAGTACAGTACAACTAAAAGAGGTTTGGCATCCAACCAGAGTGACTATGTAGCAGTAACGTGAAATAGTAATATACACTGTACAGGTGGTTAAACTGGGTATAACATATATAAATTAGTACTATGAGTACTACATGTATGTACAGAGTTGTAGTATTAATATGTACAGTGATACAGGTATAAAGACACTATGGTATAAGTCATACTGGCCAGCAGTGTAACTAGTAAGAGTAGGTAAGAGATATGTACAGATTTAGATATAGTATTAATATGTACAGTGATACAGGTATAAAGACACTATGGTAGTAAGTCATACTGGCCAGCAGTGTAACTAGTAAGAGTAGGTAAGAGATATGTACAGAAAAAACGAACTCAGTCACTCGGTAAATCAATTCAATTGGAGTCTCTTTAAACAGCGGCAACACAAACCTATTGGTAAACAAACGTATTGTTGAAAATATACAATATGACTGCTGTTGTGACAGTGTTTAGGAATCGGATCTTATTTAGTAGTTTAAACTCACCTTCAAACATTAACAGGTTGAAAAACGCTACTTTCTCCAGCTCTGCTCTTCTTCTGTTCTTCTTCTCCTAAATGTGGATACAGCGCAGCATCCACAAACTCGCAACAGCGCCACTAGTGGCCAAAATAATACATGGTTTTGTAAACAGGGAGTGGATGGAAGTTAAGGGAAGGATCGTCGTTAAGACACACGAGTGAATGGACGTTAAGGCCAACTACTCCAGGGTGCCGCGCAGACCGGGGTTCAATTCCCCGACGGGGAGAACTCAAATTTTCAAGAGCACTAGCATTAACTCTATACATGCAGCACTTTTAGGATGCTTAGTTGTCCCCATTAGTACAGTGGTCAGTATCCCCGCCTATCACGCGGGAGACCAGGGTTCAATTCCCCGACGGGGAGAACTCAAATCTTCAAGAGCACTATCATTAACTCTATACATGCAGCACTTTTAGGCTCTCTTATTTTAAACAATTAGGGACCAAATTGCACTCTTGTTTAATATAACACCTTGCTCTAGGCTCTACACATTTTTTCCTTTAAATCTTTTTCTGTTTATTTCCTTCACAAGCTATCTCTTCCCCCCCCCACCCCGCCCCCTTTTTTCCTATGAGTGAACAGAAGTATTGGGGACAGACTAAATACCATCCCTGTGCCCGTGCCCACTCCAACACTTACTTAGTGTTGGGGAACAGTCCCCTAACCTAACCCTAACCCTAACCCTAACCCTAACCCTAACCCTAACCCTAACCCTAACCCTAACCCTAACCCTAACCGTCCACCAAATTCTGCTCCATGGCTTCTAAACCTTTCACCGGCCCTCTGCCGTCCACCAAATTCTGCTCCATGGCTTCTAAACCTTTCACCGGCCCTCTGCCGTCCACCAAATTCTGCTCCATGGCTTCTAAACCTTTCACCGGCCCTCTGCCGTCCACCAAATTCTGCTCCATGGCTTCTAAACCTTTCACCGGCCCTCTGCCGTCCACCAAATTCTGCTCCATGGCTTCTAAACCTTTCACCGGCCCTCTGCCGTCCACCAAATTCTGCTCCATGGCTTCTAAACCTTTCACCGGCCCTCTGCCGTCCACCAAATTCTGCTCCATGGCTTCTAAACCTTTCACCGGCCCTCTGCCGTCCACCAAATTCTGCTCCATGGCTTCTAAACCTTTCACCGGCCCTCTGCCGTCCACCAAATTCTGCTCCATGGCTTCTAAACCTGTCACCGGCCCTCTGCCGTCCACCAAATTCTGCTCCATGGCTTCTAAACCTTTCACCGGCCCTCTGCCGTCCACCAAATTCTGCTCCATGGCTTCTAAACCTTTCACCGGCCCTCTGCCGTCCACCAAATTCTGCTCCATGGCTTCTAAACCTTTCACCGGCCCGCTGCCGTCCACCAAATTCTGCTCCATGGCTTCTAAACCTTTCACCGGCCCTCTGCCGTCCACCAAATTCTGCTCCATGGCTTCTAAACCTTTCACCGGCCCTCTGCCGTCCACCAAATTCTGCTCCATGGCTTCTAAACCTTTCACCGGCCCTCTGCCGTCCACCAAATTCTGCTCCATGGCTTCTAAACCTTTCACCGGCCCTCTGCCGTCCACCAAATTCTGCTCCATGGCTTCTAAACCTTTCACCGGCCCTCTGCCGTCCACCAAATTCTGCTCCATGGCTTCTAAACCTGTCACCGGCCCTCTGCCGTCCACCAAATTCTGCTCCATGGCTTCTAAACCTTTCACCGGCCCTCTGCCGTCCACCAAATTCTGCTCCATGGCTTCTAAACCTGTCACCGGCCCTCTGCCGTCCACCAAATTCTGCTCCATGGCTTCTAAACCTTTCACCGGCCCTCTGCCGTCCACCAAATTCTGCTCCATGGCTTCTAAACCTTTCACCGGCCCTCTGCCGTCCACCAAATTCTGCTCCATGGCTTCTAAACCTTTCACCGGCCCTCTGCCGTCCACCAAATTCTGCTCCATGGCTTCTAAACCTTTCACCGGCCCTCTGCCGTCCACCAAATTCTGCTCCATGGCTTCTAAACCTTATATGGCTCCCTTTTAAACTATATTTAAGTTCTCAGGAGATGTATCAAGGGTCCCAACTGTAGAATGGCTAGGGGCCAGGAAAGGTCAAAGACCCAGGTCACAGGCCAACTGCACTTAAAAGCACAGACCTTGCATTATACAATAGCTCCCCCTAGTGACTATTCCAGATAACAGGAATGTGGGATTGGGGCCTTGAATATGACCCGACTTGAACTCTCACTCAGAGAAGGTGCCAGTACACATGTACATCATCTCCCAATGACTTGATTTAAGTTGTCCTCATTAGTATAGTGGTCAGTATCCCTGCCTGTCACGCGGGGGCCAGCCGTGTATAGGTGTAACAGACTGACAGCCAATGAAATGGGTGCATTTGTCACGCTGTCCAAGGAGCTGAACTGCTCTCGTGCAGCAGTGTTCGAATCCCGGTCGGGGCAAAAGCCTGTCATACATTATCAAAGATAAACAGCTATGTTGAATCAATAAACATGAATATCACTAAATAAACATGAATATTGCACAGATTTAGATTATAATAGTAAAGCTATTATAATAGTTCGATGGTTGTGATGGCAAAGTTTGCGTCAGGTTCCTTACTGTATATTTGCATATCGTATGTCACAAATGTAACAGTACTATATACCTGTATGTCATGTATGTCCCTGTCATAAATGTCATGTATGTCATAAATGTCACTATGAATTGAAAATGGCAGACCCTGATGTAAACAAGACAAATGTCTTTCTCTGCTCTGCATCCCCTTAAACATTTTGTGTATTGAGCCGTACTGTATTGTACCCATTCTGCAATCTGTTAAATAAAGTTTTCATTCATTAATTCTGTCCCCGTCTCTCCTTGTTGCACATATTTAGATTATCATTAGATTGTAGCGGCAGAGGTTTTTGTCAACTTAAATCATGTTTCTTAATTTATGCACAGGACTGTGTGTGGATGACCACAGGCCTGTGGTCCCCAACACCTCTGGGGTCAAACACCATCTCCTCAGTCTTCTTAACATTTAAAACCAGACAGTTATTGTCGCACCAGTTTACAAACCACTGGATTTCCAAATAATAGTCAGCTAGGTCACTGTCATTCTTAATTAGAGCTAAAATGGCAGCGTCATCAGGAAATGTTCATATCATATCTGGTGAATTACTTAGCTCATGGAAGTCGGCCATGGTTCTCCCCTTGTTAAAGGGCGGAGACCCCTCTGACCTAAATAATTATCGCCCTATTTCCAGATTGTCTGTAATGGCCAAAGTCTTTGAATCGCTTGTAAACAAACTGAAAGAGTTTCTAGCTGACCATAATATTCTTAACAAGTCTCAGTCAGGCTTCAGATCCATAGTACTTCAGCGACTATGCTAGTCTCAAATGACATAATTGAAGCACTAGACAAGAAAAAACACTGTGCAGCATTGTTTGTTGATCTGTCTAAAGCGTTTGACTCTGTGGATCACGCATTACTGCAGAGGCTTGGCTGCATATAGGTCTTGGTAAAACGGCTTTGAGCTGGTTTAAAAACTATCTATCTGAAAGAACTGTGTCTCAGTAATAATAATAATAATAACTTTATTTGTATAGCACCTTTCATACAGGGGATTGCAGTTCAAAGTGCTTTACATCAGTAAGAAATAAAACATAAAATCAGTGTAAAACAAGCAGCAAGAGCAAAGCATAAAGTGGGATAAAATAATGCAGATATATTAATCAATTCATATCAGAACCTCACGTTCCAATATGCTTCTGTAATCTGTTACAAAACATGATAAGGTTATAGTATGCACCCAGCAGATAGTGGGGCGTAAAGATAAAAGTAGAAATAAGTCAAATGAGCAGACATATAAAATCACAGTTTTTCACATTAGGATCTAACATCCTTTAGGGCCACCTTGTTTATGGTTTGATTCAGTTTTAGTAGAATGTAAAATACATGAATGATGAAATGAGCACATAAAGTGCAGACATACTATAAAATCCTCTGATATATAAAATAAAGGAGAATAAAGACATCCCTCCAGGCCTCCAACTCCCTCTGAAAAAACTCTGTCTCAACAAAGTCCTGGAATGGCATCCTGGGATTGGTGAGTCCTTCTGCTGCATAGGTCTGGAAGACCTTAGTGGAGCAGTAGAAGTACAGTATCTCACCGCTCCAGTCTGATAAAAAAAAAAGTGGATGGTGGAGCCATCTCTGAGGAACCGGGACTTTGGCTGACCAGTTGTGTGTCCTCTTGGGGAG
Organism: Notolepis coatsorum; assembly: GCF_963971535.1. NCBI lineage: Eukaryota > Metazoa > Chordata > Actinopteri > Aulopiformes > Paralepididae > Notolepis > Notolepis coatsorum. The sequence goes on along the minus strand of NC_140169.1, from coordinate 74,498,793 downwards.
CCGCTGTTGTTGTTTCTGCTGCTTCTCCAGCATCTCACTGAATGAATGAATGAAAACTTTATTTAACAGATTGCAGAATGGGTACAATACAGTACGGCTCAATACACACAATTGTTAAGGGGATGCAGACCAGAGAAAGACGTTTGTCTTGTTTACATCAGGGTCCCCTATTTTCAATTCATAGTGACATTTATGACACACACAACATACATGACATCATGACATTTATGACATAGGGACATACATGACATACAGGTATATAGTACTGTTACATTTGTGACATATACGATATGCAAATATACAGTACTGTTACCCATAGATCCTAACTATTATAATAGTTCAATGGTTGTGATGGCAAAGTTTGCGTCAGGTTCCTTACTGTATATTTGCATATCGTATGTCACAAATGTAACAGTACTATTGTTTCTGGCTTAAAGGCCAACCTTCATATTGTATTTTTGTTCAATAAACAATGTGGACTAAACCTTCAACAATACACAGAAGGTTAACCCTTTCACTGCCACACAACAGCCGGTTAACCCTGTAAACCTTCTAGTCCCAAAACATTCTGTGACTAATTCAGTGCAGATTGTAATGTATTGTCATCATGCAGCACAAGTACAGTACAACTAAAAGAGGTTTGGCATCCAACCAGAGTGACTATGTAGCAGTAACGTGAAATAGTAATATACACTGTACAGGTGGTTAAACTGGGTATAACATATATAAATTAGTACTATGAGTACTACATGTATGTACAGAGTTGTAGTATTAATATGTACAGTGATACAGGTATAAAGACACTATGGTATAAGTCATACTGGCCAGCAGTGTAACTAGTAAGAGTAGGTAAGAGATATGTACAGATTTAGATATAGTATTAATATGTACAGTGATACAGGTATAAAGACACTATGGTAGTAAGTCATACTGGCCAGCAGTGTAACTAGTAAGAGTAGGTAAGAGATATGTACAGAAAAAACGAACTCAGTCACTCGGTAAATCAATTCAATTGGAGTCTCTTTAAACAGCGGCAACACAAACCTATTGGTAAACAAACGTATTGTTGAAAATATACAATATGACTGCTGTTGTGACAGTGTTTAGGAATCGGATCTTATTTAGTAGTTTAAACTCACCTTCAAACATTAACAGGTTGAAAAATGCTACTTTCTCCAGCTCTGCTCTTCTTCTGTTCTTCTTCTCCTAAATGTGGATACAGCGCAGCATCCACAAACTCGCAACAGCGCCACTAGTGGCCAAAATAATACATGGTTTTGTAAACAGGGAGTGGATGGAAGTTAAGGGAAGGATCGTCGTTAAGACACATGAGTGAATGGACGTTAAGGCCAACTACTCCAGGGTGCCGCGCAGACCGGGGTTCAATTCCCCGACGGGGAGAACTCAAATTTTCAAGAGCACTAGCATTAACTCTATACATGCAGCACTTTTAGGATGCTTAGTTGTACCCATTAGTACAGTGGTCAGTATCCCCGCCTATCACGCGGGAGACCAGGGTTCAATTCCCCGACGGGGAGAACTCAAATCTTCAAGAGCACTATCATTAACTCTATACATGCAGCACTTTTAGGCTCTCTTATTTTAAACAATTAGGGACCAAATTGCACTCTTGTTTAATATAACACCTTGCTCTAGGCTCTACACATTTTTTCCTTTAAATCTTTTTCTGTTTATTTCCTTCACAAGCTATCTCTTCCCCCCCCCCACCCCGCCCCCTTTTTTCCTATGAGTGAACAGAAGTATTGGGGACAGACTAAATACCATCCCTGTGCCCGTGCCCACTCCAACACTTACTTAGTGTTGGGGAACAGTCCCCTAACCTAACCCTAACCCTAACCCTAACCCTAACCCTAACCCTAACCCTAACCCTAACCCTAACCCTAACCCTAACCGTCCACCAAATTCTGCTCCATGGCTTCTAAACCTTTCACCGGCCCTCTGCCGTCCACCAAATTCTGCTCCATGGCTTCTAAACCTTTCACCGGCCCTCTGCCGTCCACCAAATTCTGCTCCATGGCTTCTAAACCTTTCACCGGCCCTCTGCCGTCCACCAAATTCTGCTCCATGGCTTCTAAACCTTTCACCGGCCCTCTGCCGTCCACCAAATTCTGCTCCATGGCTTCTAAACCTTTCACCGGCCCTCTGCCGTCCACCAAATTCTGCTCCATGGCTTCTAAACCTTTCACCGGCCCTCTGCCGTCCACCAAATTCTGCTCCATGGCTTCTAAACCTTTCACCGGCCCTCTGCCGTCCACCAAATTCTGCTCCATGGCTTCTAAACCTTTCACCGGCCCTCTGCCGTCCACCAAATTCTGCTCCATGGCTTCTAAACCTTTCACCGGCCCTCTGCCGTCCACCAAATTCTGCTCCATGGCTTCTAAACCTGTCACCGGCCCTCTGCCGTCCACCAAATTCTGCTCCATGGCTTCTAAACCTTTCACCGGCCCTCTGCCGTCCACCAAATTCTGCTCCATGGCTTCTAAACCTTTCACCGGCCCTCTGCCGTCCACCAAATTCTGCTCCATGGCTTCTAAACCTTTCACCGGCCCGCTGCCGTCCACCAAATTCTGCTCCATGGCTTCTAAACCTTTCACCGGCCCTCTGCCGTCCACCAAATTCTGCTCCATGGCTTCTAAACCTTTCACCGGCCCTCTGCCGTCCACCAAATTCTGCTCCATGGCTTCTAAACCTTTCACCGGCCCTCTGCCGTCCACCAAATTCTGCTCCATGGCTTCTAAACCTTTCACCGGCCCTCTGCCGTCCACCAAATTCTGCTCCATGGCTTCTAAACCTTTCACCGGCCCTCTGCCGTCCACCAAATTCTGCTCCATGGCTTCTAAACCTGTCACCGGCCCTCTGCCGTCCACCAAATTCTGCTCCATGGCTTCTAAACCTGTCACCGGCCTCTGCCGTCCACCAAATTCTGCTCCATGGCTTCTAAACCTGTCACCGGCCCTCTGCCGTCCACCAAATTCTGCTCCATGGCTTCTAAACCTTTCACCGGCCCTCTGCCGTCCACCAAATTCTGCTCCATGGCTTCTAAACCTTTCACCGGCCCTCTGCCGTCCACCAAATTCTGCTCCATGGCTTCTAAACCTTTCACCGGCCCTCTGCCGTCCACCAAATTCTGCTCCATGGCTTCTAAACCTTTCACCGGCCCTCTGCCGTCCACCAAATTCTGCTCCATGGCTTCTAAACCTTTCACCGGCCCTCTGCCGTCCACCAAATTCTGCTCCATGGCTTCTAAACCTTTCACCGGCCCTCTGCCGTCCACCAAATTCTGCTCCATGGCTTCTAAACCTTTCACCGGCCCTCTGCCGTCCACCAAATTCTGCTCCATGGCTTCTAAAGCTTTCACCGGCCCTCTGCCGTCCACCAAATTCTGCTCCATGGCTTCTAAACCTTTCACCGGCCCTCTGCCGTCCACCAAATTCTGCTCCATGGCTTCTAAACCTTTCACCGGCCCTCTGCCGTCCACCAAATTCTGCTCCATGGCTTCTAAACCTTTCACCGGCCCTCTGCCGTCCACCAAATTCTGCTCCATGGCTTCTAAACCTGTCACCGGCCCTCTGCCGTCCACCAAATTCTGCTCCATGGCTTCTAAACCTGTCACCGGCCCTCTGCCGTCCACCAAATTCTGCTCCATGGCTTCTAAACCTTTCACCGGCCCTCTGCCGTCCACCAAATTCTGCTCCATGGCTTCTAAACCTTTCACCGGCCCTCTGCCGTCCACCAAATTCTGCTCCATGGCTTCTAAACCTTTCACCGGCCCTCTGCCGTCCACCAAATTCTGCTCCATGGCTTCTAAACCTTATATGGCTCCCTTTTAAACTATATTTAAGTTCTCAGGAGATGTATCAAGGGTCCCAACTGTAGAATGGCTAGGGGCCAGGAAAGGTCAAAGACCCAGGTCACAGGCCAACTGCACTTAAAAGCACAGACCTTGCATTATACAATAGCTCCCCCTAGTGACTATTCCAGATAACAGGAATGTGGGATTGGGGCCTTGAATATGACCTGACTTGAACTCTCACTCAGAGAAGGTGCCAGTACACATGTACATCCTCTCCCAATGACTTGATTTAAGTTGTCCTCATTAGTATAGTGGTCAGTATCCCTGCCTGTCACGCGGGAGACCGGGGTTCAATTCCCTGACGGGGAGAACTCAAATTTTCAAGAGCACTAGCATTAACTCTATACATGCAGCACTTTTAGGATGCTTAGTTGTCCCCATTAGTACAGTGGTCAGTATCCCCGCCTATCACGCGGGCGACCAGGGTTCAATTCCCCGACGGGGAGAACTCAAATCTTCAAGAGCACTATCATTAACTCTATACATGCAGCACTTTTAGGCTCTCTTATTTTAAACAATTAGGGACCAAATTGCACTCTTGTTTAATATAACACCTTGCTCTAGGCTCTACACATTTTTTCCTTTAAATCTTTTTCTGTTTATTTCCTTCACAAGCTATCTCTTCCCCCCCCCCCCCCCCCGCCCACTTTTTTCCTATGAGTGAACAGAAGTATTGGGGACAGACTAAATACCATCCCTGTGCCCGTGCCCACTCCAACACTTACTTAGTGTTGGGGAACAGTCCCCTAACCTAACCCTAACCCTAACCCTAACCCTAACCCTAACCCTAACCCTAACCCTAACCGTCCACCAAATTCTGCTCCATGGCTTCTAAACCTTTCACCGGCCCTCTGCCGTCCACCAAATTCTGCTCCATGGCTTCTAAACCTTTCACCGGCCCTCTGCCGTCCACCAAATTCTGCTCCATGGCTTCTAAACCTGTCACCGGCCCTCTGCCGTCCACCAAATTCTGCTCCATGGCTTCTAAACCTTTCACCGGCCCTCTGCCGTCCACCAAATTCTGCTCCATGGCTTCTAAACCTTTCACCGGCCCTCTGCCGTCCACCAAATTCTGCTCCATGGCTTCTAAACCTTTCACCGGCCCTCTGCCGTCCACCAAATTCTGCTCCATGGCTTCTAAACCTTTCACCGGCCCTCTGCCGTCCACCAAATTCTGCTCCATGGCTTCTAAACCTTTCACCGGCCCTCTGCCGTCCACCAAATTCTGCTCCATGGCTTCTAAACCTTTCACCGGCCCTCTGCCGTCCACCAAATTCTGCTCCATGGCTTCTAAACCTTTCACCGGCCCTCTGCCGTCCACCAAATTCTGCTCCATGGCTTCTAAACCTTTCACCGGCCCTCTGCCGTCCACCAAATTCTGCTCCATGGCTTCTAAACCTGTCACCGGCCCTCTGCCGTCCACCAAATTCTGCTCCATGGCTTCTAAACCTTTCACCGGCCCTCTGCCGTCCACCAAATTCTGCTCCATGGCTTCTAAACCTGTCACCGGCCCTCTGCCGTCCACCAAATTCTGCTCCATGGCTTCTAAACCTGTCACCGGCCTCTGCCGTCCACCAAATTCTGCTCCATGGCTTCTAAACCTGTCACCGGCCCTCTGCCGTCCACCAAATTCTGCTCCATGGCTTCTAAACCTTTCACCGGCCCTCTGCCGTCCACCAAATTCTGCTCCATGGCTTCTAAACCTTTCACCGGCCCTCTGCCGTCCATCAAATTCTGCTCCATGGCTTCTAAACCTTTCACCGGCCCTCTGCCGTCCACCAAATTCTGCTCCATGGCTTCTAAACCTTTCACCGGCCCTCTGCCGTCCACCAAATTCTGCTCCATGGCTTCTAAACCTTTCACCGGCCCTCTGCCGTCCACCAAATTCTGCTCCATGGCTTCTAAACCTGTCACCGGCCCTCTGCCGTCCACCAAATTCTGCTCCATGGCTTCTAAACCTTTCACCGGCCCTCTGCCGTCCACCAAATTCTGCTCCATGGCTTCTAAACCTTTCACCGGCCCTCTGCCGTCCACCAAATTCTGCTCCATGGCTTCTAAACCTTTCACCGGCCCGCTGCCGTCCACCAAATTCTGCTCCATGGCTTCTAAACCTTTCACCGGCCCTCTGCCGTCCACCAAATTCTGCTCCATGGCTTCTAAACCTTTCACCGGCCCTCTGCCGTCCACCAAATTCTGCTCCATGGCTTCTAAACCTTTCACCGGCCCTCTGCCGTCCACCAAATTCTGCTCCATGGCTTCTAAACCTTTCACCGGCCCTCTGCCGTCCACCAAATTCTGCTCCATGGCTTCTAAACCTTTCACCGGCCCTCTGCCGTCCACCAAATTCTGCTCCATGGCTTCTAAACCTGTCACCGGCCCTCTGCCGTCCACCAAATTCTGCTCCATGGCTTCTAAACCTGTCACCGGCCTCTGCCGTCCACCAAATTCTGCTCCATGGCTTCTAAACCTGTCACCGGCCCTCTGCCGTCCACCAAATTCTGCTCCATGGCTTCTAAACCTTTCACCGGCCCTCTGCCGTCCACCAAATTCTGCTCCATGGCTTCTAAACCTTTCACCGGCCCTCTGCCGTACACCAAATTCTGCTCCATGGCTTCTAAACCTTTCACCGGCCCTCTGCCGTCCACCAAATTCTGCTCCATGGCTTCTAAACCTTTCACCGGCCCTCTGCCGTCCACCAAATTCTGCTCCATGGCTTCTAAACCTTTCACCGGCCCTCTGCCGTCCACCAAATTCTGCTCCATGGCTTCTAAACCTTTCACCGGCCCTCTGCCGTCCACCAAATTCTGCTCCATGGCTTCTAAACCTTTCACCGGCCCTCTGCCGTCCACCAAATTCTGCTCCATGGCTTCTAAAGCTTTCACCGGCCCTCTGCCGTCCACCAAATTCTGCTCCATGGCTTCTAAAGCTTTCACCGGCCCTCTGCCGTCCACCAAATTCTGCTCCATGGCTTCTAAACCTTTCACCGGCCCTCTGCCGTCCACCAAATTCTGCCCCATGGCTTCTAAACCTTTCACCGGCCCTCTGCCGTCCACCAAATTCTGCTCCATGGCTTCTAAACCTTTCACCGGCCCTCTGCCGTCCACCAAATTCTGCTCCATGGCTTCTAAACCTGTCACCGGCCCTCTGCCGTCCACCAAATTCTGCTCCATGGCTTCTAAACCTGTCACCGGCCCTCTGCCGTCCACCAAATTCTGCTCCATGGCTTCTAAACCTTTCACCGGCCCTCTGCCGTCCACCAAATTCTGCTCCATGGCTTCTAAACCTTTCACCGGCCCTCTGCCGTCCACCAAATTCTGCTCCATGGCTTCTAAACCTTATATGGCTCCGTTTTAAACTATATTTAAGTTCTCAGGAGATGTATCAAGGGTCCCAACTGTAGAATGGCTAGGGGCCAGGAAAGGTCAAAGACCCAGGTCACAGGCCAACTGCACTTAAAAGCACAGACCTTGCATTATACAATAGCTCCCCCTAGTGACTATTCCAGATAACAGGAATGTGGGATTGGGGCCTTGAATATGACCTGACTTGAACTCTCACTCAGAGAAGGTGCCAGTACACATGTACATCCTCTCCCAATGACTTGATTTAAGTTGTCCTCATTAGTATAGTGGTCAGTATCCCTGCCTGTCACGCGGGAGACCGGGGTTCAATTCCCTGACGGGGAGAACTCAAATTTTCAAGAGCACTAGCATTAACTCTATACATGCAGCACTTTTAGGATGCTTAGTTGTCCCCATTAGTACAGTGGTCAGTATCCCCGCCTATCACGCGGGCGACCAGGGTTCAATTCCCCGACGGGGAGAACTCAAATCTTCAAGAGCACTATCATTAACTCTATACATGCAGCACTTTTAGGCTCTCTTATTTTAAACAATTAGGGACCAAATTGCACTCTTGTTTAATATAACACCTTGCTCTAGGCTCTACACATTTTTTCCTTTAAATCTTTTTCTGTTTATTTCCTTCACAAGCTATCTCTTCCCCCCCCCCCCCCCGCCCACTTTTTTCCTATGAGTGAACAGAAGTATTGGGGACAGACTAAATACCATCCCTGTGCCCGTGCCCACTCCAACACTTACTTAGTGTTGGGGAACAGTCCCCTAACCTAACCCTAACCCTAACCCTAACCCTAACCCTAACCCTAACCCTAACCCTAACCGTCCACCAAATTCTGCTCCATGGCTTCTAAACCTTTCACCGGCCCTCTGCCGTCCACCAAATTCTGCTCCATGGCTTCTAAACCTTTCACCGGCCCTCTGCCGTCCACCAAATTCTGCTCCATGGCTTCTAAACCTGTCACCGGCCCTCTGCCGTCCACCAAATTCTGCTCCATGGCTTCTAAACCTTTCACCGGCCCTCTGCCGTCCACCAAATTCTGCTCCATGGCTTCTAAACCTTTCACCGGCCCTCTGCCGTCCACCAAATTCTGCTCCATGGCTTCTAAACCTTTCACCGGCCCTCTGCCGTCCACCAAATTCTGCTCCATGGCTTCTAAACCTTTCACCGGCCCTCTGCCGTCCACCAAATTCTGCTCCATGGCTTCTAAACCTTTCACCGGCCCTCTGCCGTCCACCAAATTCTGCTCCATGGCTTCTAAACCTTATATGGCTCCCTTTTAAACTATATTTAAGTTCTCAGGAGATGTATCAAGGGTCCCAACTGTAGAATGGCTAGGGGCCAGGAAAGGTCAAAGACCCAGGTCACAGGCCAACTGCACTTAAAAGCACAGACCTTGCATTATACAATAGCTCCCCCTAGTGACTATTCCAGATAACAGGAATGTGGGATTGGGGCCTTGAATATGACCCGACTTGAACTCTCACTCAGAGAAGGTGCCAGTACACATGTACATCCTCTCCCAATGACTTGATTTAAGTTGTCCTCATTAGTATAGTGGTCAGTATCCCTGCCTGTCACGCGGGAGACCGGGGTTCAATTCCCCGACGGGGAGAACTCAAATTTTCAAGAGCACTAGCATTAACTCTATACATGCAGCACTTTTAGGATGCTTAGTTGTCCCCATTAGTACAGTGGTCAGTATCCCCGCCTATCACGCGGGAGACCAGGGTTCAATTCCCCGACGGGGAGAACTCAAATCTTCAAGAGCACTATCATTAACTCTATACATCCAGCACTTTTAGGCTCTCTTATTTTAAACAATTAGGGACCAAATTGCACTCTTGTTTAATATAACACCTTGCTCTAGGCTCTACACATTTTTTTCTTTAAATCTTTTTCTGTTTATTTCCTTCACAAGCTATCTCTTCCCCCCCCCCCGCCCCCTTTTTTCCTTTGAGTGAACAGAAGTATTGGGGACAGACTAAATACCATCCCTGTGCCCGTGCCCACTCCAACACTTACTTAGTGTTGGGGAACAGTCCCCTAACCTAACCCTAACCCTAACCCTAACCCTAACCCTAACCCTAACCCTAACCCTAACCGTCCACCAAATTCTGCTCCATGGCTTCTAAACCTTTCACCGGCCCTCTGCCGTCCACCAAATTCTGCTCCATGGCTTCTAAACCTTTCACCGGCCCTCTGCCGTCCACCAAATTCTGCTCCATGGCTTCTAAACCTTTCACCGGCCCTCTGCCGTCCACCAAATTCTGCTCCATGGCTTCTAAACCTTTCACCGGCCCTCTGCCGTCCACCAAATTCTGCTCCATGGCTTCTAAACCTTTCACCGGCCCTCTGCCGTCCACCAAATTCTGCTCCATGGCTTCTAAACCTTTCACCGGCCCTCTGCCGTCCACCAAATTCTGCTCCATGGCTGCTAAACCTTTCACCGGCCCTCTGCCGTCCACCAAATTCTGCTCCATGGCTTCTAAACCTTTCACCGGCCCTCTGCCGTCCACCAAATTCTGCTCCATGGCTTCTAAACCTGTCACCGGCCCTCTGCCGTCCACCAAATTCTGCTCCATGGCTTCTAAACCTTTCACCGGCCCTCTGCCGTCCACCAAATTCTGCTCCATGGCTTCTAAACCTTTCACCGGCCCTCTGCCGTCCACCAAATTCTGCTCCATGGCTTCTAAACCTTTCACCGGCCCTCTGCCGTCCACCAAATTCTGCTCCATGGCTTCTAAACCTTTCACCGGCCCTCTGCCGTCCACCAAATTCTGCTCCATGGCTTCTAAACCTTTCACCGGCCCTCTGCCGTCCACCAAATTCTGCTCCATGGCTTCTAAACCTTTCACCGGCCCTCTGCCGTCCACCAAATTCTGCTCCATGGCTTCTAAACCTTTCACCGGCCCTCTGCCGTCCACCAAATTCTGCTCCATGGCTTCTAAACCTTTCACCGGCCCTCTGCCGTCCACCAAATTCTGCTCCATGGCTTCTAAAGCTTTCACCGGCCCTCTGCCGTCCACCAAATTCTGCTCCATGGCTTCTAAACCTTTCACCGGCCCTCTGCCGTCCACCAAATTCTGCTCCATGGCTTCTAAACCTTTCACCGGCCCTCTGCCGTCCACCAAATTCTGCTCCATGGCTTCTAAACCTTTCACCGGCCCTCTGCCATCCACCAAATTCTGCTCCATGGCTTCTAAACCTGTCACCGGCCCTCTGCCGTCCACCAAATTCTGCTCCATGGCTTCTAAACCTGTCACCGGCCCTCTGCCGTCCACCAAATTCTGCTCCATGGCTTCTAAACATATCACCGGCCCTCTGCCGTCCACCAAATTCTGCTCCATGGCTTCTAAACCTTTCACCGGCCCTCTGCCGTCCACCAAATTCTGCTCCATGGCTTCTAAACCTGTCACCTGCCCTCTGCCGTCCACCAAATTCTGCTCCATGGCTTCTAAACCTGTCACCGGCCCTCTGCCGTCCACCAAATTCTGCTCCATGGCTTCTAAACCTTTCACCGGCCCTCTGCCGTCCACCAAATTCTGCTCCATGGCTTCTAAACCTTTCACCGGCCCTCTGCCGTCCACCAAATTCTGCTCCATGGCTTCTAAACCTTTCACCGGCCCTCTGCCGACCACCAAATTCTGCTCCATGGCTTCTAAACCTTATATGGCTCCCTTTTAAACTATATTTAAGTTCTCAGGAGATGTATCAAGGGTCCCAACTGTAGAATGGCTAGGGGCCAGGAAAGGTCAAAGACCCAGGTCACAGGCCAACTGCACTTAAAAGCACAGACCTTGCATTATACAATAGCTCCCCCTAGTGACTATTCCAGATAACAGGAATGTGGGATTGGGGCCTTGAATATGACCCGACTTGAACTCTCACTCAGAGAAGGTGCCAGTACACATGTACATCCTCTCCCAATGACTTGATTTAAGTTGTCCTCATTAGTATAGTGGTCAGTATCCCTGCCTGTCACGCGGGAGACCGGGGTTCAATTCCCCGACCGGGAGAACTAACATTTTCAAGAGCACTAGCATTAACTCTATACATGCAGCACTTTTAGGATGCTTAGTTGTCCCCATTAGTACAGTGGTCAGTATCCCCGCCTATCACGCGGGAGACCAGGGTTCAATTCCAAGACGGGGAGAACTCAAATCTTCAAGAGCACTATCATTAACTCTATACATGCAGCACTTTTAGGCTCTCTTATTTTAAACAATTAGGGACCAAATTGCACTCTTGTTTAATATAACACCTTGCTCTAGGCTCTACACATTTTTTCCTTTAAATCTTTTTCTGTTTATTTCCTTCACAAGCTATCTCTTCCCCCCCCCCCCGCCCCCTTTTTTCCTATGAGTGAACAGAAGTATTGGGGACAGACTAAATACCATCCCTGTGCCCGTGCCCACTCCAACACTTACTTAGTGTTGGGGAACAGTCCCCTAACCTAACCCTAACCCTAACCCTAACCCTAACCGTCCACCAAATTCTGCTCCATGGCTTCTAAACCTTTCACCGGCCCTCTGCCGTCCACCAAATTCTGCTCCATGGCTTCTAAACCTTTCACCGGCCCTCTGCCGTCCACCAAATTCTGCTCCATGGCTTCTAAACCTTTCACCGGCCCTCTGCCGTCCACCAAATTCTGCTCCATGGCTTCTAAACCTTTCACCGGCCCTCTGCCGTCCACCAAATTCTGCTCCATGGCTTCTAAACCTTTCACCGGCCCTCTGCCGTCCACCAAATTCTGCTCCATGGCTTCTAAACCTTTCACCGGCCCTCTGCCGTCCACCAAATTCTGCTCCATGGCTTCTAAACCTTTCACCGGCCCTCTGCCGTCCACCAAATTCTGCTCCATGGCTTCTAAACCTTTCACCGGCCCTCTAGCGTCCACCAAATTCTGCTCCATGGCTTCTAAACCTGTCACCGGCCCTCTGCCGTCCACCAAATTCTGTTCCATGGCTTCTAAACCTTTCAGCCGCCCTCTGCCGTCCACCAAATTCTGCTCCATGGCTTCTAAACCTTTCACCGGCCCTCTGCCGTCCACCAAATTCTGCTCCATGGCTTCTAAACCTTTCACCGGCCCGCTGCCGTCCACCAAATTCTGCTCCATGGCTTCTAAACCTTTCACCGGCCCTCTGCCGTCCACCAAATTCTGCTCCATGGCTTCTAAACCTTTCACCGGCCCTCTGCCGTCCACCAAATTCTGCTCCATGGCTTCTAAACCTTTCACCGGCCCTCTGCCGTTCACCAAATTCTGCTCCATGGCTTCTAAACCTTTCACCGGCCCTCTGCCGTCCACCAAATTCTGCTCCATGGCTTCTAAACCTTTCACCGGCCCTCTGCCGTCCACCAAATTCTGCTCCATGGCTTCTAAACCTGTCACCGGCCCTCTGCCGTCCACCAAATTCTGCTCCATGGCTTCTAAACCTTTCACCGGCCCTCTGCCGTCCACCAAATTCTGCTCCATGGCTTCTAAACCTGTCACCGGCCCTCTGCCGTCCACCAAATTCTGCTCCATGGCTTCTAAACCTGTCACCGGCCCTCTGCCGTCCACCAAATTCTGCTCCATGGCTTCTAAACCTTTCACCGGCCCTCTGCCGTCCACCAAATTCTGCTCCATGGCTTCTAAACCTTTCACCGGCCCTCTGCCGTCCACCAAATTTTGCTCCATGGCTTCTAAACCTTTCACCGGCCCTCTGCCGTCCACCAAATTCTGCTCCATGGCTTCTAAACCTTTCACCGGCCCTCTGCCGTCCACCAAATTCTGCTCCATGGCTTCTAAACCTTTCACCGGCCCTCTGCCGTCCACCAAATTCTGCTCCATGGCTTCTAAACCTTTCACCGGCCCTCTGCCGTCCACCAAATTCTGCTCCATGGCTTCTAAAGCTTTCACCGGCCCTCTGCCGTCCACCAAATTCTGCTCCATGGCTTCTAAACCTTTCACCGGCCCTCTGCCGTACACCAAATTCTGCTCCATGGCTTCTAAACCTTTCACCGGCCCTCTGCCGTCCACCAAATTCTGCTCCATGGCTTCTAAACCTTTCACCGGCCCTCTGCCGTCCACCAAATTCTGCTCCATGGCTTCTAAACCTGTCACCGGCCCTCTGCCGTCCACCAAATTCTGCTCCATGGCTTCTAAACCTGTCACCGGCCCTCTGCCGTCCACCAAATTCTGCTCCATGGCTTCTAAACCTTTCACCGGCCCTCTGCCGTCCACCAAATTCTGCTCCATGGCTTCTAAACCTTTCACCGGCCCTCTGCCGTCCACCAAATTCTGCTCCATGGCTTCTAAACCTTTCACCGGCCCTCTGCCGTCCACCAAATTCTGCTCCATGGCTTCTAAACCTGTCACCGGCCCTCTGCCGTCCACCAAATTCTGTTCCATGGCTTCTAAACCTTTCAGCCGCCCTCTGCCGTCCACCAAATTCTGCTCCATGGCTTCTAAACCTTTCACCGGCCCTCTGCCGTCCACCAAATTCTGCTCCATGGCTTCTAAACCTTTCACCGGCCCGCTGCCGTCCACCAAATTCTGCTCCATGGCTTCTAAACCTTTCACCGGCCCTCTGCCGTCCACCAAATTCTGCTCCATGGCTTCTAAACCTTTCACCGGCCCTCTGCCATCCACCAAATTCTGCTCCATGGCTTCTAAACCTTTCACCGGCCCTCTGCCGTTCACCAAATTCTGCTCCATGGCTTCTAAACCTTTCACCGGCCCTCTGCCGTCCACCAAATTCTGCTCCATGGCTTCTAAACCTTTCACCGGCCCTCTGCCGTCCACCAAATTCTGCTCCATGGCTTCTAAACCTGTCACCGGCCCTCTGCCGTCCACCAAATTCTGCTCCATGGCTTCTAAACCTGTCACCGGCCCTCTGCCGTCCACCAAATTCTGCTCCATGGCTTCTAAACCTGTCACCGGCCCTCTGCCGTCCACCAAATTCTGCTCCATGGCTTCTAAACCTTTCACCGGCCCTCTGCCGTCCACCAAATTCTGCTCCATGGCTTCTAAACCTTTCACCGGCCCTCTGCCGTCCACCAAATTCTGCTCCATGGCTTCTAAACCTTTCACCGGCCCTCTGCCGTCCACCAAATTCTGCTCCATGGCTTCTAAACCTTTCACCGGCCCTCTGCCGTCCACCAAATTCTGCTCCATGGCTTCTAAACCTGTCACCGGCCCTCTGCCGTCCACCAAATTCTGCTCCATGGCTTCTAAACCTGTCACCGGCCCTCTGCCGTCCACCAAATTCTGCTCCATGGCTTCTAAACCTTTCACCGGCCCTCTGCCGTCCACCAAATTCTGCTCCATGGCTTCTAAACCTTTCACCGGCCCTCTGCCGTCCACCAAATTCTGCTCCATGGCTTCTAAACCTTTCACCGGCCCTCTGCCGTCCACCAAATTCTGCTCCATGGCTTCTAAACCTTATATGGCTCCCTTTTAAACTATATTTAAGTTCTCAGGAGATGTATCAAGGGTCCCAACTGTAGAATGGCTAGGGGCCAGGAAAGGTCAAAGACCCAGGTCACAGGCCAACTGCACTTAAAAGCACAGACCTTGCATTATACAATAGCTCCCCCTAGTGACTATTCCAGATAACAGGAATGTGGGATTGGGGCCTTGAATATGACCCGACTTGAACTCTCACTCAGAGAAGGTGCCAGTACACATGTACATCCTCTCCCAATGACTTGATTTAAGTTGTCCTCATTAGTATAGTGGTCAGTATCCCTGCCTGTCACGCGGGAGACCGGGGTTCAATTCCCTGACGGGGAGAACTCAAATTTTCAAGAGCACTAGCATTAACTCTATACATGCAGCACTTTTAGGATGCTTAGTTGTCCCCATTAGTACAGTGGTCAGTATCCCCGCCTATCACGCGGGAGACCAGGGTTCAATTCCCCGACGGGGAGAACTCTAATCTTCAAGAGCACTATCATTAACTCTATACATGCAGCACTTTTAGGCTCTCTTATTTTAAACAATTAGGGACCAAATTGCACTCTTGTTTAATATAACACCTTGCTCTAGGCTCTACACATTTTTTCCTATAAATCTTTTTCTGTTTATTTCCTTCACAAGCTATCTCTTCCCCCCCCCCCCCGCCCACTTTTTTCCTATGAGTGAACAGAAGTATTGGGGACAGACTAAATACCATCCCTGTGCCCGTGCCCACTCCAACACTTACTTAGTGTTGGGGAACAGTCCCCTAACCTAACCCTAACCCTAACCCTAACCCTAACCCTAACCCTAACCGTCCACCAAATTCTGCTCCATGGCTTCTAAACCTTTCACCGGCCCTCTGCCGTCCACCAAATTCTGCTCCATGGCTTCTAAACCTTTCACCGGCCCTCTGCCGTCCACCAAATTCTGCTCCATGGCTTCTAAACCTTTCACCGGCCCTCTGCCGTCCACCAAATTCTGCTCCATGGCTTCTAAACCTTTCACCGGCCCTCTGCCGTCCACCAAATTCTGCTCCATGGCTTCTAAACCTTTCACCGGCCCTCTGCCGTCCACCAAATTCTGCTCCATGGCTTCTAAACCTTTCACCGGCCCTCTGCCGTCCACCAAATTCTGCTCCATGGCTTCTAAACCTTTCACCGGCCCTCTGCCGTCCACCAAATTCTGCTCCATGGCTTCTAAACCTTTCACCGGCCCTCTGCCGTCCACCAAATTCTGCTCCATGGCTTCTAAACCTTTCACTGGCCCTCTGCCGTCCACCAAATTCTGCTCCATGGCTTCTAAACCTGTCACCGGCCCTCTGCCGTCCACCAAATTCTGCTCCATGGCTTCTAAACCTGTCACCGGCCCTCTGCCGTCCACCAAATTCTGCTCCATGGCTTCTAAACCTTTCACCGGCCCTCTGCCGTCCACCAAATTCTGCTCCATGGCTTCTAAACCTTTCACCGGCCCTCTGCCGTCCACCAAATTCTGCTCCATGGCTTCTAAACCTTTCACCGGCCCTCTGCCGTCCACCAAATTCTGCTCCATGGCTTCTAAACCTTTCACCGGCCCTCTGCCGTCCACCAAATTCTGCTCCATGGCTTCTAAACCTTTCACCGGCCCTCTGCCGTCCACCAAATTCTGCTCCATGGCTTCTAAACCTGTCACCGGCCCTCTGCCGTCCACCAAATTCTGTTCCATGGCTTCTAAACCTTTCAGCCGCCCTCTGCCGTCCACCAAATTCTGCTCCATGGCTTCTAAACCTTTCACCGGCCCTCTGCCGTCCACCAAATTCTGCTCCATGGCTTCTAAACCTTTCACCGGCCCTCTGCCGTCCACCAAATTCTGCTCCATGGCTTCTAAACCTTTCACCGGCCCTCTGCCATCCACCAAATTCTGCTCCATGGCTTCTAAACCTTTCACCGGCCCTCTGCCGTTCACCAAATTCTGCTCCATGGCTTCTAAACCTTTCACCGGCCCTCTGCCGTCCACCAAATTCTGCTCCATGGCTTCTAAACCTTTCACCGGCCCTCTGCCGTCCACCAAATTCTGCTCCATGGCTTCTAAACCTGTCACCGGCCCTCTGCCGTCCACCAAATTCTGCTCCATGGCTTCTAAACCTGTCACCGGCCCTCTGCCGTCCACCAAATTCTGCTCCATGGCTTCTAAACCTGTCACCGGCCCTCTGCCGTCCACCAAATTCTGCTCCATGGCTTCTAAACCTTTCACCGGCCCTCTGCCGTCCACCAAATTCTGCTCGATGGCTTCTAAACCTTTCACCGGCCCTCTGCCGTCCACCAAATTCTGCTCCATGGCTTCTAAACCTTTCACCGGCCCTCTGCCGTCCACCAAATTCTGCTCCATGGCTTCTAAACCTTTCACCGGCCCTCTGCCGTCCACCAAATTCTGCTCCATGGCTTCTAAACCTTTCACCGGCCCTCTGCCGTCCACCAAATTCTGCTCCATGGCTTCTAAACCTTTCACCGGCCCTCTGCCGTCCACCAAATTCTGCTCCATGGCTTCTAAAGCTTTCACCGGCCCTCTGCCGTCCACCAAATTCTGCTCCATGGCTTCTAAACCTTTCACCGGCCCTCTGCCGTACACCAAATTCTGCTCCATGGCTTCTAAACCTTTCACCGGCCCTCTGCCGTCCACCAAATTCTGCTCCATGGCTTCTAAACCTTTCACCGGCCCTCTGCCGTCCACCAAATTCTGCTCCATGGCTTCTAAACCTGTCACCGGCCCTCTGCCGTCCACCAAATTCTGCTCCATGGCTTCTAAACCTGTCACCGGCCCTCTGCCGTCCACCAAATTCTGCTCCATGGCTTCTAAACCTTTCACCGGCCCTCTGCCGTCCACCAAATTCTGCTCCATGGCTTCTAAACCTTTCACCGGCCCTCTGCCGTCCACCAAATTCTGCTCCATGGCTTCTAAACCTTTCACCGGCCCTCTGCCGTCCACCAAATTCTGCTCCATGGCTTCTAAACCTTATATGGCTCCCTTTTAAACTATATTTAAGTTCTCAGGAGATGTATCAAGGGTCCCAACTGTAGAATGGCTAGGGGCCAGGAAAGGTCAAAGACCCAGGTCACAGGCCAACTGCACTTAAAAGCACAGACCTTGCATTATACAATAGCTCCCCCTAGTGACTATTCCAGATAACAGGAATGTGGGATTGGGGCCTTGAATATGACCCGACTTGAACTCTCACTCAGAGAAGGTGCCAGTACACATGTACATCCTCTCCCAATGACTTGATTTAAGTTGTCCTCATTAGTATAGTGGTCAGTATCCCTGCCTGTCACGCGGGAGACCGGGGTTCAATTCCCTGACGGGGAGAACTCAAATTTTCAAGAGCACTAGCATTAACTCTATACATGCAGCACTTTTAGGATGCTTATTTGTCCCCATTAGTACAGTGGTCAGTATCCCCGCCTATCACGCGGGAGACCAGGGTTCAATTCCCCGACGGGGAGAACTCTAATCTTCAAGAGCACTATCATTAACTCTATACATGCAGCACTTTTAGGCTCTCTTATTTTAAACAATTAGGGACCAAATTGCACTCTTGTTTAATATAACACCTTGCTCTAGGCTCTACACATTTTTTCCTTTAAATCTTTTTCTGTTTATTTCCTTCACAAGCTATCTCTTCCCCCCCCCCCGCCCACTTTTTTCCTATGAGTGAACAGAAGTATTGGGGACAGACTAAATACCATCCCTGTGCCCGTGCCCACTCCAACACTTACTTAGTGTTGGGGAACAGTCCCCTAACCTAACCCTAACCCTAACCCTAACCCTAACCCTAACCGTCCACCAAATTCTGCTCCATGGCTTCTAAACCTTTCACCGGCCCTCTGCCGTCCACCAAATTCTGCTCCATGGCTTCTAAACCTTTCACCGGCCCTCTGCCGTCCACCAAATTCTGCTCCATGGCTTCTAAACCTTTCACCGGCCCTCTGCCGTCCACCAAATTCTGCTCCATGGCTTCTAAACCTTTCACCGGCCCTCTGCCGTCCACCAAATTCTGCTCCATGGCTTCTAAACCTTTCACCGGCCCTCTGCCGTCCACCAAATTCTGCTCCATGGCTTCTAAACCTTTCACCGGCCCTCTGCCGTCCACCAAATTCTGCTCCATGGCTTCTAAACCTTTCACCGGCCCTCTGCCGTCCACCAAATTCTGCTCCATGGCTTCTAAACCTTTCACCGGCCCTCTAGCGTCCACCAAATTCTGCTCCATGGCTTCTAAACCTGTCACCGGCCCTCTGCCGTCCACCAAATTCTGTTCCATGGCTTCTAAACCTTTCAGCCGCCCTCTGCCGTCCACCAAATTCTGCTCCATGGCTTCTAAACCTTTCACCGGCCCTCTGCCGTCCACCAAATTCTGCTCCATGGCTTCTAAACCTTTCACCGGCCCGCTGCCGTCCACCAAATTCTGCTCCATGGCTTCTAAACCTTTCACCGGCCCTCTGCCGTCCACCAAATTCTGCTCCATGGCTTCTAAACCTTTCACCGGCCCTCTGCCGTCCACCAAATTCTGCTCCATGGCTTCTAAACCTTTCACCGGCCCTCTGCCGTTCACCAAATTCTGCTCCATGGCTTCTAAACCTTTCACCGGCCCTCTGCCGTCCACCAAATTCTGCTCCATGGCTTCTAAACCTTTCACCGGCCCTCTGCCGTCCACCAAATTCTGCTCCATGGCTTCTAAACCTGTCACCGGCCCTCTGCCGTCCACCAAATTCTGCTCCATGGCTTCTAAACCTTTCACCGGCCCTCTGCCGTCCACCAAATTCTGCTCCATGGCTTCTAAACCTGTCACCGGCCCTCTGCCGTCCACCAAATTCTGCTCCATGGCTTCTAAACCTGTCACCGGCCCTCTGCCGTCCACCAAATTCTGCTCCATGGCTTCTAAACCTTTCACCGGCCCTCTGCCGTCCACCAAATTCTGCTCCATGGCTTCTAAACCTTTCACCGGCCCTCTGCCGTCCACCAAATTTTGCTCCATGGCTTCTAAACCTTTCACCGGCCCTCTGCCGTCCACCAAATTCTGCTCCATGGCTTCTAAACCTTTCACCGGCCCTCTGCCGTCCACCAAATTCTGCTCCATGGCTTCTAAACCTTTCACCGGCCCTCTGCCGTCCACCAAATTCTGCTCCATGGCTTCTAAACCTTTCACCGGCCCTCTGCCGTCCACCAAATTCTGCTCCATGGCTTCTAAAGCTTTCACCGGCCCTCTGCCGTCCACCAAATTCTGCTCCATGGCTTCTAAACCTTTCACCGGCCCTCTGCCGTACACCAAATTCTGCTCCATGGCTTCTAAACCTTTCACCGGCCCTCTGCCGTCCACCAAATTCTGCTCCATGGCTTCTAAACCTTTCACCGGCCCTCTGCCGTCCACCAAATTCTGCTCCATGGCTTCTAAACCTGTCACCGGCCCTCTGCCGTCCACCAAATTCTGCTCCATGGCTTCTAAACCTGTCACCGGCCCTCTGCCGTCCACCAAATTCTGCTCCATGGCTTCTAAACCTTTCACCGGCCCTCTGCCGTCCACCAAATTCTGCTCCATGGCTTCTAAACCTTTCACCGGCCCTCTGCCGTCCACCAAATTCTGCTCCATGGCTTCTAAACCTTTCACCGGCCCTCTGCCGTCCACCAAATTCTGCTCCATGGCTTCTAAACCTGTCACCGGCCCTCTGCCGTCCACCAAATTCTGTTCCATGGCTTCTAAACCTTTCAGCCGCCCTCTGCCGTCCACCAAATTCTGCTCCATGGCTTCTAAACCTTTCACCGGCCCTCTGCCGTCCACCAAATTCTGCTCCATGGCTTCTAAACCTTTCACCGGCCCGCTGCCGTCCACCAAATTCTGCTCCATGGCTTCTAAACCTTTCACCGGCCCTCTGCCGTCCACCAAATTCTGCTCCATGGCTTCTAAACCTTTCACCGGCCCTCTGCCATCCACCAAATTCTGCTCCATGGCTTCTAAACCTTTCACCGGCCCTCTGCCGTTCACCAAATTCTGCTCCATGGCTTCTAAACCTTTCACCGGCCCTCTGCCGTCCACCAAATTCTGCTCCATGGCTTCTAAACCTTTCACCGGCCCTCTGCCGTCCACCAAATTCTGCTCCATGGCTTCTAAACCTGTCACCGGCCCTCTGCCGTCCACCAAATTCTGCTCCATGGCTTCTAAACCTGTCACCGGCCCTCTGCCGTCCACCAAATTCTGCTCCATGGCTTCTAAACCTGTCACCGGCCCTCTGCCGTCCACCAAATTCTGCTCCATGGCTTCTAAACCTTTCACCGGCCCTCTGCCGTCCACCAAATTCTGCTCCATGGCTTCTAAACCTTTCACCGGCCCTCTGCCGTCCACCAAATTCTGCTCCATGGCTTCTAAACCTTTCACCGGCCCTCTGCCGTCCACCAAATTCTGCTCCATGGCTTCTAAACCTTTCACCGGCCCTCTGCCGTCCACCAAATTCTGCTCCATGGCTTCTAAACCTGTCACCGGCCCTCTGCCGTCCACCAAATTCTGCTCCATGGCTTCTAAACCTGTCACCGGCCCTCTGCCGTCCACCAAATTCTGCTCCATGGCTTCTAAACCTTTCACCGGCCCTCTGCCGTCCACCAAATTCTGCTCCATGGCTTCTAAACCTTTCACCGGCCCTCTGCCGTCCACCAAATTCTGCTCCATGGCTTCTAAACCTTTCACCGGCCCTCTGCCGTCCACCAAATTCTGCTCCATGGCTTCTAAACCTTATATGGCTCCCTTTTAAACTATATTTAAGTTCTCAGGAGATGTATCAAGGGTCCCAACTGTAGAATGGCTAGGGGCCAGGAAAGGTCAAAGACCCAGGTCACAGGCCAACTGCACTTAAAAGCACAGACCTTGCATTATACAATAGCTCCCCCTAGTGACTATTCCAGATAACAGGAATGTGGGATTGGGGCCTTGAATATGACCCGACTTGAACTCTCACTCAGAGAAGGTGCCAGTACACATGTACATCCTCTCCCAATGACTTGATTTAAGTTGTCCTCATTAGTATAGTGGTCAGTATCCCTGCCTGTCACGCGGGAGACCGGGGTTCAATTCCCTGACGGGGAGAACTCAAATTTTCAAGAGCACTAGCATTAACTCTATACATGCAGCACTTTTAGGATGCTTAGTTGTCCCCATTAGTACAGTGGTCAGTATCCCCGCCTATCACGCGGGAGACCAGGGTTCAATTCCCCGACGGGGAGAACTCTAATCTTCAAGAGCACTATCATTAACTCTATACATGCAGCACTTTTAGGCTCTCTTATTTTAAACAATTAGGGACCAAATTGCACTCTTGTTTAATATAACACCTTGCTCTAGGCTCTACACATTTTTTCCTATAAATCTTTTTCTGTTTATTTCCTTCACAAGCTATCTCTTCCCCCCCCCCCCGCCCACTTTTTTCCTATGAGTGAACAGAAGTATTGGGGACAGACTAAATACCATCCCTGTGCCCGTGCCCACTCCAACACTTACTTAGTGTTGGGGAACAGTCCCCTAACCTAACCCTAACCCTAACCCTAACCCTAACCCTAACCCTAACCGTCCACCAAATTCTGCTCCATGGCTTCTAAACCTTTCACCGGCCCTCTGCCGTCCACCAAATTCTGCTCCATGGCTTCTAAACCTTTCACCGGCCCTCTGCCGTCCACCAAATTCTGCTCCATGGCTTCTAAACCTTTCACCGGCCCTCTGCCGTCCACCAAATTCTGCTCCATGGCTTCTAAACCTTTCACCGGCCCTCTGCCGTCCACCAAATTCTGCTCCATGGCTTCTAAACCTTTCACCGGCCCTCTGCCGTCCACCAAATTCTGCTCCATGGCTTCTAAACCTTTCACCGGCCCTCTGCCGTCCACCAAATTCTGCTCCATGGCTTCTAAACCTGTCACCGGCCCTCTGCCGTCCACCAAATTCTGCTCCATGGCTTCTAAACCTTTCACCGGCCCTCTGCCGTCCACCAAATTCTGCTCCATGGCTTCTAAACCTTTCACCGGCCCTCTGCCGTCCACCAAATTCTGCTCCATGGCTTCTAAACCTTTCACCGGCCCGCTGCCGTCCACCAAATTCTGCTCCATGGCTTCTAAACCTTTCACCGGCCCTCTGCCGTCCACCAAATTCTGCTCCATGGCTTCTAAACCTTTCACCGGCCCTCTGCCGTCCACCAAATTCTGCTCCATGGCTTCTAAACCTTTCACCGGCCCTCTGCCGTCCACCAAATTCTGCTCCATGGCTTCTAAAGCTTTCACCGGCCCTCTGCCGTCCACCAAATTCTGCTCCATGGCTTCTAAACCTTTCACCGGCCCTCTGCCGTACACCAAATTCTGCTCCATGGCTTCTAAACCTTTCACCGGCCCTCTGCCGTCCACCAAATTCTGCTCCATGGCTTCTAAACCTTTCACCGGCCCTCTGCCGTCCACCAAATTCTGCTCCATGGCTTCTAAACCTGTCACCGGCCCTCTGCCGTCCACCAAATTCTGCTCCATGGCTTCTAAACCTGTCACCGGCCCTCTGCCGTCCACCAAATTCTGCTCCATGGCTTCTAAACCTTTCACCGGCCCTCTGCCGTCCACCAAATTCTGCTCCATGTCTTCTAAACCTTTCACCGGCCCTCTGCCGTCCACCAAATTCTGCTCCATGGCTTCTAAACCTTTCACCGGCCCTCTGCCGTCCACCAAATTCTGCTCCATGGCTTCTAAACCTTATATGGCTCCCTTTTAAACTATATTTAAGTTCTCAGGAGATGTATCAAGGGTCCCAACTGTAGAATGGCTAGGGGCCAGGAAAGGTCAAAGACCCAGGTCACAGGCCAACTGCACTTAAAAGCACAGACCTTGCATTATACAATAGCTCCCCCTAGTGACTATTCCAGATAACAGGAATGTGGGATTGGGGCCTTGAATATGACCCGACTTGAACTCTCACTCAGAGAAGGTGCCAGTACACATGTACATCCTCTCCCAATGACTTGATTTAAGTTGTCCTCATTAGTATAGTGGTCAGTATCCCTGCCTGTCACGCGGGAGACCGGGGTTCAATTCCCTGACGGGGAGAACTCAAATTTTCAAGAGCACTAGCATTAACTCTATACATGCAGCACTTTTAGGATGCTTAGTTGTCCCCATTAGTACAGTGGTCAGTATCCCCGCCTATCACGCGGGAGACCAGGGTTCAATTCCCCGACGGGGAGAACTCTAATCTTCAAGAGCACTATCATTAACTCTATACATGCAGCACTTTTAGGCTCTCTTATTTTAAACAATTAGGGACCAAATTGCACTCTTGTTTAATATAACACCTTGCTCTAGGCTCTACACATTTTTTCCTTTAAATCTTTTTCTGTTTATTTCCTTCACAAGCTATCTCTTCCCCCCCCCCCGCCCACTTTTTTCCTATGAGTGAACAGAAGTATTGGGGACAGACTAAATACCATCCCTGTGCCCGTGCCCACTCCAACACTTACTTAGTGTTGGGGAACAGTCCCCTAACCTAACCCTAACCCTAACCCTAACCCTAACCCTAACCCTAACCCTAACCGTCCACCAAATTCTGCTCCATGGCTTCTAAACCTTTCACCGGCCCTCTGCCGTCCACCAAATTCTGCTCCATGGCTTCTAAACCTTTCACCGGCCCTCTGCCGTCCACCAAATTCTGCTCCATGGCTTCTAAACCTTTCACCGGCCCTCTGCCGTCCACCAAATTCTGCTCCATGGCTTCTAAACCTTATATGGCTCCATTTTAAACTATATTTAAGTTCTCAGGAGATGTATCAAGGGTCCCAACTGTAGAATGGCTAGGGGCCAGGAAAGGTCAAAGACCCAGGTCACAGGCCAACTGCACTTAGAAGCACACACCTTGCATTATACAATAGCTCCCCCTAGTGACTATTCCAGATAACAGGAATGTGGGATTGGGGCCTTGAATATGACCCGACTTGAACTCTCACTCAGAGAAGGTGCCAGTACACATGTATATCCTCTCCCAATAACTTGATTTTAGTTGTCCTCATTAGCATAGTGGTCAGTATCCCCGCCTGTCACGTGGGAGACAGGGGTTCAATTCCCCGACGGGGAGAACTCAAATTTTCAAGAGCACTAGCATTAACTCTATACATGCAGCACTTTTAGGATGCTTAGTTGTCCCCATTAGTACAGTGGTCAGTATTCCCGTCTATCACGTGGGAGACCAGGGTTCAATTCCCCGACGGGGAGAACTCAAATCTTCAAGAGCACTATCATTAAATCTATACATGCAGCACATTTAGGCTCTCTTATTTTAAACAATTAGGGACCAAATTGCACTCTTGTTTAATATAACACCTTGCTCTAGGCTCTACACATTTTTTCCTTTAAATCTTTTTCTGTTTATTTCCTTCACAAGCTATCTCTTCCCCCCCCCCCGCCCCATTTTTTCCTATGAGTGAACAGAAGTATTGGGGACAGACTAAATACCATCCCTGTGCCCATGTCCACTCCAACACTTACTTAGTGTTGGGGAACAGTCCCCTAACCTAACCCTAACCCTAACCCTAACCCTAACCCTAACCCTAACCCTAACCCTAACCGTCCACCAAATTCTGCTCCATGGCTTCTAAACCTTTCACCGGCCCTCTGCCGTCCACCAAATTCTGCTCCATGGCTTCTAAACCTTTCACCGGCCCTCTGCCGTCCACCAAATTCTGCTCCATGGCTTCTAAACCTTTCACCGGCCCTCTGCCGTCCACCAAATTCTGCTCCATGGCTTCTAAACCTTTCACCGGCCCTCTGCCGTCCACCAAATTCTGCTCCATGGCTTCTAAACCTTTCACCGGCCCTCTGCCGTCCACCAAATTCTGCTCCATGGCTTCTAAACCTTTCACCGGCCCTCTGCCGTCCACCAAATTCTGCTCCATGGCTTCTAAACCTGTCACCGGCCCTCTGCCGTCCACCAAATTCTGCTCCATGGCTTCTAAACCTTTCACCGGCCCTCTGCCGTCCACCAAATTCTGCTCCATGGCTTCTAAACCTTTCACCGGCCCTCTGCCGTCCACCAAATTCTGCTCCATGGCTTCTAAACCTTTCACCGGCCCGCTGCCGTCCACCAAATTCTGCTCCATGGCTTCTAAACCTTTCACCGGCCCTCTGCCGTCCACCAAATTCTGCTCCATGGCTTCTAAACCTTTCACCGGCCCTCTGCCGTCCACCAAATTCTGCTCCATGGCTTCTAAACCTTTCACCGGCCCTCTGCCGTCCACCAAATTCTGCTCCATGGCTTCTAAACCTTTCACCGGCCCTCTGCCGTCCACCAAATTCTGCTCCATGGCTTCTAAACCTTTCACCGGCCCTCTGCCGTCCACCAAATTCTGCTCCATGGCTTCTAAACCTGTCACCGGCCCTCTGCCGTCCACCAAATTCTGCTCCATGGCTTCTAAACCTGTCACCGGCCCTCTGCCGTCCACCAAATTCTGCTCCATGGCTTCTAAACCTTTCACCGGCCCTCTGCCGTCCACCAAATTCTGCTCCATGGCTTCTAAACCTTTCACCGGCCCTCTGCCGTCCACCAAATTCTGCTCCATGGCTTCTAAACCTTTCACCGGCCCTCTGCCGTCCACCAAATTCTGCTCCATGGCTTCTAAACCTTTCACCGGCCCTCTGCCGTCCACCAAATTCTGCTCCATGGCTTCTAAACCTTTCACCGGCCCTCTGCCGTCCACCAAATTCTGCTCCATGGCTTCTAAACCTTTCACCGGCCCTCTGCCGTCCACCAAATTCTACTCCATGGCTTCTAAACCTTTCACCGGCCCTCTGCCGTCCACCAAATTCTGCTCCATGGCTTCTAAACCTTTCACCGGCCCTCTGCCGTCCACCAAATTCTGCTCCATGGCTTCTAAACCTTTCACCGGCCCTCTGCCGTCCACCAAATTCTGCTCCATGGCTTCTAAACCTTTCACCGGCCCTCTGCCGTCCACCAAATTCTGCTCCATGGCTTCTAAACCTTTCACCGGCCCTCTGCCGTCCACCAAATTCTGCTCCATGGCTTCTAAACCTGTCACCGGCCCTCTGCCGTCCACCAAATTCTGCTC
Organism: Notolepis coatsorum; assembly: GCF_963971535.1. NCBI lineage: Eukaryota > Metazoa > Chordata > Actinopteri > Aulopiformes > Paralepididae > Notolepis > Notolepis coatsorum. The sequence goes on along the minus strand of NC_140169.1, from coordinate 74,472,023 downwards.
CATGGCTTCTAAACCTTTCACCGGCCCTCTGCCGTCCACCAAATTCTGCTCCATGGCTTCTAAACCTTTCACCGGCCCTCTGCCGTCCACCAAATTCTGCTCCATGGCTTCTAAACCTTTCACCGGCCCTCTGCCGTCCACCAAATTCTACTCCATGGCTTCTAAACGTTTCACCGGCCCTCTGCCGTCCACCAAATTCTGCTCCATGGCTTCTAAACCTTTCACCGGCCCTCTGCCGTCCACCAAATTCTGCTCCATGGCTTCTAAACCTTTCACCGGCCCTCTGCCGTCCACCAAATTCTGCTCCATGGCTTCTAAACCTTTCACCGGCCCTCTGCCGTCCACCAAATTCTGCTCCATGGCTTCTAAACCTTTCACCGGCCCTCTGCCGTCCACCAAATTCTGCTCCATGGCTTCTAAACCTTTCACCGGCCCTCTGCCGTCCACCAAATTCTGCTCCATGGCTTCTAAACCTCTCACCGGCCCTCTGCCGTCCACCAAATTCTGCTCCATGGCTTCTAAACCTTTCACCGGCCCTCTGCCGTCCACCAAATTCTGCTCCATGGCTTCTAAACCTGTCACCGGCCCTCTGCCGTCCACCAAATTCTGCTCCATGGCTTCTAAACCTTTCACCGGCCCTCTGCCGTCCACCAAATTCTGCTCCATGGCTTCTAAACCTTATATGGCTCCCTTTTAAACTATATTTAAGTTCTCAGGAGATGTATCAAGGGTCCCAACTGTAGAATGGCTAGGGGCCAGGAAAGGTCAAAGACCCAGGTCACAGGCCAACTGCACTTAAAAGCACAGACCTTGCATTATACAATAGCTCCCCCTAGTGACTATTCCAGATAACAGGAATGTGGGATTGGGGCCTTGAATATGACCCGACTTGAACTCTCACTCAGAGAAGGTGCCAGTACACATGTACATCCTCTCCCAATGACTTGATTTAAGTTGTCCTCATTAGTATAGTGGTCAGTATCCCTGCCTGTCACGCGGGAGACCGGGGTTCAATTCCCTGACGGGGAGAACTCAAATTTTCAAGAGCACTAGCATTAACTCTATACATGCAGCACTTTTGGGATGCTTAGTTGTCCCCATTAGTACAGTGGTCAGTATCCCCGCCTATCACGCGGGAGACCTGGGTTCAATTCCCCGACGGTGAGAACTCAAATCTTCAAGAGCACTATCATTAACTCTATACATGCAGCACTTTTAGGCTCTCTTATTTTAAACAATTAGGGACCAAATTGCACTCTTGTTTAATATAACACCTTGCTCTAGGCTCTACACATTTTTTCCTTTAAATGTTTTTCTGTTTATTTCCTTCACAAGCTATCTCTTCCCCCCCCCCCCCACCCCCTTTTTCCTATGAGTGAACAGAAGTATTGGGGACAGACTAAATACCATCCCTGTGCCCGTGCCCACTCCAACACTTACTTAGTGTTGGGGAACAGTCCCCTAACCTAACCCTAACCCTAACCCTAACCCTAACCCTAACCCTAACCCTAACCCTAACCCTAACCGTCCACCAAATTCTGCTCCATGGCTTCTAAACCTTTCACCGGCCCTCTGCCGTCCACCAAATTCTGCTCCATGGCTTCTAAACCTTTCACCGGCCCTCTGCCGTCCACCAAATTCTGCTCCATGGCTTCTAAACCTTTCACCGGCCCTCTGCCGTCCACCAAATTCTGCTCCATGGCTTCTAAACCTTTCACCGGCCCTCTGCCGTCCACCAAATTCTGCTCCATGGCATCTAAACCTTTCACCGGCCCTCTGCCGTCCACCAAATTCTGCTCCATGGCTTCTAAACCTTTCACCGGCCCTCTGCCGTCCACCAAATTCTGCTCCATGGCTTCTAAACCTGTCACCGGCCCTCTGCCGTCCACCAAATTCTGCTCCATGGCTTCTAAACCTTTCACCGGCCCTCTGCCGTCCACCAAATTCTGCTCCATGGCTTCTAAACCTTTCACCGGCCCTCTGCCGTCCACCAAATTCTGCTCCATGGCTTCTAAACCTTTCACCGGCCCGCTGCCGTCCACCAAATTCTGCTCCATGGCTTCTAAACCTTTCACCGGCCCTCTGCCGTCCACCAAATTCTGCTCCATGGCTTCTAAACCTTTCACCGGCCCTCTGCCGTCCACCAAATTCTGCTCCATGGCTTCTAAACCTTTCACCGGCCCTCTGCCGTCCACCAAATTCTGCTCCATGGCTTCTAAACCTTTCACCGGCCCTCTGCCGTCCACCAAATTCTGCTCCATGGCTTCTAAACCTTTCACTGGCCCTCTGCCGTCCACCAAATTCTGCTCCATGGCTTCTAAACCTTTCACCGGCCCTCTGCCGTCCACCAAATTCTGCTCCATGGCTTCTAAACCTGTCACCGGCCCTCTGCCGTCCACCAAATTCTGCTCCATGGCTTCTAAACCTGTCACCGGCCCTCTGCCGTCCACCAAATTCTGCTCCATGGCTTCTAAACCTTTCACCGGCCCTCTGCCGTCCACCAAATTCTGCTCCATGGCTTCTAAACCTTTCACCGGCCCTCTGCCGTCCACCAAATTCTGCTCCATGGCTTCTAAACCTTTCACCGGCCCTCTGCCGTCCACCAAATTCTGCTCCATGGCTTCTAAACCTTTCACCGGCCCTCTGCCGTCCACCAAATTCTGCTCCATGGCTTCTAAACCTTTCACCGGCCCTCTGCCGTCCACCAAATTCTGCTCCATGGCTTCTAAACCTTTCACCGGCCCTCTGCCGTCCACCAAATTCTGCTCCATGGCTTCTAAACCTTTCACCGGCCCGCTGCCGTCCACCAAATTCTGCTCCATGGCTTCTAAACCTTTCACCGGCCCTCTGCCGTCCACCAAATTCTGCTCCATGGCTTCTAAACCTTTCACCGGCCCTCTGCCGTCCACCAAATTCTGCTCCATGGCTTCTAAACCTTTCACCGGCCCTCTGCCGTCCACCAAATTCTGCTCCATGGCTTCTAAACCTTTCACCGGCCCTCTGCCGTCCACCAAATTCTGCTCCATGGCTTCTAAACCTTTCACCGGCCCTCTGCCGTCCACCAAATTCTGCTCCATGGCTTCTAAACCTTTCACCGGCCCTCTGCCGTCCACCAAATTCTGCTCCATGGCTTCTAAACCTTTCACCGGCCCTCTGCCGTCCACCAAATTCTGCTCCATGGCTTCTAAACCTTTCACCGGCCCTCTGCCGTCCACCAAATTCTGCTCCATGGCTTCTAAACCTTTCACCGGCCCTCTGCCGTCCACCAAATTCTGCTCCATGGCTTCTAAACCTGTCACCGGCCCTCTGCCGTCCACCAAATTCTGCTCCATGGCTTCTAAACCTTTCACCGGCCCTCTGCCGTCCACCAAATTCTGCTCCATGGCTTCTAAACCTTTCACCGGCCCTCTGCCGTCCACCAAATTCTGCTCCATGGCTTCTGAACCTTTCACCGGCCCTCTGCCGTCCACCAAATTCTGCTCCATGGCTTCTAAACCTTTCACCGGCCCTCTGCCGTCCACCAAATTCTGCTCCATGGCTTCTAAACCTTTCACCGGCCCTCTGCCGTCCACCAAATTCTGCTCCATGGCTTCTAAACCTTTCACCGGCCCTCTGCCGTCCACCAAATTCTGCTCCATGGCTTCTAAACCTGTCACCGGCCCTCTGCCGTCCACCAAATTCTGCTCCATGGCTTCTAAACCTTTCACCGGCCCTCTGCCGTCCACCAAATTCTGCTCCATGGCTTCTAAACCTGTCACCGGCCCTCTGCCGTCCACCAAATTCTGCTCCATGGCTTCTAAACCTTTCACCGGCCCTCTGCCGTCCACCAAATTCTGCTCCATGGCTTCTAAACCTTTCACCGGCCCTCTGCCGTCCACCAAATTCTGCTCCATGGCTTCTGAACCTTTCACCGGCCCTCTGCCGTCCACCAAATTCTGCTCCATGGCTTCTAAACCTTTCACCGGCCCTCTGCCGTCCACCAAATTCTGCTCCATGGCTTCTAAACCTTTCACCGGCCCTCTGCCGTCCACCAAATTCTGCTCCATGGCTTCTAAACCTTTCACCGGCCCTCTGCCGTCCACCAAATTCTGCTCCATGGCTTCTAAACCTGTCACCGGCCCTCTGCCGTCCACCAAATTCTGCTCCATGGCTTCTAAACCTTTCACCGGCCCTCTGCCGTCCACCAAATTCTGCTCCATGGCTTCTAAACCTTTCACCGGCCCTCTGCCGTCCACCAAATTCTGCTCCATGGCTTCTAAACCTTTCACCGGCCCTCTGCCGTCCACCAAATTCTACTCCATGGCTTCTAAACCTTTCACCGGCCCTCTGCCGTCCACCAAATTCTGCTCCATGGCTTCTAAACCTTTCACCGGCCCTCTGCCGTCCACCAAATTCTGCTCCATGGCTTCTAAACCTTTCACCGGCCCTCTGCCGTCCACCAAATTCTGCTCCATGGCTTCTAAACCTTTCACCGGCCCTCTGCCGTCCACCAAATTCTGCTCCATGGCTTCTAAACCTTTCACCGGCCCTCTGCCGTCCACCAAATTCTACTCCATGGCTTCTAAACCTTTCACCGGCCCTCTGCCGTCCACCAAATTCTGCTCCATGGCTTCTAAACCTTTCACCGGCCCTCTGCCGTCCACCAAATTCTGCTCCATGGCTTCTAAACCTTTCACCGGCCCTCTGCCGTCCACCAAATTCTGCTCCATGGCTTCTAAACCTGTCACCGGCCCTCTGCCGTCCACCAAATTCTGCTCCATGGCTTCTAAACCTTTCACCGGCCCTCTGCCGTCCACCAAATTCTGCTCCATGGCTTCTAAACCTTATATGGCTCCCTTTTAAACTATATTTAAGTTCTCAGGAGATGTATCAAGGGTCCCAACTGTAGAATGGCTAGGGGCCAGGAAAGGTCAAAGACCCAGGTCACAGGCCAACTGCACTTAAAAGCACAGACCTTGCATTATACAATAGCTCCCTCTAGTGACTATTCCAGATAACAGGAATGTGGGATTGGGGCCTTGAATATGACCCGACTTGAACTCTCACTCAGAGAAGGTGCCAGTACACATGTACATCCTCTCCCAATGACTTGATTTAAGTTGTCCTCATTAGTATAGTGGTCAGTATCCCTGCCTGTCACGCGGGAGACCGGGGTTCAATTCCCTGACGGGGAGAACTCAAATTTTCAAGAGCACTAGCATTAACTCTATACATGCAGCACTTTTAGGATGCTTAGTTGTCCCCATTAGTACAGTGGTCAGTATCCCCGCCTATCACGCGGGAGACCTGGGTTCAATTCCCCGACGGTGAGAACTCAAATCTTCAAGAGCACTATCATTAACTCTATACATGCAGCACTTTTAGGCTCTCTTATTTTAAACAATTAGGGACCAAATTGCACTCTTGTTTAATATAACACCTTGCTCTAGGCTCTACAAATTTGTTCCTTTAAATCTTTTTCTGTTTATTTCCTTCACAAGCTATCTCTTCCCCCCCCCCCCACCCCCTTTTTCCTATGAGTGAACAGAAGTATTGGGGACAGACTAAATACCATCCCTGTGCCCGTGCCCACTCCAACACTTACTTAGTGTTGGGGAACAGTCCCCTAACCTAACCCTAACCCTAACCCTAACCCTAACCCTAACCCTAACCCTAACCGTCCACCAAATTCTGCTCCATGGCTTCTAAACATTTCACCGGCCCTCTGCCGTCCACCAAATTCTGCTCCATGGCTTCTAAACCTTTCACCGGCCCTCTGCCGTCCACCAAATTCTGCTCCATGGCTTCTAAACCTTTCACCGGCCCTCTGCCGTCCACCAAATTCTGCTCCATGGCTTCTAAACCTTTCACCGGCCCTCTGCCGTCCACCAAATTCTGCTCCATGGCTTCTAAACCTTTCACCGGCCCTCTGCCGTCCACCAAATTCTGCTCCATGGCTTCTAAACCTTTCACCGGCCCTCTGCCGTCCACCAAATTCTGCTCCATGGCTTCTAAACCTGTCACCGGCCCTCTGCCGTCCACCAAATTCTGCTCCATGGCTTCTAAACCTTTCACCGGCCCTCTGCCGTCCACCAAATTCTGCTCCATGGCTTCTAAACCTTTCACCGGCCCTCTGCCGTCCACCAAATTCTGCTCCATGGCTTCTAAACCTTTCACCGGCCCGCTGCCGTTCACCAAATTCTGCTCCATGGCTTCTAAACCTTTCACCGGCCCTCTGCCGTCCACCAAATTCTGCTCCATGGCTTCTAAACCTTTCACCGGCCCTCTGCCGTCCACCAAATTCTGCTCCATGGCTTCTAAACCTTTCACCGGCCCTCTGCCGTCCACCAAATTCTGCTCCATGGCTTCTAAACCTTTCACCGGCCCTCTGCCGTCCACCAAATTCTGCTCCATGGCTTCTAAACCTTTCACCGGCCCTCTGCCGTCCACCAAATTCTGCTCCATGGCTTCTAAACCTTTCACCGGCCCTCTGCCGTCCACCAAATTCTGCTCCATGGCTTCTAAACCTGTCACCGGCCCTCTGCCGTCCACCAAATTCTGCTCCATGGCTTCTAAACCTGTCACCGGCCCTCTGCCGTCCACCAAATTCTGCTCCATGGCTTCTAAACCTTTCACCGGCCCTCTGCCGTCCACCAAATTCTGCTCCATGGCTTCTAAACCTTTCACCGGCCCTCTGCCGTCCACCAAATTCTGCTCCATGGCTTCTAAACCTTTCACCGGCCCTCTGCCGTCCACCAAATTCTGCTCCATGGCTTCTAAACCTTTCACCGGCCCTCTGCCGTCCACCAAATTCTGCTCCATGGCTTCTAAACCTTTCACCGGCCCTCTGCCGTCCACCAAATTCTACTCCATGGCTTCTAAAATTTTCACCGGCCCTCTGCCGTCCACCAAATTCTGCTCCATGGCTTCTAAACCTTTCACCGGCCCTCTGCCGTCCACCAAATTCTGCTCCATGGCTTCTAAACCTTTCACCGGCCCTCTGCCGTCCACCAAATTCTGCTCCATGGCTTCTAAACCTTTCACCGGCCCTCTGCCGTCCACCAAATTCTGCTCCATGGCTTCTAAACCTGTCACCGGCCCTCTGCCGTCCACCAAATTCTGCTCCATGGCTTCTAAACCTTTCACCGGCCCTCTGCCGTCCACCAAATTCTGCTCCATGGCTTCTAAACCTTATATGGCTCCCTTTTAAACTATATTTAAGTTCTCAGGAGATGTATCAAGGGTCCCAACTGTAGAATGGCTAGGGGCCAGGAAAGGTCAAAGACCCAGGTCACAGGCCAACTGCACTTAAAAGCACAGACCTTGCATTATACAATAGCTCCCCCTAGTGACTATTCCAGATAACAGGAATGTGGGATTGGGGCCTTGAATATGACCCGACTTGAACTCTCACTCAGAGAAGGTGCCAGTACACATGTACATCCTCTCCCAATGACTTGATTTAAGTTGTCCTCATTAGTATAGTGGTCAGTATCCCTGCCTGTCACGCGGGAGACCGGGGTTCAATTCCCTGACGGGGAGAACTCAAATTTTCAAGAGCACTAGCATTAACTCTATACATGCAGCACTTTTAGGATGCTTAGTTGTCCCCATTAGTACAGTGGTCAGTATCCCCGCCTATCACGCGGGAGACCTGGGTTCAATTCCCCGACGGTGAGAACTCAAATCTTCAAGAGCACTATCATTAACTCTATACATGCAGCACTTTTAGGCTCTCTTATTTTAAACAATTAGGGACCAAATTGCACTCTTGTTTAATATAACACCTTGCTCTAGGCTCTACACATTTTTTCCTTTAAATCTTTTTCTGTTTATTTCCTTCACAAGCTATCTCTTCCCCCCCCCCCCCCCACCCCCTTTTTCCTATGAGTGAACAGAAGTATTGGGGACAGACTAAATACCATCCCTGTGCCCGTGCCCACTCCAACACTTACTTAGTGTTGGGGAACAGTCCCCTAACCTAACCCTAACCCTAACCCTAACCCTAACCCTAACCGTCCACCAAATTCTGCTCCATGGCTTCTAAACCTTTCACCGGCCCTCTGCCGTCCACCAAATTCTGCTCCATGGCTTCTAAACCTTTCACCGGCCCTCTGCCGTCCACCAAATTCTGCTCCATGGCTTCTAAACCTTTCACCGGCCCTCTGCCGTCCACCAAATTCTGCTCCATGGCTTCTAAACCTTTCACCGGCCCTCTGCCGTCCACCAAATTCTGCTCCATGGCTTCTAAACCTTTCACCGGCCCTCTGCCGTCCACCAAATTCTACTCCATGGCTTCTAAACCTTTCACCGGCCCTCTGCCGTCCACCAAATTCTGCTCCATGGCTTCTAAACCTTTCACCGGCCCTCTGCCGTCCACCAAATTCTGCTCCATGGCTTCTAAACCTTTCACCGGCCCTCTGCCGTCCACCAAATTCTGCTCCATGGCTTCTAAACCTTTCACCGGCCCTCTGCCGTCCACCAAATTCTGCTCCATGGCTTCTAAACCTTTCACCGGCCCTCTGCCGTCCACCAAATTCTGCTCCATGGCTTCTAAACCTTTCACCGGCCCTCTGCCGTCCACCAAATTCTGCTCCATGGCTTCTAAACCTGTCACCGGCCCTCTGCCGTCCACCAAATTCTGCTCCATGGCTTCTAAACCTTTCACCGGCCCTCTGCCGTCCACCAAATTCTGCTCCATGGCTTCTAAACCTTTCACCGGCCCTCTGCCGTCCACCAAATTCTGCTCCATGGCTTCTAAACCTTTCACCGGCCCGCTGCCGTCCACCAAATTCTGCTCCATGGCTTCTAAACCTTTCACCGGCCCTCTGCCGTCCACCAAATTCTGCTCTATGGCTTCTAAACCTTTCACCGGCCCTCTGCCGTCCACCAAATTCTGCTCCATGGCTTCTAAACCTTTCACCGGCCCTCTGCCGTCCACCAAATTCTGCTCCATGGCTTCTAAACCTTTCACCGGCCCTCTGCCGTCCACCAAATTCTGCTCCATGGCTTCTAAACCTTTCACCGGCCCTCTGCTGTCCACCAAATTCTACTCCATGGCTTCTAAACCTTTCACCGGCCCTCTGCCGTCCACCAAATTCTGCTCCATGGCTTCTAAACCTTTCACCGGCCCTCTGCCGTCCACCAAATTCTGCTCCATGGCTTCTAAACCTTTCACCGGCCCTCTGCCGTCCACCAAATTCTGCTCCATGGCTTCTAAACCTTTCACCGGCCCTCTGCCGTCCACCAAATTCTGCTCCATGGCTTCTAAACCTTTCACCGGCCCTCTGCCGTCCACCAAATTCTGCTCCATGGCTTCTAAACCTTTCACCGGCCCTTTGCCGTCCACCAAATTCTGCTCCATGGCTTCTAAACCTGTCACCGGCCCTCTGCCGTCCACCAAATTCTGCTCCATGGCTTCTAAACCTTTCACCGGCCCTCTGCCGTCCACCAAATTCTGCTCCATGGCTTCTAAACCTTTCACCGGCCCTCTGCCGTCCACCAAATTCTGCTCCATGGCTTCTAAACCTTTCACCGGCCCGCTGCCGTCCACCAAATTCTGCTCCATGGCTTCTAAACCTTTCACCGGCCCTCTGCCGTCCACCAAATTCTGCTCCATGGCTTCTAAACCTTTCACCGGCCCTCTGCCGTCCACCAAATTCTGCTCCATGGCTTCTAAACCTTTCACCGGCCCTCTGCCGTCCACCAAATTCTGCTCCATGGCTTCTAAACCTTTCACCGGCCCTCTGCCGTCCACCAAATTCTGCTCCATGGCTTCTAAACCTTATATGGCTCCCTTTTAAACTATATTTAAGTTCTCAGGAGATGTATCAAGGGTCCCAACTGTAGAATGGCTAGGGGCCAGGAAAGGTCAAAGACCCAGGTCACAGGCCAACTGCACTTAAAAGCACAGACCTTGCATTATACAATAGCTCCCCCTAGTGACTATTCCAGATAACAGGAATGTGGGATTGGGGCCTTGAATATGACCCGACTTGAACTCTCACTCAGAGAAGGTGCCAGTACACATGTACATCCTCTCCCAATGACTTGATTTAAGTTGTCCTCATTAGTATAGTGGTCAGTATCCCTGCCTGTCACGCGGGAGACCGGGGTTCAATTCCCTGACGGGAAGAACTCAAATTTTCAAGAGCACTAGCATTAACTCTATACATGCAGCACTTTTAGGATCCTTAGTTGTCCCCATTAGTACAGTGGTCAGTATCCCCGCCTATCACGCAGGAGACCAGGGTTCAATTCCCCGACGGTGAGAACTCAAATCTTCAAGAGCACTATCATTAACTCTATACATGCAGCACTTTTAGGCTCTCTTATTTTAAACAATTAGGGACCAAATTGCACTCTTGTTTAATATAACACCTTGCTCTAGGCTCTACACATTTTTTCCTTTAAATCTTTTTCTGTTTATTTCCTTCACAAGCTATCTCTTCCCCCCCCCCCCCACCCCCTTTTTCCTATGAGTGAACAGAAGTATTGGGGACAGACTAAATACCATCCCTGTGCCCGTGCCCACTCCAACACTTACTTAGTGTTGGGGAACAGTCCCCTAACCTAACCCTAACCCTAACCCTAACCCTAACCCTAACCCTAACCGTCCACCAAATTCTGCTCCATGGCTTCTAAACCTTTCACCGGCCCTCTGCCGTCCACCAAATTCTGCTCCATGGCTTCTAAACCTTTCACCGGCCCTCTGCCGTCCACCAAATTCTGCTCCATGGCTTCTAAACCTTTCACCGGCCCTCTGCCGTCCACCAAATTCTGCTCCATGGCTTCTAAACCTTTCACCGCCCCTCTGCCGTCCACCAAATTCTGCTCCATGGCTTCTAAACCTTTCACTGGCCCTCTGCCGTCCACCAAATTCTACTCCATGGCTTCTAAACCTTTCACCGGCCCTCTGCCGTCCACCAAATTCTGCTCCATGGCTTCTAAACCTTTCACCGGCCCTCTGCCGTCCACCAAATTCTGCTCCATGGCTTCTAAACCTTTCACCGGCCCTCTGCCGTCCACCAAATTCTGCTCCATGGCTTCTAAACCTTTCACCGGCCCTCTGCCGTCCACCAAATTCTGCTCCATGGCTTCTAAACCTTTCACCGGCCCTCTGCCGTCCACCAAATTCTGCTCCATGGCTTCTAAACCTTTCACCGGCCCTCTGCCGTCCACCAAATTCTGCTCCATGGCTTCTAAACCTGTCACCGGCCCTCTGCCGTCCACCAAATTCTGCTCCATGGCTTCTAAACCTTTCACCGGCCCTCTGCCGTCCACCAAATTCTGCTCCATGGCTTCTAAACCTTTCACTGGCCCTCTGCCGTCCACCAAATTCTGCTCCATGGCTTCTAAACCTTTCACCGGCCCGCTGCCGTCCACCAAATTCTGCTCCATGGCTTCTAAACCTTTCACCGGCCCTCTGCCGTCCACCAAATTCTGCTCCATGGCTTCTAAACCTTTCACCGGCCCTCTGCCGTCCACCAAATTCTGCTCCATGGCTTCTAAACCTTTCACCGGCCCTCTGCCGTCCACCAAATTCTGCTCCATGGCTTCTAAACCTTTCACCGGCCCTCTGCCGTCCACCAAATTCTGCTCCATGGCTTCTAAACCTTTCACCGGCCCTCTGCCGTCCACCAAATTCTGCTCCATGGCTTCTAAACCTTTCACCGGCCCTCTGCCGTCCACCAAATTCTGCTCCATGGCTTCTAAACCTTTCACCGGCCCTCTGCCGTCCACCAAATTCTGCTCCATGGCTTCTAAACCTTTCACCGGCCCTCTGCCGTCCACCAAATTCTGCTCCATGGCTTCTAAACCTTTCACCGGCCCTCTGCCGTCCACCAAATTCTGCTCCATGGCTTCTAAACCTTTCACCGGCCCTCTGCCGTCCACCAAATTCTGCTCCATGGCTTCTAAACCTGTCACCGGCCCTCTGCTGTCCACCAAATTCTGCTCCATGGCTTCTAAACCTTTCACCGGCCCTCTGCCGTCCACCAAATTCTGCTCCATGGCTTCTAAACCTTTCACCGGCCCTCTGCCGTCCACCAAATTCTGCTCCATGGCTTCTAAACCTTTCACCGGCCCGCTGCCGTCCACCAAATTCTGCTCCATGGCTTCTAAACCTTTCACCGGCCCTCTGCCGTCCACCAAATTCTGCTCCATGGCTTCTAAACCTTTCACCGGCCCTCTGCCGTCCACCAAATTCTGCTCCATGGCTTCTAAACCTTTCACCGGCCCTCTGCCGTCCACCAAATTCTGCTCCATGGCTTCTAAACCTTTCACCGGCCCTCTGCCGTCCACCAAATTCTGCTCCATGGCTTCTAAACCTTATATGGCTCCCTTTTAAACTATATTTAAGTTCTCAGGAGATGTATCAAGGGTCCCAACTGTAGAATGGCTAGGGGCCAGGAAAGGTCAAAGACCCAGGTCACAGGCCAACTGCACTTAGAAGCACACACCTTGCATTATACAATAGCTCCCCCTAGTGACTATTCCAGATAACAGGAATGTGGGATTGGGGCCTTGAATATGACCCGACTTGAACTCTCACTCAGAGAAGGTGCCAGTACACATGTATATCCTCTCCCAATGACTTGATTTTAGTTGTCCTCATTAGTATAGTGGTCAGTATCCCCGCCTGTCATGCGGGAGACAGGGGTTCAATTCCCCGATGGGTAGAAAAAAAAATTTCAAGAGCACTAGCATTAACTCTATACATGCAGCACTTTTAGGATGCTTAGTTGTCCCCATTAGTAGAGTGGTCAGTATCCCCGTCTATCACGCGGGAGACCAGGGTTCAATTCCCCGACGGGGAGAACTCAAATCTTCAAGAGCACTATCATTAAATCTATACATGCAGCACATTTAGGCTCTCTTATTTTAAACAATTAGGGACCAAATTGCACTCTTGTTTAATATAACACCTTGCTCTAGGCTCTACACATTTTTTCCTTTAAATCTTTTTCTGTTTATTTCCTTCACAAGCTATCTCTTCCCCCCCCCCCGCCCCCTTTTTTCCTATGAGTGAACAGAAGTATTGGGGACAGACTAAATACCATCCCTGTGCCCATGTCCACTCCAACACTTACTTAGTGTTGGGGAACAGTCCCCTAACCTAACCCTAACCCTAACCCTAACCCTAACCCTAACCCTAACCCTAACCCTAACCGTCCACCAAATTCTGCTCCATGGCTTCTAAACCTTTCACCGGCCCTCTGCCGTCCACCAAATTCTGCTCCATGGCTTCTAAACCTTTCACCGGCCCTCTGCCGTCCACCAAATTCTGCTCCATGGCTTCTAAACCTTTCACCGGCCCTCTGCCGTCCACCAAATTCTGCTCCATGGCTTCTAAACCTTTCACCGGCCCTCTGCCGTCCACCAAATTCTGCTCCATGGCTTCTAAACCTTTCACCGGCCCTCTGCCGTCCACCAATTTCTGCTCCATGGCTTCTAAACCTTTCACCTGCCCTCTGCCGTCCACCAAATTCTGCTCCATGGCTTCTCAAACCTTTCACCGGCCCTCTGCCGTCCACCAAATTCTGCTCCATGGCTTCTAAACCTTATATGGCTCCCTTTTAAACTATATTTAAGTTCTCAGGAGATGTATCAAGGGTCCCAACTGTAGAATGGCTAGGGGCCAGGAAAGGTCAAAGACCCAGGTCACAGGCCAACTGCACTTAAAAGCACAGACCTTGCATTATACAATAGCTCCCCCTAGTGACTATTCCAGATAACAGGAATGTGGGATTGGGGCCTTGAATATGACCCGACTTGAACTCTCACTCAGAGAAGGTGCCATTACACATGTATATCCTCTCCCAATGACTTGATTTCAGTTGTCCTCATTAGTATAGTGGTCAGTATCCCCGCCTGTCATGCGGGGGCCAGCCGTGTATAGGTGTAACAGACTGACAGCCAATGAAATGGGGTGCATTTGTCACGCTGTCCAAGGAGCTGAACTGCTCTCGTGCAGCCGTGTTCGAATCCCGGTCGGGGCAAAAGCCTGTCATACATTATCAAAGATAAACAGCTATGTTGAATCAATAAACATGAATATCACTAAATAAACATGAATATTGCACAGATTTAGATTATAATAGTAAAGCTATTATAATAGTTCAATGGTTGTGATGGCAAAGTTCGTGTCAGGTTCCTTACTGTATATTTGCATATCGTATGTCACAAATGTAACAGTACTATATACCTGTATGTCATGTATGTCCTTGTCATAAATGTCATGTATGTCATAAATGTCACTATGAATTGAAAATGGGGGACCCTGATGTAAACAAGACAAATGTCTTTCTCTGCTCTGCATCCCCTTAAACATTTTGTGTATTGAGCCGTACTGTATTGTACCCATTCTGCAATCTGTTAAATAAAGTTTTCATTCATTAATTCTGTCCCCGTCTCTCCTTGTTGCACATATTTAGATTATCATTAGATTGTAGCGGCAGAGGTTTTTGTCAACTTAAATCATGTTTCTTAATTTATGCACAGGAGGACTGTGTGTGGATGACCACAGGCCTGTGGTCCCCAACACCTCTGGGGTCAAACACCATCTCCTCAGTCTTCTTAACATTTAAAACCAGACAGTTATTGTCGCACCAGTTTACAAACCACTGGATTTCCAAATAATAGTCAGCTAGGTCACTGTCATTCTTAATTAGAGCTAAAATGGCAGCGTCATCAGGAAATGTTCATATCATATCTGGTGAATTACCTAGCTCATGGAAGTCGGCCATGGTTCTCCCCTTGTTAAAGGGCGGAGACCCCTCTGACCTAAATAATTATCGCCCTATTTCCAGATTGTCTGTAATGGCCAAAGTCTTTGAATCGCTTGTAAACAAACTGAAAGAGTTTCTAGCTGACCATAATATTCTTAACAAGTCTCAGTCAGGCTTCAGATCCATAGTACTTCAGCGACTATGCTAGTCTCAAATGACATAATTGAAGCACTAGACAAGAAAAAACACTGTGCAGCATTGTTTGTTGATCTGTCTAAAGCGTTTGACTCTGTGGATCACGCATTACTGCAGAGGCTTGGCTGCATATAGGTCTTGGTAAAACGGCTTTGAGCTGGTTTAAAAACTATCTATCTGAAAGAACTGTGTCTCAGTAATAATAATAATAATAATAACTTTATTTGTATAGCACCTTTCATACAGGGGATTGCAGTTCAAAGTGCTTTACATCAGTAAGAAATAAAACATAAAATCAGTGTAAAACAAGCAGCAAGAGCAAAGCATAAAGTGGGATAAAATAATGCAGATATATTAATCAATTCATATCAGAACCTCACGTTCCAATATGCTTCTGTAATCTGTTACAAAACATGATAAGGTTATAGTATGCACCCAGCAGATAGTGGGGCGTAAAGATAAAAGTAGAAATAAGTCAAATGAGCAGACATATAAAATCACAGTTTTTCACATTAGGATCTAACATCCTTTAGGGCCACCTTGTTTATGGTTTGATTCAGTTTTAGTAGAATGTAAAATACATGAATGATGAAATGAGCACATAAAGTGCAGACATACTATAAAATCCTCTGATATATAAAATAAAGGAGAATAAAGACATCCCTCCAGGCCTCCAACTCCCTCTGAAAAAACTCTGTCTCAACAAAGTCCTGGAATGGCATCCTGGGATTGGTGAGTCCTTCTGCTGCATAGGTCTGGAAGACCTTAGTGGAGCAGTAGAAGTACAGTATCTCACCGCTCCAGTCTGATAAAAAAAAAAGTGGATGGTGGAGCCATCTCTGAGGAACCGGGACTTTGGCTGACCAGTTGTGTGTCCTCTTGGGGAGCCGCTGTTGTTGTTTCTGCTGCTTCTCCAGCATCTCACTGAATGAATGAATGAAAACTTTATTTAACAGATTGCAGAATGGGTACAATACAGTACGGCTCAATACACACAATTGTTAAGGGGATGCAGACCAGAGAAAGACGTTTGTCTTGTTTACATCAGGGTCCCCTATTTTCAATTCATAGTGACATTTATGACACACACAACATACATGACATCATGACATTTATGACATAGGGACATACATGACATACAGGTATATAGTACTGTTACATTTGTGACATATACGATATGCAAATATACAGTACTGTTACCCATAGATCCTAACTATTATAATAGTTCAATGGTTGTGATGGCAAAGTTTGCGTCAGGTTCCTTACTGTATATTTGCATATCGTATGTCACAAATGTAACAGTACTATTGTTTCTGGCTTAAAGGCCAACCTTCATATTGTATTTTTGTTCAATAAACAATGTGGACTAAACCTTCAACAATACACAGAAGGTTAACCCTTTCACTGCCACACAACAGCCGGTTAACCCTGTAAACCTTCTAGTCCCAAAACATTCTGTGACTAATTCAGTGCAGATTGTAATGTATTGTCATCATGCAGCACAAGTACAGTACAACTAAAAGAGGTTTGGCATCCAACCAGAGTGACTATGTAGCAGTAACGTGAAATAGTAATATACACTGTACAGGTGGTTAAACTGGGTATAACATATATAAATTAGTACTATGAGTACTACATGTATGTACAGAGTTGTAGTATTAATATGTACAGTGATACAGGTATAAAGACACTATGGTATAAGTCATACTGGCCAGCAGTGTAACTAGTAAGAGTAGGTAAGAGATATGTACAGATTTAGATATAGTATTAATATGTACAGTGATACAGGTATAAAGACACTATGGTAGTAAGTCATACTGGCCAGCAGTGTAACTAGTAAGAGTAGGTAAGAGATATGTACAGAAAAAACGAACTCAGTCACTCGGTAAATCTATTCAATTGGATTCTCTTTAAACAGCGGCAACACAAACCTATTGGTAAACAAACGTATTGTTGAAAATATACAATATGACTGCTGTTGTGACAGTGTTTAGGAATCGGATCTTATTTAGTAGTTTAAACTCACCTTCAAACATTAACAGGTTGAAAAACGCTACTTTCTCCAGCTCTGCTCTTCTTCTGTTCTTCTTCTCCTAAATGTGGATACAGCGCAGCATCCACAAACTCGCAACAGCGCCACTAGTGGCCAAAATAATACATGGTTTTGTAAACAGGGAGTGGATGGAAGTTAAGGGAAGGATCGTCGTTAAGACACACGAGTGAATGGACGTTAAGGCCAACTACTCCAGGGTGCCGCGCGGGAGACCGGGGTTCAATTCCCCGACGGGGAGAACTCAAATTTTCAAGAGCACTAGCATTAACTCTATACATGCAGCACTTTTAGGATGCTTAGTTGTCCCCATTAGTACAGTGGTCAGTATCCCCGCCTATCACGCGGGAGACCAGGGTTCAATTCCCCGACGGGGAGAACTCAAATCTTCAAGAGCACTATCATTAACTCTATACATGCAGCACTTTTAGGCTCTCTTATTTTAAACAATTAGGGACCAAATTGCACTCTTGTTTAATATAACACCTTGCT
The DNA here is from genome assembly GCF_963971535.1 of Notolepis coatsorum. NCBI lineage: Eukaryota > Metazoa > Chordata > Actinopteri > Aulopiformes > Paralepididae > Notolepis > Notolepis coatsorum. The sequence goes on along the minus strand of NC_140169.1, from coordinate 74,454,578 downwards.
CTAGGCTCTACACATTTTTTCCTTTAAATCTTTTTCTGTTTATTTCCTTCACAAGCTATCTCTTCCCCCCCCCCACCCCGCCCCCTTTTTTCCTATGAGTGAACAGAAGTATTGGGGACAGACTAAATACCATCCCTGTGCCCGTGCCCACTCCAACACTTACTTAGTGTTGGGGAACAGTCCCCTAACCTAACCCTAACCCTAACCCACGGTGGTGTAGTGGTTAACACTGTCGCCTCACAGCAAGAAGGTCCAGGGTTCGAATCCCGCTTGGGGACCAGGTTTCCATGGTGCCAGTTACCCAGGTGGGGTATCTCCCAGGCCTTTCTGTGTGGAGTTTGCATGTTCTCCCCGTGCTCGCAAGGGTTTCCCCCCCGATAAGATAAACCCAATGGAAAAACATGCACAACAACAAGATCGCTAACGCTGTGGCGTCCTTGACGAAGACGGACAGGAGCACTTGGATTGGTCCCCTGGCGCGGCTCACGTTGTGCCTGTCTGCTCCCGGCTGCCCTTGGGGGGGAAGGACGACGGGATGGGTTAATCGCAGATACGAATTGCATGCATGCATCGCATGTGTGCCAATTGATGACCTCGGAGCAGGTCCTAAATTATTATTATTATTATTATTATTATTATTATTATTATTATTATTAACCCTAACCCTAACCCTAACCCTAACCCTAACCCTAACCCTAACCGTCCACCAAATTCTGCTCCATGGCTTCTAAACCTTTCACCGGCCCTCTGCCGTCCACCAAATTCTGCTCCATGGCTTCTAAACCTTTCACCGGCCCTCTGCCGTCCACCAAATTCTGCTCCATGGCTTCTAAACCTTTCACCGGCCCTCTGCCATCCACCAAATTCTGCTCCATGGCTTCTAAACCTTTCACCGGCCCTCTGCCGTTCACCAAATTCTGCTCCATGGCTTCTAAACCTTTCACCGGCCCTCTGCCGTCCACCAAATTCTGCTCCATGGCTTCTAAACCTTTCACCGGCCCTCTGCCGTCCACCAAATTCTGCTCCATGGCTTCTAAACCTTTCACCGGCCCTCTGCCGTCCACCAAATTCTGCTCCATGGCTTCTAAACCTTTCACCGGCCCTCTGCCGTCCACCAAATTCTGCTCCATGGCTTCTAAACCTGTCACCGGCCCTCTGCCGTCCACCAAATTCTGCTCCATGGCTTCTAAACCTTTCACCGGCCCTCTGCCGTCCACCAAATTCTGCTCCATGGCTTCTAAACCTTTCACCGGCCCTCTGCCGTCCACCAAATTCTGCTCCATGGCTTCTAAACCTTTCACCGGCCCGCTGCCGTCCACCAAATTCTGCTCCATGGCTTCTAAACCTTTCACCGGCCCTCTGCCGTCCACCAAATTCTGCTCCATGGCTTCTAAACCTTTCACCGGCCCTCTGCCGTCCACCAAATTCTGCTCCATGGCTTCTAAACCTTTCACCGGCCCTCTGCCGTCCACCAAATTCTGCTCCATGGCTTCTAAACCTTTCACCGGCCCTCTGCCGTCCACCAAATTCTGCTCCATGGCTTCTAAACCTTTCACCGGCCCTCTGCCGTCCACCAAATTCTGCTCCATGGCTTCTAAACCTGTCACCGGCCCTCTGCCGTCCACCAAATTCTGCTCCATGGCTTCTAAACCTGTCACCGGCCCTCTGCCGTCCACCAAATTCTGCTCCATGGCTTCTAAACCTGTCACTGGCCCTCTGCCGTCCACCAAATTCTGCTCCATGGCTTCTAAACCTTTCACCGGCCCTCTGCCGTCCACCAAATTCTGCTCCATGGCTTCTAAACCTTTCACCGGCCCTCTGCCGTCCACCAAATTCTGCTCCATGGCTTCTAAACCTTTCACCGGCCCTCTGCCGTCCACCAAATTCTGCTCCATGGCTTCTAAACCTTTCACCGGCCCTCTGCCGTCCACCAAATTCTGCTCCATGGCTTCTAAACCTTTCACCGGCCCTCTGCCGTCCACCAAATTCTGCTCCATGGCTTCTAAACCTTTCACCGGCCCTCTGCCGTCCACCAAATTCTGCTCCATGGCTTCTAAACCTTTCACCGGCCCTCTGCCGTCCACCAAATTCTGCTCCATGGCTTCTAAAGCTTTCACCGGCCCTCTGCCGTCCACCAAATTCTGCTCCATGGCTTCTAAACCTTTCACCGGCCCTCTGCCGTCCACCAAATTCTGCTCCATGGCTTCTAAACCTTTCACCGGCCCTCTGCCGTCCACCAAATTCTGCTCCATGGCTTCTAAACCTGTCACCGGCCCTCTGCCGTCCACCAAATTCTGCTCCATGGCTTCTAAACCTGTCACCGGCCCTCTGCCGTCCACCAAATTCTGCTCCATGGCTTCTAAACCTTTCACCGGCCCTCTGCCGTCCACCAAATTCTGCTCCATGGCTTCTAAACCTTTCACCGGCCCTCTGCCGTCCACCAAATTCTGCTCCATGGCTTCTAAACCTTTCACCGGCCCTCTGCCGTCCACCAAATTCTGCTCCATGGCTTCTAAACCTTTCACCGGCCCTCTGCCATCCACCAAATTCTGCTCCATGGCTTCTAAACCTTTCACCGGCCCGCTGCCGTCCACCAAATTCTGCTCCATGGCTTCTAAACCTTTCACCGGCCCTCTGCCGTCCACCAAATTCTGCTCCATGGCTTCTAAACCTTTCACCGGCCCTCTGCCGTCCACCAAATTCTGCTCCATGGCTTCTAAACCTTTCACCGGCCCTCTGCCGTCCACCAAATTCTGCTCCATGGCTTCTAAACCTTTCACCGGCCCTCTGCCGTCCACCAAATTCTGCTCCATGGCTTCTAAACCTTTCACCGGCCCTCTGCCGTCCACCAAATTCTGCTCCATGGCTTCTAAACCTGTCACCGGCCCTCTGCCGTCCACCAAATTCTGCTCCATGGCTTCTAAACCTGTCACCGGCCCTCTGCCGTCCACCAAATTCTGCTCCATGGCTTCTAAACCTGTCACCGGCCCTCTGCCGTCCACCAAATTCTGCTCCATGGCTTCTAAACCTTTCACCGGCCCTCTGCCGTCCACCAAATTCTGCTCCATGGCTTCTAAACCTTTCACCGGCCCTCTGCCGTCCACCAAATTCTGCTCCATGGCTTCTAAACCTTTCACCGGCCCTCTGCCGTCCACCAAATTCTGCTCCATGGCTTCTAAACCTTTCACCGGCCCTCTGCCGTCCACCAAATTCTGCTCCATGGCTTCTAAACCTTTCACCGGCCCTCTGCCGTCCACCAAATTCTGCTCCATGGCTTCTAAACCTTTCACCGGCCCTCTGCCGTCCACCAAATTCTGCTCCATGGCTTCTAAACCTTATATGGCTCCCTTTTAAACTATATTTAAGTTCTCAGGAGATGTATCAAGGGTCCCAACTGTAGAATGGCTAGGGGCCAGGAAAGGTCAAAGACCCAGGTCACAGGCCAACTGCACTTAAAAGCACAGACCTTGCATTATACAATAGCTCCCCCTAGTGACTATTCCAGATAACAGGAATGTGGGATTGGGGCCTTGAATATGACCCGACTTGAACTCTCACTCAGAGAAGGTGCCAGTACACATGTACATCCTCTCCCAATGACTTGATTTAAGTTGTCCTCATTAGTATAGTGGTCAGTATCCCTGCCTGTCACGCGGGAGACCGGGGTTCAATTCCCTGACGGGGAGAACTCAAATTTTCAAGAGCACTAGCATTAACTCTATACATGCAGCACTTTTAGGATGCTTAGTTGTCCCCATTAGTACAGTGGTCAGTATCCCCGCCTATCACGCGGGAGACCAGGGTTCAATTCCCCGACGGGGAGAACTCAAATCTTCAAGAGCACTATCATTAACTCTATACATGCAGCACTTTTAGGCTCTCTTATTTTAAACAATTAGGGACCAAATTGCACTCTTGTTTAATATAACACCTTGCTCTAGGCTCTACACATTTTTTCCTTTAAATCTTTTTCTGTTTATTTCCTTCACAAGCTATCTCTTCCCCCCCCCCCCGCCCACTTTTTTCCTATGAGTGAACAGAAGTATTGGGGACAGACTAAATACCATCCCTGTGCCCGTGCCCACTCCAACACTTACTTAGTGTTGGGGAACAGTCCCCTAACCTAACCCTAACCCTAACCCTAACCCTAACCCTAACCCTAACCGTCCACCAAATTCTGCTCCATGGCTTCTAAACCTTTCACCGGCCCTCTGCCGTCCACCAAATTCTGCTCCATGGCTTCTAAACCTTTCACCGGCCCTCTGCCGTCCACCAAATTCTGCTCCATGGCTTCTAAACCTTTCACCGGCCCTCTGCCGTCCACCAAATTCTGCTCCATGGCTTCTAAACCTTATATGGCTCCATTTTAAACTATATTTAAGTTCTCAGGAGATGTATCAAGGGTCCCAACTGTAGAATGGCTAGGGGCCAGGAAAGGTCAAAGACCCAGGTCACAGGCCAACTGCACTTAGAAGCACACACCTTGCATTATACAATAGCTCCCCCTAGTGACTATTCCAGATAACAGGAATGTGGGATTGGGGCCTTGAATATGACCCGACTTGAACTCTCACTCAGAGAAGGTGCCAGTACACATGTATATCCTCTCCCAATAACTTGATTTTAGTTGTCCTCATTAGCATAGTGGTCAGTATCCCCGCCTGTCACGCGGGAGACAGGGGTTCAATTCCCCGACGGGGAGAACTCAAATTTTCAAGAGCACTAGCATTAACTCTATACATGCAGCACTCTTAGGATGCTTAGTTGTCCCCATTAGTACAGTGGTCAGTATCCCCGCCTATCACGCGGGAGACCAGGGTTCAATTCCCCGACGGGGAGAACTCAAATCTTCAAGAGCACTATCATTAACTCTATACATGCAGCACTTTTAGGCTCTCTTATTTTAAACAATTAGGGACCAAATTGCACTCTTGTTTAATATAACACCTTGCTCTAGGCTCTACACATTTTTTCCTTTAAATCTTTTTCTGTTTATTTCCTTCACAAGCTATCTCTTCCCCCCCCCCACCCCGCCCACTTTTTTCCTATGAGTGAACAGAAGTATTGGGGACAGACTAAATACCATCCCTGTGCCCGTGCCCACTCCAACACTTACTTAGTGTTGGGGAACAGTCCCCTAACCTAACCCTAACCCTAACCCTAACCCTAACCCTAACCCTAACCCTAACCCTAACCCTAACCCTAACCGTCCACCAAATTCTGCTCCATGGCTTCTAAACCTTTCACCGGCCCTCTGCCGTCCACCAAATTCTGCTCCATGGCTTCTAAACCTTTCACCGGCCCTCTGCCGTCCACCAAATTCTGCTCCATGGCTTCTAAACCTTTCACCGGCCCTCTGCCGTCCACCAAATTCTGCTCCATGGCTTCTAAACCTTTCACCGGCCCTCTGCCGTCCACCAAATTCTGCTCCATGGCTTCTAAACCTTTCACCGGCCCTCTGCCGTCCACCAAATTCTGCTCCATGGCTTCTAAACCTTTCACCGGCCCTCTGCCGTCCACCAAATTCTGCTCCATGGCTTCTAAACCTTTCACCGGCCCTCTGCCGTCCACCAAATTCTGCTCCATGGCTTCTAAACCTTTCACCGGCCCTCTGCCGTCCACCAAATTCTGCTCCATGGCTTCTAAACCTTATATGGCTCCCTTTTAAACTATATTTAAGTTCTCAGGAGATGTATCAAGGGTCCCAACTGTAGAATGGCTAGGGGCCAGGAAAGGTCAAAGACCCAGGTCACAGGCCAACTGCACTTAAAAGCACAGACCTTGCATTATACAATAGCTCCCCCTAGTGACTATTCCAGATAACAGGAATGTGGGATTGGGGCCTTGAATATGACCCGACTTGAACTCTCACTCAGAGAAGGTGCCAGTACACATGTATATCCTCTCCCAATAACTTGATTTTAGTTGTCCTCATTAGCATAGTGGTCAGTATCCCCGCCTGTCACGCGGGAGACAGGGGTTCAATTCCCCGACGGGGAGAACTCAAATTTTCAAGAGCACTAGCATTAACTCTATACATGCAGCACTCTTAGGATGCTTAGTTGTCCCCATTAGTACAGTGGTCAGTATCCCCGCCTATCACGCGGGAGACCAGGGTTCAATTCCCCGACGGGGAGAACTCAAATCTTCAAGAGCACTATCATTAACTCTATACATGCAGCACTTTTAGGCTCTCTTATTTTAAACAATTAGGGACCAAATTGCACTCTTGTTTAATATAACACCTTGCTCTAGGCTCTACACATTTTTTCCTTTAAATCTTTTTCTGTTTATTTCCTTCACAAGCTATCTCTTCCCCCCCCCCACCCCGCCCACTTTTTTCCTATGAGTGAACAGAAGTATTGGGGACAGACTAAATACCATCCCTGTGCCCGTGCCCACTCCAACACTTACTTAGTGTTGGGGAACAGTCCCCTAACCTAACCCTAACCCTAACCCTAACCCTAACCCTAACCCTAACCCTAACCCTAACCCTAACCCTAACCGTCCACCAAATTCTGCTCCATGGCTTCTAAACCTTTCACCGGCCCTCTGCCGTCCACCAAATTCTGCTCCATGGCTTCTAAACCTTTCACCGGCCCTCTGCCGTCCACCAAATTCTGCTCCATGGCTTCTAAACCTTTCACCGGCCCTCTGCCGTCCACCAAATTCTGCTCCATGGCTTCTAAACCTTTCACCGGCCCTCTGCCGTCCACCAAATTCTGCTCCATGGCTTCTAAACCTTTCACCGGCCCTCTGCCGTCCACCAAATTCTGCTCCATGGCTTCTAAACCTTTCACCGGCCCTCTGCCGTCCACCAAATTCTGCTCCATGGCTTCTAAACCTTTCACCGGCCCTCTGCCGTCCACCAAATTCTGCTCCATGGCTTCTAAACCTTTCACCGGCCCTCTGCCGTCCACCAAATTCTGCTCCATGGCTTCTAAACCTTATATGGCTCCCTTTTAAACTATATTTAAGTTCTCAGGAGATGTATCAAGGGTCCCAACTGTAGAATGGCTAGGGGCCAGGAAAGGTCAAAGACCCAGGTCACAGGCCAACTGCACTTAAAAGCACAGACCTTGCATTATACAATAGCTCCCCCTAGTGACTATTCCAGATAACAGGAATGTGGGATTGGGGCCTTGAATATGACCCGACTTGAACTCTCACTCAGAGAAGGTGCCAGTACACATGTACATCCTCTCCCAATGACTTGATTTAAGTTGTCCTCATTAGTATAGTGGTCAGTATCCCTGCCTGTCACGCGGGAGACCGGGGTTCAATTCCCCGACGGGGAGAACTCAAATTTTCAAGAGCACTAGCATTAACTCTATACATGCAGCACTCTTAGGATGCTTAGTTGTCCCCATTAGTACAGTGGTCAGTATCCCCGCCTATCACGCGGGAGACCAGGGTTCAATTCCCCGACGGGGAGAACTCAAATCTTCAAGAGCACTATCATTAACTCTATACATGCAGCACTTTTAGGCTCTCTTATTTTAAACAATTAGGGACCAAATTGCACTCTTGTTTAATATAACACCTTGCTCTAGGCTCTACACATTTTTTCCTTTAAATCTTTTTCTGTTTATTTCCTTCACAAGCTATCTCTTCCCCCCCCCCACCCCGCCCCCTTTTTTCCTATGAGTGAACAGAAGTATTGGGGACAGACTAAATACCATCCCTGTGCCCGTGCCCACTCCAACACTTACTTAGTGTTGGGGAACAGTCCCCTAACCTAACCCTAACCCTAACCCTAACCCTAACCCTAACCGTCCACCAAATTCTGCTCCATGGCTTCTAAACCTTTCACCGGCCCTCTGCCGTCCACCAAGTTCTGCTCCATGGCTTCTAAACCTTTCACCGGCCCTCTGCCGTCCACCAAATTCTGCTCCATGGCTTCTAAACCTTTCACCGGCCCTCTGCCGTCCACCAAATTCTGCTCCATGGCTTCTAAACCTTTCACCGGCCCTCTGCCGTCCACCAAATTCTGCTCCATGGCTTCTAAACCTTTCACCGGCCCTCTGCCGTCCACCAAATTCTGCTCCATGGCTTCTAAACCTTTCACCGGCCCTCTGCCGTCCACCAAATTCTGCTCCATGGCTTCTAAACCTTTCACCGGCCCTCTGCCGTCCACCAAATTCTGCTCCATGGCTTCTAAACCTTTCACCGGCCCTCTGCCGTCCACCAAATTCTGCTCCATGGCTTCTAAACCTTTCACCGGCCCTCTGCCGTCCACCAAATTCTGCTCCATGGCTTCTAAACCTGTCACCGGCCCTCTGCCGTCCACCAAATTCTGCTCCATGGCTTCTAAACCTTTCACCGGCCCTCTGCCGTCCACCAAATTCTGCTCCATGGCTTCTAAACCTTTCACCGGCCCTCTGCCGTCCACCAAATTCTGCTCCATGGCTTCTAAACCTTTCACCGGCCCTCTGCCGTCCACCAAATTCTGCTCCATGGCTTCTAAACCTTTCACCGGCCCTCTGCCATCCACCAAATTCTGCTCCATGGCTTCTAAATCTTTCACCGGCCCGCTGCCGTCCACCAAATTCTGCTCCATGGCTTCTAAACCTTTCACCGGCCCTCTGCCGTCCACCAAATTCTGCTCCATGGCTTCTAAACCTTTCACCGGCCCTCTGCCGTCCACCAAATTCTGCTCCATGGCTTCTAAACCTTTCACCGGCCCTCTGCCGTCCACCAAATTCTGCTACATGGCTTCTAAACCTTTCACCGGCCCTCTGCCGTCCACCAAATTCTGCTCCATGGCTTCTAAACCTTTCACCGGCCCTCTGCCGTCCACCAAATTCTGCTCCATGGCTTCTAAACCTGTCACCGGCCCTCTGCCGTCCACCAAATTCTGCTCCATGGCTTCTAAACCTGTCACCGGCCCTCTGCCGTCCACCAAATTCTGCTCCATGGCTTCTAAACCTGTCACCGGCCCTCTGCCGTCCACCAAATTCTGCTCCATGGCTTCTAAACCTTTCACCGGCCCTCTGCCGTCCACCAAATTCTGCTCCATGGCTTCTAAACCTTTCACCGGCCCTCTGCCGTCCACCAAATTCTGCTCCATGGCTTCTAAACCTTTCACCGGCCCTCTGCCGTCCACCAAATTCTGCTCCATGGCTTCTAAACCTTTCACCGGCCCTCTGCCGTCCACCAAATTCTGCTCCATGGCTTCTAAACCTTTCACCGGCCCTCTGCCGTCCACCAAATTCTGCTCCATGGCTTCTAAACCTTTCACCGGCCCTCTGCCGTCCACCAAATTCTGCTCCATGGCTTCTAAACCTTTCACCGGCCCTCTGCCGTCCACCAAATTCTGCTCCATGGCTTCTAAAGCTTTCACCGGCCCTCTGCCGTCCACCAAATTCTGCTCCATGGCTTCTAAACCTTTCACCGGCCCTCTGCCGTCCACCAAATTCTGCTCCATGGCTTCTAAACCTTTCACCGGCCCTCTGCCGTCCACCAAATTCTGCTCCATGGCTTCTAAACCTTTCACCGGCCCTCTGCCGTCCACCAAATTCTGCTCCATGGCTTCTAAACCTGTCACCGGCCCTCTGCCGTCCACCAAATTCTGCTCCATGGCTTCTAAACCTTTCACCGGCCCTCTGCCGTCCACCAAATTCTGCTCCATGGCTTCTAAACCTTTCACCGGCCCTCTGCCGTCCACCAAATTCTGCTCCATGGCTTCTAAACCTTTCACCGGCCCTCTGCCGTCCACCAAATTCTGCTCCATGGCTTCTAAACCTTATATGGCTCCATTTTAAACTATATTTAAGTTCTCAGGAGATGTATCAAGGGTCCCAACTGTAGAATGGCTAGGGGCCAGGAAAGGTCAAAGACCCAGGTCACAGGCCAACTGCACTTAGAAGCACACACCTTGCATTATACAATAGCTCCCCCTAGTGACTATTCCAGATAACAGGAATGTGGGATTGGGGCCTTGAATATGACCCGACTTGAACTCTCACTCAGAGAAGGTGCCAGTACACATGTATATCCTCTCCCAATAACTTGATTTTAGTTGTCCTCATTAGCATAGTGGTCAGTATCCCCGCCTGTCACGCGGGAGACAGGGGTTCAATTCCCCGACGGGGAGAACTCAAATTTTCAAGAGCACTAGCATTAACTCTATACATGCAGCACTCTTAGGATGCTTAGTTGTCCCCATTAGTACAGTGGTCAGTATCCCCGCCTATCACGCGGGAGACCAGGGTTCAATTCCCCGACGGGGAGAACTCAAATCTTTAAGAGCACTATCATTAACTCTATACATGCAGCACTTTTAGGCTCTCTTATTTTAAACAATTAGGGACCAAATTGCACTCTTGTTTAATATAACACCTTGCTCTAGGCTCTACACATTTTTTCCTTTAAATCTTTTTCTGTTTATTTCCTTCACAAGCTATCTCTTCCCCCCCCCCACCCCGCCCCCTTTTTTCCTATGAGTGAACAGAAGTATTGGGGACAGACTAAATACCATCCCTGTGCCCGTGCCCACTCCAACACTTACTTAGTGTTGGGGAACAGTCCCCTAACCTAACCCTAACCCTAACCCTAACCCTAACCCTAACCCTAACCCTAACCCTAACCGTCCACCAAATTCTGCTCCATGGCTTCTAAACCTTTCACCGGCCCTCTGCCGTCCACCAAATTCTGCTCCATGGCTTCTAAACCTTTCACCGGCCCTCTGCCGTCCACCAAATTCTGCTCCATGGCTTCTAAACCTTTCACCGGCCCTCTGCCGTCCACCAAATTCTGCTCCATGGCTTCTAAACCTTTCACCGGCCCTCTGCCGTCCACCAAATTCTGCTCCATGGCTTCTAAACCTTTCACCGGCCCTCTGCCGTCCACCAAATTCTGCTCCATGGCTTCTAAACCTTTCACCGGCCCTCTGCCGTCCACCAAATTCTGCTCCATGGCTTCTAAACCTTATATGGCTCCCTTTTAAACTATATTTAAGTTCTCAGGAGATGTATCAAGGGTCCCAACTGTAGAATGGCTAGGGGCCAGGAAAGGTCAAAGACCCAGGTCACAGGCCAACTGCACTTAAAAGCACAGACCTTGCATTATACAATAGCTCCCCCTAGTGACTATTCCAGATAACAGGAATGTGGGATTGGGGCCTTGAATATGACCCGACTTGAACTCTCACTCAGAGAAGGTGCCAGTACACATGTACATCCTCTCCCAATGACTTGATTTAAGTTGTCCTCATTAGTATAGTGGTCAGTATCCCTGCCTGTCACGCGGGAGACCGGGGTTCAATTCCCCGACGGGGAGAACTCAAATTTTCAAGAGCACTAGCATTAACTCTATACATGCAGCACTCTTAGGATGCTTAGTTGTCCCCATTAGTACAGTGGTCAGTATCCCCGCCTATCACGCGGGAGACCAGGGTTCTGCTCCATGGCTTCTAAACCTTTCACCGGCCCTCTGCCGTCCACCAAATTCTGCTCCATGGCTTCTAAACCTTTCACCGGCCCTCTGCCGTCCACCAAATTCTGCTCCATGGCTTCTAAACCTTTCACCGGCCCTCTGCCGTCCACCAAATTCTGCTACATGGCTTCTAAACCTTTCACCGGCCCTCTGCCGTCCACCAAATTCTGCTCCATGGCTTCTAAACCTTTCACCGGCCCTCTGCCGTCCACCAAATTCTGCTCCATGGCTTCTAAACCTGTCACCGGCCCTCTGCCGTCCACCAAATTCTGCTCCATGGCTTCTAAACCTGTCACCGGCCCTCTGCCGTCCACCAAATTCTGCTCCATGGCTTCTAAACCTGTCACCGGCCCTCTGCCGTCCACCAAATTCTGCTCCATGGCTTCTAAACCTTTCACCGGCCCTCTGCCGTCCACCAAATTCTGCTCCATGGCTTCTAAACCTTTCACCGGCCCTCTGCCGTCCACCAAATTCTGCTCCATGGCTTCTAAACCTTTCACCGGCCCTCTGCCGTCCACCAAATTCTGCTCCATGGCTTCTAAACCTTTCACCGGCCCTCTGCCGTCCACCAAATTCTGCTCCATGGCTTCTAAACCTTTCACCGGCCCTCTGCCGTCCACCAAATTCTGCTCCATGGCTTCTAAACCTTTCACCGGCCCTCTGCCGTCCACCAAATTCTGCTCCATGGCTTCTAAACCTTTCACCGGCCCTCTGCCGTCCACCAAATTCTGCTCCATGGCTTCTAAAGCTTTCACCGGCCCTCTGCCGTCCACCAAATTCTGCTCCATGGCTTCTAAACCTTTCACCGGCCCTCTGCCGTCCACCAAATTCTGCTCCATGGCTTCTAAACCTTTCACCGGCCCTCTGCCGTCCACCAAATTCTGCTCCATGGCTTCTAAACCTTTCACCGGCCCTCTGCCGTCCACCAAATTCTGCTCCATGGCTTCTAAACCTGTCACCGGCCCTCTGCCGTCCACCAAATTCTGCTCCATGGCTTCTAAACCTTTCACCGGCCCTCTGCCGTCCACCAAATTCTGCTCCATGGCTTCTAAACCTTTCACCGGCCCTCTGCCGTCCACCAAATTCTGCTCCATGGCTTCTAAACCTTATATGGCTCCCTTTTAAACTATATTTAAGTTCTCAGGAGATGTATCAAGGGTCCCAACTGTAGAATGGCTAGGGGCCAGGAAAGGTCAAAGACCCAGGTCACAGGCCAACTGCACTTAAAAGCACAGACCTTGCATTATACAATAGCTCCCCCTAGTGACTATTCCAGATAACAGGAATGTGGGATTGGGGCCTTGAATATGACCCGACTTGAACTCTCACTCAGAGAAGGTGCCAGTACACATGTACATCCTCTCCCAATGACTTGATTTAAGTTGTCCTCATTAGTATAGTGGTCAGTATCCCTGCCTGTCACGCGGGAGACCGGGGTTCAATTCCCCGACGGGGAGAACTCAAATTTTCAAGAGCACTAGCATTAACTCTATACATGCAGCACTTTTAGGATGCTTAGTTGTCCCCATTAGTACAGTGGTCAGTATCCCCGCCTATCACGCGGGAGACCAGGGTTCAATTCCCCGACGGGGAGAACTCAAATCTTCAAGAGCACTATCATTAACTCTATACATGCAGCACTTTTAGGCTCTCTTATTTTAAACAATTAGGGACCAAATTGCACTCTTGTTTAATATAACACCTTGCTCTAGGCTCTACACATTTTTTCCTTTAAATCTTTTTCTGTTTATTTCCTTCACAAGCTATCTCTTCCCCCCCCCCCCGCCCACTTTTTTCCTATGAGTGAACAGAAGTATTGGGGACAGACTAAATACCATCCCTGTGCCCGTGCCCACTCCAACACTTACTTAGTGTTGGGGAACAGTCCCCTAACCTAACCCTAACCCTAACCCTAACCCTAACCCTAACCCTAACCGTCCACCAAATTCTGCTCCATGGCTTCTAAACCTTTCACCGGCGCTCTGCCGTCCACCAAATTCTGCTCCATGGCTTCTAAACCTTTCACCGGCCCTCTGCCGTCCACCAAATTCTGCTCCATGGCTTCTAAACCTTTCACCGGCCCTCTGCCGTCCACCAAATTCTGCTCCATGGCTTCTAAACCTTATATGGCTCCATTTTAAACTATATTTAAGTTCTCAGGAGATGTATCAAGGGTCCCAACTGTAGAATGGCTAGGGGCCAGGAAAGGTCAAAGACCCAGGTCACAGGCCAACTGCACTTAGAAGCACACACCTTGCATTATACAATAGCTCCCCCTAGTGACTATTCCAGATAACAGGAATGTGGGATTGGGGCCTTGAATATGACCCGACTTGAACTCTCACTCAGAGAAGGTGCCAGTACACATGTATATCCTCTCCCAATAACTTGATTTTAGTTGTCCTCATTAGCATAGTGGTCAGTATCCCCGCCTGTCACGCGGGAGACAAGGGTTCAATTCCCCGACGGGGAGAACTCAAATTTTCAAGAGCACTAGCATTAACTCTATACATGCAGCACTCTTAGGATGCTTAGTTGTCCCCATTAGTACAGTGGTCAGTATCCCCGCCTATCACGCGGGAGACCAGGGTTCAATTCCCCGACGGGGAGAACTCAAATCTTCAAGAGCACTATCATTAACTCTATACATGCAGCACTTTTAGGCTCTCTTATTTTAAACAATTAGGGACCAAATTGCACTCTTGTTTAATATAACACCTTGCTCTAGGCTCTACACATTTTTTCCTTTAAATCTTTTTCTGTTTATTTCCTTCACAAGCTATCTCTTCCCCCCCCCCACCCCGCCCCCTTTTTTCCTATGAGTGAACAGAAGTATTGGGGACAGACTAAATACCATCCCTGTGCCCGTGCCCACTCCAACACTTACTTAGTGTTGGGGAACAGTCCCCTAACCTAACCCTAACCCTAACCCTAACCCTAACCCTAACCCTAACCCTAACCCTAACCCTAACCCTAACCGTCCACCAAATTCTGCTCCATGGCTTCTAAACCTTTCACCGGCCCTCTGCCGTCCACCAAATTCTGCTCCATGGCTTCTAAACCTTTCACCGGCCCTCTGCCGTCCACCAAATTCTGCTCCATGGCTTCTAAACCTTTCACCGGCCCTCTGCCGTCCACCAAATTCTGCTCCATGGCTTCTAAACCTTTCACCGGCCCTCTGCCGTCCACCAAATTCTGCTCCATGGCTTCTAAACCTTTCACCGGCCCTCTGCCGTCCACCAAATTCTGCTCCATGGCTTCTAAACCTTTCACCGGCCCTCTGCCGTCCACCAAATTCTGCTCCATGGCTTCTAAACCTTTCACCGGCCCTCTGCCGTCCACCAAATTCTGCTCCATGGCTTCTAAACCTTTCACCGGCCCTCTGCCGTCCACCAAATTCTGCTCCATGGCTTCTAAACCTTATATGGCTCCCTTTTAAACTATATTTACGTTCTCAGGAGATGTATCAAGGGTCCCAACTGTAGAATGGCTAGGGGCCAGGAAAGGTCAAAGACCCAGGTCACAGGCCAACTGCACTTAAAAGCACAGACCTTGCATTATACAATAGCTCCCCCTAGTGACTATTCCAGATAACAGGAATGTGGGATTGGGGCCTTGAATATGACCCGACTTGAACTCTCACTCAGAGAAGGTGCCAGTACACATGTACATCCTCTCCCAATGACTTGATTTAAGTTGTCCTCATTAGTATAGTGGTCAGTATCCCTGCCTGTCACGCGGGAGACCGGGGTTCAATTCCCCGACGGGGAGAACTCAAATTTTCAAGAGCACTAGCATTAACTCTATACATGCAGCACTCTTAGGATGCTTAGTTGTCCCCATTAGTACAGTGGTCAGTATCCCCGCCTATCACGCGGGAGACCAGGGTTCAATTCCCCGACGGGGAGAACTCAAATCTTCAAGAGCACTATCATTAACTCTATACATGCAGCACTTTTAGGCTCTCTTATTTTAAACAATTAGGGACCAAATTGCGCTCTTGTTTAATATAACACCTTGCTCTAGGCTCTACACATTTTTTCCTTTAAATCTTTTTCTGTTTATTTCCTTCACAAGCTATCTCTTCCCCCCCCCCACCCCGCCCCCTTTTTTCCTATGAGTGAACAGAAGTATTGGGGACAGACTAAATACCATCCCTGTGCCCGTGCCCACTCCAACACTTACTTAGTGTTGGGGAACAGTCCCCTAACCTAACCCTAACCCTAACCCTAACCCTAACCCTAACCCTAACCCTAACCGTCCACCAAATTCTGCTCCATGGCTTCTAAACCTTTCACCGGCCCTCTGCCGTCCACCAAATTCTGCTCCATGGCTTCTAAACCTTTCACCGGCCCTCTGCCGTCCACCAAATTCTGCTCCATGGCTTCTAAACCTTTCACCGGCCCTCTGCCGTCCACCAAATTCTGCTCCATGGCTTCTAAACCTTTCACCGGCCCTCTGCCGTCCACCAAATTCTGCTCCATGGCTTCTAAACCTTTCACCGGCCCTCTGCCGTCCACCAAATTCTGCTCCATGGCTTCTAAACCTTTCACCGGCCCTCTGCCGTCCACCAAATTCTGCTCCATGGCTTCTAAACCTTTCACCGGCCCTCTGCCGTCCACCAAATTCTGCTCCATGGCTTCTAAACCTTTCACCGGCCCTCTGCCGTCCACCAAATTCTGCTCCATGGCTTCTAAACCTTTCACCGGCCCTCTGCCGTCCACCAAATTCTGCTCCATGGCTTCTAAACCTTTCACCGGCCCTCTGCCGTCCACCAAATTCTGCTCCATGGCTTCTAAACCTTTCACCGGCCCTCTGCCGTCCACCAAATTCTGCTCCATGGCTTCTAAACCTTTCACCGGCCCTCTGCCGTCCACCAAATTCTGCTCCATGGCTTCTAAACCTTTCACCGGCCCTCTGCCGTCCACCAAATTCTGCTCCATGGCTTCTAAACCTTTCACCGGCCCTCTGCCGTCCACCAAATTCTGCTCCATGGCTTCTAAACCTTTCACCGGCCCTCTGCCGTCCACCAAATTCTGCTCCATGGCTTCTAAACCTTTCACCGGCCCTCTGCCGTCCACCAAATTCTGCTCCATGGCTTCTAAACCTTTCACCGGCCCTCTGCCGTCCACCAAATTCTGCTCCATGGCTTCTAAACCTTTCACCGGCCCTCTGCCGTCCACCAAATTCTGCTCCATGGCTTCTAAACCTTTCACCGGCCCTCTGCCGTCCACCAAATTCTGCTCCATGGCTTCTAAACCTTTCACCGGCCCTCTGCCGTCCACCAAATTCTGCTCCATGGCTTCTAAACCTTTCACCGGCCCTCTGCCGTACACCAAATTCTGCTCCATGGCTTCTAAACCTTTCACCGGCCCTCTGCCGTCCACCAAATTCTGCTCCATGGCTTCTAAAGCTTTCACCGGCCCTCTGCCGTCCACCAAATTCTGCTCCATGGCTTCTAAACCTTTCACCGGCCCTCTGCCGTCCACCAAATTCTGCTCCATGGCTTCTAAACCTTTCACCGGCCCTCTGCCGTCCACCAAATTCTGCTCCATGGCTTCTAAACCTTTCACCGGCCCTCTGTCGTCCACCAAATTCTGCTCCATGGCTTCTAAACCTGTCACCGGCCCTCTGCCGTCCACCAAATTCTGCTCCATGGCTTCTAAACCTGTCACCGGCCCTCTGCCGTCCACCAAATTCTGCTCCATGGCTTCTAAACCTTTCACCGGCCCTCTGCCGTCCACCAAATTCTGCTCCATGGCTTCTAAACCTTTCACCGGCACTCTGCCGTCCAACAAATTCTGCTCCATGGCTTCTAAACCTGTCACCTGCCCTCTGCCGTCCACCAAATTCTGCTCCATGGCTTCTAAACCTGTCACCGGCCCTCTGCCGTCCACCAAATTCTGCTCCATGGCTTCTAAACCTTTCACCGGCCCTCTGCCGTCCACCAAATTCTGCTCCATGGCTTCTAAACCTTTCACCGGCCCTCTGCCGTCCACCAAATTCTGCTCCATGGCTTCTAAACCTTTCACCGGCCCTCTGCCGTCCACCAAATTCTGCTCCATGTCTTCTAAACCTTTCACCGGCCCTCTGCCGTCCACCAAATTCTGCTCCATGGCCTCTAAACCTTTCACCGGCCCTCTGCCGTCCACCAAATTCTGCTCCATGGCTTCTAAACCTTTCACCGGCCCTCTGCCGTCCACCAAATTCTGCTCCATGGCTTCTAAACCTTTCACCGGCCCTCTGCCGTCCACCAAATTCTGCTCCATGGCTTCTAAACCTTTCACCGGCCCTCTGCCGTCCACCAAATTCTACTCCATGGCTTCTAAACCTTTCACCGGCCCTCTGCCGTCCACCAAATTCTGCTCCATGGCTTCTAAACCTTTCACCGGCCCTCTGCCGTCCACCAAATTCTGCTCCATGGCTTCTAAACCTTTCACCGGCCCTCTGCCGTCCACCAAATTCTGCTCCATGGCTTCTAAACCTTTCACCGGCCCTCTGCCGTCCACCAAATTCTGCTCCATGGCTTCTAAACCTTTCACCGGCCCTCTGCCGTCCACCAAATTCTGCTCCATGGCTTCTAAACCTTTCACCGGCCCTCTGCCGTCCACCAAATTCTGCTCCATGGCTTCTAAACCTGTCACCGGCCCTCTGCCGTCCACCAAATTCTGCTCCATGGCTTCTAAACCTTTCACCGGCCCTCTGCCGTCCACCAAATTCTGCTCCATGGCTTCTAAACCTTTCACCGGCCCGCTGCCGTCCACCAAATTCTGCTCCATGGCTTCTAAACCTTTCACCGGCCCTCTGCCGTCCACCAAATTCTGCTCCATGGCTTCTAAACCTTTCACCGGCCCTCTGCCGTCCACCAAATTCTGCTCCATGGCTTCTAAACCTTTCACCGGCCCTCTGCCGTCCACCAAATTCTGCTCCATGGCTTCTAAACCTTTCACCGGCCCTCTGCCGTCCACCAAATTCTGCTCCATGGCTTCTAAAGCTTTCACCGGCCCTCTGCCGTCCACCAAATTCTGCTCCATGGCTTCTAAACCTTTCACCGGCCCTCTGCCGTCCACCAAATTCTGCTCCATGGCTTCTAAACCTTTCACCGGCCCTCTGCCGTCCACCAAATTCTGCTCCATGGCTTCTAAACCTGTCACCGGCCCTCTGCCGTCCACCAAATTCTGCTCCATGGCTTCTAAACCTTTCACCGGCCCTCTGCCGTCCACCAAATTCTGCTCCATGGCTTCTAAACCTTTCACCGGCCCTCTGCCGTCCACCAAATTCTGCTCCATGGCTTCTAAACCTTTCACCGGCCCTCTGCCGTCCACCAAATTCTGCTCCATGGCTTCTAAACCTTATATGGCTCCCTTTTAAACTATATTTAAGTTCTCAGGAGATGTATCAAGGGTCCCAACTGTAGAATGGCTAGGGGCCAGGAAAGGTCAAAGACCCAGGTCACAGGCCAACTGCACTTAAAAGCACAGACCTTGCATTATACAATAGCTCCCCCTAGTGACTATTCCAGATAACAGGAATGTGGGATTGGGGCCTTGAATATGACCCGACTTGAACTCTCACTCAGAGAAGGTGCCAGTACACATGTACATCCTCTCCCAATGACTTGATTTAAGTTGTCCTCATTAGTATAGTGGTCAGTATCCCTGCCTGTCACGCGGGAGACCGGGGTTCAA
Organism: Notolepis coatsorum; assembly: GCF_963971535.1. NCBI lineage: Eukaryota > Metazoa > Chordata > Actinopteri > Aulopiformes > Paralepididae > Notolepis > Notolepis coatsorum. The sequence continues at coordinate 74,435,454 of NC_140169.1, read as the reverse complement.
TTCCCCGACGGGGAGAACTCAAATTTTCAAGAGCACTAGCATTAACTCTATACATGCAGCACTTTTAGGATGCTTAGTTGTCCCCATTAGTACAGTGGTCAGTATCCCCGCCTATCACGCGGGAGACCAGGGTTCAATTCCCCGACGGGGAGAACTCAAATCTTCAAGAGCACTATCATTAACTCTATACATGCAGCACTTTTAGGCTCTCTTATTTTAAACAATTAGGGACCAAATTGCACTCTTGTTTAATATAACACCTTGCTCTAGGCTCTACACATTTTTTCCTTTAAATCTTTTTCTGTTTATTTCCTTCACAAGCTATCTCTTCCCCCCCCCCCCGCCCACTTTTTTCCTATGAGTGAACAGAAGTATTGGGGACAGACTAAATACCATCCCTGTGCCCGTGCCCACTCCAACACTTACTTAGTGTTGGGGAACAGTCCCCTAACCTAACCCTAACCCTAACCCTAACCCTAACCCTAACCCTAACCGTCCACCAAATTCTGCTCCATGGCTTCTAAACCTTTCACCGGCCCTCTGCCGTCCACCAAATTCTGCTCCATGGCTTCTAAACCTTTCACCGGCCCTCTGCCGTCCACCAAATTCTGCTCCATGGCTTCTAAACCTTTCACCGGCCCTCTGCCGTCCACCAAATTCTGCTCCATGGCTTCTAAACCTTATATGGCTCCATTTTAAACTATATTTAAGTTCTCAGGAGATGTATCAAGGGTCCCAACTGTAGAATGGCTAGGGGCCAGGAAAGGTCAAAGACCCAGGTCACAGGCCAACTGCACTTAGAAGCACACACCTTGCATTATACAATAGCTCCCCCTAGTGACTATTCCAGATAACAGGAATGTGGGATTGGGGCCTTGAATATGACCCGACTTGAACTCTCACTCAGAGAAGGTGCCAGTACACATGTATATCCTCTCCCAATAACTTGATTTTAGTTGTCCTCATTAGCATAGTGGTCAGTATCCCCGCCTGTCACGCGGGAGACAAGGGTTCAATTCCCCGACGGGGAGAACTCAAATTTTCAAGAGCACTAGCATTAACTCTATACATGCAGCACTCTTAGGATGCTTAGTTGTCCCCATTAGTACAGTGGTCAGTATCCCCGCCTATCACGCGGGAGACCAGGGTTCAATTCCCCGACGGGGAGAACTCAAATCTTCAAGAGCACTATCATTAACTCTATACATGCAGCACTTTTAGGCTCTCTTATTTTAAACAATTAGGGACCAAATTGCACTCTTGTTTAATATAACACCTTGCTCTAGGCTCTACACATTTTTTCCTTTAAATCTTTTTCTGTTTATTTCCTTCACAAGCTATCTCTTCCCCCCCCCCACCCCGCCCCCTTTTTTCCTATGAGTGAACAGAAGTATTGGGGACAGACTAAATACCATCCCTGTGCCCGTGCCCACTCCAACACTTACTTAGTGTTGGGGAACAGTCCCCTAACCTAACCCTAACCCTAACCCTAACCCTAACCCTAACCCTAACCCTAACCCTAACCCTAACCGTCCACCAAATTCTGCTCCATGGCTTCTAAACCTTTCACCGGCCCTCTGCCGTCCACCAAATTCTGCTCCATGGCTTCTAAACCTTTCACCGGCCCTCTGCCGTCCACCAAATTCTGCTCCATGGCTTCTAAACCTTTCACCGGCCCTCTGCCGTCCACCAAATTCTGCTCCATGGCTTCTAAACCTTTCACCGGCCCTCTGCCGTCCACCAAATTCTGCTCCATGGCTTCTAAACCTTTCACCGGCCCTCTGCCGTCCACCAAATTCTGCTCCATGGCTTCTAAACCTTTCACCGGCCCTCTGCCGTCCACCAAATTCTGCTCCATGGCTTCTAAACCTTTCACCGGCCCTCTGCCGTCCACCAAATTCTGCTCCATGGCTTCTAAACCTTTCACCGGCCCTCTGCCGTCCACCAAATTCTGCTCCATGGCTTCTAAACCTTTCACCGGCCCTCTGCCGTCCACCAAATTCTGCTCCATGGCTTCTAAACCTTTCACCGGCCCTCTGCCGTCCACCAAATTCTGCTCCATGGCTTCTAAACCTTTCACCGGCCCTCTGCCGTACACCAAATTCTGCTCCATGGCTTCTAAACCTTTCACCGGCCCTCTGCCGTCCACCAAATTCTGCTCCATGGCTTCTAAAGCTTTCACCGGCCCTCTGCCGTCCACCAAATTCTGCTCCATGGCTTCTAAACCTTTCACCGGCCCTCTGCCGTCCACCAAATTCTGCTCCATGGCTTCTAAACCTTTCACCGGCCCTCTGCCGTCCACCAAATTCTGCTCCATGGCTTCTAAACCTTTCACCGGCCCTCTGTCGTCCACCAAATTCTGCTCCATGGCTTCTAAACCTGTCACCGGCCCTCTGCCGTCCACCAAATTCTGCTCCATGGCTTCTAAACCTGTCACCGGCCCTCTGCCGTCCACCAAATTCTGCTCCATGGCTTCTAAACCTTTCACCGGCCCTCTGCCGTCCACCAAATTCTGCTCCATGGCTTCTAAACCTTTCACCGGCACTCTGCCGTCCAACAAATTCTGCTCCATGGCTTCTAAACCTGTCACCTGCCCTCTGCCGTCCACCAAATTCTGCTCCATGGCTTCTAAACCTGTCACCGGCCCTCTGCCGTCCACCAAATTCTGCTCCATGGCTTCTAAACCTTTCACCGGCCCTCTGCCGTCCACCAAATTCTGCTCCATGGCTTCTAAACCTTTCACCGGCCCTCTGCCGTCCACCAAATTCTGCTCCATGGCTTCTAAACCTTTCACCGGCCCTCTGCCGTCCACCAAATTCTGCTCCATGGCTTCTAAACCTTATATGGCTCCCTTTTAAACTATATTTAAGTTCTCAGGAGATGTATCAAGGGTCCCAACTGTAGAATGGCTAGGGGCCAGGAAAGGTCAAAGACCCAGGTCACAGGCCAACTGCACTTAAAAGCACAGACCTTGCATTATACAATAGCTCCCCCTAGTGACTATTCCAGATAACAGGAATGTGGGATTGGGGCCTTGAATATGACCCGACTTGAACTCTCACTCAGAGAAGGTGCCAGTACACATGTACATCCTCTCCCAATGACTTGATTTAAGTTGTCCTCATTAGTATAGTGGTCAGTATCCCTGCCTGTCACGCGGGAGACCGGGGTTCAATTCCCCGACGGGGAGAACTCAAATTTTCAAGAGCACTAGCATTAACTCTATACATGCAGCACTTTTAGGATGCTTAGTTGTCCCCATTAGTACAGTGGTCAGTATCCCCGCCTATCACGCGGGAGACCAGGGTTCAATTCCCCGACGGGGAGAACTCAAATCTTCAAGAGCACTATCATTAACTCTATACATGCAGCACTTTTAGGCTCTCTTATTTTAAACAATTAGGGACCAAATTGCACTCTTGTTTAATATAACACCTTGCTCTAGGCTCTACACATTTTTTCCTTTAAATCTTTTTCTGTTTATTTCCTTCACAAGCTATCTCTTCCCCCCCCCCCCGCCCCCTTTTTTCCTATGAGTGAACAGAAGTATTGGGGACAGACTAAATACCATCCCTGTGCCCGTGCCCACTCCAACACTTACTTAGTGTTGGGGAACAGTCCCCTAACCTAACCCTAACCCTAACCCTAACCCTAACCCTAACCCTAACCCTAACCCTAACCGTCCACCAAATTCTGCTCCATGGCTTCTAAACCTTTCACCGGCCCTCTGCCGTCCACCAAATTGTGCTCCATGGCTTCTAAACCTTTCACCGGCCCTCTGCCGTCCACCAAATTCTGCTCCATGGCTTCTAAACCTTTCACCGGCCCTCTGCCGTCCACCAAATTCTGCTCCATGGCTTCTAAACCTTTCACCGGCCCTCTGCCGTCCACCAAATTCTGCTCCATGGCTTCTAAACCTTTCACCGGCCCTCTGCCGTCCACCAAATTCTGCTCCATGTCTTCTAAACCTTTCACCGGCCCTCTGCCGTCCACCAAATTCTGCTCCATGGCCTCTAAACCTTTCACCGGCCCTCTGCCGTCCACCAAATTCTGCTCCATGGCTTCTAAACCTTTCACCGGCCCTCTGCCGTCCACCAAATTCTGCTCCATGGCTTCTAAACCTTTCACCGGCCCTCTGCCGTCCACCAAATTCTGCTCCATGGCTTCTAAACCTTTCACCGGCCCTCTGCCGTCCACCAAATTCTACTCCATGGCTTCTAAACCTTTCACCGGCCCTCTGCCGTCCACCAAATTCTGCTCCATGGCTTCTAAACCTTTCACCGGCCCTCTGCCGTCCACCAAATTCTGCTCCATGGCTTCTAAACCTTTCACCGGCCCTCTGCCGTCCACCAAATTCTGCTCCATGGCTTCTAAACCTTTCACCGGCCCTCTGCCGTCCACCAAATTCTGCTCCATGGCTTCTAAACCTTTCACCGGCCCTCTGCCGTCCACCAAATTCTGCTCCATGGCTTCTAAACCTGTCACCGGCCCTCTGCCGTCCACCAAATTCTGCTCCATGGCTTCTAAACCTTTCACCGGCCCTCTGCCGTCCACCAAATTCTGCTCCATGGCTTCTAAACCTTTCACCGGCCCTCTGCCGTCCACCAAATTCTGCTCCATGGCTTCTAAACCTTTCACCGGCCCGCTGCCGTCCACCAAATTCTGCTCCATGGCTTCTAAACCTTTCACCGGCCCTCTGCCGTCCACCAAATTCTGCTCCATGGCTTCTAAACCTTTCACCGGCCCTCTGCCGTCCACCAAATTCTGCTCCATGGCTTCTAAACCTTTCACCGGCCCTCTGCCGTCCACCAAATTCTGCTCCATGGCTTCTAAACCTTTCACCGGCCCTCTGCCGTCCACCAAATTCTGCTCCATGGCTTCTAAACCTTTCACCGGCCCTCTGCCGTCCACCAAATTCTACTCCATGGCTTCTAAACCTTTCACCGGCCCTCTGCCGTCCACCAAATTCTGCTCCATGGCTTCTAAACCTGTCACCGGCCCTCTGCCGTCCACCAAATTCTGCTCCATGGCTTCTAAACCTTTCACCGGCCCTCTGCCGTCCACCAAATTCTGCTCCATGGCTTCTAAACCTTTCACCGGCCCTCTGCCGTCCACCAAATTCTGCTCCATGGCTTCTAAACCTTTCACCGGCCCTCTGCCGTCCACCAAATTCTGCTCCATGGCTTCTAAACCTTATATGGCTCCCTTTTAAACTATATTTAAGTTCTCAGGAGATGTATCAAGGGTCCCAACTGTAGAATGGCTAGGGGCCAGGAAAGGTCAAAGACCCAGGTCACAGGCCAACTGCACTTAAAAGCACAGACCTTGCATTATACAATAGCTCCCCCTAGTGACTATTCCAGATAACAGGAATGTGGGATTGGGGCCTTGAATATGACCCGACTTGAACTCTCACTCAGAGAAGGTGCCAGTACACATGTACATCCTCTCCCAATGACTTGATTTAAGTTGTCCTCATTAGTATAGTGGTCAGTATCCCTGCCTGTCATGCGGGAGACCGGGGTTCAATTCCCCGACGGGGAGAACTCAAATTTTCAAGAGCACTAGCATTAACTCTATACATGCAGCACTTTTAGGATGCTTAGTTGTCCCCATTAGTACAGTGGTCAGTATCCCCGCCTATCACGCGGGAGACCAGGGTTCAATTCCCCGACGGGGAGAACTCAAATCTTCAAGAGCACTATCATTAACTCTATACATGCAGCACTTTTAGGCTCTCTTATTTTAAACAATTAGGGACCAAATTGCACTCTTGTTTAATATAACACCTTGCTCTAGGCTCTACACATTTTTTCCTTTAAATCTTTTTCTGTTTATTTCCTTCACAAGCTATCTCTTCCCCCCCCCCCCGCCCACTTTTTTCCTATGAGTGAACAGAAGTATTGGGGACAGACTAAATACCATCCCTGTGCCCGTGCCCACTCCAACACTTACTTAGTGTTGGGGAACAGTCCCCTAACCTAACCCTAACCCTAACCCTAACCCTAACCCTAACCCTAACCGTCCACCAAATTCTGCTCCATGGCTTCTAAACCTTTCACCGGCCCTCTGCCGTCCACCAAATTCTGCTCCATGGCTTCTAAACCTTTCACCGGCCCTCTGCCGTCCACCAAATTCTGCTCCATGGCTTCTAAACCTTTCACCGGCCCTCTGCCGTCCACCAAATTCTGCTCCATGGCTTCTAAACCTTATATGGCTCCATTTTAAACTATATTTAAGTTCTCAGGAGATGTATCAAGGGTCCCAACTGTAGAATGGCTAGGGGCCAGGAAAGGTCAAAGACCCAGGTCACAGGCCAACTGCACTTAGAAGCACACACCTTGCATTATACAATAGCTCCCCCTAGTGACTATTCCAGATAACAGGAATGTGGGATTGGGGCCTTGAATATGACCCGACTTGAACTCTCACTCAGAGAAGGTGCCAGTACACATGTATATCCTCTCCCAATAACTTGATTTTAGTTGTCCTCATTAGCATAGTGGTCAGTATCCCCGCCTGTCACGCGGGAGACAAGGGTTCAATTCCCCGACGGGGAGAACTCAAATTTTCAAGAGCACTAGCATTAACTCTATACATGCAGCACTCTTAGGATGCTTAGTTGTCCCCATTAGTACAGTGGTCAGTATCCCCGCCTATCACGCGGGAGACCAGGGTTCAATTCCCCGACGGGGAGAACTCAAATCTTCAAGAGCACTATCATTAACTCTATACATGCAGCACTTTTAGGCTCTCTTATTTTAAACAATTAGGGACCAAATTGCACTCTTGTTTAATATAACACCTTGCTCTAGGCTCTACACATTTTTTCCTTTAAATCTTTTTCTGTTTATTTCCTTCACAAGCTATCTCTTCCCCCCCCCCACCCCGCCCCCTTTTTTCCTATGAGTGAACAGAAGTATTGGGGACAGACTAAATACCATCCCTGTGCCCGTGCCCACTCCAACACTTACTTAGTGTTGGGGAACAGTCCCCTAACCTAACCCTAACCCTAACCCTAACCCTAACCCTAACCCTAACCCTAACCCTAACCCTAACCGTCCACCAAATTCTGCTCCATGGCTTCTAAACCTTTCACCGGCCCTCTGCCGTCCACCAAATTCTGCTCCATGGCTTCTAAACCTTTCACCGGCCCTCTGCCGTCCACCAAATTCTGCTCCATGGCTTCTAAACCTTTCACCGGCCCTCTGCCGTCCACCAAATTCTGCTCCATGGCTTCTAAACCTTTCACCGGCCCTCTGCCGTCCACCAAATTCTGCTCCATGGCTTCTAAACCTTTCACCGGCCCTCTGCCGTCCACCAAATTCTGCTCCATGGCTTCTAAACCTTTCACCGGCCCTCTGCCGTCCACCAAATTCTGCTCCATGGCTTCTAAACCTTTCACCGGCCCTCTGCCGTCCACCAAATTCTGCTCCATGGCTTCTAAACCTTTCACCGGCCCTCTGCCGTCCACCAAATTCTGCTCCATGGCTTCTAAACCTTTCACCGGCCCTCTGCCGTCCACCAAATTCTGCTCCATGGCTTCTAAACCTTTCACCGGCCCTCTGCCGTCCACCAAATTCTGCTCCATGGCTTCTAAACCTTTCACCGGCCCTCTGCCGTACACCAAATTCTGCTCCATGGCTTCTAAACCTTTCACCGGCCCTCTGCCGTCCACCAAATTCTGCTCCATGGCTTCTAAAGCTTTCACCGGCCCTCTGCCGTCCACCAAATTCTGCTCCATGGCTTCTAAACCTTTCACCGGCCCTCTGCCGTCCACCAAATTCTGCTCCATGGCTTCTAAACCTTTCACCGGCCCTCTGCCGTCCACCAAATTCTGCTCCATGGCTTCTAAACCTTTCACCGGCCCTCTGTCGTCCACCAAATTCTGCTCCATGGCTTCTAAGCCTGTCACCGGCCCTCTGCCGTCCACCAAATTCTGCTCCATGGCTTCTAAACCTGTCACCGGCCCTCTGCCGTCCACCAAATTCTGCTCCATGGCTTCTAAACCTTTCACCGGCCCTCTGCCGTCCACCAAATTCTGCTCCATGGCTTCTAAACCTTTCACCGGCACTCTGCCGTCCAACAAATTCTGCTCCATGGCTTCTAAACCTGTCACCTGCCCTCTGCCGTCCACCAAATTCTGCTCCATGGCTTCTAAACCTGTCACCGGCCCTCTGCCATCCACCAAATTCTGCTCCATGGCTTCTAAACCTTTCACCGGCCCTCTGCCGTCCACCAAATTCTGCTCCATGGCTTCTAAACCTTTCACCGGCCCTCTGCCGTCCACCAAATTCTGCTCCATGGCTTCTAAACCTTTCACCGGCCCTCTGCCGTCCACCAAATTCTGCTCCATGGCTTCTAAACCTTATATGGCTCCCTTTTAAACTATATTTAAGTTCTCAGGAGATGTATCAAGGGTCCCAACTGTAGAATGGCTAGGGGCCAGGAAAGGTCAAAGACCCAGGTCACAGGCCAACTGCACTTAAAAGCACAGACCTTGCATTATACAATAGCTCCCCCTAGTGACTATTCCAGATAACAGGAATGTGGGATTGGGGCCTTGAATATGACCCGACTTGAACTCTCACTCAGAGAAGGTGCCAGTACACATGTACATCCTCTCCCAATGACTTGATTTAAGTTGTCCTCATTAGTATAGTGGTCAGTATCCCTGCCTGTCACGCGGGAGACCGGGGTTCAATTCCCCGACGGGGAGAACTCAAATTTTCAAGAGCACTAGCATTAACTCTATACATGCAGCACTTTTAGGATGCTTAGTTGTCCCCATTAGTACAGTGGTCAGTATCCCCGCCTATCACGCGGGAGACCAGGGTTCAATTCCCCGACGGGGAGAACTCAAATCTTCAAGAGCACTATCATTAACTCTATACATGCAGCACTTTTAGGCTCTCTTATTTTAAACAATTAGGGACCAAATTGCACTCTTGTTTAATATAACACCTTGCTCTAGGCTCTACACATTTTTTCCTTTAAATCTTTTTCTGTTTATTTCCTTCACAAGCTATCTCTTCCCCCCCCCCCCCGCCCCCTTTTTTCCTATGAGTGAACAGAAGTATTGGGGACAGACTAAATACCATCCCTGTGCCCGTGCCCACTCCAACACTTACTTAGTGTTGGGGAACAGTCCCCTAACCTAACCCTAACCCTAACCCTAACCCTAACCCTAACCCTAACCCTAACCCTAACCGTCCACCAAATTCTGCTCCATGGCTTCTAAACCTTTCACCGGCCCTCTGCCGTCCACCAAATTGTGCTCCATGGCTTCTAAACCTTTCACCGGCCCTCTGCCGTCCACCAAATTCTGCTCCATGGCTTCTAAACCTTTCACCGGCCCTCTGCCGTCCACCAAATTCTGCTCCATGGCTTCTAAACCTTTCACCGGCCCTCTGCCGTCCACCAAATTCTGCTCCATGGCTTCTAAACCTTTCACCGGCCCTCTGCCGTCCACCAAATTCTGCTCCATGTCTTCTAAACCTTTCACCGGCCCTCTGCCGTCCACCAAATTCTGCTCCATGGCCTCTAAACCTTTCACCGGCCCTCTGCCGTCCACCAAATTCTGCTCCATGGCTTCTAAACCTTTCACCGGCCCTCTGCCGTCCACCAAATTCTGCTCCATGGCTTCTAAACCTTTCACCGGCCCTCTGCCGTCCACCAAATTCTGCTCCATGGCTTCTAAACCTTTCACCGGCCCTCTGCCGTCCACCAAATTCTACTCCATGGCTTCTAAACCTTTCACCGGCCCTCTGCCGTCCACCAAATTCTGCTCCATGGCTTCTAAACCTTTCACCGGCCCTCTGCCGTCCACCAAATTCTGCTCCATGGCTTCTAAACCTTTCACCGGCCCTCTGCCGTCCACCAAATTCTGCTCCATGGCTTCTAAACCTTTCACCGGCCCTCTGCCGTCCACCAAATTCTGCTCCATGGCTTCTAAACCTTTCACCGGCCCTCTGCCGTCCACCAAATTCTGCTCCATGGCTTCTAAACCTGTCACCGGCCCTCTGCCGTCCACCAAATTCTGCTCCATGGCTTCTAAACCTTTCACCGGCCCTCTGCCGTCCACCAAATTCTGCTCCATGGCTTCTAAACCTTTCACCGGCCCTCTGCCGTCCACCAAATTCTGCTCCATGGCTTCTAAACCTTTCACCGGCCCGCTGCCGTCCACCAAATTCTGCTCCATGGCTTCTAAACCTTTCACCGGCCCTCTGCCGTCCACCAAATTCTGCTCCATGGCTTCTAAACCTTTCACCGGCCCTCTGCCGTCCACCAAATTCTGCTCCATGGCTTCTAAACCTTTCACCGGCCCTCTGCCGTCCACCAAATTCTGCTCCATGGCTTCTAAACCTTTCACCGGCCCTCTGCCGTCCACCAAATTCTGCTCCATGGCTTCTAAACCTTTCACCGGCCCTCTGCCGTCCACCAAATTCTACTCCATGGCTTCTAAACCTTTCACCGGCCCTCTGCCGTCCACCAAATTCTGCTCCATGGCTTCTAAACCTTTCACCGGCCCTCTGCCGTCCACCAAATTCTGCTCCATGGCTTCTAAACCTTTCACCGGCCCTCTGCCGTCCACCAAATTCTGCTCCATGGCTTCTAAACCTTTCACCGGCCCTCTGCCGTCCACCAAATTCTGCTCCATGGCTTCTAAACCTTTCACCGGCCCTCTGCCGTCCACCAAATTCTGCTCCATGGCTTCTAAACCTGTCACCGGCCCTCTGCCGTCCACCAAATTCTGCTCCATGGCTTCTAAACCTTTCACCGGCCCTCTGCCGTCCACCAAATTCTGCTCCATGGCTTCTAAACCTTTCACCGGCCCTCTGCCGTCCACCAAATTCTGCTCCATGGCCTCTAAACCTTTCACCGGCCCTCTGCCGTCCACCAAATTCTGCTCCATGGCTTCTAAACCTTTCACCGGCCCTCTGCCGTCCACCAAATTCTGCTCCATGGCTTCTAAACCTTTCACCGGCCCTCTGCCGTCCACCAAATTCTGCTCCATGGCTTCTAAACCTTTCACCGGCCCTCTGCCGTCCACCAAATTCTACTCCATGGCTTCTAAACCTTTCACCGGCCCTCTGCCGTCCACCAAATTCTGCTCCATGGCTTCTAAACCTTTCACCGGCCCTCTGCCGTCCACCAAATTCTGCTCCATGGCTTCTAAACCTTTCACCGGCCCTCTGCCGTCCACCAAATTCTGCTCCATGGCTTCTAAACCTTTCACCGGCCCTCTGCCGTCCACCAAATTCTGCTCCATGGCTTCTAAACCTTTCACCGGCCCTCTGCCGTCCACCAAATTCTGCTCCATGGCTTCTAAACCTTTCACCGGCCCTCTGCCGTCCACCAAATTCTGCTCCATGGCTTCTAAACCTGTCACCGGCCCTCTGCCGTCCACCAAATTCTGCTCCATGGCTTCTAAACCTTTCACCGGCCCTATGCCGTCCACCAAATTCTGCTCCATGGCTTCTAAACCTTTCACCGGCCCTCTGCCGTCCACCAAATTCTGCTCCATGGCTTCTAAACCTTTCACCGGCCCTCTGCCGTCCACCAAATTCTGCTCCATGGCTTCTAAACCTGTCACCGGCCCTCTGCCGTCCACCAAATTCTGCTCCATGGCTTCTAAACCTTTCACCGGCCCTCTGCCGTCCACCAAATTCTGCTCCATGGCTTCTAAACCTTTCACCGGCCCTCTGCCGTCCACCAAATTCTGCTCCATGGCTTCTAAACCTTTCACCGGCCCGCTGCCGTCCACCAAATTCTGCTCCATGGCTTCTAAACCTTTCACCGGCCCTCTGCCGTCCACCAAATTCTGCTCCATGGCTTCTAAACCTTTCACCGGCCCTCTGCCGTCCACCAAATTCTGCTCCATGGCTTCTAAACCTTTCACCGGCCCTCTGCCGTCCACCAAATTCTGCTCCATGGCTTCTAAACCTTTCACCGGCCCTCTGCCGTCCACCAAATTCTGCTCCATGGCTTCTAAAGCTTTCACCGGCCCTCTGCCGTCCACCAAATTCTGCTCCATGGCTTCTAAACCTTTCACCGGCCCTCTGCCGTCCACCAAATTCTGCTCCATGGCTTCTAAACCTTTCACCGGCCCTCTGCCGTCCACCAAATTCTGCTCCATGGCTTCTAAACCTTTCACCGGCCCTCTGCCGTCCACCAAATTCTGCTCCATGGCTTCTAAACCTGTCACCGGCCCTCTGCCGTCCACCAAATTCTGCTCCATGGCTTCTAAACCTTTCACCGGCCCTCTGCCGTCCACCAAATTCTGCTCCATGGCTTCTAAACCTTTCACCGGCCCTCTGCCGTCCACCAAATTCTGCTCCATGGCTTCTAAACCTTTCACCGGCCCTCTGCCGTCCACCAAATTCTGCTCCATGGCTTCTAAACCTTATATGGCTCCCTTTTAAACTATATTTAAGTTCTCAGGAGATGTATCAAGGGTCCCAACTGTAGAATGGCTAGGGGCCAGGAAAGGTCAAAGACCCAGGTCACAGGCCAACTGCACTTAAAAGCACAGACCTTGCATTATACAATAGCTCCCCCTAGTGACTATTCCAGATAACAGGAATGTGGGATTGGGGCCTTGAATATGACCCGACTTGAACTCTCACTCAGAGAAGGTGCCAGTACACATGTACATCCTCTCCCAATGACTTGATTTAAGTTGTCCTCATTAGTATAGTGGTCAGTATCCCTGCCTGTCACGCGGGAGACCGGGGTTCAATTCCCCGACGGGGAGAACTCAAATTTTCAAGAGCACTAGCATTAACTCTATACATGCAGCACTTTTAGGATGCTTAGTTGTCCCCATTAGTACAGTGGTCAGTATCCCCGCCTATCACGCGGGAGACCAGGGTTCAATTCCCCGACGGGGAGAACTCAAATCTTCAAGAGCACTATCATTAACTCTATACATGCAGCACTTTTAGGCTCTCTTATTTTAAACAATTAGGGACCAAATTGCACTCTTGTTTAATATAACACCTTGCTCTAGGCTCTACACATTTTTTCCTTTAAATCTTTTTCTGTTTATTTCCTTCACAAGCTATCTCTTCCCCCCCCCCCCGCCCACTTTTTTCCTATGAGTGAACAGAAGTATTGGGGACAGACTAAATACCATCCCTGTGCCCGTGCCCACTCCAACACTTACTTAGTGTTGGGGAACAGTCCCCTAACCTAACCCTAACCCTAACCCTAACCCTAACCCTAACCCTAACCGTCCACCAAATTCTGCTCCATGGCTTCTAAACCTTTCACCGGCCCTCTGCCGTCCACCAAATTCTGCTCCATGGCTTCTAAACCTTTCACCGGCCCTCTGCCGTCCACCAAATTCTGCTCCATGGCTTCTAAACCTTTCACCGGCCCTCTGCCGTCCACCAAATTCTGCTCCATGGCTTCTAAACCTTATATGGCTCCATTTTAAACTATATTTAAGTTCTCAGGAGATGTATCAAGGGTCCCAACTGTAGAATGGCTAGGGGCCAGGAAAGGTCAAAGACCCAGGTCACAGGCCAACTGCACTTAGAAGCACACACCTTGCATTATACAATAGCTCCCCCTAGTGACTATTCCAGATAACAGGAATGTGGGATTGGGGCCTTGAATATGACCCGACTTGAACTCTCACTCAGAGAAGGTGCCAGTACACATGTATATCCTCTCCCAATAACTTGATTTTAGTTGTCCTCATTAGCATAGTGGTCAGTATCCCTGCCTGTCACGCGGGAGACAAGGGTTCAATTCCCCGACGGGGAGAACTCAAATTTTCAAGAGCACTAGCATTAACTCTATACATGCAGCACTCTTAGGATGCTTAGTTGTCCCCATTAGTACAGTGGTCAGTATCCCCGCCTATCACGCGGGAGACCAGGGTTCAATTCCCCGACGGGGAGAACTCAAATCTTCAAGAGCACTATCATTAACTCTATACATGCAGCACTTTTAGGCTCTCTTATTTTAAACAATTAGGGACCAAATTGCACTCTTGTTTAATATAACACCTTGCTCTAGGCTCTACACATTTTTTCCTTTAAATCTTTTTCTGTTTATTTCCTTCACAAGCTATCTCTTCCCCCCCCCCACCCCGCCCCCTTTTTTCCTATGAGTGAACAGAAGTATTGGGGACAGACTAAATACCATCCCTGTGCCCGTGCCCACTCCAACACTTACTTAGTGTTGGGGAACAGTCCCCTAACCTAACCCTAACCCTAACCCTAACCCTAACCCTAACCCTAGCCCTAACCCTAACCCTAACCGTCCACCAAATTCTGCTCCATGGCTTCTAAACCTTTCACCGGCCCTCTGCCGTCCACCAAATTCTGCTCCATGGCTTCTAAACCTTTCACCGGCCCTCTGCCGTCCACCAAATTCTGCTCCATGGCTTCTAAACCTTTCACCGGCCCTCTGCCGTCCACCAAATTCTGCTCCATGGCTTCTAAACCTTTCACCGGCCCTCTGCCGTCCACCAAATTCTGCTCCATGGCTTCTAAACCTTTCACCGGCCCTCTGCCGTCCACCAAATTCTGCTCCATGGCTTCTAAACCTTTCACCGGCCCTCTGCCGTCCACCAAATTCTGCTCCATGGCTTCTAAACCTTTCACCGGCCCTCTGCCGTCCACCAAATTCTGCTCCATGGCTTCTAAACCTTTCACCGGCCCTCTGCCGTCCACCAAATTCTGCTCCATGGCTTCTAAACCTTATATGGCTCCCTTTTAAACTATATTTACGTTCTCAGGAGATGTATCAAGGGTCCCAACTGTAGAATGGCTAGGGGCCAGGAAAGGTCAAAGACCCAGGTCACAGGCCAACTGCACTTAAAAGCACAGACCTTGCATTATACAATAGCTCCCCCTAGTGACTATTCCAGATAACAGGAATGTGGGATTGGGGCCTTGAATATGACCCGACTTGAACTCTCACTCAGAGAAGGTGCCAGTACACATGTACATCCTCTCCCAATGACTTGATTTAAGTTGTCCTCATTAGTATAGTGGTCAGTATCCCTGCCTGTCACGCGGGAGACCGGGGTTCAATTCCCCGACGGGGAGAACTCAAATTTTCAAGAGCACTAGCATTAACTCTATACATGCAGCACTCTTAGGATGCTTAGTTGTCCCCATTAGTACAGTGGTCAGTATCCCCGCCTATCACGCGGGAGACCAGGGTTCAATTCCCCGACGGGGAGAACTCAAATCTTCAAGAGCACTATCATTAACTCTATACATGCAGCACTTTTAGGCTCTCTTATTTTAAACAATTAGGGACCAAATTGCGCTCTTGTTTAATATAACACCTTGCTCTAGGCTCTACACATTTTTTCCTTTAAATCTTTTTCTGTTTATTTCCTTCACAAGCTATCTCTTCCCCCCCCCCACCCCGCCCCCTTTTTTCCTATGAGTGAACAGAAGTATTGGGGACAGACTAAATACCATCCCTGTGCCCGTGCCCACTCCAACACTTACTTAGTGTTGGGGAACAGTCCCCTAACCTAACCCTAACCCTAACCCTAACCCTAACCCTAACCCTAACCGTCCACCAAATTCTGCTCCATGGCTTCTAAACCTTTCACCGGCCCTCTGCCGTCCACCAAATTCTGCTCCATGGCTTCTAAACCTTTCACCGGCCCTCTGCCGTCCACCAAATTCTGCTCCATGGCTTCTAAACCTTTCACCGGCCCTCTGCCGTCCACCAAATTCTGCTCCATGGCTTCTAAACCTTTCACCGGCCCTCTGCCGTCCACCAAATTCTGCTCCATGGCTTCTAAACCTTTCACCGGCCCTCTGCCGTCCACCAAATTCTGCTCCATGGCTTCTAAACCTTTCACCGGCCCTCTGCCGTCCACCAAATTCTGCTCCATGGCTTCTAAACCTTTCACCGGCCCTCTGCCGTCCACCAAATTCTGCTCCATGGCTTCTAAACCTTTCACCGGCCCTCTGCCGTCCACCAAATTCTGCTCCATGGCTTCTAAACCTTTCACCGGCCCTCTGCCGTCCACCAAATTCTGCTCCATGGCTTCTAAACCTTTCACCGGCCCTCTGCCGTCCACCAAATTCTGCTCCATGGCTTCTAAACCTTTCACCGGCCCTCTGCCGTCCACCAAATTCTGCTCCATGGCTTCTAAACCTTTCACCGGCCCTCTGCCGTCCACCAAATTCTGCTCCATGGCTTCTAAACCTTTCACCGGCCCTCTGCCGTCCACCAAATTCTGCTCCATGGCTTCTAAACCTTTCACCGGCCCTCTGCCGTACACCAAATTCTGCTCCATGGCTTCTAAACCTTTCACCGGCCCTCTGCCGTCCACCAAATTCTGCTCCATGGCTTCTAAAGCTTTCACCGGCCCTCTGCCGTCCACCAAATTCTGCTCCATGGCTTCTAAACCTTTCACCGGCCCTCTGCCGTCCACCAAATTCTGCTCCATGGCTTCTAAACCTTTCACCGGCCCTCTGCCGTCCACCAAATTCTGCTCCATGGCTTCTAAACCTTTCACCGGCCCTCTGTCGTCCACCAAATTCTGCTCCATGGCTTCTAAACCTGTCACCGGCCCTCTGCCGTCCACCAAATTCTGCTCCATGGCTTCTAAACCTGTCACCGGCCCTCTGCCGTCCACCAAATTCTGCTCCATGGCTTCTAAACCTTTCACCGGCCCTCTGCCGTCCACCAAATTCTGCTCCATGGCTTCTAAACCTTTCACCGGCACTCTGCCGTCCAACAAATTCTGCTCCATGGCTTCTAAACCTGTCACCTGCCCTCTGCCGTCCACCAAATTCTGCTCCATGGCTTCTAAACCTGTCACCGGCCCTCTGCCGTCCACCAAATTCTGCTCCATGGCTTCTAAACCTTTCACCGGCCCTCTGCCGTCCACCAAATTCTGCTCCATGGCTTCTAAACCTTTCACCGGCCCTCTGCCGTCCACCAAATTCTGCTCCATGGCTTCTAAACCTTTCACTGGCCCTCTGCCGTCCACCAAATTCTGCTCCATGGCTTCTAAACCTTATATGGCTCCCTTTTAAACTATATTTAAGTTCTCAGGAGATGTATCAAGGGTCCCAACTGTAGAATGGCTAGGGGCCAGGAAAGGTCAAAGACCCAGGTCACAGGCCAACTGCACTTAAAAGCACAGACCTTGCATTATACAATAGCTCCCCCTAGTGACTATTCCAGATAACAGGAATGTGGGATTGGGGCCTTGAATATGACCCGACTTGAACTCTCACTCAGAGAAGGTGCCAGTACACATGTACATCCTCTCCCAATGACTTGATTTAAGTTGTCCTCATTAGTATAGTGGTCAGTATCCCTGCCTGTCACGCGGGAGACCGGGGTTCAATTCCCCGACGGGGAGAACTCAAATTTTCAAGAGCACTAGCATTAACTCTATACATGCAGCACTTTTAGGATGCTTAGTTGTCCCCATTAGTACAGTGGTCAGTATCCCCGCCTATCACGCGGGAGACCAGGGTTCAATTCCCCGACGGGGAGAACTCAAATCTTCAAGAGCACTATCATTAACTCTATACATGCAGCACTTTTAGGCTCTCTTATTTTAAACAATTAGGGACCAAATTGCACTCTTGTTTAATATAACACCTTGCTCTAGGCTCTACACATTTTTTCCTTTAAATCTTTTTCTGTTTATTTCCTTCACAAGCTATCTCTTCCCCCCCCCCCCGCCCCCTTTTTTCCTATGAGTGAACAGAAGTATTGGGGACAGACTAAATACCATCCCTGTGCCCGTGCCCACTCCAACACTTACTTAGTGTTGGGGAACAGTCCCCTAACCTAACCCTAACCCTAACCCTAACCCTAACCCTAACCCTAACCCTAACCCTAACCCTAACCGTCCACCAAATTCTGCTCCATGGCTTCTAAACCTTTCACCGGCCCTCTGCCGTCCACCAAATTGTGCTCCATGGCTTCTAAACCTTTCACCGGCCCTCTGCCGTCCACCAAATTCTGCTCCATGGCTTCTAAACCTTTCACCGGCCCTCTGCCGTCCACCAAATTCTGCTCCATGGCTTCTAAACCTTTCACCGGCCCTCTGCCGTCCACCAAATTCTGCTCCATGGCTTCTAAACCTTTCACCGGCCCTCTGCCGTCCACCAAATTCTGCTCCATGTCTTCTAAACCTTTCACCGGCCCTCTGCCGTCCACCAAATTCTGCTCCATGGCCTCTAAACCTTTCACCGGCCCTCTGCCGTCCACCAAATTCTGCTCCATGGCTTCTAAACCTTTCACCGGCCCTCTGCCGTCCACCAAATTCTGCTCCATGGCTTCTAAACCTTTCACCGGCCCTCTGCCGTCCACCAAATTCTGCTCCATGGCTTCTAAACCTTTCACCGGCCCTCTGCCGTCCACCAAATTCTACTCCATGGCTTCTAAACCTTTCACCGGCCCTCTGCCGTCCACCAAATTCTGCTCCATGGCTTCTAAACCTTTCACCGGCCCTCTGCCGTCCACCAAATTCTGCTCCATGGCTTCTAAACCTTTCACCGGCCCTCTGCCGTCCACCAAATTCTGCTCCATGGCTTCTAAACCTTTCACCGGCCCTCTGCCGTCCACCAAATTCTGCTCCATGGCTTCTAAACCTTTCACCGGCCCTCTGCCGTCCACCAAATTCTGCTCCATGGCTTCTAAACCTGTCACCGGCCCTCTGCCGTCCACCAAATTCTGCTCCATGGCTTCTAAACCTTTCACCGGCCCTCTGCCGTCCACCAAATTCTGCTCCATGGCTTCTAAACCTTTCACCGGCCCTCTGCCGTCCACCAAATTCTGCTCCATGGCTTCTAAACCTTTCACCGGCCCGCTGCCGTCCACCAAATTCTGCTCCATGGCTTCTAAACCTTTCACCGGCCCTCTGCCGTCCACCAAATTCTGCTCCATGGCTTCTAAACCTTTCACCGGCCCTCTGCCGTCCACCAAATTCTGCTCCATGGCTTCTAAACCTTTCACCGGCCCTCTGCCGTCCACCAAATTCTGCTCCATGGCTTCTAAACCTTTCACCGGCCCTCTGCCGTCCACCAAATTCTGCTCCATGGCTTCTAAACCTTTCACCGGCCCTCTGCCGTCCACCAAATTCTACTCCATGGCTTCTAAACCTTTCACCGGCCCTCTGCCGTCCACCAAATTCTGCTCCATGGCTTCTAAACCTTTCACCGGCCCTCTGCCGTCCACCAAATTCTGCTCCATGGCTTCTAAACCTTTCACCGGCCCTCTGCCGTCCACCAAATTCTGCTCCATGGCTTCTAAACCTTTCACCGGCCCTCTGCCGTCCACCAAATTCTGCTCCATGGCTTCTAAACCTTTCACCGGCCCTCTGCCGTCCACCAAATTCTGCTCCATGGCTTCTAAACCTGTCACCGGCCCTCTGCCGTCCACCAAATTCTGCTCCATGGCTTCTAAACCTTTCACCGGCCCTCTGCCGTCCACCAAATTCTGCTCCATGGCTTCTAAACCTTTCACCGGCCCTCTGCCGTCCACCAAATTCTGCTCCATGGCCTCTAAACCTTTCACCGGCCCTCTGCCGTCCACCAAATTCTGCTCCATGGCTTCTAAACCTTTCACCGGCCCTCTGCCGTCCACCAAATTCTGCTCCATGGCTTCTAAACCTTTCACCGGCCCTCTGCCGTCCACCAAATTCTGCTCCATGGCTTCTAAACCTTTCACCGGCCCTCTGCCGTCCACCAAATTCTACTCCATGGCTTCTAAACCTTTCACCGGCCCTCTGCCGTCCACCAAATTCTGCTCCATGGCTTCTAAACCTTTCACCGGCCCTCTGCCGTCCACCAAATTCTGCTCCATGGCTTCTAAACCTTTCACCGGCCCTCTGCCGTCCACCAAATTCTGCTCCATGGCTTCTAAACCTTTCACCGGCCCTCTGCCGTCCACCAAATTCTGCTCCATGGCTTCTAAACCTTTCACCGGCCCTCTGCCGTCCACCAAATTCTGCTCCATGGCTTCTAAACCTTTCACCGGCCCTCTGCCGTCCACCAAATTCTGCTCCATGGCTTCTAAACCTGTCACCGGCCCTCTGCCGTCCACCAAATTCTGCTCCATGGCTTCTAAACCTTTCACCGGCCCTCTGCCGTCCACCAAATTCTGCTCCATGGCTTCTAAACCTTTCACCGGCCCTCTGCCGTCCACCAAATTCTGCTCCATGGCTTCTAAACCTTTCACCGGCCCGCTGCCGTCCACCAAATTCTGCTCCATGGCTTCTAAACCTTTCACCGGCCCTCTGCCGTCCACCAAATTCTGCTCCATGGCTTCTAAACCTTTCACCGGCCCTCTGCCGTCCACCAAATTCTGCTCCATGGCTTCTAAACCTTTCACCGGCCCTCTGCCGTCCACCAAATTCTGCTCCATGGCTTCTAAACCTTTCACCGGCCCTCTGCCGTCCACCAAATTCTGCTCCATGGCTTCTAAACCTTTCACCGGCCCTCTGCCGTCCACCAAATTCTACTCCATGGCTTCTAAACCTTTCACCGGCCCTCTGCCGTCCACCAAATTCTGCTCCATGGCTTCTAAACCTTTCACCGGCCCTCTGCCGTCCACCAAATTCTGCTCCATGGCTTCTAAACCTTTCACCGGCCCTCTGCCGTCCACCAAATTCTGCTCCATGGCTTCTAAACCTTTCACCGGCCCTCTGCCGTCCACCAAATTCTGCTCCATGGCTTCTAAACCTTTCACCGGCCCTCTGCCGTCCACCAAATTCTGCTCCATGGCTTCTAAACCTGTCACCGGCCCTCTGCCGTCCACCAAATTCTGCTCCATGGCTTCTAAACCTTTCACCGGCCCTCTGCCGTCCACCAAATTCTGCTCCATGGCTTCTAAACCTTTCACCGGCCCGCTGCCGTCCACCAAATTCTGCTCCATGGCTTCTAAACCTTTCACCGGCCCTCTGCCGTCCACCAAATTCTGCTCCATGGCTTCTAAACCTTTCACCGGCCCTCTGCCGTCCACCAAATTCTGCTCCATGGCTTCTAAACCTGTCACCGGCCCTCTGCCGTCCACCAAATTCTGCTCCATGGCTTCTAAACCTTTCACCGGCCCTCTGCCGTCCACCAAATTCTGCTCCATGGCTTCTAAACCTTTCACCGGCCCTCTGCCGTCCACCAAATTCTGCTCCATGGCTTCTAAACCTTTCACCGGCCCGCTGCCGTCCAACAAATTCTGCTCCATGGCTTCTAAACCTTTCACCGGCCCTCTGCCGTCCACCAAATTCTGCTCCATGGCTTCTAAACCTTTCACCGGCCCTCTGCCGTCCACCAAATTCTGCTCCATGGCTTCTAAACCTTTCACCGGCCCTCTGCCGTCCACCAAATTCTGCTCCATGCCTTCTAAACCTTTCACCGGCCCTCTGCCGTCCACCAAATTCTGCTCCATGGCTTCTAAACCTTTCACCGGCCCTCTGCCGTCCACCAAATTCTACTCCATGGCTTCTAAACCTTTCACCGGCCCTCTGCCGTCCACCAAATTCTGCTCCATGGCTTCTAAACCTTTCACCGGCCCTCTGCCGTCCACCAAATTCTGCTCCATGGCTTCTAAACCTTTCACCGGCCCTCTGCCGTCCACCAAATTCTGCTCCATGGCTTCTAAACCTTTCACCGGCCCTCTGCCGTCCACCAAATTCTGCTCCATGGCTTCTAAACCTTTCACCGGCCCTCTGCCGTCCACCAAATTCTGCTCCATGGCTTCTAAACCTGTCACCGGCCCTCTGCCGTCCACCAAATTCTGCTCCATGGCTTCTAAACCTTTCACCGGCCCTCTGCCGTCCACCAAATTCTGCTCCATGGCTTCTAAACCTTTCACCGGCCCTCTGCCGTCCACCAAATTCTGCTCCATGGCCTCTAAACCTTTCACCGGCCCTCTGCCGTCCACCAAATTCTGCTCCATGGCTTCTAAACCTTTCACCGGCCCTCTGCCGTCCACCAAATTCTGCTCCATGGCTTCTAAACCTTTCACCGGCCCTCTGCCGTCCACCAAATTCTGCTCCATGGCTTCTAAACCTTTCACCGGCCCTCTGCCGTCCACCAAATTCTACTCCATGGCTTCTAAACCTTTCACCGGCCCTCTGCCGTCCACCAAATTCTGCTCCATGGCTTCTAAACCTTTCACCGGCCCTCTGCCGTCCACCAAATTCTGCTCCATGGCTTCTAAACCTTTCACCGGCCCTCTGCCGTCCACCAAATTCTGCTCCATGGCTTCTAAACCTTTCACCGGCCCTCTGCCGTCCACCAAATTCTGCTCCATGGCTTCTAAACCTTTCACCGGCCCTCTGCCGTCCACCAAATTCTGCTCCATGGCTTCTAAACCTTTCACCGGCCCTCTGCCGTCCACCAAATTCTGCTCCATGGCTTCTAAACCTGTCACCGGCCCTCTGCCGTCCACCAAATTCTGCTCCATGGCTTCTAAACCTTTCACCGGCCCTCTGCCGTCCACCAAATTCTGCTCCATGGCTTCTAAACCTTTCACCGGCCCTCTGCCGTCCACCAAATTCTGCTCCATGGCTTCTAAACCTTTCACCGGCCCGCTGCCGTCCACCAAATTCTGCTCCATGGCTTCTAAACCTTTCACCGGCCCTCTGCCGTCCACCAAATTCTGCTCCATGGCTTCTAAACCTTTCACCGGCCCTCTGCCGTCCACCAAATTCTGCTCCATGGCTTCTAAACCTTTCACCGGCCCTCTGCCGTCCACCAAATTCTGCTCCATGGCTTCTAAACCTTTCACCGGCCCTCTGCCGTCCACCAAATTCTACTCCATGGCTTCTAAACCTTTCACCGGCCCTCTGCCGTCCACCAAATTCTGCTCCATGGCTTCTAAACCTTTCACCGGCCCTCTGCCGTCCACCAAATTCTGCTCCATGGCTTCTAAACCTTTCACCGGCCCTCTGCCGTCCACCAAATTCTGCTCCATGGCTTCTAAACCTTTCACCGGCCCTCTGCCGTCCACCAAATTCTGCTCCATGGCTTCTAAACCTTTCACCGGCCCTCTGCCGTCCACCAAATTCTGCTCCATGGCTTCTAAACCTGTCACCGGCCCTCTGCCGTCCACCAAATTCTGCTCCATGGCTTCTAAACCTTTCACCGGCCCTCTGCCGTCCACCAAATTCTGCTCCATGGCTTCTAAACCTTTCACCGGCCCGCTGCCGTCCACCAAATTCTGCTCCATGGCTTCTAAACCTTTCACCGGCCCTCTGCCGTCCACCAAATTCTGCTCCATGGCTTCTAAACCTTTCACCGGCCCTCTGCCGTCCACCAAATTCTGCTCCATGGCTTCTAAACCTTTCACCGGCCCTCTGCCGTCCACCAAATTCTGCTCCATGGCTTCTAAACCTTTCACCGGCCCTCTGCCGTCCACCAAATTCTGCTCCATGGCTTCTAAACCTGTCACCGGCCCTCTGCCGTCCACCAAATTCTGCTCCATGGCTTCTAAACCTTTCACCGGCCCTCTGCCGTCCACCAAATTCTGCTCCATGGCTTCTAAACCTTTCACCGGCCCTCTGCCGTCCACCAAATTCTGCTCCATGGCTTCTAAACCTTTCACCGGCCCGCTGCCGTCCAACAAATTCTGCTCCATGGCTTCTAAACCTTTCACCGGCCCTCTGCCGTCCACCAAATTCTGCTCCATGGCTTCTAAACCTTTCACCGGCCCTCTGCCGTCCACCAAATTCTGCTCCATGGCTTCTAAACCTTTCACCGGCCCTCTGCCGTCCACCAAATTCTGCTCCATGGCTTCTAAACCTTTCACCGGCCCTCTGCCGTCCACCAAATTCTGCTCCATGGCTTCTAAACCTTTCACCGGCCCTCTGCCGTCCACCAAATTCTACTCCATGGCTTCTAAACCTTTCACCGGCCCTCTGCCGTCCACCAAATTCTGCTCCATGGCTTCTAAACCTTTCACCGGCCCTCTGCCGTCCACCAAATTCTGCTCCATGGCTTCTAAACCTTTCACCGGCCCTCTGCCGTCCACCAAATTCTGCTCCATGGCTTCTAAACCTTTCACCGGCCCTCTGCCGTCCACCAAATTCTGCTCCATGGCTTCTAAACCTTTCACCGGCCCTCTGCCGTCCACCAAATTCTGCTCCATGGCTTCTAAACCTGTCACCGGCCCTCTGCCGTCCACCAAATTCTGCTCCATGGCTTCTAAACCTTTCACCGGCCCTCTGCCGTCCACCAAATTCTGCTCCATGGCTTCTAAACCTTTCACCGGCCCTCTGCCGTCCACCAAATTCTGCTCCATGGCTTCTAAACCTTTCACCGGCCCGCTGCCGTCCACCAAATTCTGCTCCATGGCTTCTAAACCTTTCACCGGCCCTCTGCCGTCCACCAAATTCTGCTCCATGGCTTCTAAACCTTTCACCGGCCCTCTGCCGTCCACCAAATTCTGCTCCATGGCTTCTAAACCTTTCATCGGCCCTCTGCCGTCCACCAAATTCTGCTCCATGGCTTCTAAACCTTTCACCGGCCCTCTGCCGTCCACCAAATTCTGCTCCATGGCTTCTAAACCTTATATGGCTCCCTTTTAAACTATATTTAAGTTCTCAGGAGATGTATCAAGGGTCCCAACTGTAGAATGGCTAGGGGCCAGGAAAGGTCAAAGACCCAGGTCACAGGCCAACTGCACTTAGAAGCACACACCTTGCATTATACAATAGCTCCCCCTAGTGACTATTCCAGATAACAGGAATGTGGGATTGGGGCCTTGAATATGACCCGACTTGAACTCTCACTCAGAGAAGGTGCCAGTACACATGTATATCCTCTCCCAATGACTTGATTTTAGTTGTCCTCATTAGTATAGTGGTCAGTATCCCCGCCTGTCATGCGGGAGACAGGGGTTCAATTCCCCGACGGGTAGAACAAAAATTTTCAAGAGCACTAGCATTAACTCTATACATGCAGCACTTTTAGGATGCTTAGTTGTCCCCATTAGTAGAGTGGTCAGTATCCCCGTCTATCACGCGGGAGACCAGGGTTCAATTCCCCGACGGGGAGAACTCAAATCTTCAAGAGCACTATCATTAAATCTATACATGCAGCACATTTAGGCTCTCTTATTTTAAACAATTAGGGACCAAATTGCACTCTTGTTTAATATAACACCTTGCTCTAGGCTCTACACATTTTTTCCTTTAAATCTTTTTCTGTTTATTTCCTTCACAAGCTATCTCTTCCCCCCCCCCCCCCCGCCCCCTTTTTTCCTATGAGTGAACAGAAGTATTGGGGACAGACTAAATACCATCCCTGTGCCCATGTCCACTCCAACACTTACTTAGTGTTGGGGAACAGTCCCCTAACCTAACCCTAACCCTAACCCTAACCCTAACCCTAACCCTAACCCTAACCGTCCACCAAATTCTGCTCCATGGCTTCTAAACCTTTCACCGGCCCTCTGCCGTCCACCAAATTCTGCTCCATGGCTTCTAAACCTTTCACCGGCCCTCTGCCGTCCACCAAATTCTGCTCCATGGCTTCTAAACCTTTCACCGGCCCTCTGCCGTCCACCAAATTCTGCTCCATGGCTTCTAAACCTTTCACCGGCCCTCTGCCGTCCACCAAATTCTGCTCCATGGCTTCTAAACCTTTCACCGGCCCTCTGCCGTCCACCAAATTCTGCTCCATGGCTTCTA
This sequence comes from Notolepis coatsorum, assembly GCF_963971535.1. Lineage (NCBI taxonomy): Eukaryota > Metazoa > Chordata > Actinopteri > Aulopiformes > Paralepididae > Notolepis > Notolepis coatsorum. Next base: position 74,409,812 of record NC_140169.1, on the reverse strand, counting down.
AACCTGTCACCGGCCCTCTGCCGTCCACCAAATTCTGCTCCATGGCTTCTAAACCTTTCACCGGCCCTCTGCCGTCCACCAAATTCTGCTCCATGGCTTCTAAACCTTTCACCGGCCCTCTGCCGTCCACCAAATTCTGCTCCATGGCTTCTAAACCTTTCACCGGCCCTCTCCCGTCCACCAAATTCTGTTCCATGGCTTCTAAAGCTTTCACCGGCCCTCTGCCGTCCACCAAATTCTGCTCCATGGCTTCTAAACCTTTCACCGGCCCTCTGCCGTACACCAAATTCTGCTCCATGGCTTCTAAACCTTTCACCGGCCCTCTGCCGTCCACCAAATTCTGCTCCATGGCTTCTAAACCTTTCACCGGCCCTCTGCCGTCCACCAAATTCTGCTCCATGGCTTCTAAACCTTTCACCGGCCCTCTGCCGTCCACCAAATTCTGCTCCATGGCTTCTAAACCTTTCACCGGCCCTCTGCCGTCCACCAAATTCTGCTCCATGGCTTCTAAACCTTTCACCGGCCCTCTGCCGTCCACCAAATTCTGCTCCATGGCTTCTAAACCTTTCACCGGCCCTCTGCCGTCCACCAAATTCTGCTCCATGGCTTCTAAAGCTTTCACCGGCCCTCTGCCGTCCACCAAATTCTGCTCCATGGCTTCTAAACCTTTCACCGGCCCTCTGCCGTACACCAAATTCTGCTCCATGGCTTCTAAACCTTTCACCGGCCCTCTGCCGTCCACCAAATTCTGCTCCATGGCTTCTAAACCTTTCACCGGCCCTCTGCCGTCCACCAAATTCTGCTCCATGGCTTCTAAACCTGTCACCGGCCCTCTGCCGTCCACCAAATTCTGCTCCATGGCTTCTAAACCTGTCACCGGCCCTCTGCCGTCCACCAAATTCTGCTCCATGGCTTCTAAACCTTTCACCGGCCCTCTGCCGTCCACCAAATTCTGCTCCATGGCTTCTAAACCTTTCACCGGCCCTCTGCCGTCCACCAAATTCTGCTCCATGGCTTCTAAACCTTTCACCGGCCCTCTGCCGTCCACCAAATTCTGCTCCATGGCTTCTAAACCTTATATGGCTCCCTTTTAAACTATATTTAAGTTCTCAGGAGATGTATCAAGGGTCCCAACTGTAGAATGGCTAGGGGCCAGGAAAGGTCAAAGACCCAGGTCACAGGCCAACTGCACTTAAAAGCACAGACCTTGCATTATACAATAGCTCCCCCTAGTGACTATTCCAGATAACAGGAATGTGGGATTGGGGCCTTGAATATGACCCGACTTGAACTCTCACTCAGAGAAGGTGCCAGTACACATGTACATCCTCTCCCAATGACTTGATTTAAGTTGTCCTCATTAGTATAGTGGTCAGTATCCCTGCCTGTCACGCGGGAGACCGGGGTTCAATTCCCTGACGGGGAGAACTCAAATTTTCAAGAGCACTAGCATTAACTCTATACATGCAGCACTTTTAGGATGCTTAGTTGTCCCCATTAGTACAGTGGTCAGTATCCCCGCCTATCACGCGGGAGACCAGGGTTCAATTCCCCGACGGGGAGAACTCAATTCTTCAAGAGCACTATCATTAACTCTATACATGCAGCACTTTTAGGCTCTCTTATTTTAAACAATTAGGGACCAAATTGCACTCTTGTTTAATATAACACCTTGCTCTAGGCTCTACACATTTTTTCCTTTAAATCTTTTTCTGTTTATTTCCTTCACAAGCTATCTCTTCCCCCCCCCCCCGCCCACTTTTTTCCTATGAGTGAACAGAAGTATTGGGGACAGACTAAATACCATCCCTGTGCCCGTTCCCACTCCAACACTTACTTAGTGTTGGGGAACAGTCCCCTAACCTAACCCTAACCCTAACCATAACCCTAACCCTAACCCTAACCGTCCACCAAATTCTGCTCCATGGCTTCTAAACCTTTCACCGGCTCTCTGCCGTCCACCAAATTCTGCTCCATGGCTTCTAAACCTTTCACCGGCCCTCTGCCGTCCACCAAATTCTGCTCCATGGCTTCTAAACCTTTCACCGGCCCTCTGCCGTCCACCAAATTCTGCTCCATGGCTTCTAAACCTTTCACCGGCCCTCTGCCGTCCACCAAATTCTGCTCCATGGCTTCTAAACCTTTCACCGGCCCTCTGCCGTCCACCAAATTCTGCTCCATGGCTTCTAAACCTTTCACCGGCCCTCTGCCGTCCACCAAATTCTGCTCCATGGCTTCTAAACCTTTCACCGGCCCTCTGCCGTCCACCAAATTCTGCTCCATGGCTTCTAAACCTTTCACCGGCCCTCTGCCGTCCACCAAATTCTGCTCCATGGCTTCTAAACCTTTCACCGGCCCTCTGCCGTCCACCAAATTCTGCTCCATGGCTTCTAAACCTTATATGGCTCCCTTTTAAACTATATTTACGTTCTCAGGAGATGTATCAAGGGTCCCAACTGTAGAATGGCTAGGGGCCAGGAAAGGTCAAAGACCCAGGTCACAGGCCAACTGCACTTAAAAGCACAGACCTTGCATTATACAATAGCTCCCCCTAGTGACTATTCCAGATAACAGGAATGTGGGATTGGGGCCTTGAATATGACCCGACTTGAACTCTCACTCAGAGAAGGTGCCAGTACACATGTACATCCTCTCCCAATGACTTGATTTAAGTTGTCCTCATTAGTATAGTGGTCAGTATCCCTGCCTGTCACGCGGGAGACCGGGGTTCAATTCCCCGACGGGGAGAACTCAAATTTTCAAGAGCACTAGCATTAACTCTATACATGCAGCACTCTTAGGATGCTTAGTTGTCCCCATTAGTACAGTGGTCAGTATCCCCGCCTATCACGCGGGAGACCAGGGTTCAATTCCCCGACGGGGAGAACTCAAATCTTCAAGAGCACTATCATTAACTCTATACATGCAGCACTTTTAGGCTCTCTTATTTTAAACAATTAGGGACCAAATTGCGCTCTTGTTTAATATAACACCTTGCTCTAGGCTCTACACATTTTTTCCTTTAAATCTTTTTCTGTTTATTTCCTTCACAAGCTATCTCTTCCCCCCCCCCACCCCGCCCCCTTTTTTCCTATGAGTGAACAGAAGTATTGGGGACAGACTAAATACCATCCCTGTGCCCGTGCCCACTCCAACACTTACTTAGTGTTGGGGAACAGTCCCCTAACCTAACCCTAACCCTAACCCTAACCCTAACCCTAACCCTAACCGTCCACCAAATTCTGCTCCATGGCTTCTAAACCTTTCACCGGCCCTCTGCCGTCCACCAAATTCTGCTCCATGGCTTCTAAACCTTTCACCGGCCCTCTGCCGTCCACCAAATTCTGCTCCATGGCTTCTAAACCTTTCACCGGCCCTCTGCCGTCCACCAAATTCTGCTCCATGGCTTCTAAACCTTTCACCGGCCCTCTGCCGTCCACCAAATTCTGCTCCATGGCTTCTAAACCTTTCACCGGCCCTCTGCCGTCCACCAAATTCTGCTCCATGGCTTCTAAACCTTTCACCGGCCCTCTGCCGTCCACCAAATTCTGCTCCATGGCTTCTAAACCTTTCACCGGCCCTCTGCCGTCCACCAAATTCTGCTCCATGGCTTCTAAACCTTTCACCGGCCCTCTGCCGTCCACCAAATTCTGCTCCATGGCTTCTAAACCTTTCACCGGCCCTCTGCCGTCCACCAAATTCTGCTCCATGGCTTCTAAACCTTTCACCGGCCCTCTGCCGTCCACCAAATTCTGCTCCATGGCTTCTAAACCTTTCACCGGCCCTCTGCCGTCCACCAAATTCTGCTCCATGGCTTCTAAACCTTTCACCGGCCCTCTGCCGTCCACCAAATTCTGCTCCATGGCTTCTAAACCTTTCACCGGCCCTCTGCCGTACACCAAATTCTGCTCCATGGCTTCTAAACCTTTCACCGGCCCTCTGCCGTCCACCAAATTCTGCTCCATGGCTTCTAAAGCTTTCACCGGCCCTCTGCCGTCCACCAAATTCTGCTCCATGGCTTCTAAACCTTTCACCGGCCCTCTGCCGTCCACCAAATTCTGCTCCATGGCTTCTAAACCTTTCACCGGCCCTCTGCCGTCCACCAAATTCTGCTCCATGGCTTCTAAACCTTTCACCGGCCCTCTGTCGTCCACCAAATTCTGCTCCATGGCTTCTAAACCTGTCACCGGCCCTCTGCCGTCCACCAAATTCTGCTCCATGGCTTCTAAACCTGTCACCGGCCCTCTGCCGTCCACCAAATTCTGCTCCATGGCTTCTAAACCTTTCACCGGCCCTCTGCCGTCCACCAAATTCTGCTCCATGGCTTCTAAACCTTTCACCGGCACTCTGCCGTCCAACAAATTCTGCTCCATGGCTTCTAAACCTGTCACCTGCCCTCTGCCGTCCACCAAATTCTGCTCCATGGCTTCTAAACCTGTCACCGGCCCTCTGCCGTCCACCAAATTCTGCTCCATGGCTTCTAAACCTTTCACCGGCCCTCTGCCGTCCACCAAATTCTGCTCCATGGCTTCTAAACCTTTCACCGGCCCTCTGCCGTCCACCAAATTCTGCTCCATGGCTTCTAAACCTTTCACCGGCCCTCTGCCGTCCACCAAATTCTGCTCCATGGCTTCTAAACCTTATATGGCTCCCTTTTAAACTATATTTAAGTTCTCAGGAGATGTATCAAGGGTCCCAACTGTAGAATGGCTAGGGGCCAGGAAAGGTCAAAGACCCAGGTCACAGGCCAACTGCACTTAAAAGCACAGACCTTGCATTATACAATAGCTCCCCCTAGTGACTATTCCAGATAACAGGAATGTGGGATTGGGGCCTTGAATATGACCCGACTTGAACTCTCACTCAGAGAAGGTGCCAGTACACATGTACATCCTCTCCCAATGACTTGATTTAAGTTGTCCTCATTAGTATAGTGGTCAGTATCCCTGCCTGTCACGCGGGAGACCGGGGTTCAATTCCCAGACGGGGAGAACTCAAATTTTCAAGAGCACTAGCATTAACTCTATACATGCAGCACTTTTAGGATGCTTAGTTGTCCCCATTAGTACAGTGGTCAGTATCCCCGCCTATCACGCGGGAGACCAGGGTTCAATTCCCCGACGGGGAGAACTCAAATCTTCAAGAGCACTATCATTAACTCTATACATGCAGCACTTTTAGGCTCTCTTATTTTAAACAATTAGGGACCAAATTGCACTCTTGTTTAATATAACACCTTGCTCTAGGCTCTACACATTTTTTCCTTTAAATCTTTTTCTGTTTATTTCCTTCACAAGCTATCTCTTCCCCCCCCCCCCGCCCCCTTTTTTCCTATGAGTGAACAGAAGTATTGGGGACAGACTAAATACCATCCCTGTGCCCGTGCCCACTCCAACACTTACTTAGTGTTGGGGAACAGTCCCCTAACCTAACCCTAACCCTAACCCTAACCCTAACCCTAACCCTAACCCTAACCCTAACCCTAACCGTCCACCAAATTCTGCTCCATGGCTTCTAAACCTTTCACCGGCCCTCTGCCGTCCACCAAATTCTGCTCCATGGCTTCTAAACCTTTCACCGGCCCTCTGCCGTCCACCAAATTCTGCTCCATGGCTTCTAAACCTTTCACCGGCCCGCTGCCGTCCAACAAATTCTGCTCCATGGCTTCTAAACCTTTCACCGGCCCTCTGCCGTCCACCAAATTCTGCTCCATGGCTTCTAAACCTTTCACCGGCCCTCTGCCGTCCACCAAATTCTGCTCCATGGCTTCTAAACCTTTCACCGGCCCTCTGCCGTCCACCAAATTCTGCTCCATGGCTTCTAAACCTTTCACCGGCCCTCTGCCGTCCACCAAATTCTGCTCCATGGCTTCTAAACCTTTCACCGGCCCTCTGCCGTCCACCAAATTCTACTCCATGGCTTCTAAACCTTTCACCGGCCCTCTGCCGTCCACCAAATTCTGCTCCATGGCTTCTAAACCTTTCACCGGCCCTCTGCCGTCCACCAAATTCTGCTCCATGGCTTCTAAACCTTTCACCGGCCCTCTGCCGTCCACCAAATTCTGCTCCATGGCTTCTAAACCTTTCACCGGCCCTCTGCCGTCCACCAAATTCTGCTCCATGGCTTCTAAACCTTTCACCGGCCCTCTGCCGTCCACCAAATTCTGCTCCATGGCTTCTAAACCTGTCACCGGCCCTCTGCCGTCCACCAAATTCTGCTCCATGGCTTCTAAACCTTTCACCGGCCCTCTGCCGTCCACCAAATTCTGCTCCATGGCTTCTAAACCTTTCACCGGCCCTCTGCCGTCCACCAAATTCTGCTCCATGGCTTCTAAACCTTTCACCGGCCCGCTGCCGTCCACCAAATTCTGCTCCATGGCTTCTAAACCTTTCACCGGCCCTCTGCCGTCCACCAAATTCTGCTCCATGGCTTCTAAACCTTTCACCGGCCCTCTGCCGTCCACCAAATTCTGCTCCATGGCTTCTAAACCTTTCATCGGCCCTCTGCCGTCCACCAAATTCTGCTCCATGGCTTCTAAACCTTTCACCGGCCCTCTGCCGTCCACCAAATTCTGCTCCATGGCTTCTAAACCTTATATGGCTCCCTTTTAAACTATATTTAAGTTCTCAGGAGATGTATCAAGGGTCCCAACTGTAGAATGGCTAGGGGCCAGGAAAGGTCAAAGACCCAGGTCACAGGCCAACTGCACTTAGAAGCACACACCTTGCATTATACAATAGCTCCCCCTAGTGACTATTCCAGATAACAGGAATGTGGGATTGGGGCCTTGAATATGACCCGACTTGAACTCTCACTCAGAGAAGGTGCCAGTACACATGTATATCCTCTCCCAATGACTTGATTTTAGTTGTCCTCATTAGTATAGTGGTCAGTATCCCCGCCTGTCATGCGGGAGACAGGGGTTCAATTCCCCGACGGGTAGAACAAAAATTTTCAAGAGCACTAGCATTAACTCTATACATGCAGCACTTTTAGGATGCTTAGTTGTCCCCATTAGTAGAGTGGTCAGTATCCCCGTCTATCACGCGGGAGACCAGGGTTCAATTCCCCGACGGGGAGAACTCAAATCTTCAAGAGCACTATCATTAAATCTATACATGCAGCACATTTAGGCTCTCTTATTTTAAACAATTAGGGACCAAATTGCACTCTTGTTTAATATAACACCTTGCTCTAGGCTCTACACATTTTTTCCTTTAAATCTTTTTCTGTTTATTTCCTTCACAAGCTATCTCTTCCCCCCCCCCCCCCCGCCCCCTTTTTTCCTATGAGTGAACAGAAGTATTGGGGACAGACTAAATACCATCCCTGTGCCCATGTCCACTCCAACACTTACTTAGTGTTGGGGAACAGTCCCCTAACCTAACCCTAACCCTAACCCTAACCCTAACCCTAACCCTAACCCTAACCGTCCACCAAATTCTGCTCCATGGCTTCTAAACCTTTCACCGGCCCTCTGCCGTCCACCAAATTCTGCTCCATGGCTTCTAAACCTTTCACCGGCCCTCTGCCGTCCACCAAATTCTGCTCCATGGCTTCTAAACCTTTCACCGGCCCTCTGCCGTCCACCAAATTCTGCTCCATGGCTTCTAAACCTTTCACCGGCCCTCTGCCGTCCACCAAATTCTGCTCCATGGCTTCTAAACCTTTCACCGGCCCTCTGCCGTCCACCAAATTCTGCTCCATGGCTTCTAAACCTGTCACCGGCCCTCTGCCGTCCACCAAATTCTGCTCCATGGCTTCTAAACCTTTCACCGGCCCTCTGCCGTCCACCAAATTCTGCTCCATGGCTTCTAAACCTTTCACCGGCCCTCTGCCGTCCACCAAATTCTGCTCCATGGCTTCTAAACCTTTCACCGGCCCTCTGCCGTCCACCAAATTCTGTTCCATGGCTTCTAAAGCTTTCACCGGCCCTCTGCCGTCCACCAAATTCTGCTCCATGGCTTCTAAACCTTTCACCGGCCCTCTGCCGTACACCAAATTCTGCTCCATGGCTTCTAAACCTTTCACCGGCCCTCTGCCGTCCACCAAATTCTGCTCCATGGCTTCTAAACCTTTCACCGGCCCTCTGCCGTCCACCAAATTCTGCTCCATGGCTTCTAAACCTTTCACCGGCCCTCTGCCGTCCACCAAATTCTGCTCCATGGCTTCTAAACCTTTCACCGGCCCTCTGCCGTCCACCAAATTCTGCTCCATGGCTTCTAAACCTTTCACCGGCCCTCTGCCGTCCACCAAATTCTGCTCCATGGCTTCTAAACCTTTCACCGGCCCTCTGCCGTCCACCAAATTCTGCTCCATGGCTTCTAAAGCTTTCACCGGCCCTCTGCCGTCCACCAAATTCTGCTCCATGGCTTCTAAACCTTTCACCGGCCCTCTGCCGTACACCAAATTCTGCTCCATGGCTTCTAAACCTTTCACCGGCCCTCTGCCGTCCACCAAATTCTGCTCCATGGCTTCTAAACCTTTCACCGGCCCTCTGCCGTCCACCAAATTCTGCTCCATGGCTTCTAAACCTGTCACCGGCCCTCTGCCGTCCACCAAATTCTGCTCCATGGCTTCTAAACCTGTCACCGGCCCTCTGCCGTCCACCAAATTCTGCTCCATGGCTTCTAAACCTTTCACCGGCCCTCTGCCGTCCACCAAATTCTGCTCCATGGCTTCTAAACCTTTCACCGGCCCTCTGCCGTCCACCAAATTCTGCTCCATGGCTTCTAAACCTTTCACCGGCCCTCTGCCGTCCACCAAATTCTGCTCCATGGCTTCTAAACCTTATATGGCTCCCTTTTAAACTATATTTAAGTTCTCAGGAGATGTATCAAGGGTCCCAACTGTAGAATGGCTAGGGGCCAGGAAAGGTCAAAGACCCAGGTCACAGGCCAACTGCACTTAAAAGCACAGACCTTGCATTATACAATAGCTCCCCCTAGTGACTATTCCAGATAACAGGAATGTGGGATTGGGGCCTTGAATATGACCCGACTTGAACTCTCACTCAGAGAAGGTGCCAGTACACATGTACATCCTCTCCCAATGACTTGATTTAAGTTGTCCTCATTAGTATAGTGGTCAGTATCCCTGCCTGTCACGCGGGAGACCGGGGTTCAATTCCCTGACGGGGAGAACTCAAATTTTCAAGAGCACTAGCATTAACTCTATACATGCAGCACTTTTAGGATGCTTAGTTGTCCCCATTAGTACAGTGGTCAGTATCCCCGCCTATCACGCGGGAGACCAGGGTTCAATTCCCCGACGGGGAGAACTCAATTCTTCAAGAGCACTATCATTAACTCTATACATGCAGCACTTTTAGGCTCTCTTATTTTAAACAATTAGGGACCAAATTGCACTCTTGTTTAATATAACACCTTGCTCTAGGCTCTACACATTTTTTCCTTTAAATCTTTTTCTGTTTATTTCCTTCACAAGCTATCTCTTCCCCCCCCCCCCGCCCACTTTTTTCCTATGAGTGAACAGAAGTATTGGGGACAGACTAAATACCATCCCTGTGCCCGTTCCCACTCCAACACTTACTTAGTGTTGGGGAACAGTCCCCTAACCTAACCCTAACCCTAACCCTAACCCTAACCCTAACCCTAACCGTCCACCAAATTCTGCTCCATGGCTTCTAAACCTTTCACCGGCTCTCTGCCGTCCACCAAATTCTGCTCCATGGCTTCTAAACCTTTCACCGGCCCTCTGCCGTCCACCAAATTCTGCTCCATGGCTTCTAAACCTTTCACCGGCCCTCTGCCGTCCACCAAATTCTGCTCCATGGCTTCTAAACCTTTCACCGGCCCTCTGCCGTCCACCAAATTCTGCTCCATGGCTTCTAAACCTTTCACCGGCCCTCTGCCGTCCACCAAATTCTGCTCCATGGCTTCTAAACCTTTCACCGGCCCTCTGCCGTCCACCAAATTCTACTCCATGGCTTCTAAACCTTTCACCGGCCCTCTGCCGTCCACCAAATTCTGCTCCATGGCTTCTAAACCTTTCACCGGCCCTCTGCCGTCCACCAAATTCTGCTCCATGGCTTCTAAACCTTTCACCGGCCCTCTGCCGTCCACCAAATTCTGCTCCATGGCTTCTAAACCTTTCACCGGCCCTCTGCCGTCCACCAAATTCTGCTCCATGGCTTCTAAACCTTTCACCGGCCCTCTGCCGTCCACCAAATTCTGCTCCATGGCTTCTAAACCTGTCACCGGCCCTCTGCCGTCCACCAAATTCTGCTCCATGGCTTCTAAACCTTTCACCGGCCCTCTGCCGTCCACCAAATTCTGCTCCATGGCTTCTAAACCTTTCACCGGCCCTCTGCCGTCCACCAAATTCTGCTCCATGGCCTCTAAACCTTTCACCGGCCCTCTGCCGTCCACCAAATTCTGCTCCATGGCTTCTAAACCTTTCACCGGCCCTCTGCCGTCCACCAAATTCTGCTCCATGGCTTCTAAACCTTTCACCGGCCCTCTGCCGTCCACCAAATTCTGCTCCATGGCTTCTAAACCTTTCACCGGCCCTCTGCCGTCCACCAAATTCTACTCCATGGCTTCTAAACCTTTCACCGGCCCTCTGCCGTCCACCAAATTCTGCTCCATGTCTTCTAAACCTTTCACCGGCACTCTGCCGTCCACCAAATTCTGCTCCATGGCTTCTAAACCTTTCACCGGCCCTCTGCCGTCCACCAAATTCTGCTCCATGGCTTCTAAACCTTTCACCGGCCCTCTGCCGTCCACCAAATTCTGCTCCATGGCTTCTAAACCTTTCACCGGCCCTCTGCCGTCCACCAAATTCTGCTCCATGGCTTCTAAACCTTTCACCGGCCCTCTGCCGTCCACCAAATTCTGCTCCATGGCTTCTAAACCTGTCACCGGCCCTCTGCCGTCCACCAAATTCTGCTCCATGGCTTCTAAACCTTTCACCGGCCCTCTGCCGTCCACCAAATTCTGCTCCATGGCTTCTAAACCTTTCACCGGCCCTCTGCCGTCCACCAAATTCTGCTCCATGGCTTCTAAACCTTTCACCGGCCCGCTGCCGTCCACCAAATTCTGCTCCATGGCTTCTAAACCTTTCACCGGCCCTCTGCCGTCCACCAAATTCTGCTCCATGGCTTCTAAACCTTTCACCGGCCCTCTGCCGTCCACCAAATTCTGCTCCATGGCTTCTAAACCTTTCACCGGCCCTCTGCCGTCCACCAAATTCTGCTCCATGGCTTCTAAACCTTTCACCGGCCCTCTGCCGTCCACCAAATTCTGCTCCATGGCTTCTAAACCTTTCACCGGCCCTCTGCCGTCCACCAAATTCTACTCCATGGCTTCTAAACCTTTCACCGGCCCTCTGCCGTCCACCAAATTCTGCTCCATGGCTTCTAAACCTTTCACCGGCCCTCTGCCGTCCACCAAATTCTGCTCCATGGCTTCTAAACCTTTCACCGGCCCTCTGCCGTCCACCAAATTCTGCTCCATGGCTTCTAAACCTTTCACCGGCCCTCTGCCGTCCACCAAATTCTGCTCCATGGCTTCTAAACCTTTCACCGGCCCTCTGCCGTCCACCAAATTCTGCTCCATGGCTTCTAAACCTGTCACCGGCCCTCTGCCGTCCACCAAATTCTGCTCCATGGCTTCTAAACCTTTCACCGGCCCTCTGCCGTCCACCAAATTCTGCTCCATGGCTTCTAAACCTTTCACCGGCCCGCTGCCGTCCACCAAATTCTGCTCCATGGCTTCTAAACCTTTCACCGGCCCTCTGCCGTCCACCAAATTCTGCTCCATGGCTTCTAAACCTTTCACCGGCCCTCTGCCGTCCACCAAATTCTGCTCCATGGCTTCTAAACCTTTCACCGGCCCTCTGCCGTCCACCAAATTCTGCTCCATGGCTTCTAAACCTTTCACCGGCCCTCTGCCGTCCACCAAATTCTGCTCCATGGCTTCTAAACCTGTCACCGGCCCTCTGCCGTCCACCAAATTCTGCTCCATGGCTTCTAAACCTTTCACCGGCCCTCTGCCGTCCACCAAATTCTGCTCCATGGCTTCTAAACCTTTCACCGGCCCTCTGCCGTCCACCAAATTCTGCTCCATGGCTTCTAAACCTTTCACCGGCCCGCTGCCGTCCAACAAATTCTGCTCCATGGCTTCTAAACCTTTCACCGGCCCTCTGCCGTCCACCAAATTCTGCTCCATGGCTTCTAAACCTTTCACCGGCCCTCTGCCGTCCACCAAATTCTGCTCCATGGCTTCTAAACCTTTCACCGGCCCTCTGCCGTCCACCAAATTCTGCTCCATGGCTTCTAAACCTTTCACCGGCCCTCTGCCGTCCACCAAATTCTGCTCCATGGCTTCTAAACCTTTCACCGGCCCTCTGCCGTCCACCAAATTCTACTCCATGGCTTCTAAACCTTTCACCGGCCCTCTGCCGTCCACCAAATTCTGCTCCATGGCTTCTAAACCTTTCACCGGCCCTCTGCCGTCCACCAAATTCTGCTCCATGGCTTCTAAACCTTTCACCGGCCCTCTGCCGTCCACCAAATTCTGCTCCATGGCTTCTAAACCTTTCACCGGCCCGCTGCCGTCCACCAAATTCTGCTCCATGGCTTCTAAACCTTTCACCGGCCCTCTGCCGTCCACCAAATTCTGCTCCATGGCTTCTAAACCTTTCACCGGCCCTCTGCCGTCCACCAAATTCTGCTCCATGGCTTCTAAACCTGTCACCGGCCCTCTGCCGTCCACCAAATTCTGCTCCATGGCTTCTAAACCTTTCACCGGCCCTCTGCCGTCCACCAAATTCTGCTCCATGGCTTCTAAACCTTTCACCGGCCCTCTGCCGTCCACCAAATTCTGCTCCATGGCTTCTAAACCTTTCACCGGCCCTCTGCCGTCCACCAAATTCTGCTCCATGGCTTCTAAACCTTTCACCGGCCCTCTGCCGTCCACCAAATTCTGCTCCATGGCTTCTAAACCTTTCACCGGCCCTCTGCCGTCCACCAAATTCTGCTCCATGGCTTCTAAACCTTTCACCGGCCCTCTGCCGTCCACCAAATTCTGCTCCATGGCTTCTAAACCTGTCACCGGCCCTCTGCCGTCCACCAAATTCTGCTCCATGGCTTCTAAACCTTTCACCGGCCCTCTGCCGTCCACCAAATTCTGCTCCATGGCTTCTAAACCTTTCACCGGCCCTCTGCCGTCCACCAAATTCTGCTCCATGGCTTCTAAACCTTTCACCGGCCCGCTGCCGTCCACCAAATTCTGCTCCATGGCTTCTAAACCTTTCACCGGCCCTCTGCCGTCCACCAAATTCTGCTCCATGGCTTCTAAACCTTTCATCGGCCCTCTGCCGTCCACCAAATTCTGCTCCATGGCTTCTAAACCTTTCACCGGCCCTCTGCCGTCCACCAAATTCTGCTCCATGGCTTCTAAACCTTATATGGCTCCCTTTTAAACTATATTTAAGTTCTCAGGAGATGTATCAAGGGTCCCAACTGTAGAATGGCTAGGGGCCAGGAAAGGTCAAAGACCCAGGTCACAGGCCAACTGCACTTAGAAGCACACACCTTGCATTATACAATAGCTCCCCCTAGTGACTATTCCAGATAACAGGAATGTGGGATTGGGGCCTTGAATATGACCCGACTTGAACTCTCACTCAGAGAAGGTGCCAGTACACATGTATATCCTCTCCCAATGACTTGATTTTAGTTGTCCTCATTAGTATAGTGGTCAGTATCCCCGCCTGTCATGCGGGAGACAGGGGTTCAATTCCCCGACGGGTAGAACAAAAATTTTCAAGAGCACTAGCATTAACTCTATACATGCAGCACTTTTAGGATGCTTAGTTGTCCCCATTAGTAGAGTGGTCAGTATCCCCGTCTATCACGCGGGAGACCAGGGTTCAATTCCCCGACGGGGAGAACTCAAATCTTCAAGAGCACTATCATTAAATCTATACATGCAGCACATTTAGGCTCTCTTATTTTAAACAATTAGGGACCAAATTGCACTCTTGTTTAATATAACACCTTGCTCTAGGCTCTACACATTTTTTCCTTTAAATCTTTTTCTGTTTATTTCCTTCACAAGCTATCTCTTCCCCCCCCCCCCCCCGCCCCCTTTTTTCCTATGAGTGAACAGAAGTATTGGGGACAGACTAAATACCATCCCTGTGCCCATGTCCACTCCAACACTTACTTAGTGTTGGGGAACAGTCCCCTAACCTAACCCTAACCCTAACCCTAACCCTAACCCTAACCCTAACCCTAACCGTCCACCAAATTCTGCTCCATGGCTTCTAAACCTTTCACCGGCCCTCTGCCGTCCACCAAATTCTGCTCCATGGCTTCTAAACCTTTCACCGGCCCTCTGCCGTCCACCAAATTCTGCTCCATGGCTTCTAAACCTTTCACCGGCCCTCTGCCGTCCACCAAATTCTGCTCCATGGCTTCTAAACCTTTCACCGGCCCTCTGCCGTCCACCAAATTCTGCTCCATGGCTTCTAAACCTTTCACCGGCCCTCTGCCGTCCACCAAATTCTGCTCCATGGCTTCTAAACCTGTCACCGGCCCTCTGCCGTCCACCAAATTCTGCTCCATGGCTTCTAAACCTTTCACCGGCCCTCTGCCGTCCACCAAATTCTGCTCCATGGCTTCTAAACCTTTCACCGGCCCTCTGCCGTCCACCAAATTCTGCTCCATGGCTTCTAAACCTTTCACCGGCCCACTGCCGTCCACCAAATTCTGTTCCATGGCTTCTAAAGCTTTCACCGGCCCTCTGCCGTCCACCAAATTCTGCTCCATGGCTTCTAAACCTTTCACCGGCCCTCTGCCGTACACCAAATTCTGCTCCATGGCTTCTAAACCTTTCACCGGCCCTCTGCCGTCCACCAAATTCTGCTCCATGGCTTCTAAACCTTTCACCGGCCCTCTGCCGTCCACCAAATTCTGCTCCATGGCTTCTAAACCTTTCACCGGCCCTCTGCCGTCCACCAAATTCTGCTCCATGGCTTCTAAACCTGTCACCGGCCCTCTGCCGTCCACCAAATTCTGCTCCATGGCTTCTAAACCTTTCACCGGCCCTCTGCCGTCCACCAAATTCTGCTCCATGGCTTCTAAACCTTTCACCGGCCCGCTGCCGTCCACCAAATTCTGCTCCATGGCTTCTAAACCTTTCACCGGCCCTCTGCCGTCCACCAAATTCTGCTCCATGGCTTCTAAACCTTTCACCGGCCCTCTGCCGTCCACCAAATTCTGCTCCATGGCTTCTAAACCTTTCACCGGCCCTCTGCCGTCCACCAAATTCTGCTCCATGGCTTCTAAACCTTTCACCGGCCCTCTGCCGTCCACCAAATTCTGCTCCATGGCTTCTAAACCTGTCACCGGCCCTCTGCCGTCCACCAAATTCTGCTCCATGGCTTCTAAACCTTTCACCGGCCCTCTGCCGTCCACCAAATTCTGCTCCATGGCTTCTAAACCTTTCACCGGCCCTCTGCCGTCCACCAAATTCTGCTCCATGGCTTCTAAACCTTTCACCGGCCCGCTGCCGTCCAACAAATTCTGCTCCATGGCTTCTAAACCTTTCACCGGCCCTCTGCCGTCCACCAAATTCTGCTCCATGGCTTCTAAACCTTTCACCGGCCCTCTGCCGTCCACCAAATTCTGCTCCATGGCTTCTAAACCTTTCACCGGCCCTCTGCCGTCCACCAAATTCTGCTCCATGGCTTCTAAACCTTTCATCGGCCCTCTGCCGTCCACCAAATTCTGCTCCATGGCTTCTAAACCTTTCACCGGCCCTCTGCCGTCCACCAAATTCTGCTCCATGGCTTCTAAACCTTATATGGCTCCCTTTTAAACTATATTTAAGTTCTCAGGAGATGTATCAAGGGTCCCAACTGTAGAATGGCTAGGGGCCAGGAAAGGTCAAAGACCCAGGTCACAGGCCAACTGCACTTAGAAGCACACACCTTGCATTATACAATAGCTCCCCCTAGTGACTATTCCAGATAACAGGAATGTGGGATTGGGGCCTTGAATATGACCCGACTTGAACTCTCACTCAGAGAAGGTGCCAGTACACATGTATATCCTCTCCCAATGACTTGATTTTAGTTGTCCTCATTAGTATAGTGGTCAGTATCCCCGCCTGTCATGCGGGAGACAGGGGTTCAATTCCCCGACGGGTAGAACAAAAATTTTCAAGAGCACTAGCATTAACTCTATACATGCAGCACTTTTAGGATGCTTAGTTGTCCCCATTAGTAGAGTGGTCAGTATCCCCGTCTATCACGCGGGAGACCAGGGTTCAATTCCCCGACGGGGAGAACTCAAATCTTCAAGAGCACTATCATTAAATCTATACATGCAGCACATTTAGGCTCTCTTATTTTAAACAATTAGGGACCAAATTGCACTCTTGTTTAATATAACACCTTGCTCTAGGCTCTACACATTTTTTCCTTTAAATCTTTTTCTGTTTATTTCCTTCACAAGCTATCTCTTCCCCCCCCCCCCCCCGCCCCCTTTTTTCCTATGAGTGAACAGAAGTATTGGGGACAGACTAAATACCATCCCTGTGCCCATGTCCACTCCAACACTTACTTAGTGTTGGGGAACAGTCCCCTAACCTAACCCTAACCCTAACCCTAACCCTAACCCTAACCCTAACCGTCCACCAAATTCTGCTCCATGGCTTCTAAACCTTTCACCGGCCCTCTGCCGTCCACCAAATTCTGCTCCATGGCTTCTAAACCTTTCACCGGCCCTCTGCCGTCCACCAAATTCTGCTCCATGGCTTCTAAACCTTTCACCGGCCCTCTGCCGTCCACCAAATTCTGCTCCATGGCTTCTAAACCTTTCACCGGCCCTCTGCCGTCCACCAAATTCTGCTCCATGGCTTCTAAACCTTTCACCGGCCCTCTGCCGTCCACCAAATTCTGCTCCATGGCTTCTAAACCTGTCACCGGCCCTCTGCCGTCCACCAAATTCTGCTCCATGGCTTCTAAACCTTTCACCGGCCCTCTGCCGTCCACCAAATTCTGCTCCATGGCTTCTAAACCTTTCACCGGCCCTCTGCCGTCCACCAAATTCTGCTCCATGGCTTCTAAACCTTTCACCGGCCCTCTGCCGTCCACCAAATTCTGTTCCATGGCTTCTAAAGCTTTCACCGGCCCTCTGCCGTCCACCAAATTCTGCTCCATGGCTTCTAAACCTTTCACCGGCCCTCTGCCGTACACCAAATTCTGCTCCATGGCTTCTAAACCTTTCACCGGCCCTCTGCCGTCCACCAAATTCTGCTCCATGGCTTCTAAACCTTTCACCGGCCCTCTGCCGTCCACCAAATTCTGCTCCATGGCTTCTAAACCTTTCACCGGCCCTCTGCCGTCCACCAAATTCTGCTCCATGGCTTCTAAACCTTTCACCGGCCCTCTGCCGTCCACCAAATTCTGCTCCATGGCTTCTAAACCTTTCACCGGCCCTCTGCCGTCCACCAAATTCTGCTCCATGGCTTCTAAACCTTTCACCGGCCCTCTGCCGTCCACCAAATTCTGCTCCATGGCTTCTAAAGCTTTCACCGGCCCTCTGCCGTCCACCAAATTCTGCTCCATGGCTTCTAAACCTTTCACCGGCCCTCTGCCGTACACCAAATTCTGCTCCATGGCTTCTAAACCTTTCACCGGCCCTCTGCCGTCCACCAAATTCTGCTCCATGGCTTCTAAACCTTTCACCGGCCCTCTGCCGTCCACCAAATTCTGCTCCATGGCTTCTAAACCTGTCACCGGCCCTCTGCCGTCCACCAAATTCTGCTCCATGGCTTCTAAACCTGTCACCGGCCCTCTGCCGTCCACCAAATTCTGCTCCATGGCTTCTAAACCTTTCACCGGCCCTCTGCCGTCCACCAAATTCTGCTCCATGGCTTCTAAACCTTTCACCGGCCCTCTGCCGTCCACCAAATTCTGCTCCATGGCTTCTAAACCTTTCACCGGCCCTCTGCCGTCCACCAAATTCTGCTCCATGGCTTCTAAACCTTATATGGCTCCCTTTTAAACTATATTTAAGTTCTCAGGAGATGTATCAAGGGTCCCAACTGTAGAATGGCTAGGGGCCAGGAAAGGTCAAAGACCCAGGTCACAGGCCAACTGCACTTAAAAGCACAGACCTTGCATTATACAATAGCTCCCCCTAGTGACTATTCCAGATAACAGGAATGTGGGATTGGGGCCTTGAATATGACCCGACTTGAACTCTCACTCAGAGAAGGTGCCAGTACACATGTACATCCTCTCCCAATGACTTGATTTAAGTTGTCCTCATTAGTATAGTGGTCAGTATCCCTGCCTGTCACGCGGGAGACCGGGGTTCAATTCCCTGACGGGGAGAACTCAAATTTTCAAGAGCACTAGCATTAACTCTATACATGCAGCACTTTTAGGATGCTTAGTTGTCCCCATTAGTACAGTGGTCAGTATCCCCGCCTATCACGCGGGAGACCAGGGTTCAATTCCCCGACGGGGAGAACTCAATTCTTCAAGAGCACTATCATTAACTCTATACATGCAGCACTTTTAGGCTCTCTTATTTTAAACAATTAGGGACCAAATTGCACTCTTGTTTAATATAACACCTTGCTCTAGGCTCTACACATTTTTTCCTTTAAATCTTTTTCTGTTTATTTCCTTCACAAGCTATCTCTTCCCCCCCCCCCCGCCCACTTTTTTCCTATGAGTGAACAGAAGTATTGGGGACAGACTAAATACCATCCCTGTGCCCGTTCCCACTCCAACACTTACTTAGTGTTGGGGAACAGTCCCCTAACCTAACCCTAACCCTAACCCTAACCCTAACCCTAACCCTAACCGTCCACCAAATTCTGCTCCATGGCTTCTAAACCTTTCACCGGCTCTCTGCCGTCCACCAAATTCTGCTCCATGGCTTCTAAACCTTTCACCGGCCCTCTGCCGTCCACCAAATTCTGCTCCATGGCTTCTAAACCTTTCACCGGCCCTCTGCCGTCCACCAAATTCTGCTCCATGGCTTCTAAACCTTTCACCGGCCCGCTGCCGTCCACCAAATTCTGCTCCATGGCTTCTAAACCTTTCACCGGCCCTCTGCCGTCCACCAAATTCTGCTCCATGGCTTCTAAACCTTTCACCGGCCCTCTGCCGTCCACCAAATTCTGCTCCATGGCTTCTAAACCTTTCACCGGCCCTCTGCCGTCCACCAAATTCTGCTCCATGGCTTCTAAACCTTTCACCGGCCCTCTGCCGTCCACCAAATTCTGCTCCATGGCTTCTAAACCTTTCACCGGCCCTCTGCCGTCCACCAAATTCTACTCCATGGCTTCTAAACCTTTCACCGGCCCTCTGCCGTCCACCAAATTCTGCTCCATGGCTTCTAAACCTTTCACCGGCCCTCTGCCGTCCACCAAATTCTGCTCCATGGCTTCTAAACCTTTCACCGGCCCTCTGCCGTCCACCAAATTCTGCTCCATGGCTTCTAAACCTTTCACCGGCCCTCTGCCGTCCACCAAATTCTGCTCCATGGCTTCTAAACCTTTCACCGGCCCTCTGCCGTCCACCAAATTCTGCTCCATGGCTTCTAAACCTGTCACCGGCCCTCTGCCGTCCACCAAATTCTGCTCCATGGCTTCTAAACCTTTCACCGGCCCTCTGCCGTCCACCAAATTCTGCTCCATGGCTTCTAAACCTTTCACCGGCCCTCTGCCGTCCACCAAATTCTGCTCCATGGCCTCTAAACCTTTCACCGGCCCTCTGCCGTCCACCAAATTCTGCTCCATGGCTTCTAAACCTTTCACCGGCCCTCTGCCGTCCACCAAATTCTGCTCCATGGCTTCTAAACCTTTCACCGGCCCTCTGCCGTCCACCAAATTCTGCTCCATGGCTTCTAAACCTTTCACCGGCCCTCTGCCGTCCACCAAATTCTACTCCATGGCTTCTAAACCTTTCACCGGCCCTCTGCCGTCCACCAAATTCTGCTCCATGTCTTCTAAACCTTTCACCGGCACTCTGCCGTCCACCAAATTCTGCTCCATGGCTTCTAAACCTTTCACCGGCCCTCTGCCGTCCACCAAATTCTGCTCCATGGCTTCTAAACCTTTCACCGGCCCTCTGCCGTCCACCAAATTCTGCTCCATGGCTTCTAAACCTTTCACCGGCCCTCTGCCGTCCACCAAATTCTGCTCCATGGCTTCTAAACCTGTCACCGGCCCTCTGCCGTCCACCAAATTCTGCTCCATGGCTTCTAAACCTTTCACCGGCCCTCTGCCGTCCACCAAATTCTGCTCCATGGCTTCTAAACCTTTCACCGGCCCTCTGCCGTCCACCAAATTCTGCTCCATGGCTTCTAAACCTTTCACCGGCCCGCTGCCGTCCACCAAATTCTGCTCCATGGCTTCTAAACCTTTCACCGGCCCTCTGCCGTCCACCAAATTCTGCTCCATGGCTTCTAAACCTTTCACCGGCCCTCTGCCGTCCACCAAATTCTGCTCCATGGCTTCTAAACCTTTCACCGGCCCTCTGCCGTCCACCAAATTCTGCTCCATGGCTTCTAAACCTTTCACCGGCCCTCTGCCGTCCACCAAATTCTGCTCCATGGCTTCTAAACCTTTCACCGGCCCTCTGCCGTCCACCAAATTCTACTCCATGGCTTCTAAACCTTTCACCGGCCCTCTGCCGTCCACCAAATTCTGCTCCATGGCTTCTAAACCTTTCACCGGCCCTCTGCCGTCCACCAAATTCTGCTCCATGGCTTCTAAACCTTTCACCGGCCCTCTGCCGTCCACCAAATTCTGCTCCATGGCTTCTAAACCTTTCACCGGCCCTCTGCCGTCCACCAAATTCTGCTCCATGGCTTCTAAACCTTTCACCGGCCCTCTGCCGTCCACCAAATTCTGCTCCATGGCTTCTAAACCTGTCACCGGCCCTCTGCCGTCCACCAAATTCTGCTCCATGGCTTCTAAACCTTTCACCGGCCCTCTGCCGTCCACCAAATTCTGCTCCATGGCTTCTAAACCTTTCACCGGCCCGCTGCCGTCCACCAAATTCTGCTCCATGGCTTCTAAACCTTTCACCGGCCCTCTGCCGTCCACCAAATTCTGCTCCATGGCTTCTAAACCTTTCACCGGCCCTCTGCCGTCCACCAAATTCTGCTCCATGGCTTCTAAACCTTTCACCGGCCCTCTGCCGTCCACCAAATTCTGCTCCATGGCTTCTAAACCTTTCACCGGCCCTCTGCCGTCCACCAAATTCTGCTCCATGGCTTCTAAACCTGTCACCGGCCCTCTGCCGTCCACCAAATTCTGCTCCATGGCTTCTAAACCTTTCACCGGCCCTCTGCCGTCCACCAAATTCTGCTCCATGGCTTCTAAACCTTTCACCGGCCCTCTGCCGTCCACCAAATTCTGCTCCATGGCTTCTAAACCTTTCACCGGCCCGCTGCCGTCCAACAAATTCTGCTCCATGGCTTCTAAACCTTTCACCGGCCCTCTGCCGTCCACCAAATTCTGCTCCATGGCTTCTAAACCTTTCACCGGCCCTCTGCCGTCCACCAAATTCTGCTCCATGGCTTCTAAACCTTTCACCGGCCCTCTGCCGTCCACCAAATTCTGCTCCATGGCTTCTAAACCTTTCACCGGCCCTCTGCCGTCCACCAAATTCTGCTCCATGGCTTCTAAACCTTTCACCGGCCCTCTGCCGTCCACCAAATTCTACTCCATGGCTTCTAAACCTTTCACCGGCCCTCTGCCGTCCACCAAATTCTGCTCCATGGCTTCTAAACCTTTCACCGGCCCTCTGCCGTCCACCAAATTCTGCTCCATGGCTTCTAAACCTTTCACCGGCCCTCTGCCGTCCACCAAATTCTGCTCCATGGCTTCTAAACCTTTCACCGGCCCGCTGCCGTCCACCAAATTCTGCTCCATGGCTTCTAAACCTTTCACCGGCCCTCTGCCGTCCACCAAATTCTGCTCCATGGCTTCTAAACCTTTCACCGGCCCTCTGCCGTCCACCAAATTCTGCTCCATGGCTTCTAAACCTGTCACCGGCCCTCTGCCGTCCACCAAATTCTGCTCCATGGCTTCTAAACCTTTCACCGGCCCTCTGCCGTCCACCAAATTCTGCTCCATGGCTTCTAAACCTTTCACCGGCCCTCTGCCGTCCACCAAATTCTGCTCCATGGCTTCTAAACCTTTCACCGGCCCGCTGCCGTCCAACAAATTCTGCTCCATGGCTTCTAAACCTTTCACCGGCCCTCTGCCGTCCACCAAATTCTGCTCCATGGCTTCTAAACCTTTCACCGGCCCTCTGCCGTCCACCAAATTCTGCTCCATGGCTTCTAAACCTTTCACCGGCCCTCTGCCGTCCACCAAATTCTGCTCCATGGCTTCTAAACCTTTCACCGGCCCTCTGCCGTCCACCAAATTCTGCTCCA
The DNA here is from genome assembly GCF_963971535.1 of Notolepis coatsorum. Lineage (NCBI taxonomy): Eukaryota > Metazoa > Chordata > Actinopteri > Aulopiformes > Paralepididae > Notolepis > Notolepis coatsorum. Next base: position 74,387,371 of record NC_140169.1, on the reverse strand, counting down.
TGGCTTCTAAACCTTTCACCGGCCCTCTGCCGTCCACCAAATTCTACTCCATGGCTTCTAAACCTTTCACCGGCCCTCTGCCGTCCACCAAATTCTGCTCCATGGCTTCTAAACCTTTCACCGGCCCTCTGCCGTCCACCAAATTCTGCTCCATGGCTTCTAAACCTTTCACCGGCCCTCTGCCGTCCACCAAATTCTGCTCCATGGCTTCTAAACCTTTCACCGGCCCTCTGCCGTCCACCAAATTCTGCTCCATGGCTTCTAAACCTTTCACCGGCCCTCTGCCGTCCACCAAATTCTGCTCCATGGCTTCTAAACCTGTCACCGGCCCTCTGCCGTCCACCAAATTCTGCTCCATGGCTTCTAAACCTTTCACCGGCCCTCTGCCGTCCACCAAATTCTGCTCCATGGCTTCTAAACCTTTCACCGGCCCTCTGCCGTCCACCAAATTCTGCTCCATGGCTTCTAAACCTTTCACCGGCCCGCTGCCGTCCACCAAATTCTGCTCCATGGCTTCTAAACCTTTCACCGGCCCTCTGCCGTCCACCAAATTCTGCTCCATGGCTTCTAAACCTTTCACCGGCCCTCTGCCGTCCACCAAATTCTGCTCCATGGCTTCTAAACCTTTCATCGGCCCTCTGCCGTCCACCAAATTCTGCTCCATGGCTTCTAAACCTTTCACCGGCCCTCTGCCGTCCACCAAATTCTGCTCCATGGCTTCTAAACCTTATATGGCTCCCTTTTAAACTATATTTAAGTTCTCAGGAGATGTATCAAGGGTCCCAACTGTAGAATGGCTAGGGGCCAGGAAAGGTCAAAGACCCAGGTCACAGGCCAACTGCACTTAGAAGCACACACCTTGCATTATACAATAGCTCCCCCTAGTGACTATTCCAGATAACAGGAATGTGGGATTGGGGCCTTGAATATGACCCGACTTGAACTCTCACTCAGAGAAGGTGCCAGTACACATGTATATCCTCTCCCAATGACTTGATTTTAGTTGTCCTCATTAGTATAGTGGTCAGTATCCCCGCCTGTCATGCGGGAGACAGGGGTTCAATTCCCCGACGGGTAGAACAAAAATTTTCAAGAGCACTAGCATTAACTCTATACATGCAGCACTTTTAGGATGCTTAGTTGTCCCCATTAGTAGAGTGGTCAGTATCCCCGTCTATCACGCGGGAGACCAGGGTTCAATTCCCCGACGGGGAGAACTCAAATCTTCAAGAGCACTATCATTAAATCTATACATGCAGCACATTTAGGCTCTCTTATTTTAAACAATTAGGGACCAAATTGCACTCTTGTTTAATATAACACCTTGCTCTAGGCTCTACACATTTTTTCCTTTAAATCTTTTTCTGTTTATTTCCTTCACAAGCTATCTCTTCCCCCCCCCCCCCCGCCCCCTTTTTTCCTATGAGTGAACAGAAGTATTGGGGACAGACTAAATACCATCCCTGTGCCCATGTCCACTCCAACACTTACTTAGTGTTGGGGAACAGTCCCCTAACCTAACCCTAACCCTAACCCTAACCCTAACCCTAACCCTAACCGTCCACCAAATTCTGCTCCATGGCTTCTAAACCTTTCACCGGCCCTCTGCCGTCCACCAAATTCTGCTCCATGGCTTCTAAACCTTTCACCGGCCCTCTGCCGTCCACCAAATTCTGCTCCATGGCTTCTAAACCTTTCACCGGCCCTCTGCCGTCCACCAAATTCTGCTCCATGGCTTCTAAACCTTTCACCGGCCCTCTGCCGTCCACCAAATTCTGCTCCATGGCTTCTAAACCTTTCACCGGCCCTCTGCCGTCCACCAAATTCTGCTCCATGGCTTCTAAACCTGTCACCGGCCCTCTGCCGTCCACCAAATTCTGCTCCATGGCTTCTAAACCTTTCACCGGCCCTCTGCCGTCCACCAAATTCTGCTCCATGGCTTCTAAACCTTTCACCGGCCCTCTGCCGTCCACCAAATTCTGCTCCATGGCTTCTAAACCTTTCACCGGCCCTCTGCCGTCCACCAAATTCTGTTCCATGGCTTCTAAAGCTTTCACCGGCCCTCTGCCGTCCACCAAATTCTGCTCCATGGCTTCTAAACCTTTCACCGGCCCTCTGCCGTACACCAAATTCTGCTCCATGGCTTCTAAACCTTTCACCGGCCCTCTGCCGTCCACCAAATTCTGCTCCATGGCTTCTAAACCTTTCACCGGCCCTCTGCCGTCCACCAAATTCTGCTCCATGGCTTCTAAACCTTTCACCGGCCCTCTGCCGTCCACCAAATTCTGCTCCATGGCTTCTAAACCTTTCACCGGCCCTCTGCCGTCCACCAAATTCTGCTCCATGGCTTCTAAACCTTTCACCGGCCCTCTGCCGTCCACCAAATTCTGCTCCATGGCTTCTAAAGCTTTCACCGGCCCTCTGCCGTCCACCAAATTCTGCTTCATGGCTTCTAAACCTTTCACCGGCCCTCTGCCGTACACCAAATTCTGCTCCATGGCTTCTAAACCTTTCACCGGCCCTCTGCCGTCCACCAAATTCTGCTCCATGGCTTCTAAACCTTTCACCGGCCCTCTGCCGTCCACCAAATTCTGCTCCATGGCTTCTAAACCTGTCACCGGCCCTCTGCCGTCCACCAAATTCTGCTCCATGGCTTCTAAACCTGTCACCGGCCCTCTGCCGTCCACCAAATTCTGCTCCATGGCTTCTAAACCTTTCACCGGCCCTCTGCCGTCCACCAAATTCTGCTCCATGGCTTCTAAACCTTTCACCGGCCCTCTGCCGTCCACCAAATTCTGCTCCATGGCTTCTAAACCTTTCACCGGCCCTCTGCCGTCCACCAAATTCTGCTCCATGGCTTCTAAACCTTATATGGCTCCCTTTTAAACTATATTTAAGTTCTCAGGAGATGTATCAAGGGTCCCAACTGTAGAATGGCTAGGGGCCAGGAAAGGTCAAAGACCCAGGTCACAGGCCAACTGCACTTAAAAGCACAGACCTTGCATTATACAATAGCTCCCCCTAGTGACTATTCCAGATAACAGGAATGTGGGATTGGGGCCTTGAATATGACCCGACTTGAACTCTCACTCAGAGAAGGTGCCAGTACACATGTACATCCTCTCCCAATGACTTGATTTAAGTTGTCCTCATTAGTATAGTGGTCAGTATCCCTGCCTGTCACGCGGGAGACCGGGGTTCAATTCCCTGACGGGGAGAACTCAAATTTTCAAGAGCACTAGCATTAACTCTATACATGCAGCACTTTTAGGATGCTTAGTTGTCCCCATTAGTACAGTGGTCAGTATCCCCGCCTATCACGCGGGAGACCAGGGTTCAATTCCCCGACGGGGAGAACTCAATTCTTCAAGAGCACTATCATTAACTCTATACATGCAGCACTTTTAGGCTCTCTTATTTTAAACAATTAGGGACCAAATTGCACTCTTGTTTAATATAACACCTTGCTCTAGGCTCTACACATTTTTTCCTTTAAATCTTTTTCTGTTTATTTCCTTCACAAGCTATCTCTTCCCCCCCCCCCCCGCCCACTTTTTTCCTATGAGTGAACAGAAGTATTGGGGACAGACTAAATACCATCCCTGTGCCCGTTCCCACTCCAACACTTACTTAGTGTTGGGGAACAGTCCCCTAACCTAACCCTAACCCTAACCCTAACCCTAACCCTAACCCTAACCGTCCACCAAATTCTGCTCCATGGCTTCTAAACCTTTCACCGGCTCTCTGCCGTCCACCAAATTCTGCTCCATGGCTTCTAAACCTTTCACCGGCCCTCTGCCGTCCACCAAATTCTGCTCCATGGCTTCTAAACCTTTCACCGGCCCTCTGCCGTCCACCAAATTCTGCTCCATGGCTTCTAAACCTTATATGGCTCCATTTTAAACTATATTTAAGTTCTCAGGAGATGTATCAAGGGTCCCAACTGTAGAATGGCTAGGGGCCAGGAAAGGTCAAAGACCCAGGTCACAGGCCAACTGCACTTAGAAGCACACACCTTGCATTATACAATAGCTCCCCCTAGTGACTATTCCAGATAACAGGAATGTGGGATTGGGGCCTTGAATATGACCCGACTTGAACTCTCACTCAGAGAAGGTGCCAGTACACATGTATATCCTCTCCCAATAACTTGATTTGAGTTGTCCTCATTAGCATAGTGGTCAGTATCCCCGCCTGTCACGCGGGAGACAGGGGTTCAATTCCCCGACGGGGAGAACTCAAATTTTCAAGAGCACTAGCATTAACTCTATACATGCAGCACTTTTAGGATGCTTAGTTGTCCCCATTAGTACAGTGGTCAGTATTCCCGTCTATCACGCGGGAGACCAGGGTTCAATTCCCCGACGGGGAGAACTCAAATCTTCAAGAGCACTATCATTAAATCTATACATGCAGCACTTTTAGGCTCTCTTATTTTAAACAATTAGGGACCAAATTGCACTCTTGTTTAATATAACACCTTGCTCTAGGCTCTACACATTTTTTCCTTTAAATCTTTTTCTGTTTATTTCCTTCACAAGCTATCTCTTCCCCCCCCCCACCCCGCCCCCTTTTTTCCTATGAGTGAACAGAAGTATTGGGGACAGACTAAATACCATCCCTGTGCCCGTGCCCACTCCAACACTTACTTAGTGTTGGGGAACAGTCCCCTAACCTAACCCTAACCCTAACCCTAACCCTAACCCTAACCCTAACCGTCCACCAAATTCTGCTCCATGGCTTCTAAACCTTTCACCGGCCCTCTGCCGTCCACCAAATTCTGCTCCATGGCTTCTAAACCTTTCACCGGCCCTCTGCCGTCCACCAAATTCTGCTCCATGGCTTCTAAACCTTTCACCGGCCCTCTGCCGTCCACCAAATTCTGCTCCATGGCTTCTAAACCTTTCACCGGCCCTCTGCCGTCCACCAAATTCTGCTCCATGGCTTCTAAACCTTTCACCGGCCCTCTGCCGTCCACCAAATTCTGCTCCATGGCTTCTAAACCTTTCACCGGCCCTCTGCCGTCCACCAAATTCTGCTCCATGGCTTCTAAACCTTTCACCGGCCCTCTGCCGTCCACCAAATTCTGCTCCATGGCTTCTAAACCTTTCACCGGCCCTCTGCCGTCCACCAAATTCTGCTCCATGGCTTCTAAACCTTTCACCGGCCCTCTGCCGTCCACCAAATTCTGCTCCATGGCTTCTAAACCTTATATGGCTCCCTTTTAAACTATATTTAAGTTCTCAGGAGATGTATCAAGGGTCCCAACTGTAGAATGGCTAGGGGCCAGGAAAGGTCAAAGACCCAGGTCACAGGCCAACTGCACTTAAAAGCACAGACCTTGCATTATACAATAGCTCCCCCTAGTGACTATTCCAGATAACAACAATGTGGGATTGGGGCCTTGAATATGACCCGACTTGAACTCTCACTCAGAGAAGGTGCCAGTACACATGTACATCCTCTCCCAATGACTTGATTTAAGTTGTCCTCATTAGTATAGTGGTCAGTATCCCTGCCTGTCACGCGGGACACCGGGGTTCAATTCCCCGACGGGTAGAACAAAAATTTTCAAGAGCACTAGCATTAACTCTATACATGCAGCACTTTTAGGATGCTTAGTTGTCCCCATTAGTAGAGTGGTCAGTATCCCCGTCTATCACGCGGGAGACCAGGGTTCAATTCCCCGACGGGGAGAACTCAAATCTTCAAGAGCACTATCATTAAATCTATACATGCAGCACATTTAGGCTCTCTTATTTTAAACAATTAGGGACCAAATTGCACTCTTGTTTAATATAACACCTTGCTCTAGGCTCTACACATTTTTTCCTTTAAATCTTTTTCTGTTTATTTCCTTCACAAGCTATCTCTTCCCCCCCCCCCCCCCGCCCCCTTTTTTCCTATGAGTGAACAGAAGTATTGGGGACAGACTAAATACCATCCCTGTGCCCATGTCCACTCCAACACTTACTTAGTGTTGGGGAACAGTCCCCTAACCTAACCCTAACCCTAACCCTAACCCTAACCCTAACCCTAACCGTCCACCAAATTCTGCTCCATGGCTTCTAAACCTTTCACCGGCCCTCTGCCGTCCACCAAATTCTGCTCCATGGCTTCTAAACCTTTCACCGGCCCTCTGCCGTCCACCAAATTCTGCTCCATGGCTTCTAAACCTTTCACCGGCCCTCTGCCGTCCACCAAATTCTGCTCCATGGCTTCTAAACCTTTCACCGGCCCTCTGCCGTCCACCAAATTCTGCTCCATGGCTTCTAAACCTTTCACCGGCCCTCTGCCGTCCACCAAATTCTGCTCCATGGCTTCTAAACCTGTCACCGGCCCTCTGCCGTCCACCAAATTCTGCTCCATGGCTTCTAAACCTTTCACCGGCCCTCTGCCGTCCACCAAATTCTGCTCCATGGCTTCTAAACCTTTCACCGGCCCTCTGCCGTCCACCAAATTCTGCTCCATGGCTTCTAAACCTTTCACCGGCCCTCTGCCGTCCACCAAATTCTGTTCCATGGCTTCTAAAGCTTTCACCGGCCCTCTGCCGTCCACCAAATTCTGCTCCATGGCTTCTAAACCTTTCACCGGCCCTCTGCCGTACACCAAATTCTGCTCCATGGCTTCTAAACCTTTCACCGGCCCTCTGCCGTCCACCAAATTCTGCTCCATGGCTTCTAAACCTTTCACCGGCCCTCTGCCGTCCACCAAATTCTGCTCCATGGCTTCTAAACCTTTCACCGGCCCTCTGCCGTCCACCAAATTCTGCTCCATGGCTTCTAAACCTTTCACCGGCCCTCTGCCGTCCACCAAATTCTGCTCCATGGCTTCTAAACCTTTCACCGGCCCTCTGCCGTCCACCAAATTCTGCTCCATGGCTTCTAAAGCTTTCACCGGCCCTCTGCCGTCCACCAAATTCTGCTTCATGGCTTCTAAACCTTTCACCGGCCCTCTGCCGTACACCAAATTCTGCTCCATGGCTTCTAAACCTTTCACCGGCCCTCTGCCGTCCACCAAATTCTGCTCCATGGCTTCTAAACCTTTCACCGGCCCTCTGCCGTCCACCAAATTCTGCTCCATGGCTTCTAAACCTGTCACCGGCCCTCTGCCGTCCACCAAATTCTGCTCCATGGCTTCTAAACCTGTCACCGGCCCTCTGCCGTCCACCAAATTCTGCTCCATGGCTTCTAAACCTTTCACCGGCCCTCTGCCGTCCACCAAATTCTGCTCCATGGCTTCTAAACCTTTCACCGGCCCTCTGCCGTCCACCAAATTCTGCTCCATGGCTTCTAAACCTTTCACCGGCCCTCTGCCGTCCACCAAATTCTGCTCCATGGCTTCTAAACCTTATATGGCTCCCTTTTAAACTATATTTAAGTTCTCAGGAGATGTATCAAGGGTCCCAACTGTAGAATGGCTAGGGGCCAGGAAAGGTCAAAGACCCAGGTCACAGGCCAACTGCACTTAAAAGCACAGACCTTGCATTATACAATAGCTCCCCCTAGTGACTATTCCAGATAACAGGAATGTGGGATTGGGGCCTTGAATATGACCCGACTTGAACTCTCACTCAGAGAAGGTGCCAGTACACATGTACATCCTCTCCCAATGACTTGATTTAAGTTGTCCTCATTAGTATAGTGGTCAGTATCCCTGCCTGTCACGCGGGAGACCGGGGTTCAATTCCCTGACGGGGAGAACTCAAATTTTCAAGAGCACTAGCATTAACTCTATACATGCAGCACTTTTAGGATGCTTAGTTGTCCCCATTAGTACAGTGGTCAGTATCCCCGCCTATCACGCGGGAGACCAGGGTTCAATTCCCCGACGGGGAGAACTCAATTCTTCAAGAGCACTATCATTAACTCTATACATGCAGCACTTTTAGGCTCTCTTATTTTAAACAATTAGGGACCAAATTGCACTCTTGTTTAATATAACACCTTGCTCTAGGCTCTACACATTTTTTCCTTTAAATCTTTTTCTGTTTATTTCCTTCACAAGCTATCTCTTCCCCCCCCCCCCGCCCACTTTTTTCCTATGAGTGAACAGAAGTATTGGGGACAGACTAAATACCATCCCTGTGCCCGTTCCCACTCCAACACTTACTTAGTGTTGGGGAACAGTCCCCTAACCTAACCCTAACCCTAACCCTAACCCTAACCCTAACCCTAACCGTCCACCAAATTCTGCTCCATGGCTTCTAAACCTTTCACCGGCTCTCTGCCGTCCACCAAATTCTGCTCCATGGCTTCTAAACCTTTCACCGGCCCTCTGCCGTCCACCAAATTCTGCTCCATGGCTTCTAAACCTTTCACCGGCCCTCTGCCGTCCACCAAATTCTGCTCCATGGCTTCTAAACCTTTCACCGGCCCGCTGCCGTCCACCAAATTCTGCTCCATGGCTTCTAAACCTTTCACCGGCCCTCTGCCGTCCACCAAATTCTGCTCCATGGCTTCTAAACCTTTCACCGGCCCTCTGCCGTCCACCAAATTCTGCTCCATGGCTTCTAAACCTTTCACCGGCCCTCTGCCGTCCACCAAATTCTGCTCCATGGCTTCTAAACCTTTCACCGGCCCTCTGCCGTCCACCAAATTCTGCTCCATGGCTTCTAAACCTTTCACCGGCCCTCTGCCGTCCACCAAATTCTACTCCATGGCTTCTAAACCTTTCACCGGCCCTCTGCCGTCCACCAAATTCTGCTCCATGGCTTCTAAACCTTTCACCGGCCCTCTGCCGTCCACCAAATTCTGCTCCATGGCTTCTAAACCTTTCACCGGCCCTCTGCCGTCCACCAAATTCTGCTCCATGGCTTCTAAACCTTTCACCGGCCCTCTGCCGTCCACCAAATTCTGCTCCATGGCTTCTAAACCTTTCACCGGCCCTCTGCCGTCCACCAAATTCTGCTCCATGGCTTCTAAACCTGTCACCGGCCCTCTGCCGTCCACCAAATTCTGCTCCATGGCTTCTAAACCTTTCACCGGCCCTCTGCCGTCCACCAAATTCTGCTCCATGGCTTCTAAACCTTTCACCGGCCCTCTGCCGTCCACCAAATTCTGCTCCATGGCCTCTAAACCTTTCACCGGCCCTCTGCCGTCCACCAAATTCTGCTCCATGGCTTCTAAACCTTTCACCGGCCCTCTGCCGTCCACCAAATTCTGCTCCATGGCTTCTAAACCTTTCACCGGCCCTCTGCCGTCCACCAAATTCTGCTCCATGGCTTCTAAACCTTTCACCGGCCCTCTGCCGTCCACCAAATTCTACTCCATGGCTTCTAAACCTTTCACCGGCCCTCTGCCGTCCACCAAATTCTGCTCCATGTCTTCTAAACCTTTCACCGGCACTCTGCCGTCCACCAAATTCTGCTCCATGGCTTCTAAACCTTTCACCGGCCCTCTGCCGTCCACCAAATTCTGCTCCATGGCTTCTAAACCTTTCACCGGCCCTCTGCCGTCCACCAAATTCTGCTCCATGGCTTCTAAACCTTTCACCGGCCCTCTGCCGTCCACCAAATTCTGCTCCATGGCTTCTAAACCTGTCACCGGCCCTCTGCCGTCCACCAAATTCTGCTCCATGGCTTCTAAACCTTTCACCGGCCCTCTGCCGTCCACCAAATTCTGCTCCATGGCTTCTAAACCTTTCACCGGCCCTCTGCCGTCCACCAAATTCTGCTCCATGGCTTCTAAACCTTTCACCGGCCCGCTGCCGTCCACCAAATTCTGCTCCATGGCTTCTAAACCTTTCACCGGCCCTCTGCCGTCCACCAAATTCTGCTCCATGGCTTCTAAACCTTTCACCGGCCCTCTGCCGTCCACCAAATTCTGCTCCATGGCTTCTAAACCTTTCACCGGCCCTCTGCCGTCCACCAAATTCTGCTCCATGGCTTCTAAACCTTTCACCGGCCCTCTGCCGTCCACCAAATTCTGCTCCATGGCTTCTAAACCTTTCACCGGCCCTCTGCCGTCCACCAAATTCTACTCCATGGCTTCTAAACCTTTCACCGGCCCTCTGCCGTCCACCAAATTCTGCTCCATGGCTTCTAAACCTTTCACCGGCCCTCTGCCGTCCACCAAATTCTGCTCCATGGCTTCTAAACCTTTCACCGGCCCTCTGCCGTCCACCAAATTCTGCTCCATGGCTTCTAAACCTTTCACCGGCCCTCTGCCGTCCACCAAATTCTGCTCCATGGCTTCTAAACCTTTCACCGGCCCTCTGCCGTCCACCAAATTCTGCTCCATGGCTTCTAAACCTGTCACCGGCCCTCTGCCGTCCACCAAATTCTGCTCCATGGCTTCTAAACCTTTCACCGGCCCTCTGCCGTCCACCAAATTCTGCTCCATGGCTTCTAAACCTTTCACCGGCCCGCTGCCGTCCACCAAATTCTGCTCCATGGCTTCTAAACCTTTCACCGGCCCTCTGCCGTCCACCAAATTCTGCTCCATGGCTTCTAAACCTTTCACCGGCCCTCTGCCGTCCACCAAATTCTGCTCCATGGCTTCTAAACCTTTCACCGGCCCTCTGCCGTCCACCAAATTCTGCTCCATGGCTTCTAAACCTTTCACCGGCCCTCTGCCGTCCACCAAATTCTGCTCCATGGCTTCTAAACCTGTCACCGGCCCTCTGCCGTCCACCAAATTCTGCTCCATGGCTTCTAAACCTTTCACCGGCCCTCTGCCGTCCACCAAATTCTGCTCCATGGCTTCTAAACCTTTCACCGGCCCTCTGCCGTCCACCAAATTCTGCTCCATGGCTTCTAAACCTTTCACCGGCCCGCTGCCGTCCAACAAATTCTGCTCCATGGCTTCTAAACCTTTCACCGGCCCTCTGCCGTCCACCAAATTCTGCTCCATGGCTTCTAAACCTTTCACCGGCCCTCTGCCGTCCACCAAATTCTGCTCCATGGCTTCTAAACCTTTCACCGGCCCTCTGCCGTCCACCAAATTCTGCTCCATGGCTTCTAAACCTTTCACCGGCCCTCTGCCGTCCACCAAATTCTGCTCCATGGCTTCTAAACCTTTCACCGGCCCTCTGCCGTCCACCAAATTCTACTCCATGGCTTCTAAACCTTTCACCGGCCCTCTGCCGTCCACCAAATTCTGCTCCATGGCTTCTAAACCTTTCACCGGCCCTCTGCCGTCCACCAAATTCTGCTCCATGGCTTCTAAACCTTTCACCGGCCCTCTGCCGTCCACCAAATTCTGCTCCATGGCTTCTAAACCTTTCACCGGCCCGCTGCCGTCCACCAAATTCTGCTCCATGGCTTCTAAACCTTTCACCGGCCCTCTGCCGTCCACCAAATTCTGCTCCATGGCTTCTAAACCTTTCACCGGCCCTCTGCCGTCCACCAAATTCTGCTCCATGGCTTCTAAACCTGTCACCGGCCCTCTGCCGTCCACCAAATTCTGCTCCATGGCTTCTAAACCTTTCACCGGCCCTCTGCCGTCCACCAAATTCTGCTCCATGGCTTCTAAACCTTTCACCGGCCCTCTGCCGTCCACCAAATTCTGCTCCATGGCTTCTAAACCTTTCACCGGCCCGCTGCCGTCCAACAAATTCTGCTCCATGGCTTCTAAACCTTTCACCGGCCCTCTGCCGTCCACCAAATTCTGCTCCATGGCTTCTAAACCTTTCACCGGCCCTCTGCCGTCCACCAAATTCTGCTCCATGGCTTCTAAACCTTTCACCGGCCCTCTGCCGTCCACCAAATTCTGCTCCATGGCTTCTAAACCTTTCACCGGCCCTCTGCCGTCCACCAAATTCTGCTCCATGGCTTCTAAACCTTTCACCGGCCCTCTGCCGTCCACCAAATTCTACTCCATGGCTTCTAAACCTTTCACCGGCCCTCTGCCGTCCACCAAATTCTGCTCCATGGCTTCTAAACCTTTCACCGGCCCTCTGCCGTCCACCAAATTCTGCTCCATGGCTTCTAAACCTTTCACCGGCCCTCTGCCGTCCACCAAATTCTGCTCCATGGCTTCTAAACCTTTCACCGGCCCTCTGCCGTCCACCAAATTCTGCTCCATGGCTTCTAAACCTTTCACCGGCCCTCTGCCGTCCACCAAATTCTGCTCCATGGCTTCTAAACCTGTCACCGGCCCTCTGCCGTCCACCAAATTCTGCTCCATGGCTTCTAAACCTTTCACCGGCCCTCTGCCGTCCACCAAATTCTGCTCCATGGCTTCTAAACCTTTCACCGGCCCTCTGCCGTCCACCAAATTCTGCTCCATGGCTTCTAAACCTTTCACCGGCCCGCTGCCGTCCACCAAATTCTGCTCCATGGCTTCTAAACCTTTCACCGGCCCTCTGCCGTCCACCAAATTCTGCTCCATGGCTTCTAAACCTTTCACCGGCCCTCTGCCGTCCACCAAATTCTGCTCCATGGCTTCTAAACCTTTCATCGGCCCTCTGCCGTCCACCAAATTCTGCTCCATGGCTTCTAAACCTTTCACCGGCCCTCTGCCGTCCACCAAATTCTGCTCCATGGCTTCTAAACCTTATATGGCTCCCTTTTAAACTATATTTAAGTTCTCAGGAGATGTATCAAGGGTCCCAACTGTAGAATGGCTAGGGGCCAGGAAAGGTCAAAGACCCAGGTCACAGGCCAACTGCACTTAGAAGCACACACCTTGCATTATACAATAGCTCCCCCTAGTGACTATTCCAGATAACAGGAATGTGGGATTGGGGCCTTGAATATGACCCGACTTGAACTCTCACTCAGAGAAGGTGCCAGTACACATGTATATCCTCTCCCAATGACTTGATTTTAGTTGTCCTCATTAGTATAGTGGTCAGTATCCCCGCCTGTCATGCGGGAGACAGGGGTTCAATTCCCCGACGGGTAGAACAAAAATTTTCAAGAGCACTAGCATTAACTCTATACATGCAGCACTTTTAGGATGCTTAGTTGTCCCCATTAGTAGAGTGGTCAGTATCCCCGTCTATCACGCGGGAGACCAGGGTTCAATTCCCCGACGGGGAGAACTCAAATCTTCAAGAGCACTATCATTAAATCTATACATGCAGCACATTTAGGCTCTCTTATTTTAAACAATTAGGGACCAAATTGCACTCTTGTTTAATATAACACCTTGCTCTAGGCTCTACACATTTTTTCCTTTAAATCTTTTTCTGTTTATTTCCTTCACAAGCTATCTCTTCCCCCCCCCCCCCCGCCCCCTTTTTTCCTATGAGTGAACAGAAGTATTGGGGACAGACTAAATACCATCCCTGTGCCCATGTCCACTCCAACACTTACTTAGTGTTGGGGAACAGTCCCCTAACCTAACCCTAACCCTAACCCTAACCCTAACCCTAACCCTAACCGTCCACCAAATTCTGCTCCATGGCTTCTAAACCTTTCACCGGCCCTCTGCCGTCCACCAAATTCTGCTCCATGGCTTCTAAACCTTTCACCGGCCCTCTGCCGTCCACCAAATTCTGCTCCATGGCTTCTAAACCTTTCACCGGCCCTCTGCCGTCCACCAAATTCTGCTCCATGGCTTCTAAACCTTTCACCGGCCCTCTGCCGTCCACCAAATTCTGCTCCATGGCTTCTAAACCTTTCACCGGCCCTCTGCCGTCCACCAAATTCTGCTCCATGGCTTCTAAACCTGTCACCGGCCCTCTGCCGTCCACCAAATTCTGCTCCATGGCTTCTAAACCTTTCACCGGCCCTCTGCCGTCCACCAAATTCTGCTCCATGGCTTCTAAACCTTTCACCGGCCCTCTGCCGTCCACCAAATTCTGCTCCATGGCTTCTAAACCTTTCACCGGCCCTCTGCCGTCCACCAAATTCTGTTCCATGGCTTCTAAAGCTTTCACCGGCCCTCTGCCGTCCACCAAATTCTGCTCCATGGCTTCTAAACCTTTCACCGGCCCTCTGCCGTACACCAAATTCTGCTCCATGGCTTCTAAACCTTTCACCGGCCCTCTGCCGTCCACCAAATTCTGCTCCATGGCTTCTAAACCTTTCACCGGCCCTCTGCCGTCCACCAAATTCTGCTCCATGGCTTCTAAACCTTTCACCGGCCCTCTGCCGTCCACCAAATTCTGCTCCATGGCTTCTAAACCTTTCACCGGCCCTCTGCCGTCCACCAAATTCTGCTCCATGGCTTCTAAACCTTTCACCGGCCCTCTGCCGTCCACCAAATTCTGCTCCATGGCTTCTAAAGCTTTCACCGGCCCTCTGCCGTCCACCAAATTCTGCTTCATGGCTTCTAAACCTTTCACCGGCCCTCTGCCGTACACCAAATTCTGCTCCATGGCTTCTAAACCTTTCACCGGCCCTCTGCCGTCCACCAAATTCTGCTCCATGGCTTCTAAACCTTTCACCGGCCCTCTGCCGTCCACCAAATTCTGCTCCATGGCTTCTAAACCTGTCACCGGCCCTCTGCCGTCCACCAAATTCTGCTCCATGGCTTCTAAACCTGTCACCGGCCCTCTGCCGTCCACCAAATTCTGCTCCATGGCTTCTAAACCTTTCACCGGCCCTCTGCCGTCCACCAAATTCTGCTCCATGGCTTCTAAACCTTTCACCGGCCCTCTGCCGTCCACCAAATTCTGCTCCATGGCTTCTAAACCTTTCACCGGCCCTCTGCCGTCCACCAAATTCTGCTCCATGGCTTCTAAACCTTATATGGCTCCCTTTTAAACTATATTTAAGTTCTCAGGAGATGTATCAAGGGTCCCAACTGTAGAATGGCTAGGGGCCAGGAAAGGTCAAAGACCCAGGTCACAGGCCAACTGCACTTAAAAGCACAGACCTTGCATTATACAATAGCTCCCCCTAGTGACTATTCCAGATAACAGGAATGTGGGATTGGGGCCTTGAATATGACCCGACTTGAACTCTCACTCAGAGAAGGTGCCAGTACACATGTACATCCTCTCCCAATGACTTGATTTAAGTTGTCCTCATTAGTATAGTGGTCAGTATCCCTGCCTGTCACGCGGGAGACCGGGGTTCAATTCCCTGACGGGGAGAACTCAAATTTTCAAGAGCACTAGCATTAACTCTATACATGCAGCACTTTTAGGATGCTTAGTTGTCCCCATTAGTACAGTGGTCAGTATCCCCGCCTATCACGCGGGAGACCAGGGTTCAATTCCCCGACGGGGAGAACTCAATTCTTCAAGAGCACTATCATTAACTCTATACATGCAGCACTTTTAGGCTCTCTTATTTTAAACAATTAGGGACCAAATTGCACTCTTGTTTAATATAACACCTTGCTCTAGGCTCTACACATTTTTTCCTTTAAATCTTTTTCTGTTTATTTCCTTCACAAGCTATCTCTTCCCCCCCCCCCCCGCCCACTTTTTTCCTATGAGTGAACAGAAGTATTGGGGACAGACTAAATACCATCCCTGTGCCCGTTCCCACTCCAACACTTACTTAGTGTTGGGGAACAGTCCCCTAACCTAACCCTAACCCTAACCCTAACCCTAACCCTAACCCTAACCGTCCACCAAATTCTGCTCCATGGCTTCTAAACCTTTCACCGGCTCTCTGCCGTCCACCAAATTCTGCTCCATGGCTTCTAAACCTTTCACCGGCCCTCTGCCGTCCACCAAATTCTGCTCCATGGCTTCTAAACCTTTCACCGGCCCTCTGCCGTCCACCAAATTCTGCTCCATGGCTTCTAAACCTTATATGGCTCCATTTTAAACTATATTTAAGTTCTCAGGAGATGTATCAAGGGTCCCAACTGTAGAATGGCTAGGGGCCAGGAAAGGTCAAAGACCCAGGTCACAGGCCAACTGCACTTAGAAGCACACACCTTGCATTATACAATAGCTCCCCCTAGTGACTATTCCAGATAACAGGAATGTGGGATTGGGGCCTTGAATATGACCCGACTTGAACTCTCACTCAGAGAAGGTGCCAGTACACATGTATATCCTCTCCCAATAACTTGATTTGAGTTGTCCTCATTAGCATAGTGGTCAGTATCCCCGCCTGTCACGCGGGAGACAGGGGTTCAATTCCCCGACGGGGAGAACTCAAATTTTCAAGAGCACTAGCATTAACTCTATACATGCAGCACTTTTAGGATGCTTAGTTGTCCCCATTAGTACAGTGGTCAGTATTCCCGTCTATCACGCGGGAGACCAGGGTTCAATTCCCCGACGGGGAGAACTCAAATCTTCAAGAGCACTATCATTAAATCTATACATGCAGCACTTTTAGGCTCTCTTATTTTAAACAATTAGGGACCAAATTGCACTCTTGTTTAATATAACACCTTGCTCTAGGCTCTACACATTTTTTCCTTTAAATCTTTTTCTGTTTATTTCCTTCACAAGCTATCTCTTCCCCCCCCCCACCCCGCCCCCTTTTTTCCTATGAGTGAACAGAAGTATTGGGGACAGACTAAATACCATCCCTGTGCCCGTGCCCACTCCAACACTTACTTAGTGTTGGGGAACAGTCCCCTAACCTAACCCTAACCCTAACCCTAACCCTAACCCTAACCCTAACCGTCCACCAAATTCTGCTCCATGGCTTCTAAACCTTTCACCGGCCCTCTGCCGTCCACCAAATTCTGCTCCATGGCTTCTAAACCTTTCACCGGCCCTCTGCCGTCCACCAAATTCTGCTCCATGGCTTCTAAACCTTTCACCGGCCCTCTGCCGTCCACCAAATTCTGCTCCATGGCTTCTAAACCTTTCACCGGCCCTCTGCCGTCCACCAAATTCTGCTCCATGGCTTCTAAACCTTTCACCGGCCCTCTGCCGTCCACCAAATTCTGCTCCATGGCTTCTAAACCTTTCACCGGCCCTCTGCCGTCCACCAAATTCTGCTCCATGGCTTCTAAACCTTTCACCGGCCCTCTGCCGTCCACCAAATTCTGCTCCATGGCTTCTAAACCTTTCACCGGCCCTCTGCCGTCCACCAAATTCTGCTCCATGGCTTCTAAACCTTTCACCGGCCCTCTGCCGTCCACCAAATTCTGCTCCATGGCTTCTAAACCTTATATGGCTCCCTTTTAAACTATATTTAAGTTCTCAGGAGATGTATCAAGGGTCCCAACTGTAGAATGGCTAGGGGCCAGGAAAGGTCAAAGACCCAGGTCACAGGCCAACTGCACTTAAAAGCACAGACCTTGCATTATACAATAGCTCCCCCTAGTGACTATTCCAGATAACAACAATGTGGGATTGGGGCCTTGAATATGACCCGACTTGAACTCTCACTCAGAGAAGGTGCCAGTACACATGTACATCCTCTCCCAATGACTTGATTTAAGTTGTCCTCATTAGTATAGTGGTCAGTATCCCTGCCTGTCACGCGGGACACCGGGGTTCAATTCCCCGACGGGTAGAACAAAAATTTTCAAGAGCACTAGCATTAACTCTATACATGCAGCACTTTTAGGATGCTTAGTTGTCCCCATTAGTAGAGTGGTCAGTATCCCCGTCTATCACGCGGGAGACCAGGGTTCAATTCCCCGACGGGGAGAACTCAAATCTTCAAGAGCACTATCATTAAATCTATACATGCAGCACATTTAGGCTCTCTTATTTTAAACAATTAGGGACCAAATTGCACTCTTGTTTAATATAACACCTTGCTCTAGGCTCTACACATTTTTTCCTTTAAATCTTTTTCTGTTTATTTCCTTCACAAGCTATCTCTTCCCCCCCCCCCCCCCGCCCCCTTTTTTCCTATGAGTGAACAGAAGTATTGGGGACAGACTAAATACCATCCCTGTGCCCATGTCCACTCCAACACTTACTTAGTGTTGGGGAACAGTCCCCTAACCTAACCCTAACCCTAACCCTAACCCTAACCCTAACCCTAACCGTCCACCAAATTCTGCTCCATGGCTTCTAAACCTTTCACCGGCCCTCTGCCGTCCACCAAATTCTGCTCCATGGCTTCTAAACCTTTCACCGGCCCTCTGCCGTCCACCAAATTCTGCTCCATGGCTTCTAAACCTTTCACCGGCCCTCTGCCGTCCACCAAATTCTGCTCCATGGCTTCTAAACCTTTCACCGGCCCTCTGCCGTCCACCAAATTCTGCTCCATGGCTTCTAAACCTTTCACCGGCCCTCTGCCGTCCACCAAATTCTGCTCCATGGCTTCTAAACCTGTCACCGGCCCTCTGCCGTCCACCAAATTCTGCTCCATGGCTTCTAAACCTTTCACCGGCCCTCTGCCGTCCACCAAATTCTGCTCCATGGCTTCTAAACCTTTCACCGGCCCTCTGCCGTCCACCAAATTCTGCTCCATGGCTTCTAAACCTTTCACCGGCCCTCTGCCGTCCACCAAATTCTGTTCCATGGCTTCTAAAGCTTTCACCGGCCCTCTGCCGTCCACCAAATTCTGCTCCATGGCTTCTAAACCTTTCACCGGCCCTCTGCCGTACACCAAATTCTGCTCCATGGCTTCTAAACCTTTCACCGGCCCTCTGCCGTCCACCAAATTCTGCTCCATGGCTTCTAAACCTTTCACCGGCCCTCTGCCGTCCACCAAATTCTGCTCCATGGCTTCTAAACCTTTCACCGGCCCTCTGCCGTCCACCAAATTCTGCTCCATGGCTTCTAAACCTTTCACCGGCCCTCTGCCGTCCACCAAATTCTGCTCCATGGCTTCTAAACCTTTCACCGGCCCTCTGCCGTCCACCAAATTCTGCTCCATGGCTTCTAAAGCTTTCACCGGCCCTCTGCCGTCCACCAAATTCTGCTTCATGGCTTCTAAACCTTTCACCGGCCCTCTGCCGTACACCAAATTCTGCTCCATGGCTTCTAAACCTTTCACCGGCCCTCTGCCGTCCACCAAATTCTGCTCCATGGCTTCTAAACCTTTCACCGGCCCTCTGCCGTCCACCAAATTCTGCTCCATGGCTTCTAAACCTGTCACCGGCCCTCTGCCGTCCACCAAATTCTGCTCCATGGCTTCTAAACCTGTCACCGGCCCTCTGCCGTCCACCAAATTCTGCTCCATGGCTTCTAAACCTTTCACCGGCCCTCTGCCGTCCACCAAATTCTGCTCCATGGCTTCTAAACCTTTCACCGGCCCTCTGCCGTCCACCAAATTCTGCTCCATGGCTTCTAAACCTTTCACCGGCCCTCTGCCGTCCACCAAATTCTGCTCCATGGCTTCTAAACCTTATATGGCTCCCTTTTAAACTATATTTAAGTTCTCAGGAGATGTATCAAGGGTCCCAACTGTAGAATGGCTAGGGGCCAGGAAAGGTCAAAGACCCAGGTCACAGGCCAACTGCACTTAAAAGCACAGACCTTGCATTATACAATAGCTCCCCCTAGTGACTATTCCAGATAACAGGAATGTGGGATTGGGGCCTTGAATATGACCCGACTTGAACTCTCACTCAGAGAAGGTGCCAGTACACATGTACATCCTCTCCCAATGACTTGATTTAAGTTGTCCTCATTAGTATAGTGGTCAGTATCCCTGCCTGTCACGCGGGAGACCGGGGTTCAATTCCCTGACGGGGAGAACTCAAATTTTCAAGAGCACTAGCATTAACTCTATACATGCAGCACTTTTAGGATGCTTAGTTGTCCCCATTAGTACAGTGGTCAGTATCCCCGCCTATCACGCGGGAGACCAGGGTTCAATTCCCCGACGGGGAGAACTCAATTCTTCAAGAGCACTATCATTAACTCTATACATGCAGCACTTTTAGGCTCTCTTATTTTAAACAATTAGGGACCAAATTGCACTCTTGTTTAATATAACACCTTGCTCTAGGCTCTACACATTTTTTCCTTTAAATCTTTTTCTGTTTATTTCCTTCACAAGCTATCTCTTCCCCCCCCCCCCCGCCCACTTTTTTCCTATGAGTGAACAGAAGTATTGGGGACAGACTAAATACCATCCCTGTGCCCGTTCCCACTCCAACACTTACTTAGTGTTGGGGAACAGTCCCCTAACCTAACCCTAACCCTAACCCTAACCCTAACCCTAACCCTAACCGTCCACCAAATTCTGCTCCATGGCTTCTAAACCTTTCACCGGCTCTCTGCCGTCCACCAAATTCTGCTCCATGGCTTCTAAACCTTTCACCGGCCCTCTGCCGTCCACCAAATTCTGCTCCATGGCTTCTAAACCTTTCACCGGCCCTCTGCCGTCCACCAAATTCTGCTCCATGGCTTCTAAACCTTATATGGCTCCATTTTAAACTATATTTAAGTTCTCAGGAGATGTATCAAGGGTCCCAACTGTAGAATGGCTAGGGGCCAGGAAAGGTCAAAGACCCAGGTCACAGGCCAACTGCACTTAGAAGCACACACCTTGCATTATACAATAGCTCCCCCTAGTGACTATTCCAGATAACAGGAATGTGGGATTGGGGCCTTGAATATGACCCGACTTGAACTCTCACTCAGAGAAGGTGCCAGTACACATGTATATCCTCTCCCAATAACTTGATTTGAGTTGTCCTCATTAGCATAGTGGTCAGTATCCCCGCCTGTCACGCGGGAGACAGGGGTTCAATTCCCCGACGGGGAGAACTCAAATTTTCAAGAGCACTAGCATTAACTCTATACATGCAGCACTTTTAGGATGCTTAGTTGTCCCCATTAGTACAGTGGTCAGTATTCCCGTCTATCACGCGGGAGACCAGGGTTCAATTCCCCGACGGGGAGAACTCAAATCTTCAAGAGCACTATCATTAAATCTATACATGCAGCACTTTTAGGCTCTCTTATTTTAAACAATTAGGGACCAAATTGCACTCTTGTTTAATATAACACCTTGCTCTAGGCTCTACACATTTTTTCCTTTAAATCTTTTTCTGTTTATTTCCTTCACAAGCTATCTCTTCCCCCCCCCCACCCCGCCCCCTTTTTTCCTATGAGTGAACAGAAGTATTGGGGACAGACTAAATACCATCCCTGTGCCCGTGCCCACTCCAACACTTACTTAGTGTTGGGGAACAGTCCCCTAACCTAACCCTAACCCTAACCCTAACCCTAACCCTAACCCTAACCGTCCACCAAATTCTGCTCCATGGCTTCTAAACCTTTCACCGGCCCTCTGCCGTCCACCAAATTCTGCTCCATGGCTTCTAAACCTTTCACCGGCCCTCTGCCGTCCACCAAATTCTGCTCCATGGCTTCTAAACCTTTCACCGGCCCTCTGCCGTCCACCAAATTCTGCTCCATGGCTTCTAAACCTTTCACCGGCCCTCTGCCGTCCACCAAATTCTGCTCCATGGCTTCTAAACCTTTCACCGGCCCTCTGCCGTCCACCAAATTCTGCTCCATGGCTTCTAAACCTTTCACCGGCCCTCTGCCGTCCACCAAATTCTGCTCCATGGCTTCTAAACCTTTCACCGGCCCTCTGCCGTCCACCAAATTCTGCTCCATGGCTTCTAAACCTTTCACCGGCCCTCTGCCGTCCACCAAATTCTGCTCCATGGCTTCTAAACCTTTCACCGGCCCTCTGCCGTCCACCAAATTCTGCTCCATGGCTTCTAAACCTTATATGGCTCCCTTTTAAACTATATTTAAGTTCTCAGGAGATGTATCAAGGGTCCCAACTGTAGAATGGCTAGGGGCCAGGAAAGGTCAAAGACCCAGGTCACAGGCCAACTGCACTTAAAAGCACAGACCTTGCATTATACAATAGCTCCCCCTAGTGACTATTCCAGATAACAACAATGTGGGATTGGGGCCTTGAATATGACCCGACTTGAACTCTCACTCAGAGAAGGTGCCAGTACACATGTACATCCTCTCCCAATGACTTGATTTAAGTTGTCCTCATTAGTATAGTGGTCAGTATCCCTGCCTGTCACGCGGGACACCGGGGTTCAATTCCCCGACGGGGATAACTCAAATTTTCAAGAGCACTAGCATTAACTCTATACATGCAGCACTCTTAGGATGCTTAGTTGTCCCCATTAGTACAGTGGTCAGTATCCCCGCCTATCACGTGGGAGACCAGGGTTCAATTCCCCGACGGGGAGAACTCAAATCTTCAAGAGCACTATCATTAACTCTATACATGCAGCACATTTAGGCTCTCTTATTTTAAACAATTAGGGACCAAATTGCACTCTTGTTTAATATAACACCTTGCTCTAGGCTCTACACATTTTTTCCTTTAAATCTTTTTCTGTTTATTTCCTTCACAAGCTATCTCTTCCCCCCCCCCACCCGCCCCCTTTTTTCCTATGAGTGAACAGAAGTATTGGGGACAGACTAAATACCATCCCTGTGCCCGTGCCCACTCCAACACTTACTTAGTGTTGGGGAACAGTCCCCTAACCTAACCCTAACCCTAACCCTAACCCTAACCCTAACCCTAACCCTAACCCTAACCGTCCACCAAATTCTGCTCCATGGCTTCTAAACCTTTCACCGGCCCTCTGCCGTCCACCAAATTCTGCTCCATGGCTTCTAAACCTTTCACCGGCCCTCTGCCGTCCACCAAATTCTGCTCCATGGCTTCTAAACCTTTCACCGGCCCTCTGCCGTCCACCAAATTCTGCTCCATGGCTTCTAAACCTTTCACCGGCCCTCTGCCGTCCACCAAATTCTGCTCCATGGCTTCTAAACCTGTCACCGGCCCTCTGCCGTCCACCAAATTCTGCTCCATGGCTTCTAAACCTTTCACCGGCCCTCTGCCGTCCACCAAATTCTGCTCCATGGCTTCTAAACCTTTCACCGGCCCTCTGCCGTCCACCAAATTCTGCTCCATGGCTTCTAAACCTTTCACCGGCCCTCTGCCGTCCACCAAATTCTGCTCCATGGCTTCTAAACCTTTCACCGGCCCTCTGCCGTCCACCAAATTCTGCTCCATGGCTTCTAAACCTTATATGGCTCCCTTTTAAACTATATTTAAGTTCTCAGGAGATGTATCAAGGGTCCCAACTGTAGAATGGCTAGGGGCCAGGAAAGGTCAAAGACCCAGGTCACAGGCCAACTGCACTTAAAAGCACAGACCTTGCATTATACAATAGCTCCCCCTAGTGACTATTCCAGATAACAGGAATGTGGGATTGGGGCCTTGAATATGACCCGACTTGAACTCTCACTCAGAGAAGGTGCCAGTACACATGTACATCCTCTCCCAATGACTTGATTTAAGTTGTCCTCATTAGTATAGTGGTCAGTATCCCTGCCTGTCACGCGGGAGACCGGGGTTCAATTCCCCGACGGGGAGAACTCAAATTTTCAAGAGCACTAGCATTAACTCTATACATGCAGCACTTTTAGGATGCTTAGTTGTCCCCATTAGTACAGTGGTCAGTATCCCCGCCTATCACGCGGGAGACCAGGGTTCAATTCCCCGACGGGGAGAACTCAAATCTTCAAGAGCACTATCATTAACTCTATACATGCAGCACTTTTAGGCTCTCTTATTTTAAACAATTAGGGACCAAATTGCACTCTTGTTTAATATAACACCTTGCTCTAGGCTCTACACATTTTTTCCTTTAAATCTTTTTCTGTTTATTTCCTTCACAAGCTATCTCTTCCCCCCCCCCCTGCCCCCTTTTTTCCTATGAGTGAACAGAAGTATTGGGGACAGACTAAATACCATCCCTGTGCCCGTGCCCACTCCAACACTTACTTAGTGTTGGGGAACAGTCCCCTAACCTAACCCTAACCCTAACCCTAACCCTAACCCTAACCCTAACCCTAACCGTCCACCAAATTCTGCTCCATGGCTTCTAAACCTTTCACCGGCCCTCTGCCGTCCACCAAATTCTGCTCCATGGCTTCTAAACCTTTCACCGGCCCTCTGCCGTCCACCAAATTCTGCTCCATGGCTTCTAAACCTTTCACCGGCCCTCTGCCGTCCACCAAATTCTGCTCCATGGCTTCTAAACCTTTCACCGGCCCTCTGCCGTCCACCAAATTCTGCTCCATGGCTTCTAAACCTTTCACCGGCCCTCTGCCGTCCACCAAATTCTGCTCCATGGCTTCTAAACCTTTCACCGGCCCTCTGCCGTCCACCAAATTCTGCTCCATGGCTTCTAAACCTTTCACCGGCCCTCTGCCGTCCACCAAATTCTGCTCCATGGCTTCTAAACCTTTCACCGGCCCTCTGCCGTCCACCAAATTCTGCTCCATGGCTTCTAAACCTGTCACCGGCCCTCTGCCGTCCACCAAATTCTGCTCCATGGCTTCTAAACCTTTCACCGGCCCTCTGCCGTCCACCAAATTCTGCTCCATGGCTTCTAAACCTTTCACCGGCCCTCTGCCGTCCACCAAATTCTGCTCCATGGCTTCTAAACCTTTCACCGGCCCGCTGCCGTCCACCAAATTCTGCTCCATGGCTTCTAAACCTTTCACCGGCCCTCTGCCGTCCACCAAATTCTGCTCCATGGCTTCTAAACCTTTCACCGGCCCTCTGCCGTCCACCAAATTCTGCTCCATGGCTTCTAAACCTTTCATCGGCCCTCTGCCGTCCACCAAATTCTGCTCCATGGCTTCTAAACCTTTCACCGGCCCTCTGCCGTCCACCAAATTCTGCTCCATGGCTTCTAAACCTTTCACCGGCCCTCTGCCGTCCACCAAATTCTGCTCCATGGCTTCTAAACCTGTCACCGGCCCTCTGCCGTCCACCAAATTCTGCTCCATGGCTTCTAAACCTTTCACCGGCCCTCTGCCGTCCACCAAATTCTGCTCCATGGCTTCTAAACCTTTCACCGGCCCTCTGCCGTCCACCAAATTCTGCTCCATGGCTTCTAAACCTTTCACCGGCCCTCTGCCGTCCACCAAATTCTGCTCCATGGCTTCTAAACCTTTCACCGGCCCTCTGCCGTCCACCAAATTCTGCTCCATGGCTTCTAAACCTTTCACCGGCCCTCTGCCGTCCACCAAATTCTGCTCCATGGCTTCTAAACCTTTCACCGGCCCTCTGCCGTCCACCAAATTCTGCTCCATGGCTTCTAAACCTTTCACCGGCCCTCTGCCGTCCACCAAATTCTGCTCCATGGCTTCTAAACCTGTCACCGGCCCTCTGCCGTCCACCAAATTTTGCTCCATGGCTTCTAAACCTTTCACCGGCCCTCTGCCGTCCACCAAATTCTGCTCCATGGCTTCTAAACCTTTCACCGGCCCTCTGCCGTCCACCAAATTCTGCTCCATGGCTTCTAAACCTTTCACCGGCCCGCTGCCGTCCACCAAATTCTGCTCCATGGCTTCTAAACCTTTCACCGGCCCTCTGCCGTCCACCAAATTCTGCTCCATGGCTTCTAAACCTTTCACCGGCCCTCTGCCGTCCACCAAATTCTGCTCCATGGCTTCTAAACCTTTCACCGGCCCTCTGCCGTCCACCAAATTCTGCTCCATGGCTTCTAAACCTTTCACCGGCCCTCTGCCGTCCACCAAATTCTGCTCCATGGCTTCTAAACCTGTCACCGGCCCTCTGCCGTCCACCAAATTCTGCTCCATGGCTTCTAAACCTGTCACCGGCCCTCTGCCGTCCACCAAATTCTGCTCCATGGCTTCTAAACCTTTCACCGGCCCTCTGCCGTCCACCAAATTCTGCTCCATGGCTTCTAAACCTTTCACCGGCCCTCTGCCGTCCACCAAATTCTGCTCCATGGCTTCTAAACCTTTCACCGGCCCTCTGCCGTCCACCAAATTCTGCTCCATGGCTTCTAAACCTTTCACCGGCCCTCTGCCGTCCACCAAATTCTGCTCCATGGCTTCTAAACCTTTCACCGGCCCTCTGCCGTCCACCAAATTCTGCTCCATGGCTTCTAAACCTTTCACCGGCCCTCTGCCGTCCACCAAATTCTGCTCCATGGCTTCTAAACCTTTCACCGGCCCTCTGCCGTCCACCAAATTTTGCTCCATGGCTTCTAAACCTTATATGGCTCCCTTTTAAACTATATTTAAGTTCTCAGGAGATGTATCAAGGGTCCCAACTGTAGAATGGCTAGGGGCCAGGAAAGGTCAAAGACCCAGGTCACAGGCCAACTGCACTTAAAAGCACAGACCTTGCATTATACAATAGCTCCCCCTAGTGACTATTCCAGATAACAGGAATGTGGGATTGGGGCCTTGAATATGACCCGACTTGAACTCTCACTCAGAGAAGGTGCCAGTACACATGTACATCCTCTCCCAATGACTTGATTTAAGTTGTCCTCATTAGTATAGTGGTCAGTATCCCTGCCTGTCACGCGGGAGACCGGGGTTCAATTCCCCGACGGGGAGAACTCAAATTTTCAAGAGCACTAGCATTAACTCTATACATGCAGCACTTTTAGGATGCTTAGTTGTCCCCATTAGTACAGTGGTCAGTATCCCCGCCTATCACGCGGGAGACCAGGGTTCAATTCCCCGACGGGGAGAACTCAAATCTTCAAGAGCACTATCATTAACTCTATACATGCAGCACTTTTAGGCTCTCTTATTTTAAACAATTAGGGACCAAATTGCACTCTTGTTTAATATAACACCTTGCTCTAGGCTCTACACATTTTTTCCTTTAAATCTTTTTCTGTTTATTTCCTTCACAAGCTATCTCTTCCCCCCCCCCCCCCGCCCCCTTTTTTCCTATGAGTGAACAGAAGTATTGGGGACAGACTAAATAACATCCCTGTGCCCGTGCCCACTCCAACACTTACTTAGTGTTGGGGAACAGTCCCCTAACCTAACCCTAACCCTAACCCTAACCCTAACCCTAACCCTAACCCTAACCCTAACCGTCCACCAAATTCTGCTCCATGGCTTCTAAACCTTTCACCGGCCCTCTGCCGTCCACCAAATTCTGCTCCATGGCTTCTAAACCTTTCACCGGCCCTCTGCCGTCCACCAAATTCTGCTCCATGGCTTCTAAACCTTTCACCGGCCCTCTGCCGTCCACCAAATTCTGCTCCATGGCTTCTAAACCTTTCACCGGCCCTCTGCCGTCCACCAAATTCTGCTCCATGGCTTCTAAACCTTTCACCGGCCCTCTGCCGTCCACCAAATTCTACTCCATGGCTTCTAAACCTTTCACCGGCCCTCTGCCGTCCACCAAATTCTGCTCCATGGCTTCTAAACCTTTCACCGGCCCTCTGCCGTCCACCAAATTGTGCTCCATGGCTTCTAAACCTTTCACCGGCCCTCTGCCGTCCACCAAATTCTGCTCCATGGCTTCTAAACCTTTCACCGGCCCTCTGCCGTCCACCAAATTCTGCTCCATGGCTTCTAAACCTTTCACCGGCCCTCTGCCGTCCACCAAATTCTGCTCCATGGCTTCTAAACCTTTCACCGGCCCTCTGCCGTCCACCAAATTCTGCTCCATGGCTTCTAAACCTTTCACCGGCCCTCTGCCGTCCACCAAATTCTGCTCCATGGCTTCTAAACCTTTCACCGGCCCTCTGCCGTCCACCAAATTCTGCTCCATGGCTTCTAAACCTTTCACCGGCCCTCTGCCGTCCACCAAATTCTGCTCCATGGCTTCTAAACCTTTCACCGGCCCTCTGCCGTCCACCAAATTCTGCTCCATGGCTTCTAAACCTTTCACCGGCCCTCTGCCGTCCACCAAATTCTGCTCCATGGCTTCTAAACCTTTCACCGGCCCTCTGCCGTCCACCAAATTCTGCTCCATGGCTTCTAAACCTTTCACCGGCCCTCTGCCGTCCACCAAATTCTGCTCCATGGCTTCTAAACCTTTCACCGGCCCTCTGCCGTCCACCAAATTCTGCTCCATGGCTTCTAAACCTTTCACCGGCCCTCTGCCGTCCACCAAATTCTGCTCCATGGCTTCTAAACCTGTCACCGGCCCTCTGCCGTCCACCAAATTCTGCTCCATGGCTTCTAAACCTTTCACCGGCCCTCTGCCGTCCACCAAATTCTGCTCCATGGCTTCTAAACCTTTCACCGGCCCTCTGCCGTCCACCAAATTCTGCTCCATGGCTTCTAAACCTTTCACCGGCCCGCTGCCGTCCACCAAATTCTGCTCCATGGCTTCTAAACCTTTCACCGGCCCTCTGCCGTCCACCAAATTCTGCTCCATGGCTTCTAAACCTTTCACCGGCCCTCTGCCGTCCACCAAATTCTGCTCCATGGCTTCTAAACCTTTCACCGGCCCTCTGCCGTCCACCAAATTCTGCTCCATGGCTTCTAAACCTTTCACCGGCCCTCTGCCGTCCACCAAATTCTGCTCCATGGCTTCTAAACCTTTCACCGGCCCTCTGCCGTCCACCAAATTCTACTCCATGGCTTCTAAACCTTTCACCGGCCCTCTGCCGTCCACCAAATTCTGCTCCATGGCTTCTAAACCTTTCACCGGCCCTCTGCCGTCCACCAAATTCTGCTCCATGGCTTCTAAACCTTTCACCGGCCCTCTGCCGTCCAC
Organism: Notolepis coatsorum; assembly: GCF_963971535.1. Taxonomy (NCBI): domain Eukaryota; kingdom Metazoa; phylum Chordata; class Actinopteri; order Aulopiformes; family Paralepididae; genus Notolepis; species Notolepis coatsorum. The sequence continues at coordinate 74,359,080 of NC_140169.1, read as the reverse complement.
CAAATTCTGCTCCATGGCTTCTAAACCTTTCACCGGCCCTCTGCCGTCCACCAAATTCTGCTCCATGGCTTCTAAACCTTTCACCGGCCCTCTGCCGTCCACCAAATTCTGCTCCATGGCTTCTAAACCTTTCACCGGCCCTCTGCCGTCCACCAAATTCTGCTCCATGGTTTCTAAACCTGTCACCGGCCCTCTGCCGTCCACCAAATTCTGCTCCATGGCTTCTAAACCTTTCACCGGCCCTCTGCCGTCCACCAAATTCTGCTCCATGGCTTCTAAACCTTTCACCGGCCCTCTGCCGTCCACCAAATTCTGCTCCATGGCTTCTAAACCTTTCACCGGCCCGCTGCCGTCCACCAAATTCTGCTCCATGGCTTCTAAACCTTTCACCGGCCCTCTGCCGTCCACCAAATTCTGCTCCATGGCTTCTAAACCTTTCACCGGCCCTCTGCCGTCCACCAAATTCTGCTCCATGGCTTCTAAACCTTTCATCGGCCCTCTGCCGTCCACCAAATTCTGCTCCATGGCTTCTAAACCTTTCACCGGCCCTCTGCCGTCCACCAAATTCTGCTCCATGGCTTCTAAACCTTATATGGCTCCCTTTTAAACTATATTTAAGTTCTCAGGAGATGTATCAAGGGTCCCAACTGTAGAATGGCTAGGGGCCAGGAAAGGTCAAAGACCCAGGTCACAGGCCAACTGCACTTAGAAGCACACACCTTGCATTATACAATAGCTCCCCCTAGTGACTATTCCAGATAACAGGAATGTGGGATTGGGGCCTTGAATATGACCCGACTTGAACTCTCACTCAGAGAAGGTGCCAGTACACATGTATATCCTCTCCCAATGACTTGATTTTAGTTGTCCTCATTAGTATAGTGGTCAGTATCCCGCCTGTCATGCGGGAGACAGGGGTTCAATTCCCCGACGGGTAGAACAAAAATTTTCAAGAGCACTAGCATTAACTCTATACATGCAGCACTTTTAGGATGCTTAGTTGTCCCCATTAGTAGAGTGGTCAGTATCCCCGTCTATCACGCGGGAGACCAGGGTTCAATTCCCCGACGGGGAGAACTCAAATCTTCAAGAGCACTATCATTAAATCTATACATGCAGCACATTTAGGCTCTCTTATTTTAAACAATTAGGGACCAAATTGCACTCTTGTTTAATATAACACCTTGCTCTAGGCTCTACACATTTTTTCCTTTAAATCTTTTTCTGTTTATTTCCTTCACAAGCTATCTCTTCCCCCCCCCCCCGCCCCCTTTTTTCCTATGAGTGAACAGAAGTATTGGGGACAGACTAAATACCATCCCTGTGCCCATGTCCACTCCAACACTTACTTAGTGTTGGGGAACAGTCCCCTAACCTAACCCTAACCCTAACCCTAACCCTAACCCTAACCCTAACCGTCCACCAAATTCTGCTCCATGGCTTCTAAACCTTTCACCGGCCCTCTGCCGTCCACCAAATTCTGCTCCATGGCTTCTAAACCTTTCACCGGCCCTCTGCCGTCCACCAAATTCTGCTCCATGGCTTCTAAACCTTTCACCGGCCCTCTGCCGTCCACCAAATTCTGCTCCATGGCTTCTAAACCTTTCACCGGCCCTCTGCCGTCCACCAAATTCTGCTCCATGGCTTCTAAACCTGTCACCGGCCCTCTGCCGTCCACCAAATTCTGCTCCATGGCTTCTAAACCTGTCACCGGCCCTCTGCCGTCCACCAAATTCTGCTCCATGGCTTCTAAACCTTTCACCGGCCCTCTGCCGTCCACCAAATTCTGCTCCATGGCTTCTAAACCTTTCACCGGCCCTCTGCCGTCCACCAAATTCTGCTCCATGGCTTCTAAACCTTTCACCGGCCCTCTGCCGTCCACCAAATTCTGCTCCATGGCTTCTAAACCTTTCACCGGCCCTCTGCCGTCCACCAAATTCTGCTCCATGGCTTCTAAACCTTTCACCGGCCCTCTGCCGTCCACCAAATTCTGCTCCATGGCTTCTAAACCTTTCACCGGCCCTCTGCCGTCCACCAAATTCTGCTCCATGGCTTCTAAACCTTTCACCGGCCCTCTGCCGTCCACCAAATTCTGCTCCATGGCTTCTAAACCTTATATGGCTCCCTTTTAAACTATATTTAAGTTCTCAGGAGATGTATCAAGGGTCCCAACTGTAGAATGGCTAGGGGCCAGGAAAGGTCAAAGACCCAGGTCACAGGCCAACTGCACTTAAAAGCACAGACCTTGCATTATACAATAGCTCCCCCTAGTGACTATTCCAGATAACAGGAATGTGGGATTGGGGCCTTGAATATGACCCGACTTGAACTCTCACTCAGAGAAGGTGCCAGTACACATGTACATCCTCTCCCAATGACTTGATTTAAGTTGTCCTCATTAGTATAGTGGTCAGTATCCCTGCCTGTCACGCGGGAGACCGGGGTTCAATTCCCCGACGGGGAGAACTCAAATTTTCAAGAGCACTAGCATTAACTCTATACATGCAGCACTTTTAGGATGCTTAGTTGTCCCCATTAGTACAGTGGTCAGTATCCCCGCCTATCACGCGGGAGACCAGGGTTCAATTCCCCGACGGGGAGAACTCAAATCTTCAAGAGCACTATCATTAACTCTATACATGCAGCACTTTTAGGCTCTCTTATTTTAAACAATTAGGGACCAAATTGCACTCTTGTTTAATATAACACCTTGCTCTAGGCTCTACACATTTTTTCCTTTAAATCTTTTTCTGTTTATTTCCTTCACAAGCTATCTCTTCCCCCCCCCCCTGCCCCCTTTTTTCCTATGAGTGAACAGAAGTATTGGGGACAGACTAAATACCATCCCTGTGCCCGTGCCCACTCCAACACTTACTTAGTGTTGGGGAACAGTCCCCTAACCTAACCCTAACCCTAACCCTAACCCTAACCCTAACCCTAACCCTAACCGTCCACCAAATTCTGCTCCATGGCTTCTAAACCTTTCACCGGCCCTCTGCCGTCCACCAAATTCTGCTCCATGGCTTCTAAACCTTTCACCGGCCCTCTGCCGTCCACCAAATTCTGCTCCATGGCTTCTAAACCTTTCACCGGCCCTCTGCCGTCCACCAAATTCTGCTCCATGGCTTCTAAACCTTTCACCGGCCCTCTGCCGTCCACCAAATTCTGCTCCATGGCTTCTAAACCTTTCACCGGCCCTCTGCCGTCCACCAAATTCTGCTCCATGGCTTCTAAACCTTTCACCGGCCCTCTGCCGTCCACCAAATTCTGCTCCATGGCTTCTAAACCTTTCACCGGCCCTCTGCCGTCCACCAAATTCTGCTCCATGGCTTCTAAACCTTTCACCGGCCCTCTGCCGTCCACCAAATTCTGCTCCATGGCTTCTAAACCTGTCACCGGCCCTCTGCCGTCCACCAAATTCTGCTCCATGGCTTCTAAACCTTTCACCGGCCCTCTGCCGTCCACCAAATTCTGCTCCATGGCTTCTAAACCTTTCACCGGCCCTCTGCCGTCCACCAAATTCTGCTCCATGGCTTCTAAACCTTTCACCGGCCCGCTGCCGTCCACCAAATTCTGCTCCATGGCTTCTAAACCTTTCACCGGCCCTCTGCCGTCCACCAAATTCTGCTCCATGGCTTCTAAACCTTTCACCGGCCCTCTGCCGTCCACCAAATTCTGCTCCATGGCTTCTAAACCTTTCATCGGCCCTCTGCCGTCCACCAAATTCTGCTCCATGGCTTCTAAACCTTTCACCGGCCCTCTGCCGTCCACCAAATTCTGCTCCATGGCTTCTAAACCTTTCACCGGCCCTCTGCCGTCCACCAAATTCTGCTCCATGGCTTCTAAACCTGTCACCGGCCCTCTGCCGTCCACCAAATTCTGCTCCATGGCTTCTAAACCTTTCACCGGCCCTCTGCCGTCCACCAAATTCTGCTCCATGGCTTCTAAACCTTTCACCGGCCCTCTGCCGTCCACCAAATTCTGCTCCATGGCTTCTAAACCTTTCACCGGCCCTCTGCCGTCCACCAAATTCTGCTCCATGGCTTCTAAACCTTTCACCGGCCCTCTGCCGTCCACCAAATTCTGCTCCATGGCTTCTAAACCTTTCACCGGCCCTCTGCCGTCCACCAAATTCTGCTCCATGGCTTCTAAACCTTTCACCGGCCCTCTGCCGTCCACCAAATTCTGCTCCATGGCTTCTAAACCTTTCACCGGCCCTCTGCCGTCCACCAAATTCTGCTCCATGGCTTCTAAACCTGTCACCGGCCCTCTGCCGTCCACCAAATTTTGCTCCATGGCTTCTAAACCTTTCACCGGCCCTCTGCCGTCCACCAAATTCTGCTCCATGGCTTCTAAACCTTTCACCGGCCCTCTGCCGTCCACCAAATTCTGCTCCATGGCTTCTAAACCTTTCACCGGCCCGCTGCCGTCCACCAAATTCTGCTCCATGGCTTCTAAACCTTTCACCGGCCCTCTGCCGTCCACCAAATTCTGCTCCATGGCTTCTAAACCTTTCACCGGCCCTCTGCCGTCCACCAAATTCTGCTCCATGGCTTCTAAACCTTTCACCGGCCCTCTGCCGTCCACCAAATTCTGCTCCATGGCTTCTAAACCTTTCACCGGCCCTCTGCCGTCCACCAAATTCTGCTCCATGGCTTCTAAACCTGTCACCGGCCCTCTGCCGTCCACCAAATTCTGCTCCATGGCTTCTAAACCTGTCACCGGCCCTCTGCCGTCCACCAAATTCTGCTCCATGGCTTCTAAACCTTTCACCGGCCCTCTGCCGTCCACCAAATTCTGCTCCATGGCTTCTAAACCTTTCACCGGCCCTCTGCCGTCCACCAAATTCTGCTCCATGGCTTCTAAACCTTTCACCGGCCCGCTGCCGTCCACCAAATTCTGCTCCATGGCTTCTAAACCTTTCACCGGCCCTCTGCCGTCCACCAAATTCTGCTCCATGGCTTCTAAACCTTTCACCGGCCCTCTGCCGTCCACCAAATTCTGCTCCATGGCTTCTAAACCTTTCATCGGCCCTCTGCCGTCCACCAAATTCTGCTCCATGGCTTCTAAACCTTTCACCGGCCCTCTGCCGTCCACCAAATTCTGCTCCATGGCTTCTAAACCTTATATGGCTCCCTTTTAAACTATATTTAAGTTCTCAGGAGATGTATCAAGGGTCCCAACTGTAGAATGGCTAGGGGCCAGGAAAGGTCAAAGACCCAGGTCACAGGCCAACTGCACTTAGAAGCACACACCTTGCATTATACAATAGCTCCCCCTAGTGACTATTCCAGATAACAGGAATGTGGGATTGGGGCCTTGAATATGACCCGACTTGAACTCTCACTCAGAGAAGGTGCCAGTACACATGTATATCCTCTCCCAATGACTTGATTTTAGTTGTCCTCATTAGTATAGTGGTCAGTATCCCGCCTGTCATGCGGGAGACAGGGGTTCAATTCCCCGACGGGTAGAACAAAAATTTTCAAGAGCACTAGCATTAACTCTATACATGCAGCACTTTTAGGATGCTTAGTTGTCCCCATTAGTAGAGTGGTCAGTATCCCCGTCTATCACGCGGGAGACCAGGGTTCAATTCCCCGACGGGGAGAACTCAAATCTTCAAGAGCACTATCATTAAATCTATACATGCAGCACATTTAGGCTCTCTTATTTTAAACAATTAGGGACCAAATTGCACTCTTGTTTAATATAACACCTTGCTCTAGGCTCTACACATTTTTTCCTTTAAATCTTTTTCTGTTTATTTCCTTCACAAGCTATCTCTTCCCCCCCCCCCCGCCCCCTTTTTTCCTATGAGTGAACAGAAGTATTGGGGACAGACTAAATACCATCCCTGTGCCCATGTCCACTCCAACACTTACTTAGTGTTGGGGAACAGTCCCCTAACCTAACCCTAACCCTAACCCTAACCCTAACCGTCCACCAAATTCTGCTCCATGGCTTCTAAACCTTTCACCGGCCCTCTGCCGTCCACCAAATTCTGCTCCATGGCTTCTAAACCTTTCACCGGCCCTCTGCCGTCCACCAAATTCTGCTCCATGGCTTCTAAACCTTTCACCGGCCCTCTGCCGTCCACCAAATTCTGCTCCATGGCTTCTAAACCTTTCACCGGCCCTCTGCCGTCCACCAAATTCTGCTCCATGGCTTCTAAACCTGTCACCGGCCCTCTGCCGTCCACCAAATTCTGCTCCATGGCTTCTAAACCTGTCACCGGCCCTCTGCCGTCCACCAAATTCTGCTCCATGGCTTCTAAACCTTTCACCGGCCCTCTGCCGTCCACCAAATTCTGCTCCATGGCTTCTAAACCTTTCACCGGCCCTCTGCCGTCCACCAAATTCTGCTCCATGGCTTCTAAACCTTTCACCGGCCCTCTGCCGTCCACCAAATTCTGCTCCATGGCTTCTAAACCTTTCACCGGCCCTCTGCCGTCCACCAAATTCTGCTCCATGGCTTCTAAACCTTTCACCGGCCCTCTGCCGTCCACCAAATTCTGCTCCATGGCTTCTAAACCTTTCACCGGCCCTCTGCCGTCCACCAAATTCTGCTCCATGGCTTCTAAACCTTTCACCGGCCCTCTGCCGTCCACCAAATTCTGCTCCATGGCTTCTAAACCTTATATGGCTCCCTTTTAAACTATATTTAAGTTCTCAGGAGATGTATCAAGGGTCCCAACTGTAGAATGGCTAGGGGCCAGGAAAGGTCAAAGACCCAGGTCACAGGCCAACTGCACTTAAAAGCACAGACCTTGCATTATACAATAGCTCCCCCTAGTGACTATTCCAGATAACAGGAATGTGGGATTGGGGCCTTGAATATGACCCGACTTGAACTCTCACTCAGAGAAGGTGCCAGTACACATGTACATCCTCTCCCAATGACTTGATTTAAGTTGTCCTCATTAGTATAGTGGTCAGTATCCCTGCCTGTCACGCGGGAGACCGGGGTTCAATTCCCCGACGGGGAGAACTCAAATTTTCAAGAGCACTAGCATTAACTCTATACATGCAGCACTTTTAGGATGCTTAGTTGTCCCCATTAGTACAGTGGTCAGTATCCCCGCCTATCACGCGGGAGACCAGGGTTCAATTCCCCGACGGGGAGAACTCAAATCTTCAAGAGCACTATCATTAACTCTATACATGCAGCACTTTTAGGCTCTCTTATTTTAAACAATTAGGGACCAAATTGCACTCTTGTTTAATATAACACCTTGCTCTAGGCTCTACACATTTTTTCCTTTAAATCTTTTTCTGTTTATTTCCTTCACAAGCTATCTCTTCCCCCCCCCCCTGCCCCCTTTTTTCCTATGAGTGAACAGAAGTATTGGGGACAGACTAAATACCATCCCTGTGCCCGTGCCCACTCCAACACTTACTTAGTGTTGGGGAACAGTCCCCTAACCTAACCCTAACCCTAACCCTAACCCTAACCCTAACCCTAACCCTAACCGTCCACCAAATTCTGCTCCATGGCTTCTAAACCTTTCACCGGCCCTCTGCCGTCCACCAAATTCTGCTCCATGGCTTCTAAACCTTTCACCGGCCCTCTGCCGTCCACCAAATTCTGCTCCATGGCTTCTAAACCTTTCACCGGCCCTCTGCCGTCCACCAAATTCTGCTCCATGGCTTCTAAACCTTTCACCGGCCCTCTGCCGTCCACCAAATTCTGCTCCATGGCTTCTAAACCTTTCACCGGCCCTCTGCCGTCCACCAAATTCTGCTCCATGGCTTCTAAACCTTTCACCGGCCCTCTGCCGTCCACCAAATTCTGCTCCATGGCTTCTAAACCTTTCACCGGCCCTCTGCCGTCCACCAAATTCTGCTCCATGGCTTCTAAACCTTTCACCGGCCCTCTGCCGTCCACCAAATTCTGCTCCATGGCTTCTAAACCTGTCACCGGCCCTCTGCCGTCCACCAAATTCTGCTCCATGGCTTCTAAACCTTTCACCGGCCCTCTGCCGTCCACCAAATTCTGCTCCATGGCTTCTAAACCTTTCACCGGCCCTCTGCCGTCCACCAAATTCTGCTCCATGGCTTCTAAACCTTTCACCGGCCCGCTGCCGTCCACCAAATTCTGCTCCATGGCTTCTAAACCTTTCACCGGCCCTCTGCCGTCCACCAAATTCTGCTCCATGGCTTCTAAACCTTTCACCGGCCCTCTGCCGTCCACCAAATTCTGCTCCATGGCTTCTAAACCTTTCATCGGCCCTCTGCCGTCCACCAAATTCTGCTCCATGGCTTCTAAACCTTTCACCGGCCCTCTGCCGTCCACCAAATTCTGCTCCATGGCTTCTAAACCTTTCACCGGCCCTCTGCCGTCCACCAAATTCTGCTCCATGGCTTCTAAACCTGTCACCGGCCCTCTGCCGTCCACCAAATTCTGCTCCATGGCTTCTAAACCTTTCACCGGCCCTCTGCCGTCCACCAAATTCTGCTCCATGGCTTCTAAACCTTTCACCGGCCCTCTGCCGTCCACCAAATTCTGCTCCATGGCTTCTAAACCTTTCACCGGCCCTCTGCCGTCCACCAAATTCTGCTCCATGGCTTCTAAACCTTTCACCGGCCCTCTGCCGTCCACCAAATTCTGCTCCATGGCTTCTAAACCTTTCACCGGCCCTCTGCCGTCCACCAAATTCTGCTCCATGGCTTCTAAACCTTTCACCGGCCCTCTGCCGTCCACCAAATTCTGCTCCATGGCTTCTAAACCTTTCACCGGCCCTCTGCCGTCCACCAAATTCTGCTCCATGGCTTCTAAACCTGTCACCGGCCCTCTGCCGTCCACCAAATTTTGCTCCATGGCTTCTAAACCTTTCACCGGCCCTCTGCCGTCCACCAAATTCTGCTCCATGGCTTCTAAACCTTTCACCGGCCCTCTGCCGTCCACCAAATTCTGCTCCATGGCTTCTAAACCTTTCACCGGCCCGCTGCCGTCCACCAAATTCTGCTCCATGGCTTCTAAACCTTTCACCGGCCCTCTGCCGTCCACCAAATTCTGCTCCATGGCTTCTAAACCTTTCACCGGCCCTCTGCCGTCCACCAAATTCTGCTCCATGGCTTCTAAACCTTTCACCGGCCCTCTGCCGTCCACCAAATTCTGCTCCATGGCTTCTAAACCTTTCACCGGCCCTCTGCCGTCCACCAAATTCTGCTCCATGGCTTCTAAACCTGTCACCGGCCCTCTGCCGTCCACCAAATTCTGCTCCATGGCTTCTAAACCTGTCACCGGCCCTCTGCCGTCCACCAAATTCTGCTCCATGGCTTCTAAACCTTTCACCGGCCCTCTGCCGTCCACCAAATTCTGCTCCATGGCTTCTAAACCTTTCACCGGCCCTCTGCCGTCCACCAAATTCTGCTCCATGGCTTCTAAACCTTTCACCGGCCCTCTGCCGTCCACCAAATTCTGCTCCATGGCTTCTAAACCTTTCACCGGCCCTCTGCCGTCCACCAAATTCTGCTCCATGGCTTCTAAACCTTTCACCGGCCCTCTGCCGTCCACCAAATTCTGCTCCATGGCTTCTAAACCTTTCACCGGCCCTCTGCCGTCCACCAAATTCTGCTCCATGGCTTCTAAACCTTTCACCGGCCCTCTGCCGTCCACCAAATTTTGCTCCATGGCTTCTAAACCTTATATGGCTCCCTTTTAAACTATATTTAAGTTCTCAGGAGATGTATCAAGGGTCCCAACTGTAGAATGGCTAGGGGCCAGGAAAGGTCAAAGACCCAGGTCACAGGCCAACTGCACTTAAAAGCACAGACCTTGCATTATACAATAGCTCCCCCTAGTGACTATTCCAGATAACAGGAATGTGGGATTGGGGCCTTGAATATGACCCGACTTGAACTCTCACTCAGAGAAGGTGCCAGTACACATGTACATCCTCTCCCAATGACTTGATTTAAGTTGTCCTCATTAGTATAGTGGTCAGTATCCCTGCCTGTCACGCGGGAGACCGGGGTTCAATTCCCCGACGGGGAGAACTCAAATTTTCAAGAGCACTAGCATTAACTCTATACATGCAGCACTTTTAGGATGCTTAGTTGTCCCCATTAGTACAGTGGTCAGTATCCCCGCCTATCACGCGGGAGACCAGGGTTCAATTCCCCGACGGGGAGAACTCAAATCTTCAAGAGCACTATCATTAACTCTATACATGCAGCACTTTTAGGCTCTCTTATTTTAAACAATTAGGGACCAAATTGCACTCTTGTTTAATATAACACCTTGCTCTAGGCTCTACACATTTTTTCCTTTAAATCTTTTTCTGTTTATTTCCTTCACAAGCTATCTCTTCCCCCCCCCCCCCCGCCCCCTTTTTTCCTATGAGTGAACAGAAGTATTGGGGACAGACTAAATAACATCCCTGTGCCCGTGCCCACTCCAACACTTACTTAGTGTTGGGGAACAGTCCCCTAACCTAACCCTAACCCTAACCCTAACCCTAACCCTAACCCTAACCCTAACCCTAACCCTAACCGTCCACCAAATTCTGCTCCATGGCTTCTAAACCTTTCACCGGCCCTCTGCCGTCCACCAAATTCTGCTCCATGGCTTCTAAACCTTTCACCGGCCCTCTGCCGTCCACCAAATTCTGCTCCATGGCTTCTAAACCTTTCACCGGCCCTCTGCCGTCCACCAAATTCTGCTCCATGGCTTCTAAACCTTTCACCGGCCCTCTGCCGTCCACCAAATTCTGCTCCATGGCTTCTAAACCTTTCACCGGCCCTCTGCCGTCCACCAAATTCTACTCCATGGCTTCTAAACCTTTCACCGGCCCTCTGCCGTCCACCAAATTCTGCTCCATGGCTTCTAAACCTTTCACCGGCCCTCTGCCGTCCACCAAATTGTGCTCCATGGCTTCTAAACCTTTCACCGGCCCTCTGCCGTCCACCAAATTCTGCTCCATGGCTTCTAAACCTTTCACCGGCCCTCTGCCGTCCACCAAATTCTGCTCCATGGCTTCTAAACCTTTCACCGGCCCTCTGCCGTCCACCAAATTCTGCTCCATGGCTTCTAAACCTTTCACCGGCCCTCTGCCGTCCACCAAATTCTGCTCCATGGCTTCTAAACCTTTCACCGGCCCTCTGCCGTCCACCAAATTCTGCTCCATGGCTTCTAAACCTTTCACCGGCCCTCTGCCGTCCACCAAATTCTGCTCCATGGCTTCTAAACCTTTCACCGGCCCTCTGCCGTCCACCAAATTCTGCTCCATGGCTTCTAAACCTTTCACCGGCCCTCTGCCGTCCACCAAATTCTGCTCCATGGCTTCTAAACCTTTCACCGGCCCTCTGCCGTCCACCAAATTCTGCTCCATGGCTTCTAAACCTTTCACCGGCCCTCTGCCGTCCACCAAATTCTGCTCCATGGCTTCTAAACCTTTCACCGGCCCTCTGCCGTCCACCAAATTCTGCTCCATGGCTTCTAAACCTTTCACCGGCCCTCTGCCGTCCACCAAATTCTGCTCCATGGCTTCTAAACCTTTCACCGGCCCTCTGCCGTCCACCAAATTCTGCTCCATGGCTTCTAAACCTGTCACCGGCCCTCTGCCGTCCACCAAATTCTGCTCCATGGCTTCTAAACCTTTCACCGGCCCTCTGCCGTCCACCAAATTCTGCTCCATGGCTTCTAAACCTTTCACCGGCCCTCTGCCGTCCACCAAATTCTGCTCCATGGCTTCTAAACCTTTCACCGGCCCGCTGCCGTCCACCAAATTCTGCTCCATGGCTTCTAAACCTTTCACCGGCCCTCTGCCGTCCACCAAATTCTGCTCCATGGCTTCTAAACCTTTCACCGGCCCTCTGCCGTCCACCAAATTCTGCTCCATGGCTTCTAAACCTTTCACCGGCCCTCTGCCGTCCACCAAATTCTGCTCCATGGCTTCTAAACCTTTCACCGGCCCTCTGCCGTCCACCAAATTCTGCTCCATGGCTTCTAAACCTTTCACCGGCCCTCTGCCGTCCACCAAATTCTACTCCATGGCTTCTAAACCTTTCACCGGCCCTCTGCCGTCCACCAAATTCTGCTCCATGGCTTCTAAACCTTTCACCGGCCCTCTGCCGTCCACCAAATTCTGCTCCATGGCTTCTAAACCTTTCACCGGCCCTCTGCCGTCCACCAAATTCTGCTCCATGGCTTCTAAACCTTTCACCGGCCCTCTGCCGTCCACCAAATTCTGCTCCATGGCTTCTAAACCTTTCACCGGCCCTCTGCCGTCCACCAAATTCTGCTCCATGGCTTCTAAACCTTTCACCGGCCCTCTGCCGTCCACCAAATTCTGCTCCATGGTTTCTAAACCTGTCACCGGCCCTCTGCCGTCCACCAAATTCTGCTCCATGGCTTCTAAACCTTTCACCGGCCCTCTGCCGTCCACCAAATTCTGCTCCATGGCTTCTAAACCTTTCACCGGCCCTCTGCCGTCCACCAAATTCTGCTCCATGGCTTCTAAACCTTTCACCGGCCCGCTGCCGTCCACCAAATTCTGCTCCATGGCTTCTAAACCTTTCACCGGCCCTCTGCCGTCCACCAAATTCTGCTCCATGGCTTCTAAACCTTTCACCGGCCCTCTGCCGTCCACCAAATTCTGCTCCATGGCTTCTAAACCTTTCATCGGCCCTCTGCCGTCCACCAAATTCTGCTCCATGGCTTCTAAACCTTTCACCGGCCCTCTGCCGTCCACCAAATTCTGCTCCATGGCTTCTAAACCTTATATGGCTCCCTTTTAAACTATATTTAAGTTCTCAGGAGATGTATCAAGGGTCCCAACTGTAGAATGGCTAGGGGCCAGGAAAGGTCAAAGACCCAGGTCACAGGCCAACTGCACTTAGAAGCACACACCTTGCATTATACAATAGCTCCCCCTAGTGACTATTCCAGATAACAGGAATGTGGGATTGGGGCCTTGAATATGACCCGACTTGAACTCTCACTCAGAGAAGGTGCCAGTACACATGTATATCCTCTCCCAATGACTTGATTTTAGTTGTCCTCATTAGTATAGTGGTCAGTATCCCGCCTGTCATGCGGGAGACAGGGGTTCAATTCCCCGACGGGTAGAACAAAAATTTTCAAGAGCACTAGCATTAACTCTATACATGCAGCACTTTTAGGATGCTTAGTTGTCCCCATTAGTAGAGTGGTCAGTATCCCCGTCTATCACGCGGGAGACCAGGGTTCAATTCCCCGACGGGGAGAACTCAAATCTTCAAGAGCACTATCATTAAATCTATACATGCAGCACATTTAGGCTCTCTTATTTTAAACAATTAGGGACCAAATTGCACTCTTGTTTAATATAACACCTTGCTCTAGGCTCTACACATTTTTTCCTTTAAATCTTTTTCTGTTTATTTCCTTCACAAGCTATCTCTTCCCCCCCCCCCCGCCCCCTTTTTTCCTATGAGTGAACAGAAGTATTGGGGACAGACTAAATACCATCCCTGTGCCCATGTCCACTCCAACACTTACTTAGTGTTGGGGAACAGTCCCCTAACCTAACCCTAACCCTAACCCTAACCCTAACCCTAACCCTAACCGTCCACCAAATTCTGCTCCATGGCTTCTAAACCTTTCACCGGCCCTCTGCCGTCCACCAAATTCTGCTCCATGGCTTCTAAACCTTTCACCGGCCCTCTGCCGTCCACCAAATTCTGCTCCATGGCTTCTAAACCTTTCACCGGCCCTCTGCCGTCCACCAAATTCTGCTCCATGGCTTCTAAACCTTTCACCGGCCCTCTGCCGTCCACCAAATTCTGCTCCATGGCTTCTAAACCTGTCACCGGCCCTCTGCCGTCCACCAAATTCTGCTCCATGGCTTCTAAACCTGTCACCGGCCCTCTGCCGTCCACCAAATTCTGCTCCATGGCTTCTAAACCTTTCACCGGCCCTCTGCCGTCCACCAAATTCTGCTCCATGGCTTCTAAACCTTTCACCGGCCCTCTGCCGTCCACCAAATTCTGCTCCATGGCTTCTAAACCTTTCACCGGCCCTCTGCCGTCCACCAAATTCTGCTCCATGGCTTCTAAACCTTTCACCGGCCCTCTGCCGTCCACCAAATTCTGCTCCATGGCTTCTAAACCTTTCACCGGCCCTCTGCCGTCCACCAAATTCTGCTCCATGGCTTCTAAACCTTTCACCGGCCCTCTGCCGTCCACCAAATTCTGCTCCATGGCTTCTAAACCTTTCACCGGCCCTCTGCCGTCCACCAAATTCTGCTCCATGGCTTCTAAACCTTATATGGCTCCCTTTTAAACTATATTTAAGTTCTCAGGAGATGTATCAAGGGTCCCAACTGTAGAATGGCTAGGGGCCAGGAAAGGTCAAAGACCCAGGTCACAGGCCAACTGCACTTAAAAGCACAGACCTTGCATTATACAATAGCTCCCCCTAGTGACTATTCCAGATAACAGGAATGTGGGATTGGGGCCTTGAATATGACCCGACTTGAACTCTCACTCAGAGAAGGTGCCAGTACACATGTACATCCTCTCCCAATGACTTGATTTAAGTTGTCCTCATTAGTATAGTGGTCAGTATCCCTGCCTGTCACGCGGGAGACCGGGGTTCAATTCCCCGACGGGGAGAACTCAAATTTTCAAGAGCACTAGCATTAACTCTATACATGCAGCACTTTTAGGATGCTTAGTTGTCCCCATTAGTACAGTGGTCAGTATCCCCGCCTATCACGCGGGAGACCAGGGTTCAATTCCCCGACGGGGAGAACTCAAATCTTCAAGAGCACTATCATTAACTCTATACATGCAGCACTTTTAGGCTCTCTTATTTTAAACAATTAGGGACCAAATTGCACTCTTGTTTAATATAACACCTTGCTCTAGGCTCTACACATTTTTTCCTTTAAATCTTTTTCTGTTTATTTCCTTCACAAGCTATCTCTTCCCCCCCCCCCCCCGCCCCCTTTTTTCCTATGAGTGAACAGAAGTATTGGGGACAGACTAAATAACATCCCTGTGCCCGTGCCCACTCCAACACTTACTTAGTGTTGGGGAACAGTCCCCTAACCTAACCCTAACCCTAACCCTAACCCTAACCCTAACCCTAACCCTAACCCTAACCCTAACCCTAACCCTAACCGTCCACCAAATTCTGCTCCATGGCTTCTAAACCTTTCACCGGCCCTCTGCCGTCCACCAAATTCTGCTCCATGGCTTCTAAACCTTTCACCGGCCCTCTGCCGTCCACCAAATTCTGCTCCATGGCTTCTAAACCTTTCACCGGACCTCTGCCGTCCACCAAATTCTACTCCATGGCTTCTAAACCTTTCACCGGCCCTCTGCCGTCCACCAAATTCTGCTCCATGGCTTCTAAACCTTTCACCGGCCCTCTGCCGTCCACCAAATTGTGCTCCATGGCTTCTAAACCTTTCACCGGCCCTCTGCCGTCCACCAAATTCTGCTCCATGGCTTCTAAACCTTTCACCGGCCCTCTGCCGTCCACCAAATTCTGCTCCATGGCTTCTAAACCTTTCACCGGCCCTCTGCCGTCCACCAAATTCTGCTCCATGGCTTCTAAACCTTTCACCGGCCCTCTGCCGTCCACCAAATTCTGCTCCATGGCTTCTAAACCTTTCACCGGCCCTCTGCCGTCCACCAAATTCTGCTCCATGGCTTCTAAACCTTTCACCGGCCCTCTGCCGTCCACCAAATTCTGCTCCATCGCTTCTAAACCTTTCACCGGCCCTCTGCCGTCCACCAAATTCTGCTCCATGGCTTCTAAACCTTTCACCGGCCCTCTGCCGTCCACCAAATTCTGCTCCATGGCTTCTAAACCTTTCACCGGCCCTCTGCCGTCCACCAAATTCTACTCCATGGCTTCTAAACCTTTCACCGGCCCTCTGCCGTCCACCAAATTCTGCTCCATGGCTTCTAAACCTTTCACCGGCCCTCTGCCGTCCACCAAATTCTGCTCCATGGCTTCTAAACCTTTCACCGGCCCTCTGCCGTCCACCAAATTCTGCTCCATGGCTTCTAAACCTTTCACCGGCCCTCTGCCGTCCACCAAATTCTGCTCCATGGCTTCTAAACCTTTCACCGGCCCTCTGCCGTCCACCAAATTCTGCTCCATGGCTTCTAAACCTTTCACCGGCCCTCTGCCGTCCACCAAATTCTGCTCCATGGCTTCTAAACCTGTCACCGGCCCTCTGCCGTCCACCAAATTCTGCTCCATGGCTTCTAAACCTTTCACCGGCCCTCTGCCGTCCACCAAATTCTGCTCCATGGCTTCTAAACCTTTCACCGGCCCTCTGCCGTCCACCAAATTCTGCTCCATGGCTTCTAAACCTTTCACCGGCCCGCTGCCGTCCACCAAATTCTGCTCCATGGCTTCTAAACCTTTCACCGGCCCTCTGCCGTCCACCAAATTCTGCTCCATGGCTTCTAAACCTTTCACCGGCCCTCTGCCGTCCACCAAATTCTGCTCCATGGCTTCTAAACCTTTCACCGGCCCTCTGCCGTCCACCAAATTCTGCTCCATGGCTTCTAAACCTTTCACCGGCCCTCTGCCGTCCACCAAATTCTGCTCCATGGCTTCTAAACCTTTCACCGGCCCTCTGCCGTCCACCAAATTCTACTCCATGGCTTCTAAACCTTTCACCGGCCCTCTGCCGTCCACCAAATTCTGCTCCATGGCTTCTAAACCTTTCACCGGCCCTCTGCCGTCCACCAAATTCTGCTCCATGGCTTCTAAACCTTTCACCGGCCCTCTGCCGTCCACCAAATTCTGCTCCATGGCTTCTAAACCTTTCACCGGCCCTCTGCCGTCCACCAAATTCTGCTCCATGGCTTCTAAACCTTTCACCGGCCCTCTGCCGTCCACCAAATTCTGCTCCATGGCTTCTAAACCTTTCACCGGCCCTCTGCCGTCCACCAAATTCTGCTCCATGGTTTCTAAACCTGTCACCGGCCCTCTGCCGTCCACCAAATTCTGCTCCATGGCTTCTAAACCTTTCACCGGCCCTCTGCCGTCCACCAAATTCTGCTCCATGGCTTCTAAACCTTTCACCGGCCCTCTGCCGTCCACCAAATTCTGCTCCATGGCTTCTAAACCTTTCACCGGCCCGCTGCCGTCCACCAAATTCTGCTCCATGGCTTCTAAACCTTTCACCGGCCCTCTGCCGTCCACCAAATTCTGCTCCATGGCTTCTAAACCTTTCACCGGCCCTCTGCCGTCCACCAAATTCTGCTCCATGGCTTCTAAACCTTTCATCGGCCCTCTGCCGTCCACCAAATTCTGCTCCATGGCTTCTAAACCTTTCACCGGCCCTCTGCCGTCCACCAAATTCTGCTCCATGGCTTCTAAACCTTATATGGCTCCCTTTTAAACTATATTTAAGTTCTCAGGAGATGTATCAAGGGTCCCAACTGTAGAATGGCTAGGGGCCAGGAAAGGTCAAAGACCCAGGTCACAGGCCAACTGCACTTAGAAGCACACACCTTGCATTATACAATAGCTCCCCCTAGTGACTATTCCAGATAACAGGAATGTGGGATTGGGGCCTTGAATATGACCCGACTTGAACTCTCACTCAGAGAAGGTGCCAGTACACATGTATATCCTCTCCCAATGACTTGATTTTAGTTGTCCTCATTAGTATAGTGGTCAGTATCCCGCCTGTCATGCGGGAGACAGGGGTTCAATTCCCCGACGGGTAGAACAAAAATTTTCAAGAGCACTAGCATTAACTCTATACATGCAGCACTTTTAGGATGCTTAGTTGTCCCCATTAGTAGAGTGGTCAGTATCCCCGTCTATCACGCGGGAGACCAGGGTTCAATTCCCCGACGGGGAGAACTCAAATCTTCAAGAGCACTATCATTAAATCTATACATGCAGCACATTTAGGCTCTCTTATTTTAAACAATTAGGGACCAAATTGCACTCTTGTTTAATATAACACCTTGCTCTAGGCTCTACACATTTTTTCCTTTAAATCTTTTTCTGTTTATTTCCTTCACAAGCTATCTCTTCCCCCCCCCCCCCCCCGCCCCCTTTTTTCCTATGAGTGAACAGAAGTATTGGGGACAGACTAAATACCATCCCTGTGCCCATGTCCACTCCAACACTTACTTAGTGTTGGGGAACAGTCCCCTAACCTAACCCTAACCCTAACCCTAACCCTAACCCTAACCCTAACCCTAACCGTCCACCAAATTCTGCTCCATGGCTTCTAAACCTTTCACCGGCCCTCTGCCGTCCACCAAATTCTGCTCCATGGCTTCTAAACCTTTCACCGGCCCTCTGCCGTCCACCAAATTCTGCTCCATGGCTTCTAAACCTTTCACCGGCCCTCTGCCGTCCACCAAATTCTGCTCCATGGCTTCTAAACCTTTCTCCGGCCCTCTGCCGTCCACCAAATTCTGCTCCATGGCTTCTAAACCTTTCACCGGCCCTCTGCCGTCCACCAAATTCTGCTCCATGGCTTCTAAACCTTTCACCGGCCCTCTGCCGTCCACCAAATTCTGCTCCATGGCTTCTAAACCTGTCACCGGCCCTCTGCCGTCCACCAAATTCTGCTCCATGGCTTCTAAACCTTTCACCGGCCCTCTGCCGTCCACCAAATTCTGCTCCATGGCTTCTAAACCTTTCACCGGCCCTCTGCCGTCCACCAAATTCTGCTCCATGGCTTCTAAACCTGTCACCGGCCCTCTGCCGTCCACCAAATTCTGCTCCATGGCTTCTAAACCTTTCACCGGCCCTCTGCCGTCCACCAAATTCTGCTCCATGGCTTCTAAACCTTTCACCGGCCCTCTGCCGTCCACCAAATTCTGCTCCATGGCTTCTAAACCTTTCACCGGCCCTCTGCCGTCCACCAAATTCTGCTCCATGGCTTCTAAACCTTTCACCGGCCCTCTGCCGTCCACCAAATTCTGCTCCATGGCTTCTAAACCTTTCACCGGCCCTCTGCCGTCCACCAAATTCTGCTCCATGGCTTCTAAACCTTTCACCGGCCCTCTGCGGTCCACCAAATTCTGCTCCATGGCTTCTAAACCTTTCACCGGCCCTCTGCCGTCCACCAAATTCTGCTCCATGGCTTCTAAACCTTTCACCGGCCCTCTGCCGTCCACCAAATTCTGTTCCATGGCTTCTAAAGCTTTCACCGGCCCTCTGCCGTCCACCAAATTCTGCTCCATGGCTTCTAAACCTTTCACCGGCCCTCTGCCGTCCACCAAATTCTGCTCCATGGCTTCTAAACCTTTCACCGGCCCTCTGCCGTCCACCAAATTCTGCTCCATGGCTTCTAAACCTTTCACCGGCCCTCTGCCGTCCACCAAATTCTGCTCCATGGCTTCTAAACCTTTCACCGGCCCTCTGCCGTCCACCAAATTCTGCTCCATGGCTTCTAAACCTTTCACCGGCCCTCTGCCGTCCACCAAATTCTGCTCCATGGCTTCTAAACCTTTCACCGGCCCTCTGCCGTCCACCAAATTCTGCTCCATGGCTTCTAAAGCTTTCACCGGCCCTCTGCCGTCCACCAAATTCTGCTCCATGGCTTCTAAACCTTTCACCGGCCCTCTGCCGTACACCAAATTCTGCTCCATGGCTTCTAAACCTTTCACCGGCCCTCTGCCGTCCACCAAATTCTGCTCCATGGCTTCTAAACCTTTCACCGGCCCTCTGCCGTCCACCAAATTCTGCTCCATGGCTTCTAAACCTGTCACCGGCCCTCTGCCGTCCACCAAATTCTGCTCCATGGCTTCTAAACCTGTCACCGGCCCTCTGCCGTCCACCAAATTCTGCTCCATGGCTTCTAAACCTGTCACCGGCCCTCTGCCGTCCACCAAATTCTGCTCCATGGCTTCTAAACCTTTCACCGGCCCTCTGCCGTCCACCAAATTCTGCTCCATGGCTTCTAAACCTTTCACCGGCCCTCTGCCGTCCACCAAATTCTGCTCCATGGCTTCTAAACCTTATATGGCTCCCTTTTAAACTATATTTAAGTTCTCAGGAGATGTATCAAGGGTCCCAACTGTAGAATGGCTAGGGGCCAGGAAAGGTCAAAGACCCAGGTCACAGGCCAACTGCACTTAAAAGCACAGACCTTGCATTATACAATAGCTCCCCCTAGTGACTATTCCAGATAACAGGAATGTGGGATTGGGGCCTTGAATATGACCCGACTTGAACTCTCACTCAGAGAAGGTGCCAGTACACATGTACATCCTCTCCCAATGACTTGATTTAAGTTGTCCTCATTAGTATAGTGGTCAGTATCCCTGCCTGTCACGCGGGAGACCGGGGTTCAATTCCCTGACGGGGAGAACTCAAATTTTCAAGAGCACTAGCATTAACTCTATACATGCAGCACTTTTAGGATGCTTAGTTGTCCCCATTAGTACAGTGGTCAGTATCCCCGCCTATCACGCGGGAGACCAGGGTTCAATTCCCCGACGGGGAGAACTCAAATCTTCAAGAGCACTATCATTAACTCTATACATGCAGCACTTTTAGGCTCTCTTATTTTAAACAATTAGGGACCAAATTGCACTCTTGTTTAATATAACACCTTGCTCTAGGCTCTACACATTTTTTCCTTTAAATCTTTTTCTGTTTATTTCCTTCACAAGCTATCTCTTCCCCCCCCCCCGCCCACTTTTTTCCTATGAGTGAACAGAAGTATTGGGGACAGACTAAATACCATCCCTGTGCCCGTGCCCACTCCAACACTTACTTAGTGTTGGGGAACAGTCCCCTAACCTAACCCTAACCCTAACCCTAACCCTAACCCTAACCCTAACCCTAACCGTCCACCAAATTCTGCTCCATGGCTTCTAAACCTTTCACCGGCCCTCTGCCGTCCACCAAATTCTGCTCCATGGCTTCTAAACCTTTCACCGGCCCTCTGCCGTCCACCAAATTCTGCTCCATGGCTTCTAAACCTTTCACCGGCCCTCTGCCGTCCACCAAATTCTGCTCCATGGCTTCTAAACCTTATATGGCTCCATTTTAAACTATATTTAAGTTCTCAGGAGATGTATCAAGGGTCCCAACTGTAGAATGGCTAGGGGCCAGGAAAGGTCAAAGACCCAGGTCACAGGCCAACTGCACTTAGAAGCACACACATTGCATTATACAATAGCTCCCCCTAGTGACTATTCCAGATAACAGGAATGTGGGATTGGGGCCTTGAATATGACCCGACTTGAACTCTCACTCAGAGAAGGTGCCAGTACACATGTATATCCTCTCCCAATAACTTGATTTTAGTTGTCCTCATTAGCATAGTGGTCAGTATCCCCGCCTGTCACGCGGGAGACAGGGGTTCAATTCCCCGACGGGGAGAACTCAAATTTTCAAGAGCACTAGCATTAACTCTATACATGCAGCACTTTTAGGATGCTTAGTTGTCCCCATTAGTACAGTGGTCAGTATTCCTGTCTATCACGCGGGAGACCAGGGTTCAATTCCCCGACGGGGAGAACTCAAATCTTCAAGAGCACTATCATTAAATCTATACATGCAGCACATTTAGGCTCTCTTATTTTAAACAATTAGGGACCAAATTGCACTCTTGTTTAATATAACACCTTGCTCTAGGCTCTACACATTTTTTCCTTTAAATCTTTTTCTGTTTATTTCCTTCACAAGCTATCTCTTCCCCCCCCCCCGCCCCATTTTTTCCTATGAGTGAACAGAAGTATTGGGGACAGACTAAATACCATCCCTGTGCCCATGTCCACTCCAACACTTACTTAGTGTTGGGGAACAGTCCCCTAACCTAACCCTAACCCTAACCCTAACCCTAACCCTAACCCTAACCGTCCACCAAATTCTGCTCCATGGCTTCTAAACCTTTCACCGGCCCTCTGCCGTCCACCAAATTCTGCTCCATGGCTTCTAAACCTTTCACCGGCCCTCTGCCGTCCACCAAATTCTGCTCCATGGCTTCTAAACCTTTCACCGGCCCTCTGCCGTCCACCAAATTCTGCTCCATGGCTTCTAAACCTTTCACCGGCCCTCTTCCGTCCACCAAATTCTGCTCCATGGCTTCTAAACCTTTCACCGGCCCTCTGCCGTCCACCAAATTCTGCTCCATGGCTTCTAAACCTTTCACCGGCCCTCTGCCGTCCACCAAATTCTGCTCCATGGCTTCTAAACCTTTCACCGGCCCTCTGCCGTCCACCAAATTCTGCTCCATGGCTTCTAAACCTTTCACCGGCCCTCTGCCGTCCACCAAATTCTGCTCCATGGCTTCTAAACCTTTCACCGGCCCTCTGCCGTCCACCAAATTCTGCTCCATGGCTTCTAAACCTCTCACCGGCCCTCTGCCGTCCACCAAATTCTGCTCCATGGCTTCTAAACCTTTCACCGGCCCTCTGCCGTCCACCAAATTCTGCTCCATGGCTTCTAAACCTGTCACCGGCCCTCTGCCGTCCACCAAATTCTGCTCCATGGCTTCTAAACCTTTCACCGGCCCTCTGCCGTCCACCAAATTCTGCTCCATGGCTTCTAAACCTTTCACTGGCCCTCTGCCGTCCACCAAATTCTGCTCCATGGCTTCTAAACCTTTCACCGGCCCTCTGCCGTCCACCAAATTCTGCTCCATGGCTTCTAAACCTGTCACCGGCCCTCTGCCGTCCACCAAATTCTGCTCCATGGCTTCTAAACCTGTCACCGGCCCTCTGCCGTCCACCAAATTCTGCTCCATGGCTTCTAAACCTTTCACCGGCCCTCTGCCGTCCACCAAATTCTGCTCCATGGCTTCTAAACCTTTCACCGGCCCTCTGCCGTCCACCAAATTCTGCTCCATGGCTTCTAAACCTTTCACCGGCCCTCTGCCGTCCACCAAATTCTGCTCCATGGCTTCTAAACCTTTCACCGGCCCTCTGCCGTCCACCAAATTCTGCTCCATGGCTTCTAAACCTTTCACCGGCCCTCTGCCGTCCACCAAATTCTGCTCCATGGCTTCTAAACCTTTCACCGGCCCTCTGCCGTCCACCAAATTCTGCTCCATGGCTTCTAAACCTTTCACCGGCCCTCTGCCGTCCACCAAATTCTGCTCCATGGCTTCTAAACCTCTCACCGGCCCTCTGCCGTCCACCAAATTCTGCTCCATGGCTTCTAAACCTTTCACCGGCCCTCTGCCGTCCACCAAATTCTGCTCCATGGCTTCTAAACCTGTCACCGGCCCTCTGCCGTCCACCAAATTCTGCTCCATGGCTTCTAAACCTTTCACCGGCCCTCTGCCGTCCACCAAATTCTGCTCCATGGCTTCTAAACCTTATATGGCTCCCTTTTAAACTATATTTAAGTTCTCAGGAGATGTATCAAGGGTCCCAACTGTAGAATGGCTAGGGGCCAGGAAAGGTCAAAGACCCAGGTCACAGGCCAACTGCACTTAAAAGCACAGACCTTGCATTATACAATAGCTCCCCCTAGTGACTATTCCAGATAACAGGAATGTGGGATTGGGGCCTTGAATATGACCCGACTTGAACTCTCACTCAGAGAAGGTGCCAGTACACATGTACATCCTCTCCCAATGACTTGATTTAAGTTGTCCTCATTAGTATAGTGGTCAGTATCCCTGCCTGTCACGCGGGAGACCGGGGTTCAATTCCCTGACTTGGAGAACTCAAATTTTCAAGAGCACTAGCATTAACTCTATACATGCAGCACTTTTAGGATGCTTAGTTGTCCCCATTAGTACAGTGGTCAGTATCCCCGCCTATCACGCGGGAGACCAGGGTTCAATTCCCCGACGGTGAGAACTCAAATCTTCAAGAGCACTATCATTAACTCTATACATGCAGCACTTTTAGGCTCTCTTATTTTAAACAATTAGGGACCAAATTGCACTCTTGTTTAATATAACACCTTGCTCTAGGCTCTACACATTTTTTCCTTTAAATCTTTTTCTGTTTATTTCCTTCACAAGCTATCTCTTCCCCCCCCCCCCCACCCCCTTTTTCCTATGAGTGAACAGAAGTATTGGGGACAGACTAAATACCATCCCTGTGCCCGTGCCCACTCCAACACTTACTTAGTGTTGGGGAACAGTCCCCTAACCTAACCCTAACCCTAACCCTAACCCTAACCCTAACCCTAACCCTAACCGTCCACCAAATTCTGCTCCATGGCTTCTAAACCTTTCACCGGCCCTCTGCCGTCCACCAAATTCTGCTCCATGGCTTCTAAACCTTTCACCGGCCCTCTGCCGTCCACCAAATTCTGCTCCATGGCTTCTAAACCTTTCACCGGCCCTCTGCCGTCCACCAAATTCTGCTCCATGGCTTCTAAACCTTTCACCGGCCCTCTGCCGTCCACCAAATTCTGCTCCATGGCTTCTAAACCTTTCACCGGCCCTCTGCCGTCCACCAAATTCTACTCCATGGCTTCTAAACCTTTCACCGGCCCTCTGCCGTCCACCAAATTCTGCTCCATGGCTTCTAAACCTTTCACCGGCCCTCTGCCGTCCACCAAATTCTGCTCCATGGCTTCTAAACCTTTCACCGGCCCTCTGCCGTCCACCAAATTCTGCTCCATGGCTTCTAAACCTTTCACCGGCCCTCTGCCGTCCACCAAATTCTGCTCCATGGCTTCTAAACCTTTCACCGGCCCTCTGCCGTCCACCAAATTCTGCTCCATGGCTTCTAAACCTTTCACCGGCCCTCTGCCGTCCACCAAATTCTGCTCCATGGCTTCTAAACCTTTCACCGGCCCTCTGCCGTCCACCAAATTCTGCTCCATGGCTTCTAAACCTTTCACCGGCCCTCTTCCGTCCACCAAATTCTGCTCCATGGCTTCTAAACCTTTCACCGGCCCTCTGCCGTCCACCAAATTCTGCTCCATGGCTTCTAAACCTTTCACCGGCCCTCTGCCGTCCACCAAATTCTGCTCCATGGCTTCTAAACCTTTCACCGGCCCTCTGCCGTCCACCAAATTCTGCTCCATGGCTTCTAAACCTTTCACCGGCCCTCTGCCGTCCACCAAATTCTGCTCCATGGCTTCTAAACCTGTCACCGGCCCTCTGCCGTCCACCAAATTCTGCTCCATGGCTTCTAAACCTTTCACCGGCCCTCTGCCGTCCACCAAATTCTGCTCCATGGCTTCTAAACCTTTCACCGGCCCTCTGCCGTCCACCAAATTCTGCTCCATGGCTTCTAAACCTTTCACCGGCCCGCTGCCGTCCACCAAATTCTGCTCCATGTCTTCTAAACCTTTCACCCGCCCTCTGCCGTCCACCAAATTCTGCTCCATGGCTTCTAAACCTTTCACCGGCCCTCTGCCGTCCACCAAATTCTGCTCCATGGCTTCTAAACCTTTCACCGGCCCTCTGCCGTCCACCAAATTCTGCTCCATGGCTTCTAAACCTTTCACCGGCCCTCTGCCGTCCACCAAATTCTGCTCCATGGCTTCTAAACCTTATATGGCTCCCTTTTAAACTATATTTAAGTTCTCAGGAGATGTATCAAGGGTCCCAACTGTAGAATGGCTAGGGGCCAGGAAAGGTCAAAGACCCAGGTCACAGGCCAACTGCACTTAAAAGCACAGACCTTGCATTATACAATAGCTCCCCCTAGTGACTATTCCAGATAACAGGAATGTGGGATTGGGGCCTTGAATATGACCCGACTTGAACTCTCACTCAGAGAAGGTGCCAGTACACATGTACATCCTCTCCCAATGACTTGATTTAAGTTGTCCTCATTAGTATAGTGGTCAGTATCCCTGCCTGTCACGCGGGAGACCGGGGTTCAATTCCCTGACGGGGAGAACTCAAATTTTCAAGAGCACTAGCATTAACTCTATACATGCAGCACTTTTAGGATGCTTAGTTGTCCCCATTAGTACAGTGGTCAGTATCCCCGCCTATCACGCGGGAGACCAGGGTTCAATTCCCCGACGGGGAGAACTCAAATCTTCAAGAGCACTATCATTAACTCTATACATGCAGCACTTTTAGGCTCTCTTATTTTAAACAATTAGGGACCAAATTGCACTCTTGTTTAATATAACACCTTGCTCTAGGCTCTACACATTTTTTCCTTTAAATCTTTTTCTGTTTATTTCCTTCACAAGCTATCTCTTCCCCCCCCCCCCGCCCACTTTTTTCCTATGAGTGAACAGAAGTATTGGGGACAGACTAAATACCATCCCTGTGCCCGTGCCCACTCCAACACTTACTTAGTGTTGGGGAACAGTCCCCTAACCTAACCCTAACCCTAACCCTAACCCTAACCCTAACCCTAACCCTAACCGTCCACCAAATTCTGCTCCATGGCTTCTAAACCTTTCACCGGCCCTCTGCCGTCCACCAAATTCTGCTCCATGGCTTCTAAACCTTTCACCGGCCCTCTGCCGTCCACCAAATTCTGCTCCATGGCTTCTAAACCTTTCACCGGCCCTCTGCCGTCCACCAAATTCTGCTCCATGGCTTCTAAACCTTATATGGCTCCATTTTAAACTATATTTAAGTTCTCAGGAGATGTATCAAGGGTCCCAACTGTAGAATGGCTAGGGGCCAGGAAAGGTCAAAGACCCAGGTCACAGGCCAACTGCACTTAGAAGCACACACA
The DNA here is from genome assembly GCF_963971535.1 of Notolepis coatsorum. Classification (NCBI taxonomy): domain Eukaryota; kingdom Metazoa; phylum Chordata; class Actinopteri; order Aulopiformes; family Paralepididae; genus Notolepis; species Notolepis coatsorum. The sequence goes on along the minus strand of NC_140169.1, from coordinate 74,332,528 downwards.
TTGCATTATACAATAGCTCCCCCTAGTGACTATTCCAGATAACAGGAATGTGGGATTGGGGCCTTGAATATGACCCGACTTGAACTCTCACTCAGAGAAGGTGCCAGTACACATGTATATCCTCTCCCAATAACTTGATTTTAGTTGTCCTCATTAGCATAGTGGTCAGTATCCCCGCCTGTCACGCGGGAGACAGGGGTTCAATTCCCCGACGGGGAGAACTCAAATTTTCAAGAGCACTAGCATTAACTCTATACATGCAGCACTTTTAGGATGCTTAGTTGTCCCCATTAGTACAGTGGTCAGTATTCCTGTCTATCACGCGGGAGACCAGGGTTCAATTCCCCGACGGGGAGAACTCAAATCTTCAAGAGCACTATCATTAAATCTATACATGCAGCACATTTAGGCTCTCTTATTTTAAACAATTAGGGACCAAATTGCACTCTTGTTTAATATAACACCTTGCTCTAGGCTCTACACATTTTTTCCTTTAAATCTTTTTCTGTTTATTTCCTTCACAAGCTATCTCTTCCCCCCCCCCCGCCCCATTTTTTCCTATGAGTGAACAGAAGTATTGGGGACAGACTAAATACCATCCCTGTGCCCATGTCCACTCCAACACTTACTTAGTGTTGGGGAACAGTCCCCTAACCTAACCCTAACCCTAACCCTAACCCTAACCCTAACCCTAACCGTCCACCAAATTCTGCTCCATGGCTTCTAAACCTTTCACCGGCCCTCTGCCGTCCACCAAATTCTGCTCCATGGCTTCTAAACCTTTCACCGGCCCTCTGCCGTCCACCAAATTCTGCTCCATGGCTTCTAAACCTTTCACCGGCCCTCTGCCGTCCACCAAATTCTGCTCCATGGCTTCTAAACCTTTCACCGGCCCTCTTCCGTCCACCAAATTCTGCTCCATGGCTTCTAAACCTTTCACCGGCCCTCTGCCGTCCACCAAATTCTGCTCCATGGCTTCTAAACCTTTCACCGGCCCTCTGCCGTCCACCAAATTCTGCTCCATGGCTTCTAAACCTTTCACCGGCCCTCTGCCGTCCACCAAATTCTGCTCCATGGCTTCTAAACCTTTCACCGGCCCTCTGCCGTCCACCAAATTCTGCTCCATGGCTTCTAAACCTTTCACCGGCCCTCTGCCGTCCACCAAATTCTGCTCCATGGCTTCTAAACCTCTCACCGGCCCTCTGCCGTCCACCAAATTCTGCTCCATGGCTTCTAAACCTTTCACCGGCCCTCTGCCGTCCACCAAATTCTGCTCCATGGCTTCTAAACCTGTCACCGGCCCTCTGCCGTCCACCAAATTCTGCTCCATGGCTTCTAAACCTTTCACCGGCCCTCTGCCGTCCACCAAATTCTGCTCCATGGCTTCTAAACCTTTCACTGGCCCTCTGCCGTCCACCAAATTCTGCTCCATGGCTTCTAAACCTTTCACCGGCCCTCTGCCGTCCACCAAATTCTGCTCCATGGCTTCTAAACCTGTCACCGGCCCTCTGCCGTCCACCAAATTCTGCTCCATGGCTTCTAAACCTGTCACCGGCCCTCTGCCGTCCACCAAATTCTGCTCCATGGCTTCTAAACCTTTCACCGGCCCTCTGCCGTCCACCAAATTCTGCTCCATGGCTTCTAAACCTTTCACCGGCCCTCTGCCGTCCACCAAATTCTGCTCCATGGCTTCTAAACCTTTCACCGGCCCTCTGCCGTCCACCAAATTCTGCTCCATGGCTTCTAAACCTTTCACCGGCCCTCTGCCGTCCACCAAATTCTGCTCCATGGCTTCTAAACCTTTCACCGGCCCTCTGCCGTCCACCAAATTCTGCTCCATGGCTTCTAAACCTTTCACCGGCCCTCTGCCGTCCACCAAATTCTGCTCCATGGCTTCTAAACCTTTCACCGGCCCTCTGCCGTCCACCAAATTCTGCTCCATGGCTTCTAAACCTCTCACCGGCCCTCTGCCGTCCACCAAATTCTGCTCCATGGCTTCTAAACCTTTCACCGGCCCTCTGCCGTCCACCAAATTCTGCTCCATGGCTTCTAAACCTGTCACCGGCCCTCTGCCGTCCACCAAATTCTGCTCCATGGCTTCTAAACCTTTCACCGGCCCTCTGCCGTCCACCAAATTCTGCTCCATGGCTTCTAAACCTTATATGGCTCCCTTTTAAACTATATTTAAGTTCTCAGGAGATGTATCAAGGGTCCCAACTGTAGAATGGCTAGGGGCCAGGAAAGGTCAAAGACCCAGGTCACAGGCCAACTGCACTTAAAAGCACAGACCTTGCATTATACAATAGCTCCCCCTAGTGACTATTCCAGATAACAGGAATGTGGGATTGGGGCCTTGAATATGACCCGACTTGAACTCTCACTCAGAGAAGGTGCCAGTACACATGTACATCCTCTCCCAATGACTTGATTTAAGTTGTCCTCATTAGTATAGTGGTCAGTATCCCTGCCTGTCACGCGGGAGACCGGGGTTCAATTCCCTGACTTGGAGAACTCAAATTTTCAAGAGCACTAGCATTAACTCTATACATGCAGCACTTTTAGGATGCTTAGTTGTCCCCATTAGTACAGTGGTCAGTATCCCCGCCTATCACGCGGGAGACCAGGGTTCAATTCCCCGACGGTGAGAACTCAAATCTTCAAGAGCACTATCATTAACTCTATACATGCAGCACTTTTAGGCTCTCTTATTTTAAACAATTAGGGACCAAATTGCACTCTTGTTTAATATAACACCTTGCTCTAGGCTCTACACATTTTTTCCTTTAAATCTTTTTCTGTTTATTTCCTTCACAAGCTATCTCTTCCCCCCCCCCCCCACCCCCTTTTTCCTATGAGTGAACAGAAGTATTGGGGACAGACTAAATACCATCCCTGTGCCCGTGCCCACTCCAACACTTACTTAGTGTTGGGGAACAGTCCCCTAACCTAACCCTAACCCTAACCCTAACCCTAACCCTAACCCTAACCCTAACCGTCCACCAAATTCTGCTCCATGGCTTCTAAACCTTTCACCGGCCCTCTGCCGTCCACCAAATTCTGCTCCATGGCTTCTAAACCTTTCACCGGCCCTCTGCCGTCCACCAAATTCTGCTCCATGGCTTCTAAACCTTTCACCGGCCCTCTGCCGTCCACCAAATTCTGCTCCATGGCTTCTAAACCTTTCACCGGCCCTCTGCCGTCCACCAAATTCTGCTCCATGGCTTCTAAACCTTTCACCGGCCCTCTGCCGTCCACCAAATTCTACTCCATGGCTTCTAAACCTTTCACCGGCCCTCTGCCGTCCACCAAATTCTGCTCCATGGCTTCTAAACCTTTCACCGGCCCTCTGCCGTCCACCAAATTCTGCTCCATGGCTTCTAAACCTTTCACCGGCCCTCTGCCGTCCACCAAATTCTGCTCCATGGCTTCTAAACCTTTCACCGGCCCTCTGCCGTCCACCAAATTCTGCTCCATGGCTTCTAAACCTTTCACCGGCCCTCTGCCGTCCACCAAATTCTGCTCCATGGCTTCTAAACCTTTCACCGGCCCTCTGCCGTCCACCAAATTCTGCTCCATGGCTTCTAAACCTTTCACCGGCCCTCTGCCGTCCACCAAATTCTGCTCCATGGCTTCTAAACCTTTCACCGGCCCTCTTCCGTCCACCAAATTCTGCTCCATGGCTTCTAAACCTTTCACCGGCCCTCTGCCGTCCACCAAATTCTGCTCCATGGCTTCTAAACCTTTCACCGGCCCTCTGCCGTCCACCAAATTCTGCTCCATGGCTTCTAAACCTTTCACCGGCCCTCTGCCGTCCACCAAATTCTGCTCCATGGCTTCTAAACCTTTCACCGGCCCTCTGCCGTCCACCAAATTCTGCTCCATGGCTTCTAAACCTGTCACCGGCCCTCTGCCGTCCACCAAATTCTGCTCCATGGCTTCTAAACCTTTCACCGGCCCTCTGCCGTCCACCAAATTCTGCTCCATGGCTTCTAAACCTTTCACCGGCCCTCTGCCGTCCACCAAATTCTGCTCCATGGCTTCTAAACCTTTCACCGGCCCGCTGCCGTCCACCAAATTCTGCTCCATGTCTTCTAAACCTTTCACCCGCCCTCTGCCGTCCACCAAATTCTGCTCCATGGCTTCTAAACCTTTCACCGGCCCTCTGCCGTCCACCAAATTCTGCTCCATGGCTTCTAAACCTTTCACCGGCCCTCTGCCGTCCACCAAATTCTGCTCCATGGCTTCTAAACCTTTCACCGGCCCTCTGCCGTCCACCAAATTCTGCTCCATGGCTTCTAAACCTTTCACTGGCCCTCTGCCGTCCACCAAATTCTGCTCCATGGCTTCTAAACCTTTCACCGGCCCTCTGCCGTCCACCAAATTCTGCTCCATGGCTTCTAAACCTGTCACCGGCCCTCTGCCGTCCACCAAATTCTGCTCCATGGCTTCTAAACCTGTCACCGGCCCTCTGCCGTCCACCAAATTCTGCTCCATGGCTTCTAAACCTTTCACCGGCCCTCTGCCGTCCACCAAATTCTGCTCCATGGCTTCTAAACCTTTCACCGGCCCTCTGCCGTCCACCAAATTCTGCTCCATGGCTTCTAAACCTTTCACCGGCCCTCTGCCGTCCACCAAATTCTGCTCCATGGCTTCTAAACCTTTCACCGGCCCTCTGCCGTCCACCAAATTCTGCTCCATGGCTTCTAAACCTTTCACCGGCCCTCTGCCGTCCACCAAATTCTGCTCCATGGCTTCTAAACCTTTCACCGGCCCTCTGCCGTCCACCAAATTCTGCTCCATGGCTTCTAAACCTTTCACCGGCCCTCTGCCGTCCACCAAATTCTGCTCCATGGCTTCTAAACCTTTCACCGGCCCTCTGCCGTCCACCAAATTCTGCTCCATGGCTTCTAAACCTCTCACCGGCCCTCTGCCGTCCACCAAATTCTGCTCCATGGCTTCTAAACCTTTCACCGGCCCTCTGCCGTCCACCAAATTCTGCTCCATGGCTTCTAAACCTGTCACCGGCCCTCTGCCGTCCACCAAATTCTGCTCCATGGCTTCTAAACCTTTCACCGGCCCTCTGCCGTCCACCAAATTCTGCTCCATGGCTTCTAAACCTTATATGGCTCCCTTTTAAACTATATTTAAGTTCTCAGGAGATGTATCAAGGGTCCCAACTGTAGAATGGCTAGGGGCCAGGAAAGGTCAAAGACCCAGGTCACAGGCCAACTGCACTTAAAAGCACAGACCTTGCATTATACAATAGCTCCCCCTAGTGACTATTCCAGATAACAGGAATGTGGGATTGGGGCCTTGAATATGACCCGACTTGAACTCTCACTCAGAGAAGGTGCCAGTACACATGTACATCCTCTCCCAATGACTTGATTTAAGTTGTCCTCATTAGTATAGTGGTCAGTATCCCTGCCTGTCACGCGGGAGACCGGGGTTCAATTCCCTGACTTGGAGAACTCAAATTTTCAAGAGCACTAGCATTAACTCTATACATGCAGCACTTTTAGGATGCTTAGTTGTCCCCATTAGTACAGTGGTCAGTATCCCCGCCTATCACGCGGGAGACCAGGGTTCAATTCCCCGACGGTGAGAACTCAAATCTTCAAGAGCACTATCATTAACTCTATACATGCAGCACTTTTAGGCTCCCTTATTTTAAACAATTAGGGACCAAATTGCACTCTTGTTTAATATAACACCTTGCTCTAGGCTCTACACATTTTTTCCTTTAAATCTTTTTCTGTTTATTTCCTTCACAAGCTATCTCTTCCCCCCCCCCCCCACCCCCTTTTTCCTATGAGTGAACAGAAGTATTGGGGACAGACTAAATACCATCCCTGTGCCCGTGCCCACACAACACTTACTTAGTGTTGGGGAACAGTCCCCTAACCTAACCCTAACCCTAACCCTAACCCTAACCCTAACCCTAACCCTAACCCTAACCCTAACCGTCCACCAAATTCTGCTCCATGGCTTCTAAACCTTTCACCGGCCCTCTGCCGTCCACCAAATTCTGCTCCATGGCTTCTAAACCTTTCACCGGCCCTCTGCCGTCCACCAAATTCTGCTCCATGGCTTCTAAACCTTTCACCGGCCCTCTGCCGTCCACCAAATTCTGCTCCATGGCTTCTAAACCTTTCACCGGCCCTCTGCCGTCCACCAAATTCTGCTCCATGGCTTCTAAACCTTTCACCGGCCCTCTGCCGTCCACCAAATTCTACTCCATGGCTTCTAAACCTTTCACCGGCCCTCTGCCGTCCACCAAATTCTGCTCCATGGCTTCTAAACCTTTCACCGGCCCTCTGCCGTCCACCAAATTCTGCTCCATGGCTTCTAAACCTTTCACCGGCCCTCTGCCGTCCACCAAATTCTGCTCCATGGCTTCTAAACCTTTCACCGGCCCTCTGCCGTCCACCAAATTCTGCTCCATGGCTTCTAAACCTTTCACCGGCCCTCTGCCGTCCACCAAATTCTGCTCCATGGCTTCTAAACCTTTCACCGGCCCTCTGCCGTCCACCAAATTCTGCTCCATGGCTTCTAAACCTTTCACCGGTCCTCTGCCGTCCACCAAATTCTGCTCCATGGCTTCTAAACCTTTCACCGGCCCTCTGCCGTCCACCAAATTCTGCTCCATGGCTTCTAAACCTTTCACCGGCCCTCTGCCGTCCACCAAATTCTGCTCCATGGCTTCTAAACCTTTCACCGGCCCTCTGCCGTCCACCAAATTCTACTCCATGGCTTCTAAACCTTTCACCGGCCCTCTGCCGTCCACCAAATTCTGCTCCATGGCTTCTAAACCTTTCACCGGCCCTCTGCCGTCCACCAAATTCTGCTCCATGGCTTCTAAACCTTTCACCGGTCCTCTGCCGTCCACCAAATTCTGCTCCATGGCTTCTAAACCTTTCACCGGCCCTCTGCCGTCCACCAAATTCTGCTCCATGGCTTCTAAACCTTTCACCGGCCCTCTGCCGTCCACCAAATTCTGCTCCATGGCTTCTAAACCTTTCACCGGCCCTCTGCCGTCCACCAAATTCTACTCCATGGCTTCTAAACCTTTCACCGGCCCTCTGCCGTCCACCAAATTCTGCTCCATGGCTTCTAAACCTTTCACCGGCCCTCTGCCGTCCACCAAATTCTGCTCCATGGCTTCTAAACCTTTCACCGGCCCTCTGCCGTCCACCAAATTCTGCTCCATGGCTTCTAAACCTTTCACCGGCCCTCTGCCGTCCACCAAATTCTGCTCCATGGCTTCTAAACCTTTCACCGGCCCTCTGCCGTCCACCAAATTCTGCTCCATGGCTTCTAAACCTTTCACCGGCCCTCTGCCGTCCACCAAATTCTGCTCCATGGCTTCTAAACCTGTCACCGGCCCTCTGCCGTCCACCAAATTCTGCTCCATGGCTTCTAAACCTTTCACCGGCCCTCTGCCGTCCACCAAATTCTGCTCCATGGCTTCTAAACCTTTCACCGGCCCTCTGCCGTCCACCAAATTCTGCTCCATGGCTTCTAAACCTTTCACCGGCCCTCTGCCGTCCACCAAATTCTGCTCCATGGCTTCTAAACCTTTCACCGGCCCTCTGCCGTCCACCAAATTCTGCTCCATGGCTTCTAAACCTTTCACCGGCCCTCTGCCGTCCACCAAATTCTGCTCCATGGCTTCTAAACCTTTCACCGGCCCTCTGCCGTCCACCAAATTCTGCTCCATGGCTTCTAAACCTGTCACCGGCCCTCTGCCGTCCACCAAATTCTGCTCCATGGCTTCTAAACCTTTCACCGGCCCTCTGCCGTCCACCAAATTCTGCTCCATGGCTTCTAAACCTTTCACCGGCCCTCTGCCGTCCACCAAATTCTGCTCCATGGCTTCTAAACCTTTCACCGGCCCTCTGCCGTCCACCAAATTCTGCTCCATGGCTTCTAAACCTTTCACCGGCCCGCTGCCGTCCACCAAATTCTGCTCCATGGCTTCTAAACCTTTCACCGGCCCTCTGCCGTCCACCAAATTCTGCTCCATGGCTTCTAAACCTTTCACCGGCCCTCTGCCGTCCACCAAATTCTGCTCCATGGCTTCTAAACCTTTCACCGGCCCTCTGCCGTCCACCAAATTCTGCTCCATGGCTTCTAAACCTTTCACCGGCCCTCTGCCGTCCACCAAATTCTGCTCCATGGCTTCTAAACCTTATATGGCTCCCTTTTAAACTATATTTAAGTTATCAGGAGATGTATCAAGGGTCCCAACTGTAGAATGGCTAGGGGCCAGGAAAGGTCAAAGACCCAGGTCACAGGCCAACTGCACTTAGAAGCACACACCTTGCATTATACAATAGCTCCCCCTAGTGACTATTCCAGATAACAGGAATGTGGGATTGGGGCCTTGAATATGACCCGACTTGAACTCTCACTCAGAGAAGGTGCCAGTACACATGTATATCCTCTCCCAATGACTTGATTTTAGTTGTCCTCATTAGTATAGTGGTCAGTATCCCCGCCTGTCATGCGGGAGACAGGGGTTCAATTCCCCGACGGGTAGAACAAACATTTTCAAGAGCACTAGCATTAACTCTATACATGCAGCACTTTTAGGATGCTTAGTTGTCCCCATTAGTAGAGTGGTCAGTATCCCCGTCTATCACGCGGGAGACCAGGGTTCAATTCCCCGACGGGGAGAACTCAAATCTTCAAGAGCACTATCATTAAATCTATACATGCAGCACATTTAGGCTCTCTTATTTTAAACAATTAGGGACCAAATTGCACTCTTGTTTAATATAACACCTTGCTCTAGGCTCTACACATTTTTTCCTTTAAATCTTTTTCTGTTTATTTCCTTCACAAGCTATCTCTTCCCCCCCCCCCCCCGCCCCCTTTTTTCCTATGAGTGAACAGAAGTATTGGGGACAGACTAAATACCATCCCTGTGCCCATGTCCACTCCAACACTTACTTAGTGTTGGGGAACAGTCCCCTAACCTAACCCTAACCCTAACCCTAACCCTAACCCTAACCCTAACCCTAACCGTCCACCAAATTCTGCTCCATGGCTTCTAAACCTTTCACCGGCCCTCTGCCGTCCACCATATTCTGCTCCATGGCTTCTAAACCTTTCACCGGCCCTCTGCCGTCCACCAAATTCTGCTCCATGGCTTCTAAACCTTTCACCGGCCCTCTGCCGTCCACCAAATTCTGCTCCATGGCTTCTAAACCTTTCACCGGCCCTCTGCCGTCCACCAAATTCTGCTCCATGGCTTCTAAACCTGTCACCGGCCCTCTGCCGTCCACCAAATTCTGCTCCATGGCTTCTAAACCTTTCACCGGCCCTCTGCCGTCCACCAAATTCTGCTCCATGGCTTCTAAACCTTTCACCGGCCCTCTGCCGTCCACCAAATTCTGCTCCATGGCTTCTAAACCTGTCACCGGCCCTCTGCCGTCCACCAAATTCTGCTCCATGGCTTCTAAACCTTTCACCGGCCCTCTGCCGTCCACCAAATTCTGCTCCATGGCTTCTAAACCTTTCACCGGCCCTCTGCCGTCCACCAAATTCTGCTCCATGGCTTCTAAACCTTTCACCGGCCCTCTGCCGTCCACCAAATTCTGCTCCATGGCTTCTAAACCTTTCACCGGCCCTCTGCCGTCCACCAAATTCTGCTCCATGGCTTCTAAACCTTTCACCGGCCCTCTGCCGTCCACCAAATTCTGCTCCATGTCTTCTAAACCTTTCACCGGCCCTCTGCCGTCCACCAAATTCTGCTCCATGGCTTCTAAACCTTTCACCGGCCCTCTGCCGTCCACCAAATTCTGCTCCATGGCTTCTAAACCTTTCACCGGCCCTCTGCCGTCCACCAAATTCTGCTCCATGGCTTCTAAACCTTTCACCGGCCCTCTGCCGTCCACCAAATTCTGCTCCATGGCTTCTAAACCTTTCACCGGCCCTCTGCCGTCCACCAAATTCTGCTCCATGGCTTCTAAACCTTTCACCGGCCCTCTGCCGTCCACCAAATTCTGCTACATGGCTTCTAAACCTGTCACCGGCCCTCTGCCGTCCACCAAATTCTGCTCCATGGCTTCTAAACCTTTCACCGGCCCTCTGCCGTCCACCAAATTCTGCTCCATGGCTTGTAAACCTTTCACCGGCCCTCTGCCGTCCACAAAATTCTGCTCCATGGCTTCTAAACCTTTCACCGGCCCTCTGCCGTCCACCAAATTCTGCTCCATGGCTTCTAAACCTTTCACCGGCCCTCTGCCGTCCACCAAATTCTGCTCCATGGCTTCTAAACCTTTCACCGGCCCTCTGCCGTCCACCAAATTCTGCTCCATGGCTTCTAAACCTTTCACCGGCCCTCTGCCGTCCACCAAATTCTGCTCCATGGCTTCTAAACCTTTCACCGGCCCTCTGCCGTCCACCAAATTCTGCTCCATGGCTTCTAAACCTTTCACCGGCCCTCTGCCGTCCACCAAATTCTGCTCCATGGCTTCTAAACCTTTCACCGGCCCTCTGCCGTCCACCAAATTCTGCTCCATGGCTTCTAAACCTTTCACCGGCCCTCTGCCGTCCACCAAATTCTGCTCCATGGCTTCTAAACCTGTCACCGGTCCTCTGCCGTCCACCAAATTCTGCTCCATGGCTTCTAAACCTTTCACCGGCCCTCTGCCGTCCACAAAATTCTGCTCCATGGCTTCTAAACCTTTCACCGGCCCTCTGCCGTCCACCAAATTCTGCTCCATGGCTTCTAAACCTTTCACCGGCCCTCTGCCGTCCACCAAATTCTGCTCCATGGCTTCTAAACCTGTCACCGGCCCTCTGCCGTCCACCAAATTCTGCTCCATGGCTTCTAAACCTTTCACCGGCCCTCTGCCGTCCACCAAATTCTGCTCCATGGCTTCTAAACCTGTCACCGGCCCTCTGCCGTCCACCAAATTCTGCTCCATGGCTTCTAAACCTTTCACCGGCCCTCTGCCGTCCACCAAATTCTGCTCCATGGCTTCTAAACCTTTCACCGGCCCTCTGCCGTCCACAAAATTCTGCTCCATGGCTTCTAAACCTTTCACCGGCCCTCTGCCGTCCACCAAATTCTGCTCCATGGCTTCTAAACCTTTCACCGGCCCTCTGCCGTCCACCAAATTCTGCTCCATGGCTTCTAAACCTGTCACCGGCCCTCTGCCGTCCACCAAATTCTGCTCCATGGCTTCTAAACCTTTCACCGGCCCTCTGCCGTCCACCAAATTCTGCTCCATGGCTTCTAAACCTTTCACCGGCCCTCTGCCGTCCACCAAATTCTGCTCCATGGCTTCTAAACCTTTCACCGGCCCTCTGCCGTCCACAAAATTCTGCTCCATGGCTTCTAAACCTTTCACCGGCCCTCTGCCGTCCACCAAATTCTGCTCCATGGCTTCTAAACCTTTCACCGGCCCTCTGCCGTCCACCAAATGCTGCTCCATGGCTTCTAAACCTTTCACCGGCCCTCTGCCGTCCACAAAATTCTGCTCCATGGCTTCTAAACCTTTCACCGGCCCTCTGCCGTCCACCAAATTCTGCTCCATGGCTTCTAAACCTTTCACCGGCCCTCTGCCGTCCACCAAATTCTGCTCCATGGCTTCTAAACCTTTCACCGGCCCTCTGCCGTCCACCAAATTCTGCTCCATGGCTTCTAAACCTTTCACCGGCCCTCTGCCGTCCACCAAATTCTGCTCCATGGCTTCTAAACCTTTCACCGGCCCTCTGCCGTCCACCAAATTCTGCTCCATGGCTTCTAAACCTTTCACCGGCCCTCTGCCGTCCACCAAATTCTGCTCCATGGCTTCTAAACCTTTCACCGGCCCTCTGCCGTCCACCAAATTCTGCTCCATGGCTTCTAAACCTGTCACCGGCCCTCTGCCGTCCACCAAATTCTGCTCCATGGCTTCTAAACCTTTCACCGGCCCTCTGCCGTCCACAAAATTCTGCTCCATGGCTTCTAAACCTTTCACCGGCCCTCTGCCGTCCACCAAATTCTGCTCCATGGCTTCTAAACCTTTCACCGGCCCTCTGCCGTCCACCAAATTCTGCTCCATGGCTTCTAAACCTGTCACCGGCCCTCTGCCGTCCACCAAATTCTGCTCCATGGCTTCTAAACCTTTCACCGGCCCTCTGCCGTCCACAAAATTCTGCTCCATGGCTTCTAAACCTTTCACCGGCCCTCTGCCGTCCACCAAATTCTGCTCCATGGCTTCTAAACCTTTCACCGGCCCTCTGCCGTCCACCAAATTCTGCTCCATGGCTTCTAAACCTGTCACCGGCCCTCTGCCGTCCACCAAATTCTGCTCCATGGCTTCTAAACCTTTCACCGGCCCTCTGCCGTCCACCAAATTCTGCTCCATGGCTTCTAAACCTTTCACCGGCCCTCTGCCGTCCACCAAATTCTGCTCCATGGCTTCTAAACCTTTCACCGGCCCTCTGCCGTCCACCAAATTCTGCTCCATGGCTTCTAAACCTTTCACCGGCCCTCTGCCGTCCACCAAATTCTGCTCCATGGCTTCTAAACCTTTCACCGGCCCTCTGCCGTCCACCAAATTCTGCTCCATGGCTTCTAAACCTTTCACCGGCCCTCTGCCGTCCACCAAATTCTGCTCCATGGCTTCTAAACCTTTCACCGGCCCTCTGCCGTCCACCAAATTCTGCTCCATGGCTTCTAAACCTTTCACCGGCCCTCTGCCGTCCACCAATTTCTGCTCCATGGCTTCTAAACCTTTCACCTGCCCTCTGCCGTCCACCAAATTCTGCTCCATGGCTTCTAAACCTTTCACCGGCCCTCTGCCGTCCACCAAATTCTGCTCCATGGCTTCTAAACCTTTCACCGGCCCTCTGCCGTCCACCAAATTCTGCTCCATGGCTTCTAAACCTTTCACCGGCCCTCTGCCGTCCACCAAATTCTGCTCCATGGCTTCTAAACCTTTCACCGGCCCTCTGCCGTCCACCAAATTCTGCTCCATGGCTTCTAAACCTTTCACCGGCCCTCTGCCGTCCACCAAATTCTGCTCCATGGCTTCTAAACCTTTCACCGGTCCTCTGCCGTCCACCAAATTCTGCTCCATGGCTTCTAAACCTTTCACCGGCCCTCTGCCGTCCACCAAATTCTGCTCCATGGCTTCTAAACCTTTCACCGGCCCTCTGCCGTCCACCAAATTCTGCTCCATGGCTTCTAAACCTTTCACCGGCCCTCTGCCGTCCACCAAATTCTACTCCATGGCTTCTAAACCTTTCACCGGCCCTCTGCCGTCCACCAAATTCTGCTCCATGGCTTCTAAACCTTTCACCGGCCCTCTGCCGTCCACCAAATTCTGCTCCATGGCTTCTAAACCTTTCACCGGTCCTCTGCCGTCCACCAAATTCTGCTCCATGGCTTCTAAACCTTTCACCGGCCCTCTGCCGTCCACCAAATTCTGCTCCATGGCTTCTAAACCTTTCACCGGCCCTCTGCCGTCCACCAAATTCTGCTCCATGGCTTCTAAACCTTTCACCGGCCCTCTGCCGTCCACCAAATTCTACTCCATGGCTTCTAAACCTTTCACCGGCCCTCTGCCGTCCACCAAATTCTGCTCCATGGCTTCTAAACCTTTCACCGGCCCTCTGCCGTCCACCAAATTCTGCTCCATGGCTTCTAAACCTTTCACCGGCCCTCTGCCGTCCACCAAATTCTGCTCCATGGCTTCTAAACCTTTCACCGGCCCTCTGCCGTCCACCAAATTCTGCTCCATGGCTTCTAAACCTTTCACCGGCCCTCTGCCGTCCACCAAATTCTGCTCCATGGCTTCTAAACCTTTCACCGGCCCTCTGCCGTCCACCAAATTCTGCTCCATGGCTTCTAAACCTGTCACCGGCCCTCTGCCGTCCACCAAATTCTGCTCCATGGCTTCTAAACCTTTCACCGGCCCTCTGCCGTCCACCAAATTCTGCTCCATGGCTTCTAAACCTTTCACCGGCCCTCTGCCGTCCACCAAATTCTGCTCCATGGCTTCTAAACCTTTCACCGGCCCTCTGCCGTCCACCAAATTCTGCTCCATGGCTTCTAAACCTTTCACCGGCCCTCTGCCGTCCACCAAATTCTGCTCCATGGCTTCTAAACCTTTCACCGGCCCTCTGCCGTCCACCAAATTCTGCTCCATGGCTTCTAAACCTTTCACCGGCCCTCTGCCGTCCACCAAATTCTGCTCCATGGCTTCTAAACCTTTCACCGGCCCTCTGCCGTCCACCAAATTCTGCTCCATGGCTTCTAAACCTGTCACCGGCCCTCTGCCGTCCACCAAATTCTGCTCCATGGCTTCTAAACCTTTCACCGGCCCTCTGCCGTCCACCAAATTCTGCTCCATGGCTTCTAAACCTTTCACCGGCCCTCTGCCGTCCACCAAATTCTGCTCCATGGCTTCTAAACCTTTCACCGGCCCTCTGCCGTCCACCAAATTCTGCTCCATGGCTTCTAAACCTTTCACCGGCCCGCTGCCGTCCACCAAATTCTGCTCCATGGCTTCTAAACCTTTCACCGGCCCTCTGCCGTCCACCAAATTCTGCTCCATGGCTTCTAAACCTTTCACCGGCCCTCTGCCGTCCACCAAATTCTGCTCCATGGCTTCTAAACCTTTCACCGGCCCTCTGCCGTCCACCAAATTCTGCTCCATGGCTTCTAAACCTTATATGGCTCCCTTTTAAACTATATTTAAGTTCTCAGGAGATGTATCAAGGGTCCCAACTGTAGAATGGCTAGGGGCCAGGAAAGGTCAAAGACCCAGGTCACAGGCCAACTGCACTTAGAAGCACACACCTTGCATTATACAATAGCTCCCCCTAGTGACTATTCCAGATAACAGGAATGTGGGATTGGGGCCTTGAATATGACCCGACTTGAACTCTCACTCAGAGAAGGTGCCAGTACACATGTATATCCTCTCCCAATGACTTGATTTTAGTTGTCCTCATTAGTATAGTGGTCAGTATCCCCGCCTGTCATGCGGGAGACAGGGGTTCAATTCCCCGACGGGTAGAACAAACATTTTCAAGAGCACTAGCATTAACTCTATACATGCAGCACTTTTAGGATGCTTAGTTGTCCCCATTAGTAGAGTGGTCAGTATCCCCGTCTATCACGCGGGAGACCAGGGTTCAATTCCCCGACGGGGAGAACTCAAATCTTCAAGAGCACTATCATTAAATCTATACATGCAGCACATTTAGGCTCTCTTATTTTAAACAATTAGGGACCAAATTGCACTCTTGTTTAATATAACACCTTGCTCTAGGCTCTACACATTTTTTCCTTTAAATCTTTTTCTGTTTATTTCCTTCACAAGCTATCTCTTCCCCCCCCCCCCGCCCCCTTTTTTCCTATGAGTGAACAGAAGTATTGGGGACAGACTAAATACCATCCCTGTGCCCATGTCCACTCCAACACTTACTTAGTGTTGGGGAACAGTCCCCTAACCTAACCCTAACCCTAACCCTAACCCTAACCCTAACCCTAACCGTCCACCAAATTCTGCTCCATGGCTTCTAAACCTTTCACCGGCCCTCTGCCGTCCACCATATTCTGCTCCATGGCTTCTAAACCTTTCACCGGCCCTCTGCCGTCCACCAAATTCTGCTCCATGGCTTCTAAACCTTTCACCGGCCCTCTGCCGTCCACCAAATTCTGCTCCATGGCTTCTAAACCTTTCACCGGCCCTCTGCCGTCCACCAAATTCTGCTCCATGGCTTCTAAACCTGTCACCGGCCCTCTGCCGTCCACCAAATTCTGCTCCATGGCTTCTAAACCTTTCACCGGCCCTCTGCCGTCCACCAAATTCTGCTCCATGGCTTCTAAACCTTTCACCGGCCCTCTGCCGTCCACCAAATTCTGCTCCATGGCTTCTAAACCTGTCACCGGCCCTCTGCCGTCCACCAAATTCTGCTCCATGGCTTCTAAACCTTTCACCGGCCCTCTGCCGTCCACCAAATTCTGCTCCATGGCTTCTAAACCTTTCACCGGCCCTCTGCCGTCCACCAAATTCTGCTCCATGGCTTCTAAACCTTTCACCGGCCCTCTGCCGTCCACCAAATTCTGCTCCATGGCTTCTAAACCTTTCACCGGCCCTCTGCCGTCCACCAAATTCTGCTCCATGGCTTCTAAACCTTTCACCGGCCCTCTGCCGTCCACCAAATTCTGCTCCATGTCTTCTAAACCTTTCACCGGCCCTCTGCCGTCCACCAAATTCTGCTCCATGGCTTCTAAACCTTTCACCGGCCCTCTGCCGTCCACCAAATTCTGCTCCATGGCTTCTAAACCTTTCACCGGCCCTCTGCCGTCCACCAAATTCTGCTCCATGGCTTCTAAACCTTTCACCGGCCCTCTGCCGTCCACCAAATTCTGCTCCATGGCTTCTAAACCTTTCACCGGCCCTCTGCCGTCCACCAAATTCTGCTACATGGCTTCTAAACCTGTCACCGGCCCTCTGCCGTCCACCAAATTCTGCTCCATGGCTTCTAAACCTTTCACCGGCCCTCTGCCGTCCACCAAATTCTGCTCCATGGCTTGTAAACCTTTCACCGGCCCTCTGCCGTCCACAAAATTCTGCTCCATGGCTTCTAAACCTTTCACCGGCCCTCTGCCGTCCACCAAATTCTGCTCCATGGCTTCTAAACCTTTCACCGGCCCTCTGCCGTCCACCAAATTCTGCTCCATGGCTTCTAAACCTTTCACCGGCCCTCTGCCGTCCACCAAATTCTGCTCCATGGCTTCTAAACCTTTCACCGGCCCTCTGCCGTCCACCAAATTCTGCTCCATGGCTTCTAAACCTTTCACCGGCCCTCTGCCGTCCACCAAATTCTGCTCCATGGCTTCTAAACCTTTCACCGGCCCTCTGCCGTCCACCAAATTCTGCTCCATGGCTTCTAAACCTTTCACCGGCCCTCTGCCGTCCACCAAATTCTGCTCCATGGCTTCTAAACCTTTCACCGGCCCTCTGCCGTCCACCAAATTCTGCTCCATGGCTTCTAAACCTGTCACCGGTCCTCTGCCGTCCACCAAATTCTGCTCCATGGCTTCTAAACCTTTCACCGGCCCTCTGCCGTCCACAAAATTCTGCTCCATGGCTTCTAAACCTTTCACCGGCCCTCTGCCGTCCACCAAATTCTGCTCCATGGCTTCTAAACCTTTCACCGGCCCTCTGCCGTCCACCAAATTCTGCTCCATGGCTTCTAAACCTGTCACCGGCCCTCTGCCGTCCACCAAATTCTGCTCCATGGCTTCTAAACCTTTCACCGGCCCTCTGCCGTCCACAAAATTCTGCTCCATGGCTTCTAAACCTTTCACCGGCCCTCTGCCGTCCACCAAATTCTGCTCCATGGCTTCTAAACCTTTCACCGGCCCTCTGCCGTCCACCAAATTCTGCTCCATGGCTTCTAAACCTGTCACCGGCCCTCTGCCGTCCACCAAATTCTGCTCCATGGCTTCTAAACCTTTCACCGGCCCTCTGCCGTCCACCAAATTCTGCTCCATGGCTTCTAAACCTTTCACCGGCCCTCTGCCGTCCACCAAATTCTGCTCCATGGCTTCTAAACCTTTCACCGGCCCTCTGCCGTCCACCAAATGCTGCTCCATGGCTTCTAAACCTTTCACCGGCCCTCTGCCGTCCACCAAATTCTGCTCCATGGCTTCTAAACCTTTCACCGGCCCTCTGCCGTCCACCAAATTCTGCTCCATGGCTTCTAAACCTTTCACCGGCCCTCTGCCGTCCACCAAATTCTGCTCCATGGCTTCTAAACCTTTCACCGGCCCTCTGCCGTCCACCAAATTCTGCTCCATGGCTTCTAAACCTTTCACCGGCCCTCTGCCGTCCACCAAATTCTGCTCCATGGCTTCTAAACCTTTCACCGGCCCTCTGCCGTCCACCAAATTCTGCTCCATGGCTTCTAAACCTTTCACCGGCCCTCTGCCGTCCACCAAATTCTGCTCCATGGCTTCTAAACCTTTCACCGGCCCTCTGCCGTCCACCAAATTCTGCTACATGGCTTCTAAACCTGTCACCGGCCCTCTGCCGTCCACCAAATTCTGCTCCATGGCTTCTAAACCTTTCACCGGCCCTCTGCCGTCCACCAAATTCTGCTCCATGGCTTGTAAACCTTTCACCGGCCCTCTGCCGTCCACAAAATTCTGCTCCATGGCTTCTAAACCTTTCACCGGCCCTCTGCCGTCCACCAAATTCTGCTCCATGGCTTCTAAACCTTTCACCGGCCCTCTGCCGTCCACCAAATTCTGCTCCATGGCTTCTAAACCTTTCACCGGCCCTCTGCCGTCCACCAAATTCTGCTCCATGGCTTCTAAACCTTTCACCGGCCCTCTGCCGTCCACCAAATTCTGCTCCATGGCTTCTAAACCTTTCACCAGCCCTCTGCCGTCCACCAAATTCTGCTCCATGGCTTCTAAACCTTTCACCGGCCCTCTGCCGTCCACCAAATTCTGCTCCATGGCTTCTAAACCTTTCACCGGCCCTCTGCCGTCCACCAAATTCTGCTCCATGGCTTCTAAACCTGTCACCGGCCCTCTGCCGTCCACCAAATTCTGCTCCATGGCTTCTAAACCTTTCACCGGCCCTCTGCCGTCCACAAAATTCTGCTCCATGGCTTCTAAACCTTTCACCGGCCCTCTGCCGTCCACCAAATTCTGCTCCATGGCTTCTAAACCTTTCACCGGCCCTCTGCCGTCCACCAAATTCTGCTCCATGGCTTCTAAACCTGTCACCGGCCCTCTGCCGTCCACCAAATTCTGCTCCATGGCTTCTAAACCTTTCACCGGCCCTCTGCCGTCCACAAAATTCTGCTCCATGGCTTCTAAACCTTTCACCGGCCCTCTGCCGTCCACCAAATTCTGCTCCATGGCTTCTAAACCTTTCACCGGCCCTCTGCCGTCCACCAAATTCTGCTCCATGGCTTCTAAACCTGTCACCGGCCCTCTGCCGTCCACCAAATTCTGCTCCATGGCTTCTAAACCTTTCACCGGCCCTCTGCCGTCCACCAAATTCTGCTCCATGGCTTCTAAACCTTTCACCGGCCCTCTGCCGTCCACCAAATTCTGCTCCATGGCTTCTAAACCTTTCACCGGCCCTCTGCCGTCCACCAAATTCTGCTCCATGGCTTCTAAACCTTTCACCGGCCCTCTGCCGTCCACCAAATTCTGCTCCATGGCTTCTAAACCTTTCACCGGCCCTCTGCCGTCCACCAAATTCTGCTCCATGGCTTCTAAACCTTTCACCGGCCCTCTGCCGTCCACCAAATTCTGCTCCATGGCTTCTAAACCTTTCACCGGCCCTCTGCCGTCCACCAAATTCTGCTCCATGGCTTCTAAACCTTTCACCGGCCCTCTGCCGTCCACCAATTTCTGCTCCATGGCTTCTAAACCTTTCACCTGCCCTCTGCCGTCCACCAAATTCTGCTCCATGGCTTCTCAAACCTTTCACCGGCCTTCTGCCGTCCACCAAATTCTGCTCCATGGCTTCTAAACCTTATATGGCTCCCTTTTAAACTATATTTAAGTTCTCAGGAGATGTATCAAGGGTCCCAACTGTAGAATGGTTAGGGGCCAGGAAAGGTCAAAGACCCAGGTCACAGGCCAACTGCACTTAAAAGCACAGACCTTGCATTATACAATAGCTCCCCCTAGTGACTATTCCAGATAACAGGAATGTGGGATTGGGGCCTTGAATATGACCCGACTTGAACTCTCACTCAGAGAAGGTGCCATTACACATGTATATCCTCTCCCAATGACTTGATTTCAGTTGTCCTCATTAGTATAGTGGTCAGTATCCCCGCCTGTCACGCGGGGGCCAGCCGTGTATAGGTGTAACAGACTGACAGCCAATGAAATGGGGTGCATTTGTCACGCTGTCCAAGGAGCTGAACTGCTCTCGTGCAGCCGTGTTCGAATCCCGGTCGGGGCAAAAGCCTGTCATACATTATCAAAGATAAACAGCTATGTTGAATCAATAAACATGAATATCACTAAATAAACATGAATATTGCACAGATTTAGATTATAATAGTAAAGCTATTATAATAGTTCAATGGTTGTGATGGCAAAGTTCGTGTCAGGTTCCTTACTGTATATTTGCATATCGTATGTCACAAATGTAACAGTACTATATACCTGTATGTCATGTATGTCCTTGTCATAAATGTCATGTATGTCATAAATGTCACTATGAATTGAAAATGGGGGACCCTGATGTAAACAAGACAAATGTCTTTCTCTGCTCTGCATCCCCTTAAACATTTTGTGTATTGAGCCGTACTGTATTGTACCCATTCTGCAATCTGTTAAATAAAGTTTTCATTCATTAATTCTGTCCCCGTCTCTCCTTGTTGCACATATTTAGATTATCATTAGATTGTAGCGGCAGAGGTTTTTGTCAACTTAAATCATGTTTCTTAATTTATGCACAGGAGGACTGTGTGTGGATGACCACAGGCCTGTGGTCCCCAACACCTCTGGGGTCAAACACCATCTCCTCAGTCTTCTTAACATTTAAAACCAGACAGTTATTGTCGCACCAGTTTACAAACCACTGGATTTCCAAATAATAGTCAGCTAGGTCACTGTCATTCTTAATTAGAGCTAAAATGGCAGCGTCATCAGGAAATGTTCATATCATATCTGGTGAATTACCTAGCTCATGGAAGTCGGCCATGGTTCTCCCCTTGTTAAAGGGCGGAGACCCCTCTGACCTAAATAATTATCGCCCTATTTCCAGATTGTCTGTAATGGCCAAAGTCTTTGAATCGCTTGTAAACAAACTGAAAGAGTTTCTAGCTGACCATAATATTCTTAACAAGTCTCAGTCAGGCTTCAGATCCATAGTACTTCAGCGACTATGCTAGTCTCAAATGACATAATTGAAGCACTAGACAAGAAAAAACACTGTGCAGCATTGTTTGTTGATCTGTCTAAAGCGTTTGACTCTGTGGATCACGCATTACTGCAGAGGCTTGGCTGCATATAGGTCTTGGTAAAACGGCTTTGAGCTGGTTTAAAAACTATCTATCTGAAAGAACTGTGTCTCAGTAATAATAATAATAATAACTTTATTTGTATAGCACCTTTCATACAGGGGATTGCAGTTCAAAGTGCTTTACATCAGTAAGAAATAAAACATAAAATCAGTGTAAAACAAGCAGCAAGAGCAAAGCATAAAGTGGGATAAAATAATGCAGATATATTAATCAATTCATATCAGAACCTCACGTTCCAATATGCTTCTGTAATCTGTTACAAAACATGATAAGGTTATAGTATGCACCCAGCAGATAGTGGGGCGTAAAGATAAAAGTAGAAATAAGTCAAATGAGCAGACATATAAAATCACAGTTTTTCACATTAGGATCTAACATCCTTTAGGGCCACCTTGTTTATGGTTTGATTCAGTTTTAGTAGAATGTAAAATACATGAATGATGAAATGAGCACATAAAGTGCAGACATACTATAAAATCCTCTGATATATAAAATAAAGGAGAATAAAGACATCCCTCCAGGCCTCCAACTCCCTCTGAAAAAACTCTGTCTCAACAAAGTCCTGGAATGGCATCCTGGGATTGGTGAGTCCTTCTGCTGCATAGGTCTGGAAGACCTTAGTGGAGCAGTAGAAGTACAGTATCTCACCGCTCCAGTCTGATAAAAAAAAAAGTGGATGGTGGAGCCATCTCTGAGGAACCGGGACTTTGGCTGACCACAGGCGAGGCAGTTGTGTGTCCTCTTGTCTTGGGGAGCCGCTGTTGTTGTTGCTGCTGCTGCTGCTTCTCCAGCATCTCACTGAATGAATGAATGAAAACTTTATTTAACAGATTGCAGAATGGGTACAATACAGTACGGCTCAATACACACAATTGTTAAGGGGATGCAGACCAGAGAAAGACGTTTGTCTTGTTTACATCAGGGTCCCCTATTTTCAATTCATAGTGACATTTATGACACACACAACATACATGACATCATGACATTTATGACATAGGGACATACATGACATACAGGTATATAGTACTGTTACATTTGTGACATATACGATATGCAAATATACAGTACTGTTACCCATAGATCCTAACTATTATAATAGTTCAATGGTTGTGATGGCAAAGTTTGCGTCAGGTTCCTTACTGTATATGTGCATATCGTATGTCACGTAACAGTACTATTGTTTCTGGCTTAAAGGCCAACCTTCATGTTGTATTTTTGTTCAATAAACAATGTGGACTAAACCTTCAACAATACACAGAAGGTTAACCCTTTCACTGCCACACGACAGCCGGTTAACCCTGTAAACCTTCTAGTCCCAAAACATTCTGTGACTAATTCAGTGCAGATTGTAATGTATTGTCATCATGCAGCACAAGTACAGTACAACTAAAAGAGGTTTGGCATCCAACCAGAGTGACTATGTAGCAGTAACGTGAAATAGTAATATACACTGTACAGGTGGTTAAACTGGGTATAACATATATAAATTAGTACTATGAGTACTACATGTATGTACAGAGTTGTAGTATTAATATGTACAGTGATACAGGTATAAAGACACTATGGTATAAGTCATACTGGCCAGCAGTGTAACTAGTAAGAGTAGGTAAGAGATATGTACAGATTTAGATATAGTATTAATATGTACAGTGATACAGGTATAAAGACACTATGGTAGTAAGTCATACTGGCCAGCAGTGTAACTAGTAAGAGTAGGTAAGAGATATGTACAGATATAGATATAGTATTAATATGTACAGTGATACAGGTATAAAGACACTATGGTAGTAAGTCATACTGGCCAGCAGTGTAACTAGTAAGAGTAGGTAAGAGATATGTACAGATATAGATATAGTATTAATATGTACAGTGATACAGGTATAAAGACACTATGGTAGTAAGTCATTCTGACCAGCAGTGTAACTAGTAAGAGTAGGTAAGAGATATACAGATTTAGATATAGTATTAATATGTACAGTGATACAGGTATAAAGACACTATGGTAGTAAGTCATTCTGACCAGCAGTGTAACTAGTAAGAGTAGGTAAGAGATATGTACAGATATATATATAATTATATACCAATGATGTAAACTACCCATAATTGATCAGTAGGGTTTAACCTGGAGGTTGGGCTTTAAACATCTAGCCCAGGGACTACAACTGAAAACTAGCAACCCTGCTAATGTTGGCATATTTACAGTTTTTAATTTGTATTCATTTATAAATGTATAACTGTTGATTGATATGCACTGTCCCTGATCAAATAAACGGAGTAAAAAATAAAAGCATAGCAGATAGATAGTGAGATAGATAGATAGGACACAATGTATTATCGTTAAGATCTGCTGTGCAGAAACAAAACACGACTCAGTCAGCTTCACCGAGTACATCCAACTGTTGAAACTGCCAACACAAACGCTAAAAAACAGTTTAACCTATTGGTAAACAAACGTATTGTTGAAAATATACAATATGACTGCTGTTGTGACATTGTTGGGATCTTATACTGTAGTTTACATTTGAGAAAAAACAAACTCAGTCACTCGGTACAAACCCAATAACCTATTGGTAAACAAACGTATTGTTGAAAATATACAATATGACTGCTGTTGTGACAGTGTTTAGGAATCGGATCTTATTTAGTAGTTTAAACTCACCTTCAAACTTTAACAGGTTGAATGAAAAACGCTACTTTCTCCAGCTCTGCCAAACGGATCTCTTCTTCTGTTCTTTTTCTCCTAAATGTGGATACAGCAGCGCAGCATCCACAAACTCGCAACAGCGCCACATATGGCCAAAATAATACATGGTTTTGTAAACAGGGAGTGGATGGTCGTTAAGGGAATGGAGCGTTGTTAAGAGCGAGTGAATGGACGTTAAGGCCAACTACTCCAGGGTGCCGCGCGGGGGCCAGCCGTGTATAGGTGTAACAGACTGACAGCCAATGAAATGGGGTGCATTTGTCATGCTGTCCAAGGAGCTGAACTGCTCTCGTGCAGCCGTGTTCGAATCCCGGTCGGGGCAAAAGCCTGTCATACATTATCAAAGATAAACAGCTATGTTGAATCAATAAACATGAATATCACTAAATAAACATGAATATTGCACAGATTTAGATTATAATAGTAAAGCTATTATAATAGTTCAATGGTTGTGATGGCAAAGTTCGTGTCAGGTTCCTTACTGTATATTTGCATATCGTATGTCACAAATGTAACAGTACTATATACCTGTATGTCATGTATGTCCTTGTCATAAATGTCATGTATGTCATAAATGTCACTATGAATTGAAAATGGGGGACCCTGATGTAAACAAGACAAATGTCTTTCTCTGCTCTGCATCCCCTTAAACATTTTGTGTATTGAGCCGTACTGTATTGTACCCATTCTGCAATCTGTTAAATAAAGTTTTCATTCATTAATTCTGTCCCCGTCTCTCCTTGTTGCACATATTTAGATTATCATTAGATTGTAGCGGCAGAGGTTTTTGTCAACTTAAATCATGTTTCTTAATTTATGCACAGGAGGACTGTGTGTGGATGACCACAGGCCTGTGGTCCCCAACACCTCTGGGGTCAAACACCATCTCCTCAGTCTTCTTAACATTTAAAACCAGACAGTTATTGTCGCACCAGTTTACAAACCACTGGATTTCCAAATAATAGTCAGCTAGGTCACTGTCATTCTTAATTAGAGCTAAAATGGCAGCGTCATCAGGAAATGTTCATATCATATCTGGTGAATTACCTAGCTCATGGAAGTCGGCCATGGTTCTCCCCTTGTTAAAGGGCGGAGACCCCTCTGACCTAAATAATTATCGCCCTATTTCCAGATTGTCTGTAATGGCCAAAGTCTTTGAATCGCTTGTAAACAAACTGAAAGAGTTTCTAGCTGACCATAATATTCTTAACAAGTCTCAGTCAGGCTTCAGATCCATAGTACTTCAGCGACTATGCTAGTCTCAAATGACATAATTGAAGCACTAGACAAGAAAAAACACTGTGCAGCATTGTTTGTTGATCTGTCTAAAGCGTTTGACTCTGTGGATCACGCATTACTGCAGAGGCTTGGCTGCATATAGGTCTTGGTAAAACGGCTTTGAGCTGGTTTAAAAACTATCTATCTGAAAGAACTGTGTCTCAGTAATAATAATAATAATAACTTTATTTGTATAGCACCTTTCATACAGGGGATTGCAGTTCAAAGTGCTTTACATCAGTAAGAAATAAAACATAAAATCAGTGTAAAACAAGCAGCAAGAGCAAAGCATAAAGTGAGATAAAATAATGCAGATATATTAATCAATTCATATCAGAACCTCACGTTCCAATATGCTTCTGTAATCTGTTACAAAACATGATAAGGTTATAGTATGCACCCAGCAGATAGTGGGGCGTAAAGATAAAAGTAGAAATAAGTCAAATGAGCAGACATATAAAATCACAGTTTTTCACATTAGGATCTAACATCCTTTAGGGCCACCTTGTTTATGGTTTGATTCAGTTTTAGTAGAATGTAAAATACATGAATGATGAAATGAGCACATAAAGTGCAGACATACTATAAAATCCTCTGATATATAAAATAAAGGAGAATAAAGACATCCCTCCAGGCCTCCAACTCCCTCTGAAAAAACTCTGTCTCAACAAAGTCCTGGAATGGCATCCTGGGATTGGTGAGTCCTTCTGCTGCATAGGTCTGGAAGACCTTAGTGGAGCAGTAGAAGTACAGTATCTCACCGCTCCAGTCTGATAAAAAAAAAAGTGGATGGTGGAGCCATCTCTGAGGAACCGGGACTTTGGCTGACCAGTTGTGTGTCCTCTTGGGGAGCCGCTGTTGTTGTTTCTGCTGCTTCTCCAGCATCTCACTGAATGAATGAATGAAAACTTTATTTAACAGATTGCAGAATGGGTACAATACAGTACGGCTCAATACACACAATTGTTAAGGGGATGCTGACCAGAGAAAGACGTTTGTCTTGTTTACATCAGGGTCCCCTATTTTCAATTCATAGTGACATTTATGACACACACAACATACATGACATCATGACATTTATGACATAGGGACATACATGACATACAGGTATATAGTACTGTTACATTTGTGACATATACGATATGCAAATATACAGTACTGTTACCCATAGATCCTAACTATTATAATAGTTCAATGGTTGTGATGGCAAAGTTTGCGTCAGGTTCCTTACTGTATATTTGCATATCGTATGTCACAAATGTAACAGTACTATTGTTTCTGGCTTAAAGGCCAACCTTCATATTGTATTTTTGTTCAATAAACAATGTGGACTAAACCTTCAACAATACACAGAAGGTTAACCCTTTCACTGCCACACAACAGCCGGTTAACCCTGTAAACCTTCTAGTCCCAAAACATTCTGTGACTAATTCAGTGCAGATTGTAATGTATTGTCATCATGCAGCACAAGTACAGTACAACTAAAAGAGGTTTGGCATCCAACCAGAGTGACTATGTAGCAGTAACGTGAAATAGTAATATACACTGTACAGGTGGTTAAACTGGGTATAACATATATAAATTAGTACTATGAGTACTACATGTATGTACAGAGTTGTAGTATTAATATGTACAGTGATACAGGTATAAAGACACTATGGTATAAGTCATACTGGCCAGCAGTGTAACTAGTAAGAGTAGGTAAGAGATATGTACAGATTTAGATATAGTATTAATATGTACAGTGATACAGGTATAAAGACACTATGGTAGTAAGTCATACTGGCCAGCAGTGTAACTAGTAAGAGTAGGTAAGAGATATGTACAGAAAAAACGAACTCAGTCACTCGGTAAATCAATTCAATTGGAGTCTCTTTAAACAGCGGCAACACAAACCTATTGGTAAACAAACGTATTGTTGAAAATATACAATATGACTGCTGTTGTGACAGTGTTTAGGAATCGGATCTTATTTAGTAGTTTAAACTCACCTTCAAACATTAACAGGTTGAAAAACGCTACTTTCTCCAGCTCTGCTCTTCTTCTGTTCTTCTTCTCCTAAATGTGGATACAGCGCAGCATCCACAAACTCGCAACAGCGCCACTAGTGGCCAAAATAATACATGGTTTTGTAAACAGGGAGTGGATGGAAGTTAAGGGAAGGATCGTCGTTAAGACACACGAGTGAATGGACGTTAAGGCCAACTACTCCAGGGTGCCGCGCGGGAGACCGGGGTTCAATTCCCCGACGGGGAGAACTCAAATTTTCAAGAGCACTAGCATTAACTCTATACATGCAGCACTTTTAGGATGCTTAGTTGTCCCCATTAGTACAGTGGTCAGTATCCCCGCCTATCACGCGGGAGACCAGGGTTCAATTCCCCGACGGGGAGAACTCAAATCTTCAAGAGCACTATCATTAACTCTATACATGCAGCACTTTTAGGCTCTCTTATTTTAAACAATTAGGGACCAAATTGCACTCTTGTTTAATATAACACCTTGCTCTAGGCTCTACACATTTTTTCCTTTAAATCTTTTTCTGTTTATTTCCTTCACAAGCTATCTCTTCCCCCCCCCCACCCCGCCCCCTTTTTTCCTATGAGTGAACAGAAGTATTGGGGACAGACTAAATACCATCCCTGTGCCCGTGCCCACTCCAACACTTACTTAGTGTTGGGGAACAGTCCCCTAACCTAACCCTAACCCTAACCCTAACCCTAACCCTAACCCTAACCCTAACCCTAACCCTAACCGTCCACCAAATTCTGCTCCATGGCTTCTAAACCTTTCACCGGCCCTCTGCCGTCCACCAAATTCTGCTCCATGGCTTCTAAACCTTTCACCGGCCCTCTGCCGTCCACCAAATTCTGCTCCATGGCTTCTAAACCTTTCACCGGCCCTCTGCCGTCCACCAAATTCTGCTCCATGGCTTCTAAACCTTTCACCGGCCCTCTGCCGTCCACCAAATTCTGCTCCATGGCTTCTAAACCTTTCACCGGCCCTCTGCCGTCCACCAAATTCTGCTCCATGGCTTCTAAACCTTTCACCGGCCCTCTGCCGTCCACCAAATTCTGCTCCATGGCTTCTAAACCTTTCACCGGCCCTCTGCCGTCCACCAAATTCTGCTTCATGGCTTCTAAACCTTTCACCGGCCCTCTGCCGTCCACCAAATTCTGCTCCATGGCTTCTAAACCTTTCACCGGCCCGCTGCCGTCCACCAAATTCTGCTCCATGGCTTCTAAACCTTTCACCGGCCCTCTGCCGTCCACCAAATTCTGCTCCATGGCTTCTAAACCTTTCACCGGCCCTCTGCCGTCCACCAAATTCTGCTCCATGGCTTCTAAACCTTTCACCGGCCCTCTGCCGTCCACCAAATTCTGCTCCATGGCTTCTAAACCTTTCACCGGCCCTCTGCCGTCCACCAAATTCTGCTCCATGGCTTCTAAACCTTTCACCGGCCCTCTGCCGTCCACCAAATTCTGCTCCATGGCTTCTAAACCTTTCACCGGCCCTCTGCCGTCCACCAAATTCTGCTCCATGGCTTCTAAACCTTTCACCGGCCCGCTGCCGTCCACCAAATTCTGCTCCATGGCTTCTAAACCTTTCACCGGCCCTCTGCCGTCCACCAAATTCTGCTCCATGGCTTCTAAACCTTTCACCGGCCCTCTGCCGTCCACCAAATTCTGCTCCATGGCTTCTAAACCTGTCACCGGCCCTCTGCCGTCCACCAAATTCTGCTCCATGGCTTCTAAACCTGTCACCGGCCCTCTGCCGTCCACCAAATTCTGCTCCATGGCTTCTAAACCTGTCACCGGCCCTCTGCCGTCCACCAAATTCTGCTCCATGGCTTCTAAACCTTTCACCGGCCCTCTGCCGTCCACCAAATTCTGCTCCATGGCTTCTAAACCTTTCACCGGCCCTCTGCCGTCCACCAAATTCTGCTCCATGGCTTCTAAACCTTTCACCGGCCCTCTGCCGTCCACCAAATTCTGCTCCATGGCTTCTAAACCTTTCACCGGCCCTCTGCCGTCCACCAAATTCTGCTCCATGGCTTCTAAACCTTTCACCGGCCCTCTGCCGTCCACCAAATTCTGCTCCATGGCTTCTAAACCTTTCACCGGCCCTCTGCCGTCCACCAAATTCTGCTCCATGGCTTCTAAACCTTTCACCGGCCCTCTGCCGTCCACCAAATTCTGCTCTATGGCTTCTAAAGCTTTCACCGGCCCTCTGCCGTCCACCAAATTCTGCTCCATGGCTTCTAAACCTTTCACCGGCCCTCTGCCGTCCACCAAATTCTGCTCCATGGCTTCTAAACCTTTCACCGGCCCTCTGCCGTCCACCAAATTCTGCTCCATGGCTTCTAAACCTTTCACCGGCCCTCTGCCGTCCACCAAATTCTGCTCCATGGCTTCTAAACCTGTCACCGGCCCTCTGCCGTCCACCAAATTCTGCTCCATGGCTTCTAAACCTGTCACCGGCCCTCTGCCGTCCACCAAATTCTGCTCCATGGCTTCTAAACCTTTCACCGGCCCTCTGCCGTCCACCAAATTCGGCTCCATGGCTTCTAAACCTTTCACCGGCCCTCTGCCGTCCACCAAATTCTGCTCCATGGCTTCTAAACCTTTCACCGGCCCTCTGCCGTCCACCAAATTCTGCTCCATGGCTTCTAAACCTTATATGGCTCCCTTTTAAACTATATTTAAGTTCTCAGGAGATGTATCAAGGGTCCCAACTGTAGAATGGCTAGGGGCCAGGAAAGGTCAAAGACCCAGGTCACAGGCCAACTGCACTTAAAAGCACAGACCTTGCATTATACAATAGCTCCCCCTAGTGACTATTCCAGATAACAGGAATGTGGGATTGGGGCCTTGAATATGACCCGACTTGAACTCTCACTCAGAGAAGGTGCCAGTACACATGTACATCCTCTCCCAATGACTTGATTTAAGTTGTCCTCATTAGTATAGTGGTCAGTATCCCTGCCTGTCACGCGGGAGACCGGGGTTCAATTCCCTGACGGGGAGAACTCAAATTTTCAAGAGCACTAGCATTAACTCTATACATGCAGCACTTTTAGGATGCTTAGTTGTCCCCATTAGTACAGTGGTCAGTATCCCCGCCTATCACACGGGAGACCAGGGTTCAATTCCCCGACGGGGAGAACTCAAATCTTCAAGAGCACTATCATTAACTCTATACATGCAGCACTTTTAGGCTCTCTTATTTTAAACAATTAGGGACCAAATTGCACTCTTGTTTAATATAACACCTTGCTCTAGGCTCTACACATTTTTTCCTTTAAATCTTTTTCTTTTTATTTCCTTCACAAGCTATCTCTTCCCCCCCCCCCCCCCGCCCACTTTTTTCCTATGAGTGAACAGAAGTATTGGGGACAGACTAAATACCATCCCTGTGCCCATGTCCACTCCAACACTTACTTAGTGTTGGGGAACAGTCCCCTAACCTAACCCTAACCCTAACCCTAACCCTAACCCTAACCCTAACCCTAACCCTAACCGTCCACCAAATTCTGCTCCATGGCTTCTAAACCTTTCACCGGCCCTCTGCCGTCCACCAAATTCTGCTCCATGGCTTCTAAACCTTTCACCGGCCCTCTGCCGTCCACCAAATTCTGCTCCATGGCTTCTAAACCTTTCACCGGCCCTCTGCCGTCCACCAAATTCTGCTCCATGGCTTCTAAACCTTTCACCAGCCCTCTGCCGTCCACCAAATTCTGCTCCATGGCTTCTAAACCTTTCAACGGCCCTCTGCCGTCCACCAAATTCTGCTCCATGGCTTCTAAACCTTTCACCGGCCCTCTGCCGTCCACCAAATTCTGCTCCATGGCTTCTAAACCTTTCACCGGCCCTCTGCCGTCCACCAAATTCTGCTCCATGGCTTCTAAACCTTTCACCGGCCCTCTGCCGTCCACCAAATTCTGCTCCATGGCTTCTAAACCTTTCACCGGCCCTCTGCCGTCCACCAAATTCTGCTCCATGGCTTCTAAACCTTTCACCGGCCCTCTGCCGTCCACCAAATTCTGCTCCATGGCTTCTAAACCTTTCACCGGCCCGCTGCCGTCCACCAAATTCTGCTCCATGGCTTCTAAACCTTTCACCGGCCCTCTGCCGTCCACCAAATTCTGCTCCATGGCTTCTAAACCTTTCACCGGCCCTCTGCCGTCCACCAAATTCTGCTCCATGGCTTCTAAACCTTTCACCGGCCCTCTGCCGTCCACCAAATTCTGCTCCATGGCTTCTAAACCTTTCACCGGCCCTCTGCCGTCCACCAAATTCTGCTCCATGGCTTCTAAACCTTTCACCGGCCCTCTGCCGTCCACCAAATTCTGCTCCATGGCTTCTAAACCTGTCACCGGCCCTCTGCCGTCCACCAAATTCTGCTCCATGGCTTCTAAACCTGTCACCGGCCCTCTGCCGTCCACCAAATTCTGCTCCATGGCTTCTAAACCTGTCACCGGCCCTCTGCCGTCCACCAAATTCTGCTCCATGGCTTCTAAACCTTTCACCGGCCCTCTGCCGTCCACCAAATTCTGCTCCATGGCTTCTAAACCTTTCACCGGCCCTCTGCCGTCCACCAAATTCTGCTCCATGGCTTCTAAACCTTTCACCGGCCCTCTGCCGTCCACCAAATTCTGCTCCATGGCTTCTAAACCTTTCACCGGCCCTCTGCCGTCCACCAAATTCTGCTCCATGGCTTCTAAACCTTTCACCGGCCCTCTGCCGTCCACCAAATTCTGCTCCATGGCTTCTAAACCTTTCACCGGCCCTCTGCCGTCCACCAAATTCTGCTCCATGGCTTCTAAAGCTTTCACCGGCCCTCTGCCGTCCACCAAATTCTGCTCCATGGCTTCTAAACCTTTCACCGGCCCTCTGCCGTCCACCAAATTCTGCTCCATGGCTTCTAAACCTTTCACCGGCCCTCTGCCGTCCACCAAATTCTGCTCCATGGCTTCTAAACCTGTCACCGGCCCTCTGCCGTCCACCAAATTCTGCTCCATGGCTTCTAAACCTGTCACCGGCCCTCTGCCGTCCACCAAATTCTGCTCCATGGCTTCTAAACCTTTCACCGGCCCTCTGCCGTCCACCAAATTCTGCTCCATGGCTTCTAAACCTTTCACCGGCCCTCTGCCGTCCACCAAATTCTGCTCCATGGCTTCTAAACCTTTCACCGGCCCTCTGCCGTCCACCAAATTCTGCTCCATGGCTTCTAAACCTTTCACCGGCCCTCTGCCGTCCACCAAATTCTGCTCCATGGCTTCTAAAGCTTTCACCGGCCCTCTGCCGTCCACCAAATTCTGCTCCATGGCTTCTAAACCTTTCACCGGCCCTCTGCCGTCCACCAAATTCTGCTCCATGGCTTCTAAACCTTTCACCGGCCCTCTGCCGTCCACCAAATTCTGCTCCATGGCTTCTAAACCTGTCACCGGCCCTCTGCCGTCCACCAAATTCTGCTCCATGGCTTCTAAACCTGTCACCGGCCCTCTGCCGTCCACCAAATTCTGCTCCATGGCTTCTAAACCTTTCACCGGCCCTCTGCCGTCCACCAAATTCTGCTCCATGGCTTCTAAACCTTTCACCGGCCCTCTGCCGTCCACCAAATTCTGCTCCATGGCTTCTAAACCTTTCACCGGCCCTCTGCCGTCCACCAAATTCTGCTCCATGGCTTCTAAACCTTATATGGCTCCCTTTTAAACTATATTTAAGTTCTCAGGAGATGTATCAAGGGTCCCAACTGTAGAATGGCTAGGGGCCAGGAAAGGTCAAAGACCCAGGTCACAGGCCAACTGCACTTAAAAGCACAGACCTTGCATTATACAATAGCTCCCCCTAGTGACTATTCCAGATAACAGGAATGTGGGATTGGGGCCTTGAATATGACCCGACTTGAACTCTCACTCAGAGAAGGTGCCAGTACACATGTACATCCTCTCCCAATGACATGATTTAAGTTGTCCTCATTAGTATAGTGGTCAGTATCCCTGCCTGTCACGCGGGAGACCGGGGTTCAATTCCCTGACGGGGAGAACTCAAATTTTCAAGAGCACTAGCATTAACTCTATACATGCAGCACTTTTAGGATGCTTAGTTGTCCCCATTAGTACAGTGGTCAGTATCCCCGCCTATCACGCGGGAGACCAGGGTTCAATTCCCCGACGGGGAGAACTCAAATCTTCAAGAGCACTATCATTAACTCTATACATGCAGCACTTTTAGGCTCTCTTATTTTAAACAATTAGGGACCAAATTGCACTCTTGTTTAATATAACACCTTGCTCTAGGCTCTACACATTTTTTCCTTTAAATCTTTTTCTGTTTATTTCCTTCACAAGCTATCTCTTCCCCCCCCCCCCCCGCCCACTTTTTTCCTATGAGTGAACAGAAGTATTGGGGACAGACTAAATACCATCCCTGTGCCCGTGCCCACTCCAACACTTACTTAGTGTTGGGGAACAGTCCCCTAACCTAACCCTAACCCTAACCCTAACCCTAACCCTAACCCTAACCGTCCACCAAATTCTGCTCCATGGCTTCTAAACCTTTCACCGGCCCTCTGCCGTCCACCAAATTCTGCTCCATGGCTTCTAAACCTTTCACCGGCCCTCTGCCGTCCACCAAATTCTGCTCCATGGCTTCTAAACCTTTCACCGGCCCTCTGCCGTCCACCAAATTCTGCTCCATGGCTTCTAAACCTTATATGGCTCCATTTTAAACTATATTTAAGTTCTCAGGAGATGTATCAAGGGTCCCAACTGTAGAATGGCTAGGGGCCAGGAAAGGTCAAAGACCCAGGTCACAGGCCAACTGCACTTAGAAGCACACACCTTGCATTATACAATAGCTCCCCCTAGTGACTATTCCAGATAACAGGAATGTGGGATTGGGGCCTTGAATATGACCCGACTTGAACTCTCACTCAGAGAAGGTGCCAGTACACATGTATATCCTCTCCCAATAACTTGATTTTAGTTGTCCTCATTAGCATAGTGGTCAGTATCCCCGCCTGTCACGCGGGAGACAGGGGTTCAATTCCCCGACGGGGAGAACTCAAATTTTCAAGAGCACTAGCATTAACTCTATACATGCAGCACTTTTAGGATGCTTAGTTGTCCCCATTAGTACAGTGGTCAGTATTCCCGTCTATCACGCGGGAGACCAGGGTTCAATTCCCTGACGGGGAGAACTCAAATCTTCAAGAGCACTATCATTAAATCTATACATGCAGCACATTTAGGCTCTCTTATTTTAAACAATTAGGGACCAAATTGCACTCTTGTTTAATATAACACCTTGCTCTAGGCTCTACACATTTTTTCCTTTAAATCTTTTTCTGTTTATTTCCTTCACAAGCTATCTCTTCCCCCCCCCCCCGCCCCATTTTTTCCTATGAGTGAACAGAAGTATTGGGGACAGACTAAATACCATCCCTGTGCCCATGTCCACTCCAACACTTACTTAGTGTTGGGGAACAGTCCCCTAACCTAACCCTAACCCTAACCCTAACCCTAACCCTAACCCTAACCCTAACCGTCCACCAAATTCTGCTCCATGGCTTCTAAACCTTTCACCGGCCCTCTGCCGTCCACCAAATTCTGCTCCATGGCTTCTAAACCTTTCACCGGCCCTCTGCCGTCCACCAAATTCTGCTCCATGGCTTCTAAACCTTTCACCGGCCCTCTGCCGTCCACCAAATTCTGCTCCATGGCTTCTAAACCTTTCACCGGTCCTCTGCCGTCCACCAAATTCTGCTCCATGGCTTCTAAACATTTCACCGGCCCTCTGCCGTCCACCAAATTCTGCTCCATGGCTTCTAAACCTTTCACCGGCCCTCTGCCGTCCACCAAATTCTGCTCCATGGCTTCTAAACCTTTCACCGGCCCTCTGCCGTCCACCAAATTCTGCTCCATGGCTTCTAAACCTTTCACCGGCCCTCTGCCGTCCACCAAATTCTGCTCCATGGCTTCTAAACCTTTCACCGGCCCTCTGCCGTCCACCAAATTCTGCTCCATGGCTTCTAAACCTTATATGGCTCCCTTTTAAACTATATTTAAGTTCTCAGGAGATGTATCAAGGGTCCCAACTGTAGAATGGCTAGGGGCCAGGAAAGGTCAAAGACCCAGGTCACAGGCCAACTGCACTTAAAAGCACAGACCTTGCATTATACAATAGCTCCCCCTAGTGACTATTCCAGATAACAGGAATGTGGGATTGGGGCCTTGAATATGACCCGACTTGAACTCTCACTCAGAGAAGGTGCCAGTACACATGTACATCCTCTCCCAATGACTTGATTTAAGTTGTCCTCATTAGTATATTGGTCAGTATCCCTGCCTGTCACGCGAGAGACCGGGGTTCAATTCCCCGACGGGGAGAACTCAAATTTTCAAGAGCACTAGCATTAACTCTATACATGCAGCACTTTTAGGATGCTTAGTTGTCCCCATTAGTACAGTGGTCAGTATCCCCGCCTATCACGCGGGAGACCAGGGTTCAATTCCCCGACGGGGAGAACTCAAATCTTCAAGAGCACTATCATTAACTCTATACATGCAGCACTTTTAGGCTCTCTTATTTTAAACAATTAGGGACCAAATTGCACTCTTGTTTAATATAACACCTTGCTCTAGGCTCTACACATTTTTTCCTTTAAATCTTTTTCTGTTTATTTCCTTCACAAGCTATCTCTTCCCCCCCCCCCACCCCGCCCCCTTTTTTCCTATGAGTGAACAGAAGTATTGGGGACAGACTAAATACCATCCCTGTGCCCGTGCCCACTCCAACACTTACTTAGTGTTGGGGAACAGTCCCCTAACCTAACCCTAACCCTAACCCTAACCCTAACCCTAACCCTAACCCTAACCGTCCACCAAATTCTGCTCCATGGCTTCTAAACCTTTCACCGGCCCTCTGCCGTCCACCAAATTCTGCTCCATGGCTTCTAAACCTTTCACCGGCCCTCTGCCGTCCACCAAATTCTGCTCCATGGCTTCTAAACCTTTCACCGGCCCTCTGCCGTCCACCAAATTCTGCTCCATGGCTTCTAAACCTTTCACCGGCCCTCTGCCGTCCACCAAATTCTGCTCCATGGCTTCTAAACCTTTCACCGGCCCTCTGCCGTCCACCAAATTCTTCTCCATGGCTTCTAAACCTTTCACCGGCCCTCTGCCGTCCACCAAATTCTGCTCCATGGCTTCTAAACCTGTCACCGGCCCTCTGCCGTCCACCAAATTCTGCTCCATGGCTTCTAAACCTTTCACCGGCCCTCTGCCGTCCACCAAATTCTGCTCCATGGCTTCTAAACCTTTCACTGGCCCTCTGCCGTCCACCAAATTCTGCTCCATGGCTTCTAAACCTTTCACCGGCCCTCTGCCGTCCACCAAATTCTGCTCCATGGCTTCTAAACCTTTCACCGGCCCTCTGCCGTCCACCAAATTCTGCTCCATGGCTTCTAAACCTTATATGGCTCCCTTTTAAACTATATTTAAGTTCTCAGGAGATGTATCAAGGGTCCCAACTGTAGAATGGCTAGGGGCCAGGAAAGGTCAAAGACCCAGGTCACAGGCCAACTGCACTTAAAAGCACAGACCTTGCATTATACAATAGCTCCCCCTAGTGACTATTCCAGATAACAGGAATGTGGGATTGGGGCCTTGAATATGACCCGACTTGAACTCTCACTCAGAGAAGGTGCCAGTACACATGTACATCCTCTCCCAATGACTTGATTTAAGTTGTCCTCATTAGTATAGTGGTCAGTATCCCTGCCTGTCACGCGGGAGACCGGGGTTCAATTCCCCGACGGGGAGAACTCAAATTTTCAAGAGCACTAGCATTAACTCTATACATGCAGCACTTTTAGGATGCTTAGTTGTCCCCATTAGTACAGTGGTCAGTATCCCCGCCTATCACGCGGGAGACCAGGGTTCAATTCCCCGACGGGGAGAACTCAAATCTTCAAGAGCACTATCATTAACTCTATACATGCAGCACTTTTAGGCTCTCTTATTTTAAACAATTAGGGACCAAATTGCACTCTTGTTTAATATAATACCTTGCTCTAGGCTCTACACATTTTTTCCTTTAAATCTTTTTCTGTTTATTTCCTTCACAAGCTATCTCTTCCCCCCCCCCCCCGCCCCCTTTTTTCCTATGAGTGAACAGAAGTATTGGGGACAGACTAAATACCATCCCTGTGCCCGTGCCCACTCCAACACTTACTTAGTGTTGGGGAACAGTCCCCTAACCTAACCCTAACCCTAACCCTAACCCTAACCGTCCACCAAATTCTGCTCCATGGCTTCTAAACCTTTCACCGGCCCTCTGCCGTCCACCAAATTCTGCTCCATGGCTTCTAAACCTTTCACCGGCCCTCTGCCGTCCACCAAATTCTGCTCCATGGCTTCTAAACCTTTCACCGGCCCTCTGCCGTCCACCAAATTCTGCTCCATGGCTTCTAAACCTTTCACCGGCCCTCTGCCGTCCACCAAATTCTGCTCCATGGCTTCTAAACCTTTCACCGGCCCTCTGCCGTCCACCAAATTCTGCTCCATGGCTTCTAAACCTTTCACCGGCCCTCTGCCGTCCACCAAATTCTGCTCCATGGCTTCTAAACCTTTCACCGGCCCTCTGCCGTCCACCAAATTCTGCTCCATGGCTTCTAAACCTTTCACCGGCCCTCTGCCGTCCACCAAATTCTGCTCCATGGCTTCTAAACCTTTCACCGGCCCGCTGCCGTCCACCAAATTCTGCTCCATGGCTTCTAAACCTTTCACCGGCCCTCTGCCGTCCACCAAATTCTGCTCCATGGCTTCTAAACCTTTCACCGGCCCTCTGCCGTCCACCAAATTCTGCTCCATGGCTTCTAAACCTGTCACCGGCCCTCTGCCGTCCACCAAATTCTGCTCCATGGCTTCTAAACCTTTCACCGGCCCTCTGCCGTCCACCAAATTCTGCTCCATGGCTTCTAAACCTTTCACCGGCCCTCTGCCGTCCACCAAATTCTGCTCCATGGCTTCTAAACCTTTCACCGGCCCTCTGCCGTCCACCAAATTCTGCTCCATGGCTTCTAAACCTTTCACCGGCCCTCTGCCGTCCACCAAATTCTGCTCCATGGCTTCTAAACCTTTCACCGGCCCTCTGCCGTCCACCAAATTCTGCTCCATGGCTTCTAAACCTTTCACCGGCCCTCTGCCGTCCACCAAATTCTGCTCCATGGCTTCTAAACCTTTCACCGGCCCTCTGCCGTCCACCAAATTCTGCTCCATGGCTTCTAAACCTTTCACCGGCCCTCTGCCGTCCACCAAATTCTGCTCCATGGCTTCTAAACCTTTCACCGGCCCTCTGCCGTCCACCAAATTCTGCTCCATGGCTTCTAAACCTTTCACCGGCCCTCTGCCGTCCACCAAATTCTGCTCCATGGCTTCTAAACCTTTCACCGGCCCTCTGCCGTCCACCAAATTCTGCTCCATGGCTTCTAAACCTTTCACCGGCCCTCTGCCGTCCACCAAATTCTGCTCCATGGCTTCTAAACCTTTCACCGGCCCTCTGCCGTCCACCAAATTCTGCTCCATGGCTTCTAAAGCTTTCACCGGCCCTCTGCCGTCCACCAAATTCTGCTCCATGGCTTCTAAACCTTTCACCGGCCCTCTGCCGTCCACCAAATTCTGCTCCATGGCTTCTAAACCTTTCACCGGCCCTCTGCCGTCCACCAAATTCTGCTCCATGGCTTCTAAACCTGTCACCGGCCCTCTGCCATCCACCAAATTCTGCTCCATGGCTTCTAAACCTGTCACCGGCCCTCTGCCGTCCACCAAATTCTGCTCCATGGCTTCTAAACCTTTCACCGGCCCTCTGCCGTCCACCAAATTCTGCTCCATGGCTTCTAAACCTTTCACCGGCCCTCTGCCGTCCACCAAATTCTGCTCCATGGCTTCTAAACCTTTCACCGGCCCTCTGCCGTCCACCAAATTCTGCTCCATGGCTTCTAAACCTTTCACCGGCCCTCTGCCGTCCACCAAATTCTGCTCCATGGCTTCTAAAGCTTTCACCGGCCCTCTGCCGTCCACCAAATTCTGCTCCATGGCTTCTAAACCTTTCACCGGCCCTCTGCCGTCCACCAAATTCTGCTCCATGGCTTCTAAACCTTTCACCGGCCCTCTGCCGTCCACCAAATTCTGCTCCATGGCTTCTAAACCTGTCACCGGCCCTCTGCCGTCTACCAAATTCTGCTCCATGGCTTCTAAACCTGTCACCGGCCCTCTGCCGTCCACCAAATTCTGCTCCATGGCTTCTAAACCTTTCACCGGCCCTCTGCCGTCCACCAAATTCTGCTCCATGGCTTCTAAACCTTTCACCGGCCCTCTGCCGTCCACCAAATTCTGCTCCATGGCTTCTAAACCTTTCACCGGCCCTCTGCCGTCCACCAAATTCTGCTCCATGGCTTCTAAACCTTATATGGCTCCCTTTTAAACTATATTTAAGTTCTCAGGAGATGTATCAAGGGTCCCAACTGTAGAATGGCTAGGGGCCAGGAAAGGTCAAAGACCCAGGTCACAGGCCAACTGCACTTAAAAGCACAGACCTTGCATTATACAATAGCTCCCCCTAGTGACTATTCCAGATAACAGGAATGTGGGATTGGGGCCTTGAATATGACCCGACTTGAACTCTCACTCAGAGAAGGTGCCAGTACACATGTACATCCTCTCCCAATGACTTGATTTAAGTTGTCCTCATTAGTATATTGGTCAGTATCCCTGCCTGTCACGCGAGAGACCGGGGTTCAATTCCCCGACGGGGAGAACTCAAATTTTCAAGAGCACTAGCATTAACTCTATACATGCAGCACTTTTAGGATGCTTAGTTGTCCCCATTAGTACAGTGGTCAGTATCCCCGCCTATCACGCGGGAGACCAGGGTTCAATTCCCCGACGGGGAGAACTCAAATCTTCAAGAGCACTATCATTAACTCTATACATGCAGCACTTTTAGGCTCTCTTATTTTAAACAATTAGGGACCAAATTGCACTCTTGTTTAATATAACACCTTGCTCTAGGCTCTACACATTTTTTCCTTTAAATCTTTTTCTGTTTATTTCCTTCACAAGCTATCTCTTCCCCCCCCCCCACCCCGCCCCCTTTTTTCCTATGAGTGAACAGAAGTATTGGGGACAGACTAAATACCATCCCTGTGCCCGTGCCCACTCCAACACTTACTTAGTGTTGGGGAACAGTCCCCTAACCTAACCCTAACCCTAACCCTAACCCTAACCCTAACCCTAACCCTAACCGTCCACCAAATTCTGCTCCATGGCTTCTAAACCTTTCACCGGCCCTCTGCCGTCCACCAAATTCTGCTCCATGGCTTCTAAACCTTTCACCGGCCCTCTGCCGTCCACCAAATTCTGCTCCATGGCTTCTAAACCTTTCACCGGCCCTCTGCCGTCCACCAAATTCTGCTCCATGGCTTCTAAACCTTTCACCGGCCCTCTGCCGTCCACCAAATTCTGCTCCATGGCTTCTAAACCTTTCACCGGCCCTCTGCCGTCCACCAAATTCTTCTCCATGGCTTCTAAACCTTTCACCGGCCCTCTGCCGTCCACCAAATTCTGCTCCATGGCTTCTAAACCTGTCACCGGCCCTCTGCCGTCCACCAAATTCTGCTCCATGGCTTCTAAACCTTTCACCGGCCCTCTGCCGTCCACCAAATTCTGCTCCATGGCTTCTAAACCTTTCACTGGCCCTCTGCCGTCCACCAAATTCTGCTCCATGGCTTCTAAACCTTTCACCGGCCCTCTGCCGTCCACCAAATTCTGCTCCATGGCTTCTAAACCTTTCACCGGCCCTCTGCCGTCCACCAAATTCTGCTCCATGGCTTCTAAACCTTATATGGCTCCCTTTTAAACTATATTTAAGTTCTCAGGAGATGTATCAAGGGTCCCAACTGTAGAATGGCTAGGGGCCAGGAAAGGTCAAAGACCCAGGTCACAGGCCAACTGCACTTAAAAGCACAGACCTTGCATTATACAATAGCTCCCCCTAGTGACTATTCCAGATAACAGGAATGTGGGATTGGGGCCTTGAATATGACCCGACTTGAACTCTCACTCAGAGAAGGTGCCAGTACACATGTACATCCTCTCCCAATGACTTGATTTAAGTTGTCCTCATTAGTATAGTGGTCAGTATCCCTGCCTGTCACGCGGGAGACCGGGGTTCAATTCCCCGACGGGGAGAACTCAAATTTTCAAGAGCACTAGCATTAACTCTATACATGCAGCACTTTTAGGATGCTTAGTTGTCCCCATTAGTACAGTGGTCAGTATCCCCGCCTATCACGCGGGAGACCAGGGTTCAATTCCCCGACGGGGAGAACTCAAATCTTCAAGAGCACTATCATTAACTCTATACATGCAGCACTTTTAGGCTCTCTTATTTTAAACAATTAGGGACCAAATTGCACTCTTGTTTAATATAATACCTTGCTCTAGGCTCTACACATTTTTTCCTTTAAATCTTTTTCTGTTTATTTCCTTCACAAGCTATCTCTTCCCCCCCCCCCCCGCCCCCTTTTTTCCTATGAGTGAACAGAAGTATTGGGGACAGACTAAATACCATCCCTGTGCCCGTGCCCACTCCAACACTTACTTAGTGTTGGGGAACAGTCCCCTAACCTAACCCTAACCCTAACCCTAACCCTAACCGTCCACCAAATTCTGCTCCATGGCTTCTAAACCTTTCACCGGCCCTCTGCCGTCCACCAAATTCTGCTCCATGGCTTCTAAACCTTTCACCGGCCCTCTGCCGTCCACCAAATTCTGCTCCATGGCTTCTAAACCTTTCACCGGCCCTCTGCCGTCCACCAAATTCTGCTCCATGGCTTCTAAACCTTTCACCGGCCCTCTGCCGTCCACCAAATTCTGCTCCATGGCTTCTAAACCTTTCACCGGCCCTCTGCCGTCCACCAAATTCTGCTCCATGGCTTCTAAACCTTTCACCGGCCCTCTGCCGTCCACCAAATTCTGCTCCATGGCTTCTAAACCTTTCACCGGCCCTCTGCCGTCCACCAAATTCTGCTCCATGGCTTCTAAACCTTTCACCGGCCCTCTGCCGTCCACCAAATTCTGCTCCATGGCTTCTAAACCTTTCACCGGCCCGCTGCCGTCCACCAAATTCTGCTCCATGGCTTCTAAACCTTTCACCGGCCCTCTGCCGTCCACCAAATTCTGCTCCATGGCTTCTAAACCTTTCACCGGCCCTCTGCCGTCCACCAAATTCTGCTCCATGGCTTCTAAACCTGTCACCGGCCCTCTGCCGTCCACCAAATTCTGCTCCATGGCTTCTAAACCTTTCACCGGCCCTCTGCCGTCCACCAAATTCTGCTCCATGGCTTCTAAACCTTTCACCGGCCCTCTGCCGTCCACCAAATTCTGCTCCATGGCTTCTAAACCTTTCACCGGCCCTCTGCCGTCCACCAAATTCTGCTCCATGGCTTCTAAACCTTTCACCGGCCCTCTGCCGTCCACCAAATTCTGCTCCATGGCTTCTAAACCTTTCACCGGCCCTCTGCCGTCCACCAAATTCTGCTCCATGGCTTCTAAACCTTTCACCGGCCCTCTGCCGTCCACCAAATTCTGCTCCATGGCTTCTAAACCTTTCACCGGCCCTCTGCCGTCCACCAAATTCTGCTCCATGGCTTCTAAACCTTTCACCGGCCCTCTGCCGTCCACCAAATTCTGCTCCATGGCTTCTAAACCTTTCACCGGCCCTCTGCCGTCCACCAAATTCTGCTCCATGGCTTCTAAACCTTTCACCGGCCCTCTGCCGTCCACCAAATTCTGCTCCATGGCTTCTAAACCTTTCACCGGCCCTCTGCCGTCCACCAAATTCTGCTCCATGGCTTCTAAACCTTTCACCGGCCCTCTGCCGTCCACCAAATTCTGCTCCATGGCTTCTAAACCTTTCACCGGCCCTCTGCCGTCCACCAAATTCTGCTCCATGGCTTCTAAAGCTTTCACCGGCCCTCTGCCGTCCACCAAATTCTGCTCCATGGCTTCTAAACCTTTCACCGGCCCTCTGCCGTCCACCAAATTCTGCTCCATGGCTTCTAAACCTTTCACCGGCCCTCTGCCGTCCACCAAATTCTGCTCCATGGCTTCTAAACCTGTCACCGGCCCTCTGCCATCCACCAAATTCTGCTCCATGGCTTCTAAACCTGTCACCGGCCCTCTGCCGTCCACCAAATTCTGCTCCATGGCTTCTAAACCTTTCACCGGCCCTCTGCCGTCCACCAAATTCTGCTCCATGGCTTCTAAACCTTTCACCGGCCCTCTGCCGTCCACCAAATTCTGCTCCATGGCTTCTAAACCTTTCACCGGCCCTCTGCCGTCCACCAAATTCTGCTCCATGGCTTCTAAACCTTTCACCGGCCCTCTGCCGTCCACCAAATTCTGCTCCATGGCTTCTAAAGCTTTCACCGGCCCTCTGCCGTCCACCAAATTCTGCTCCATGGCTTCTAAACCTTTCACCGGCCCTCTGCCGTCCACCAAATTCTGCTCCATGGCTTCTAAACCTTTCACCGGCCCTCTGCCGTCCACCAAATTCTGCTCCATGGCTTCTAAACCTGTCACCGGCCCTCTGCCGTCCACCAAATTCTGCTCCATGGCTTCTAAACCTGTCACCGGCCCTCTGCCGTCCACCAAATTCTGCTCCATGGCTTCTAAACCTTTCACCGGCCCTCTGCCGTCCACCAAATTCTGCTCCATGGCTTCTAAACCTTTCACCGGCCCTCTGCCGTCCACCAAATTCTGCTCCATGGCTTCTAAACCTTTCACCGGCCCTCTGCCGTCCACCAAATTCTGCTCCATGGCTTCTAAACCTTATATGGCTCCCTTTTAAACTATATTTAAGTTCTCAGGAGATGTATCAAGGGTCCCAACTGTAGAATGGCTAGGGGCCAGGAAAGGTCAAAGACCCAGGTCACAGGCCAACTGCACTTAAAAGCACAGACCTTGCATTATACAATAGCTCCCCCTAGTGACTATTCCAGATAACAGGAATGTGGGATTGGGGCCTTGAATATGACCCGACTTGAACTCTCACTCAGAGAAGGTGCCAGTACACATGTACATCCTCTCCCAATGACATGATTTAAGTTGTCCTCATTAGTATAGTGGTCAGTATCCCTGCCTGTCACGCGGGAGACCGGGGTTCAATTCCCTGACGGGGAGAACTCAAATTTTCAAGAGCACTAGCATTAACTCTATACATGCAGCACTTTTAGGATGCTTAGTTGTCCCCATTAGTACAGTGGTCAGTATCCCCGCCTATCACGCGGGAGACCAGGGTTCAATTCCCCGACGGGGAGAACTCAAATCTTCAAGAGCACTATCATTAACTCTATACATGCAGCACTTTTAGGCTCTCTTATTTTAAACAATTAGGGACCAAATTGCACTCTTGTTTAATATAACACCTTGCTCTAGGCTCTACACATTTTTTCCTTTAAATCTTTTTCTGTTTATTTCCTTCACAAGCTATCTCTTCCCCCCCCCCCCCCGCCCACTTTTTTCCTATGAGTGAACAGAAGTATTGGGGACAGACTAAATACCATCCCTGTGCCCGTGCCCACTCCAACACTTACTTAGTGTTGGGGAACAGTCCCCTAACCTAACCCTAACCCTAACCCTAACCCTAACCCTAACCCTAACCGTCCACCAAATTCTGCTC
This sequence comes from Notolepis coatsorum, assembly GCF_963971535.1. Lineage (NCBI taxonomy): Eukaryota > Metazoa > Chordata > Actinopteri > Aulopiformes > Paralepididae > Notolepis > Notolepis coatsorum. Next base: position 74,287,777 of record NC_140169.1, on the reverse strand, counting down.
CATGGCTTCTAAACCTTTCACCGGCCCTCTGCCGTCCACCAAATTCTGCTCCATGGCTTCTAAACCTTTCACCGGCCCTCTGCCGTCCACCAAATTCTGCTCCATGGCTTCTAAACCTTTCACCGGCCCTCTGCCGTCCACCAAATTCTGCTCCATGGCTTCTAAACCTTATATGGCTCCATTTTAAACTATATTTAAGTTCTCAGGAGATGTATCAAGGGTCCCAACTGTAGAATGGCTAGGGGCCAGGAAAGGTCAAAGACCCAGGTCACAGGCCAACTGCACTTAGAAGCACACACCTTGCATTATACAATAGCTCCCCCTAGTGACTATTCCAGATAACAGGAATGTGGGATTGGGGCCTTGAATATGACCCGACTTGAACTCTCACTCAGAGAAGGTGCCAGTACACATGTATATCCTCTCCCAATAACTTGATTTTAGTTGTCCTCATTAGCATAGTGGTCAGTATCCCCGCCTGTCACGCGGGAGACAGGGGTTCAATTCCCCGACGGGGAGAACTCAAATTTTCAAGAGCACTAGCATTAACTCTATACATGCAGCACTTTTAGGATGCTTAGTTGTCCCCATTAGTACAGTGGTCAGTATTCCCGTCTATCACGCGGGAGACCAGGGTTCAATTCCCTGACGGGGAGAACTCAAATCTTCAAGAGCACTATCATTAAATCTATACATGCAGCACATTTAGGCTCTCTTATTTTAAACAATTAGGGACCAAATTGCACTCTTGTTTAATATAACACCTTGCTCTAGGCTCTACACATTTTTTCCTTTAAATCTTTTTCTGTTTATTTCCTTCACAAGCTATCTCTTCCCCCCCCCCCGCCCCATTTTTTCCTATGAGTGAACAGAAGTATTGGGGACAGACTAAATACCATCCCTGTGCCCATGTCCACTCCAACACTTACTTAGTGTTGGGGAACAGTCCCCTAACCTAACCCTAACCCTAACCCTAACCCTAACCCTAACCCTAACCCTAACCGTCCACCAAATTCTGCTCCATGGCTTCTAAACCTTTCACCGGCCCTCTGCCGTCCACCAAATTCTGCTCCATGGCTTCTAAACCTTTCACCGGCCCTCTGCCGTCCACCAAATTCTGCTCCATGGCTTCTAAACCTTTCACCGGCCCTCTGCCGTCCACCAAATTCTGCTCCATGGCTTCTAAACCTTTCACCGGCCCTCTGCCGTCCACCAAATTCTGCTCCATGGCTTCTAAACATTTCACCGGCCCTCTGCCGTCCACCAAATTCTGCTCCATGGCTTCTAAACCTTTCACCGGCCCTCTGCCGTCCACCAAATTCTGCTCCATGGCTTCTAAACCTTTCACCGGCCCTCTGCCGTCCACCAAATTCTGCTCCATGGCTTCTAAACCTTTCACCGGCCCTCTGCCGTCCACCAAATTCTGCTCCATGGCTTCTAAACCTTTCACCGGCCCTCTGCCGTCCACCAAATTCTGCTCCATGGCTTCTAAACCTTATATGGCTCCCTTTTAAACTATATTTAAGTTCTCAGGAGATGTATCAAGGGTCCCAACTGTAGAATGGCTAGGGGCCAGGAAAGGTCAAAGACCCAGGTCACAGGCCAACTGCACTTAAAAGCACAGACCTTGCATTATACAATAGCTCCCCCTAGTGACTATTCCAGATAACAGGAATGTGGGATTGGGGCCTTGAATATGACCCGACTTGAACTCTCACTCAGAGAAGGTGCCAGTACACATGTACATCCTCTCCCAATGACTTGATTTAAGTTGTCCTCATTAGTATATTGGTCAGTATCCCTGCCTGTCACGCGAGAGACCGGGGTTCAATTCCCCGACGGGGAGAACTCAAATTTTCAAGAGCACTAGCATTAACTCTATACATGCAGCACTTTTAGGATGCTTAGTTGTCCCCATTAGTACAGTGGTCAGTATCCCCGCCTATCACGCGGGAGACCAGGGTTCAATTCCCCGACGGGGAGAACTCAAATCTTCAAGAGCACTATCATTAACTCTATACATGCAGCACTTTTAGGCTCTCTTATTTTAAACAATTAGGGACCAAATTGCACTCTTGTTTAATATAACACCTTGCTCTAGGCTCTACACATTTTTTCCTTTAAATCTTTTTCTGTTTATTTCCTTCACAAGCTATCTCTTCCCCCCCCCCCACCCCGCCCCCTTTTTTCCTATGAGTGAACAGAAGTATTGGGGACAGACTAAATACCATCCCTGTGCCCGTGCCCACTCCAACACTTACTTAGTGTTGGGGAACAGTCCCCTAACCTAACCCTAACCCTAACCCTAACCCTAACCCTAACCCTAACCCTAACCGTCCACCAAATTCTGCTCCATGGCTTCTAAACCTTTCACCGGCCCTCTGCCGTCCACCAAATTCTGCTCCATGGCTTCTAAACCTTTCACCGGCCCTCTGCCGTCCACCAAATTCTGCTCCATGGCTTCTAAACCTTTCACCGGCCCTCTGCCGTCCACCAAATTCTGCTCCATGGCTTCTAAACCTTTCACCGGCCCTCTGCCGTCCACCAAATTCTGCTCCATGGCTTCTAAACCTTTCACCGGCCCTCTGCCGTCCACCAAATTCTGCTCCATGGCTTCTAAACCTTTCACCGGCCCTCTGCCGTCCACCAAATTCTTCTCCATGGCTTCTAAACCTTTCACCGGCCCTCTGCCGTCCACCAAATTCTGCTCCATGGCTTCTAAACCTGTCACCGGCCCTCTGCCGTCCACCAAATTCTGCTCCATGGCTTCTAAACCTTTCACCGGCCCTCTGCCGTCCACCAAATTCTGCTCCATGGCTTCTAAACCTTTCACTGGCCCTCTGCCGTCCACCAAATTCTGCTCCATGGCTTCTAAACCTTTCACCGGCCCTCTGCCGTCCACCAAATTCTGCTCCATGGCTTCTAAACCTTTCACCGGCCCTCTGCCGTCCACCAAATTCTGCTCCATGGCTTCTAAACCTTATATGGCTCCCTTTTAAACTATATTTAAGTTCTCAGGAGATGTATCAAGGGTCCCAACTGTAGAATGGCTAGGGGCCAGGAAAGGTCAAAGACCCAGGTCACAGGCCAACTGCACTTAAAAGCACAGACCTTGCATTATACAATAGCTCCCCCTAGTGACTATTCCAGATAACAGGAATGTGGGATTGGGGCCTTGAATATGACCCGACTTGAACTCTCACTCAGAGAAGGTGCCAGTACACATGTACATCCTCTCCCAATGACTTGATTTAAGTTGTCCTCATTAGTATAGTGGTCAGTATCCCTGCCTGTCACGCGGGAGACCGGGGTTCAATTCCCCGACGGGGAGAACTCAAATTTTCAAGAGCACTAGCATTAACTCTATACATGCAGCACTTTTAGGATGCTTAGTTGTCCCCATTAGTACAGTGGTCAGTATCCCCGCCTATCACGCGGGAGACCAGGGTTCAATTCCCCGACGGGGAGAACTCAAATCTTCAAGAGCACTATCATTAACTCTATACATGCAGCACTTTTAGGCTCTCTTATTTTAAACAATTAGGGACCAAATTGCACTCTTGTTTAATATAATACCTTGCTCTAGGCTCTACACATTTTTTCCTTTAAATCTTTTTCTGTTTATTTCCTTCACAAGCTATCTCTTCCCCCCCCCCCCCCGCCCCCTTTTTTCCTATGAGTGAACAGAAGTATTGGGGACAGACTAAATACCATCCCTGTGCCCGTGCCCACTCCAACACTTACTTAGTGTTGGGGAACAGTCCCCTAACCTAACCCTAACCCTAACCCTAACCCTAACCGTCCACCAAATTCTGCTCCATGGCTTCTAAACCTTTCACCGGCCCTCTGCCGTCCACCAAATTCTGCTCCATGGCTTCTAAACCTTTCACCGGCCCTCTGCCGTCCACCAAATTCTGCTCCATGGCTTCTAAACCTTTCACCGGCCCTCTGCCGTCCACCAAATTCTGCTCCATGGCTTCTAAACCTTTCACCGGCCCTCTGCCGTCCACCAAATTCTGCTCCATGGCTTCTAAACCTTTCACCGGCCCTCTGCCGTCCACCAAATTCTGCTCCATGGCTTCTAAACCTTTCACCGGCCCTCTGCCGTCCACCAAATTCTGCTCCATGGCTTCTAAACCTTTCACCGGCCCTCTGCCGTCCACCAAATTCTGCTCCATGGCTTCTAAACCTTTCACCGGCCCTCTGCCGTCCACCAAATTCTGCTCCATGGCTTCTAAACCTTTCACCGGCCCGCTGCCGTCCACCAAATTCTGCTCCATGGCTTCTAAACCTTTCACCGGCCCTCTGCCGTCCACCAAATTCTGCTCCATGGCTTCTAAACCTTTCACCGGCCCTCTGCCGTCCACCAAATTCTGCTCCATGGCTTCTAAACCTGTCACCGGCCCTCTGCCGTCCACCAAATTCTGCTCCATGGCTTCTAAACCTGTCACCGGCCCTCTGCCGTCCACCAAATTCTGCTCCATGGCTTCTAAACCTGTCACCGGCCCTCTGCCGTCCACCAAATTCTGCTCCATGGCTTCTAAACCTTTCACCGGCCCTCTGCCGTCCACCAAATTCTGCTCCATGGCTTCTAAACCTTTCACCGGCCCTCTGCCGTCCACCAAATTCTGCTCCATGGCTTCTAAACCTTTCACCGGCCCTCTGCCGTCCACCAAATTCTGCTCCATGGCTTCTAAACCTTTCACCGGCCCTCTGCCGTCCACCAAATTCTGCTCCATGGCTTCTAAACCTTTCACCGGCCCTCTGCCGTCCACCAAATTCTGCTCCATGGCTTCTAAACCTTTCACCGGCCCTCTGCCGTCCACCAAATTCTGCTCCATGGCTTCTAAACCTTTCACCGGCCCTCTGCCGTCCACCAAATTCTGCTCTATGGCTTCTAAAGCTTTCACCGGCCCTCTGCCGTCCACCAAATTCTGCTCCATGGCTTCTAAACCTTTCACCGGCCCTCTGCCGTCCACCAAATTCTGCTCCATGGCTTCTAAACCTTTCACCGGCCCTCTGCCGTCCACCAAATTCTGCTCCATGGCTTCTAAACCTTTCACCGGCCCTCTGCCGTCCACCAAATTCTGCTCCATGGCTTCTAAACCTGTCACCGGCCCTCTGCCGTCCACCAAATTCTGCTCCATGGCTTCTAAACCTGTCACCGGCCCTCTGCCGTCCACCAAATTCTGCTCCATGGCTTCTAAACCTTTCACCGGCCCTCTGCCGTCCACCAAATTCTGCTCCATGGCTTCTAAACCTTTCACCGGCCCTCTGCCGTCCACCAAATTCTGCTCCATGGCTTCTAAACCTTTCACCGGCCCTCTGCCGTCCACCAAATTCTGCTCCATGGCTTCTAAACCTTATATGGCTCCCTTTTAAACTATATTTAAGTTCTCAGGAGATGTATCAAGGGTCCCAACTGTAGAATGGCTAGGGGCCAGGAAAGGTCAAAGACCCAGGTCACAGGCCAACTGCACTTAAAAGCACAGACCTTGCATTATACAATAGCTCCCCCTAGTGACTATTCCAGATAACAGGAATGTGGGATTGGGGCCTTGAATATGACCCGACTTGAACTCTCACTCAGAGAAGGTGCCAGTACACATGTACATCCTCTCCCAATGACTTGATTTAAGTTGTCCTCATTAGTATAGTGGTCAGTATCCCTGCCTGTCACGCGGGAGACCGGGGTTCAATTCCCTGACGGGGAGAACTCAAATTTTCAAGAGCACTAGCATTAACTCTATACATGCAGCACTTTTAGGATGCTTAGTTGTCCCCATTAGTACAGTGGTCAGTATCCCCGCCTATCACACGGGAGACCAGGGTTCAATTCCCCGACGGGGAGAACTCAAATCTTCAAGAGCACTATCATTAACTCTATACATGCAGCACTTTTAGGCTCTCTTATTTTAAACAATTAGGGACCAAATTGCACTCTTGTTTAATATAACACCTTGCTCTAGGCTCTACACATTTTTTCCTTTAAATCTTTTTCTTTTTATTTCCTTCACAAGCTATCTCTTCCCCCCCCCCCCCCCGCCCACTTTTTTCCTATGAGTGAACAGAAGTATTGGGGACAGACTAAATACCATCCCTGTGCCCATGTCCACTCCAACACTTACTTAGTGTTGGGGAACAGTCCCCTAACCTAACCCTAACCCTAACCCTAACCCTAACCCTAACCCTAACCCTAACCCTAACCGTCCACCAAATTCTGCTCCATGGCTTCTAAACCTTTCACCGGCCCTCTGCCGTCCACCAAATTCTGCTCCATGGCTTCTAAACCTTTCACCGGCCCTCTGCCGTCCACCAAATTCTGCTCCATGGCTTCTAAACCTTTCACCGGCCCTCTGCCGTCCACCAAATTCTGCTCCATGGCTTCTAAACCTTTCACCGGCCCTCTGCCGTCCACCAAATTCTGCTCCATGGCTTCTAAACCTTTCAACGGCCCTCTGCCGTCCACCAAATTCTGCTCCATGGCTTCTAAACCTTTCACCGGCCCTCTGCCGTCCACCAAATTCTGCTCCATGGCTTCTAAACCTTTCACCGGCCATCTGCCGTCCACCAAATTCTGCTCCATGGCTTCTAAACCTTTCACCGGCCCTCTGCCGTCCACCAAATTCTGCTCCATGGCTTCTAAACCTTTCACCGGCCCTCTGCCGTCCACCAAATTCTGCTCCATGGCTTCTAAACCTTTCACCGGCCCTCTGCCGTCCACCAAATTCTGCTCCATGGCTTCTAAACCTTTCACCGGCCCGCTGCCGTCCACCAAATTCTGCTCCATGGCTTCTAAACCTTTCACCGGCCCTCTGCCGTCCACCAAATTCTGCTCCATGGCTTCTAAACCTTTCACCGGCCCTCTGCCGTCCACCAAATTCTGCTCCATGGCTTCTAAACCTTTCACCGGCCCTCTGCCGTCCACCAAATTCTGCTCCATGGCTTCTAAACCTTTCACCGGCCCTCTGCCGTCCACCAAATTCTGCTCCATGGCTTCTAAACCTTTCACCGGCCCTCTGCCGTCCACCAAATTCTGCTCCATGGCTTCTAAACCTGTCACCGGCCCTCTGCCGTCCACCAAATTCTGCTCCATGGCTTCTAAACCTGTCACCGGCCCTCTGCCGTCCACCAAATTCTGCTCCATGGCTTCTAAACCTGTCACCGGCCCTCTGCCGTCCACCAAATTCTGCTCCATGGCTTCTAAACCTTTCACCGGCCCTCTGCCGTCCACCAAATTCTGCTCCATGGCTTCTAAACCTTTCACCGGCCCTCTGCCGTCCACCAAATTCTGCTCCATGGCTTCTAAACCTTTCACCGGCCCTCTGCCGTCCACCAAATTCTGCTCCATGGCTTCTAAACCTTTCACCGGCCCTCTGCCGTCCACCAAATTCTGCTCCATGGCTTCTAAACCTTTCACCGGCCCTCTGCCGTCCACCAAATTCTGCTCCATGGCTTCTAAACCTTTCACCGGCCCTCTGCCGTCCACCAAATTCTGCTCCATGGCTTCTAAAGCTTTCACCGGCCCTCTGCCGTCCACCAAATTCTGCTCCATGGCTTCTAAACCTTTCACCGGCCCTCTGCCGTCCACCAAATTCTGCTCCATGGCTTCTAAACCTTTCACCGGCCCTCTGCCGTCCACCAAATTCTGCTCCATGGCTTCTAAACCTTTCACCGGCCCTCTGCCGTCCACCAAATTCTGCTCCATGGCTTCTAAACCTGTCACCGGCCCTCTGCCGTCCACCAAATTCTGCTCCATGGCTTCTAAACCTGTCACCGGCCCTCTGCCGTCCACCAAATTCTGCTCCATGGCTTCTAAACCTTTCACCGGCCCTCTGCCGTCCACCAAATTCTTCTCCATGGCTTCTAAACCTTTCACCGGCCCTCTGCCGTCCACCAAATTCTGCTCCATGGCTTCTAAACCTTTCACCGGCCCTCTGCCGTCCACCAAATTCTGCTCCATGGCTTCTAAAGCTTTCACCGGCCCTCTGCCGTCCACCAAATTCTGCTCCATGGCTTCTAAACCTTTCACCGGCCCTCTGCCGTCCACCAAATTCTGCTCCATGGCTTCTAAACCTTTCACCGGCCCTCTGCCGTCCACCAAATTCTGCTCCATGGCTTCTAAACCTTTCACCGGCCCTCTGCCGTCCACCAAATTCTGCTCCATGGCTTCTAAACCTGTCACCGGCCCTCTGCCGTCCACCAAATTCTGCTCCATGGCTTCTAAACCTGTCACCGGCCCTCTGCCGTCCACCAAATTCTGCTCCATGGCTTCTAAACCTTTCACCGGCCCTCTGCCGTCCACCAAATTCTGCTCCATGGCTTCTAAACCTTTCACCGGCCCTCTGCCGTCCACCAAATTCTGCTCCATGGCTTCTAAACCTTTCACCGGCCCTCTGCCGTCCACCAAATTCTGCTCCATGGCTTCTAAACCTTATATGGCTCCCTTTTAAACTATATTTAAGTTCTCAGGAGATGTATCAAGGGTCCCAACTGTAGAATGGCTAGGGGCCAGGAAAGGTCAAAGACCCAGGTCACAGGCCAACTGCACTTAAAAGCACAGACCTTGCATTATACAATAGCTCCCCCTAGTGACTATTCCAGATAACAGGAATGTGGGATTGGGGCCTTGAATATGACCCGACTTGAACTCTCACTCAGAGAAGGTGCCAGTACACATGTACATCCTCTCCCAATGACATGATTTAAGTTGTCCTCATTAGTATAGTGGTCAGTATCCCTGCCTGTCACGCGGGAGACCGGGGTTCAATTCCCTGACGGGGAGAACTCAAATTTTCAAGAGCACTAGCATTAACTCTATACATGCAGCACTTTTAGGATGCTTAGTTGTCCCCATTAGTACAGTGGTCAGTATCCCCGCCTATCACGCGGGAGACCAGGGTTCAATTCCCCGACGGGGAGAACTCAAATCTTCAAGAGCACTATCATTAACTCTATACATGCAGCACTTTTAGGCTCTCTTATTTTAAACAATTAGGGACCAAATTGCACTCTTGTTTAATATAACACCTTGCTCTAGGCTCTACACATTTTTTCCTTTAAATCTTTTTCTGTTTATTTCCTTCACAAGCTATCTCTTCCCCCCCCCCCCCCGCCCACTTTTTTCCTATGAGTGAACAGAAGTATTGGGGACAGACTAAATACCATCCCTGTGCCCGTGCCCACTCCAACACTTACTTAGTGTTGGGGAACAGTCCCCTAACCTAACCCTAACCCTAACCCTAACCCTAACCCTAACCCTAACCGTCCACCAAATTCTGCTCCATGGCTTCTAAACCTTTCACCGGCCCTCTGCCGTCCACCAAATTCTGCTCCATGGCTTCTAAACCTTTCACCGGCCCTCTGCCGTCCACCAAATTCTGCTCCATGGCTTCTAAACCTTTCACCGGCCCTCTGCCGTCCACCAAATTCTGCTCCATGGCTTCTAAACCTTATATGGCTCCATTTTAAACTATATTTAAGTTCTCAGGAGATGTATCAAGGGTCCCAACTGTAGAATGGCTAGGGGCCAGGAAAGGTCAAAGACCCAGGTCACAGGCCAACTGCACTTAGAAGCACACACCTTGCATTATACAATAGCTCCCCCTAGTGACTATTCCAGATAACAGGAATGTGGGATTGGGGCCTTGAATATGACCCGACTTGAACTCTCACTCAGAGAAGGTGCCAGTACACATGTATATCCTCTCCCAATAACTTGATTTTAGTTGTCCTCATTAGCATAGTGGTCAGTATCCCCGCCTGTCACGCGGGAGACAGGGGTTCAATTCCCCGACGGGGAGAACTCAAATTTTCAAGAGCACTAGCATTAACTCTATACATGCAGCACTTTTAGGATGCTTAGTTGTCCCCATTAGTACAGTGGTCAGTATTCCCGTCTATCACGCGGGAGACCAGGGTTCAATTCCCTGACGGGGAGAACTCAAATCTTCAAGAGCACTATCATTAAATCTATACATGCAGCACATTTAGGCTCTCTTATTTTAAACAATTAGGGACCAAATTGCACTCTTGTTTAATATAACACCTTGCTCTAGGCTCTACACATTTTTTCCTTTAAATCTTTTTCTGTTTATTTCCTTCACAAGCTATCTCTTCCCCCCCCCCCGCCCCATTTTTTCCTATGAGTGAACAGAAGTATTGGGGACAGACTAAATACCATCCCTGTGCCCATGTCCACTCCAACACTTACTTAGTGTTGGGGAACAGTCCCCTAACCTAACCCTAACCCTAACCCTAACCCTAACCCTAACCCTAACCGTCCACCAAATTCTGCTCCATGGCTTCTAAACCTTTCACCGGCCCTCTGCCGTCCACCAAATTCTGCTCCATGGCTTCTAAACCTTTCACCGGCCCTCTGCCGTCCACCAAATTCTGCTCCATGGCTTCTAAACCTTTCACCGGCCCTCTGCCGTCCACCAAATTCTGCTCCATGGCTTCTAAACCTTTCACCGGCCCTCTGCCGTCCACCAAATTCTGCTCCATGGCTTCTAAACATTTCACCGGCCCTCTGCCGTCCACCAAATTCTGCTCCATGGCTTCTAAACCTTTCACCGGCCCTCTGCCGTCCACCAAATTCTGCTCCATGGCTTCTAAACCTTTCACCGGCCCTCTGCCGTCCACCAAATTCTGCTCCATGGCTTCTAAACCTTTCACCGGCCCTCTGCCGTCCACCAAATTCTGCTCCATGGCTTCTAAACCTTTCACCGGCCCTCTGCCGTCCACCAAATTCTGCTCCATGGCTTCTAAACCTTATATGGCTCCCTTTTAAACTATATTTAAGTTCTCAGGAGATGTATCAAGGGTCCCAACTGTAGAATGGCTAGGGGCCAGGAAAGGTCAAAGACCCAGGTCACAGGCCAACTGCACTTAAAAGCACAGACCTTGCATTATACAATAGCTCCCCCTAGTGACTATTCCAGATAACAGGAATGTGGGATTGGGGCCTTGAATATGACCCGACTTGAACTCTCACTCAGAGAAGGTGCCAGTACACATGTACATCCTCTCCCAATGACTTGATTTAAGTTGTCCTCATTAGTATATTGGTCAGTATCCCTGCCTGTCACGCGAGAGACCGGGGTTCAATTCCCCGACGGGGAGAACTCAAATTTTCAAGAGCACTAGCATTAACTCTATACATGCAGCACTTTTAGGATGCTTAGTTGTCCCCATTAGTACAGTGGTCAGTATCCCCGCCTATCACGCGGGAGACCAGGGTTCAATTCCCCGACGGGGAGAACTCAAATCTTCAAGAGCACTATCATTAACTCTATACATGCAGCACTTTTAGGCTCTCTTATTTTAAACAATTAGGGACCAAATTGCACTCTTGTTTAATATAACACCTTGCTCTAGGCTCTACACATTTTTTCCTTTAAATCTTTTTCTGTTTATTTCCTTCACAAGCTATCTCTTCCCCCCCCCCCACCCCGCCCCCTTTTTTCCTATGAGTGAACAGAAGTATTGGGGACAGACTAAATACCATCCCTGTGCCCGTGCCCACTCCAACACTTACTTAGTGTTGGGGAACAGTCCCCTAACCTAACCCTAACCCTAACCCTAACCCTAACCCTAACCCTAACCGTCCACCAAATTCTGCTCCATGGCTTCTAAACCTTTCACCGGCCCTCTGCCGTCCACCAAATTCTGCTCCATGGCTTCTAAACCTTTCACCGGCCCTCTGCCGTCCACCAAATTCTGCTCCATGGCTTCTAAACCTTTCACCGGCCCTCTGCCGTCCACCAAATTCTGCTCCATGGCTTCTAAACCTTTCACCGGCCCTCTGCCGTCCACCAAATTCTGCTCCATGGCTTCTAAACCTTTCACCGGCCCTCTGCCGTCCACCAAATTCTGCTCCATGGCTTCTAAACCTTTCACCGGCCCTCTGCCGTCCACCAAATTCTTCTCCATGGCTTCTAAACCTTTCACCGGCCCTCTGCCGTCCACCAAATTCTGCTCCATGGCTTCTAAACCTGTCACCGGCCCTCTGCCGTCCACCAAATTCTGCTCCATGGCTTCTAAACCTTTCACCGGCCCTCTGCCGTCCACCAAATTCTGCTCCATGGCTTCTAAACCTTTCACTGGCCCTCTGCCGTCCACCAAATTCTGCTCCATGGCTTCTAAACCTTTCACCGGCCCTCTGCCGTCCACCAAATTCTGCTCCATGGCTTCTAAACCTTTCACCGGCCCTCTGCCGTCCACCAAATTCTGCTCCATGGCTTCTAAACCTTATATGGCTCCCTTTTAAACTATATTTAAGTTCTCAGGAGATGTATCAAGGGTCCCAACTGTAGAATGGCTAGGGGCCAGGAAAGGTCAAAGACCCAGGTCACAGGCCAACTGCACTTAAAAGCACAGACCTTGCATTATACAATAGCTCCCCCTAGTGACTATTCCAGATAACAGGAATGTGGGATTGGGGCCTTGAATATGACCCGACTTGAACTCTCACTCAGAGAAGGTGCCAGTACACATGTACATCCTCTCCCAATGACTTGATTTAAGTTGTCCTCATTAGTATAGTGGTCAGTATCCCTGCCTGTCACGCGGGAGACCGGGGTTCAATTCCCCGACGGGGAGAACTCAAATTTTCAAGAGCACTAGCATTAACTCTATACATGCAGCACTTTTAGGATGCTTAGTTGTCCCCATTAGTACAGTGGTCAGTATCCCCGCCTATCACGCGGGAGACCAGGGTTCAATTCCCCGACGGGGAGAACTCAAATCTTCAAGAGCACTATCATTAACTCTATACATGCAGCACTTTTAGGCTCTCTTATTTTAAACAATTAGGGACCAAATTGCACTCTTGTTTAATATAATACCTTGCTCTAGGCTCTACAAATTTTTTCCTTTAAATCTTTTTCTGTTTATTTCCTTCACAAGCTATCTCTTCCCCCCCCCCCCCCCGCCCCCTTTTTTCCTATGAGTGAACAGAAGTATTGGGGACAGACTAAATACCATCCCTGTGCCCGTGCCCACTCCAACACTTACTTAGTGTTGGGGAACAGTCCCCTAACCTAACCCTAACCCTAACCCTAACCCTAACCGTCCACCAAATTCTGCTCCATGGCTTCTAAACCTTTCACCGGCCCTCTGCCGTCCACCAAATTATGCTCCATGGCTTCTAAACCTTTCACCGGCCCTCTGCCGTCCACCAAATTCTGCTCCATGGCTTCTAAACCTTTCACCGGCCCTCTGCCGTCCACCAAATTCTGCTCCATGGCTTCTAAACCTTTCACCGGCCCTCTGCCGTCCACCAAATTCTGCTCCATGGCTTCTAAACCTTTCACCGGCCCTCTGCCGTCCACCAAATTCTGCTCCATGGCTTCTAAACCTTTCACCGGCCCTCTGCCGTCCACCAAATTCTGCTCCATGGCTTCTAAACCTTTCACCGGCCCTCTGCCGTCCACCAAATTCTGCTCCATGGCTTCTAAACCTTTCACCGGCCCTCTGCCGTCCACCAAATTCTGCTCCATGGCTTCTAAACCTTTCACCGGCCCTCTGCCGTCCACCAAATTCTGCTCCATGGCTTCTAAACCTTTCACCGGCCCTCTGCCGTCCACCAAATTCTGCTCCATGGCTTCTAAACCTTATATGGCTCCCTTTTAAACTATATTTAAGTTCTCAGGAGATGTATCAAGGGTCCCAACTGTAGAATGGCTAGGGGCCAGGAAAGGTCAAAGACCCAGGTCACAGGCCAACTGCACTTAAAAGCACAGACCTTGCATTATACAATAGCTCCCCCTAGTGACTATTCCAGATAACAGGAATGTGGGATTGGGGCCTTGAATATGACCCGACTTGAACTCTCACTCAGAGAAGGTGCCAGTACACATGTACATCCTCTCCCAATGACTTGATTTAAGTTGTCCTCATTAGTATATTGGTCAGTATCCCTGCCTGTCACGCGAGAGACCGGGGTTCAATTCCCCGACGGGGAGAACTCAAATTTTCAAGAGCACTAGCATTAACTCTATACATGCAGCACTTTTAGGATGCTTAGTTGTCCCCATTAGTACAGTGGTCAGTATCCCCGCCTATCACGCGGGAGACCAGGGTTCAATTCCCCGACGGGGAGAACTCAAATCTTCAAGAGCACTATCATTAACTCTATACATGCAGCACTTTTAGGCTCTCTTATTTTAAACAATTAGGGACCAAATTGCACTCTTGTTTAATATAACACCTTGCTCTAGGCTCTACACATTTTTTCCTTTAAATCTTTTTCTGTTTATTTCCTTCACAAGCTATCTCTTCCCCCCCCCCCACCCCGCCCCCTTTTTTCCTATGAGTGAACAGAAGTATTGGGGACAGACTAAATACCATCCCTGTGCCCGTGCCCACTCCAACACTTACTTAGTGTTGGGGAACAGTCCCCTAACCTAACCCTAACCCTAACCCTAACCCTAACCCTAACCCTAACCCTAACCGTCCACCAAATTCTGCTCCATGGCTTCTAAACCTTTCACCGGCCCTCTGCCGTCCACCAAATTCTGCTCCATGGCTTCTAAACCTTTCACCGGCCCTCTGCCGTCCACCAAATTCTGCTCCATGGCTTCTAAACCTTTCACCGGCCCTCTGCCGTCCACCAAATTCTGCTCCATGGCTTCTAAACCTTATATGGCTCCATTTTAAACTATATTTAAGTTCTCAGGAGATGTATCAAGGGTCCCAACTGTAGAATGGCTAGGGGCCAGGAAAGGTCAAAGACCCAGGTCACAGGCCAACTGCACTTAGAAGCACACACCTTGCATTATACAATAGCTCCCCCTAGTGACTATTCCAGATAACAGGAATGTGGGATTGGGGCCTTGAATATGACCCGACTTGAACTCTCACTCAGAGAAGGTGCCAGTACACATGTATATCCTCTCCCAATAACTTGATTTTAGTTGTCCTCATTAGCATAGTGGTCAGTATCCCCGCCTGTCACGCGGGAGACAGGGGTTCAATTCCCCGACGGGGAGAACTCAAATTTTCAAGAGCACTAGCATTAACTCTATACATGCAGCACTTTTAGGATGCTTAGTTGTCCCCATTAGTACAGTGGTCAGTATTCCCGTCTATCACGCGGGAGACCAGGGTTCAATTCCCTGACGGGGAGAACTCAAATCTTCAAGAGCACTATCATTAAATCTATACATGCAGCACATTTAGGCTCTCTTATTTTAAACAATTAGGGACCAAATTGCACTCTTGTTTAATATAACACCTTGCTCTAGGCTCTACACATTTTTTCCTTTAAATCTTTTTCTGTTTATTTCCTTCACAAGCTATCTCTTCCCCCCCCCCCGCCCCATTTTTTCCTATGAGTGAACAGAAGTATTGGGGACAGACTAAATACCATCCCTGTGCCCATGTCCACTCCAACACTTACTTAGTGTTGGGGAACAGTCCCCTAACCTAACCCTAACCCTAACCCTAACCCTAACCCTAACCCTAACCCTAACCCTAACCGTCCACCAAATTCTGCTCCATGGCTTCTAAACCTTTCACCGGCCCTCTGCCGTCCACCAAATTCTGCTCCATGGCTTCTAAACCTTTCACCGGCCCTCTGCCGTCCACCAAATTCTGCTCCATGGCTTCTAAACCTTTCACCGGCCCTCTGCCGTCCACCAAATTCTGCTCCATGGCTTCTAAACCTTTCACCGGCCCTCTGCCGTCCACCAAATTCTGCTCCATGGCTTCTAAACATTTCACCGGCCCTCTGCCGTCCACCAAATTCTGCTCCATGGCTTCTAAACCTTTCACCGGCCCTCTGCCGTCCACCAAATTCTGCTCCATGGCTTCTAAACCTTTCACCGGCCCTCTGCCGTCCACCAAATTCTGCTCCATGGCTTCTAAACCTTTCACCGGCCCTCTGCCGTCCACCAAATTCTGCTCCATGGCTTCTAAACCTTTCACCGGCCCTCTGCCGTCCACCAAATTCTGCTCCATGGCTTCTAAACCTTATATGGCTCCCTTTTAAACTATATTTAAGTTCTCAGGAGATGTATCAAGGGTCCCAACTGTAGAATGGCTAGGGGCCAGGAAAGGTCAAAGACCCAGGTCACAGGCCAACTGCACTTAAAAGCACAGACCTTGCATTATACAATAGCTCCCCCTAGTGACTATTCCAGATAACAGGAATGTGGGATTGGGGCCTTGAATATGACCCGACTTGAACTCTCACTCAGAGAAGGTGCCAGTACACATGTACATCCTCTCCCAATGACTTGATTTAAGTTGTCCTCATTAGTATATTGGTCAGTATCCCTGCCTGTCACGCGAGAGACCGGGGTTCAATTCCCCGACGGGGAGAACTCAAATTTTCAAGAGCACTAGCATTAACTCTATACATGCAGCACTTTTAGGATGCTTAGTTGTCCCCATTAGTACAGTGGTCAGTATCCCCGCCTATCACGCGGGAGACCAGGGTTCAATTCCCCGACGGGGAGAACTCAAATCTTCAAGAGCACTATCATTAACTCTATACATGCAGCACTTTTAGGCTCTCTTATTTTAAACAATTAGGGACCAAATTGCACTCTTGTTTAATATAACACCTTGCTCTAGGCTCTACACATTTTTTCCTTTAAATCTTTTTCTGTTTATTTCCTTCACAAGCTATCTCTTCCCCCCCCCCCACCCCGCCCCCTTTTTTCCTATGAGTGAACAGAAGTATTGGGGACAGACTAAATACCATCCCTGTGCCCGTGCCCACTCCAACACTTACTTAGTGTTGGGGAACAGTCCCCTAACCTAACCCTAACCCTAACCCTAACCCTAACCCTAACCCTAACCGTCCACCAAATTCTGCTCCATGGCTTCTAAACCTTTCACCGGCCCTCTGCCGTCCACCAAATTCTGCTCCATGGCTTCTAAACCTTTCACCGGCCCTCTGCCGTCCACCAAATTCTGCTCCATGGCTTCTAAACCTTTCACCGGCCCTCTGCCGTCCACCAAATTCTGCTCCATGGCTTCTAAACCTTTCACCGGCCCTCTGCCGTCCACCAAATTCTGCTCCATGGCTTCTAAACCTTTCACCGGCCCTCTGCCGTCCACCAAATTCTGCTCCATGGCTTCTAAACCTTTCACCGGCCCTCTGCCGTCCACCAAATTCTTCTCCATGGCTTCTAAACCTTTCACCGGCCCTCTGCCGTCCACCAAATTCTGCTCCATGGCTTCTAAACCTGTCACCGGCCCTCTGCCGTCCACCAAATTCTGCTCCATGGCTTCTAAACCTTTCACCGGCCCTCTGCCGTCCACCAAATTCTGCTCCATGGCTTCTAAACCTTATATGGCTCCCTTTTAAACTATATTTAAGTTCTCAGGAGATGTATCAAGGGTCCCAACTGTAGAATGGCTAGGGGCCAGGAAAGGTCAAAGACCCAGGTCACAGGCCAACTGCACTTAAAAGCACAGACCTTGCATTATACAATAGCTCCCCCTAGTGACTATTCCAGATAACAGGAATGTGGGATTGGGGCCTTGAATATGACCCGACTTGAACTCTCACTCAGAGAAGGTGCCAGTACACATGTACATCCTCTCCCAATGACTTGATTTAAGTTGTCCTCATTAGTATATTGGTCAGTATCCCTGCCTGTCACGCGAGAGACCGGGGTTCAATTCCCCGACGGGGAGAACTCAAATTTTCAAGAGCACTAGCATTAACTCTATACATGCAGCACTTTTAGGATGCTTAGTTGTCCCCATTAGTACAGTGGTCAGTATCCCCGCCTATCACGCGGGAGACCAGGGTTCAATTCCCCGACGGGGAGAACTCAAATCTTCAAGAGCACTATCATTAACTCTATACATGCAGCACTTTTAGGCTCTCTTATTTTAAACAATTAGGGACCAAATTGCACTCTTGTTTAATATAACACCTTGCTCTAGGCTCTACACATTTTTTCCTTTAAATCTTTTTCTGTTTATTTCCTTCACAAGCTATCTCTTCCCCCCCCCCCACCCCGCCCCCTTTTTTCCTATGAGTGAACAGAAGTATTGGGGACAGACTAAATACCATCCCTGTGCCCGTGCCCACTCCAACACTTACTTAGTGTTGGGGAACAGTCCCCTAACCTAACCCTAACCCTAACCCTAACCCTAACCCTAACCCTAACCGTCCACCAAATTCTGCTCCATGGCTTCTAAACCTTTCACCGGCCCTCTGCCGTCCACCAAATTCTGCTCCATGGCTTCTAAACCTTTCACCGGCCCTCTGCCGTCCACCAAATTCTGCTCCATGGCTTCTAAACCTTTCACCGGCCCTCTGCCGTCCACCAAATTCTGCTCCATGGCTTCTAAACCTTTCACCGGCCCTCTGCCGTCCACCAAATTCTGCTCCATGGCTTCTAAACCTTTCACCGGCCCTCTGCCGTCCACCAAATTCTGCTCCATGGCTTCTAAACCTTTCACCGGCCCTCTGCCGTCCACCAAATTCTTCTCCATGGCTTCTAAACCTTTCACCGGCCCTCTGCCGTCCACCAAATTCTGCTCCATGGCTTCTAAACCTGTCACCGGCCCTCTGCCGTCCACCAAATTCTGCTCCATGGCTTCTAAACCTTTCACCGGCCCTCTGCCGTCCACCAAATTCTGCTCCATGGCTTCTAAACCTTTCACTGGCCCTCTGCCGTCCACCAAATTCTGCTCCATGGCTTCTAAACCTTTCACCGGCCCTCTGCCGTCCACCAAATTCTGCTCCATGGCTTCTAAACCTTTCACCGGCCCTCTGCCGTCCACCAAATTCTGCTCCATGGCTTCTAAACCTTATATGGCTCCCTTTTAAACTATATTTAAGTTCTCAGGAGATGTATCAAGGGTCCCAACTGTAGAATGGCTAGGGGCCAGGAAAGGTCAAAGACCCAGGTCACAGGCCAACTGCACTTAAAAGCACAGACCTTGCATTATACAATAGCTCCCCCTAGTGACTATTCCAGATAACAGGAATGTGGGATTGGGGCCTTGAATATGACCCGACTTGAACTCTCACTCAGAGAAGGTGCCAGTACACATGTACATCCTCTCCCAATGACTTGATTTAAGTTGTCCTCATTAGTATAGTGGTCAGTATCCCTGCCTGTCACGCGGGAGACCGGGGTTCAATTCCCCGACGGGGAGAACTCAAATTTTCAAGAGCACTAGCATTAACTCTATACATGCAGCACTTTTAGGATGCTTAGTTGTCCCCATTAGTACAGTGGTCAGTATCCCCGCCTATCACGCGGGAGACCAGGGTTCAATTCCCCGACGGGGAGAACTCAAATCTTCAAGAGCACTATCATTAACTCTATACATGCAGCACTTTTAGGCTCTCTTATTTTAAACAATTAGGGACCAAATTGCACTCTTGTTTAATATAATACCTTGCTCTAGGCTCTACAAATTTTTTCCTTTAAATCTTTTTCTGTTTATTTCCTTCACAAGCTATCTCTTCCCCCCCCCCCCCCCCGCCCCCTTTTTTCCTATGAGTGAACAGAAGTATTGGGGACAGACTAAATACCATCCCTGTGCCCGTGCCCACTCCAACACTTACTTAGTGTTGGGGAACAGTCCCCTAACCTAACCCTAACCCTAACCCTAACCCTAACCGTCCACCAAATTCTGCTCCATGGCTTCTAAACCTTTCACCGGCCCTCTGCCGTCCACCAAATTATGCTCCATGGCTTCTAAACCTTTCACCGGCCCTCTGCCGTCCACCAAATTCTGCTCCATGGCTTCTAAACCTTTCACCGGCCCTCTGCCGTCCACCAAATTCTGCTCCATGGCTTCTAAACCTTTCACCGGCCCTCTGCCGTCCACCAAATTCTGCTCCATGGCTTCTAAACCTTTCACCGGCCCTCTGCCGTCCACCAAATTCTGCTCCATGGCTTCTAAACCTTTCACCGGCCCTCTGCCGTCCACCAAATTCTGCTCCATGGCTTCTAAACCTTTCACCGGCCCTCTGCCGTCCACCAAATTCTGCTCCATGGCTTCTAAACCTTTCACCGGCCCTCTGCCGTCCACCAAATTCTGCTCCATGGCTTCTAAACCTTTCACCGGCCCTCTGCCGTCCACCAAATTCTGCTCCATGGCTTCTAAACCTTTCACCGGCCCTCTGCCGTCCACCAAATTCTGCTCCATGGCTTCTAAACCTTATATGGCTCCCTTTTAAACTATATTTAAGTTCTCAGGAGATGTATCAAGGGTCCCAACTGTAGAATGGCTAGGGGCCAGGAAAGGTCAAAGACCCAGGTCACAGGCCAACTGCACTTAAAAGCACAGACCTTGCATTATACAATAGCTCCCCCTAGTGACTATTCCAGATAACAGGAATGTGGGATTGGGGCCTTGAATATGACCCGACTTGAACTCTCACTCAGAGAAGGTGCCAGTACACATGTACATCCTCTCCCAATGACTTGATTTAAGTTGTCCTCATTAGTATATTGGTCAGTATCCCTGCCTGTCACGCGAGAGACCGGGGTTCAATTCCCCGACGGGGAGAACTCAAATTTTCAAGAGCACTAGCATTAACTCTATACATGCAGCACTTTTAGGATGCTTAGTTGTCCCCATTAGTACAGTGGTCAGTATCCCCGCCTATCACGCGGGAGACCAGGGTTCAATTCCCCGACGGGGAGAACTCAAATCTTCAAGAGCACTATCATTAACTCTATACATGCAGCACTTTTAGGCTCTCTTATTTTAAACAATTAGGGACCAAATTGCACTCTTGTTTAATATAACACCTTGCTCTAGGCTCTACACATTTTTTCCTTTAAATCTTTTTCTGTTTATTTCCTTCACAAGCTATCTCTTCCCCCCCCCCCACCCCGCCCCCTTTTTTCCTATGAGTGAACAGAAGTATTGGGGACAGACTAAATACCATCCCTGTGCCCGTGCCCACTCCAACACTTACTTAGTGTTGGGGAACAGTCCCCTAACCTAACCCTAACCCTAACCCTAACCCTAACCCTAACCCTAACCCTAACCGTCCACCAAATTCTGCTCCATGGCTTCTAAACCTTTCACCGGCCCTCTGCCGTCCACCAAATTCTGCTCCATGGCTTCTAAACCTTTCACCGGCCCTCTGCCGTCCACCAAATTCTGCTCCATGGCTTCTAAACCTTTCACCGGCCCTCTGCCGTCCACCAAATTCTGCTCCATGGCTTCTAAACCTTATATGGCTCCATTTTAAACTATATTTAAGTTCTCAGGAGATGTATCAAGGGTCCCAACTGTAGAATGGCTAGGGGCCAGGAAAGGTCAAAGACCCAGGTCACAGGCCAACTGCACTTAGAAGCACACACCTTGCATTATACAATAGCTCCCCCTAGTGACTATTCCAGATAACAGGAATGTGGGATTGGGGCCTTGAATATGACCCGACTTGAACTCTCACTCAGAGAAGGTGCCAGTACACATGTATATCCTCTCCCAATAACTTGATTTTAGTTGTCCTCATTAGCATAGTGGTCAGTATCCCCGCCTGTCACGCGGGAGACAGGGGTTCAATTCCCCGACGGGGAGAACTCAAATTTTCAAGAGCACTAGCATTAACTCTATACATGCAGCACTTTTAGGATGCTTAGTTGTCCCCATTAGTACAGTGGTCAGTATTCCCGTCTATCACGCGGGAGACCAGGGTTCAATTCCCTGACGGGGAGAACTCAAATCTTCAAGAGCACTATCATTAAATCTATACATGCAGCACATTTAGGCTCTCTTATTTTAAACAATTAGGGACCAAATTGCACTCTTGTTTAATATAACACCTTGCTCTAGGCTCTACACATTTTTTCCTTTAAATCTTTTTCTGTTTATTTCCTTCACAAGCTATCTCTTCCCCCCCCCCCGCCCCATTTTTTCCTATGAGTGAACAGAAGTATTGGGGACAGACTAAATACCATCCCTGTGCCCATGTCCACTCCAACACTTACTTAGTGTTGGGGAACAGTCCCCTAACCTAACCCTAACCCTAACCCTAACCCTAACCCTAACCCTAACCCTAACCCTAACCGTCCACCAAATTCTGCTCCATGGCTTCTAAACCTTTCACCGGCCCTCTGCCGTCCACCAAATTCTGCTCCATGGCTTCTAAACCTTTCACCGGCCCTCTGCCGTCCACCAAATTCTGCTCCATGGCTTCTAAACCTTTCACCGGCCCTCTGCCGTCCACCAAATTCTGCTCCATGGCTTCTAAACCTTTCACCGGCCCTCTGCCGTCCACCAAATTCTGCTCCATGGCTTCTAAACATTTCACCGGCCCTCTGCCGTCCACCAAATTCTGCTCCATGGCTTCTAAACCTTTCACCGGCCCTCTGCCGTCCACCAAATTCTGCTCCATGGCTTCTAAACCTTTCACCGGCCCTCTGCCGTCCACCAAATTCTGCTCCATGGCTTCTAAACCTTTCACCGGCCCTCTGCCGTCCACCAAATTCTGCTCCATGGCTTCTAAACCTTTCACCGGCCCTCTGCCGTCCACCAAATTCTGCTCCATGGCTTCTAAACCTTATATGGCTCCCTTTTAAACTATATTTAAGTTCTCAGGAGATGTATCAAGGGTCCCAACTGTAGAATGGCTAGGGGCCAGGAAAGGTCAAAGACCCAGGTCACAGGCCAACTGCACTTAAAAGCACAGACCTTGCATTATACAATAGCTCCCCCTAGTGACTATTCCAGATAACAGGAATGTGGGATTGGGGCCTTGAATATGACCCGACTTGAACTCTCACTCAGAGAAGGTGCCAGTACACATGTACATCCTCTCCCAATGACTTGATTTAAGTTGTCCTCATTAGTATATTGGTCAGTATCCCTGCCTGTCACGCGAGAGACCGGGGTTCAATTCCCCGACGGGGAGAACTCAAATTTTCAAGAGCACTAGCATTAACTCTATACATGCAGCACTTTTAGGATGCTTAGTTGTCCCCATTAGTACAGTGGTCAGTATCCCCGCCTATCACGCGGGAGACCAGGGTTCAATTCCCCGACGGGGAGAACTCAAATCTTCAAGAGCACTATCATTAACTCTATACATGCAGCACTTTTAGGCTCTCTTATTTTAAACAATTAGGGACCAAATTGCACTCTTGTTTAATATAACACCTTGCTCTAGGCTCTACACATTTTTTCCTTTAAATCTTTTTCTGTTTATTTCCTTCACAAGCTATCTCTTCCCCCCCCCCCACCCCGCCCCCTTTTTTCCTATGAGTGAACAGAAGTATTGGGGACAGACTAAATACCATCCCTGTGCCCGTGCCCACTCCAACACTTACTTAGTGTTGGGGAACAGTCCCCTAACCTAACCCTAACCCTAACCCTAACCCTAACCCTAACCCTAACCGTCCACCAAATTCTGCTCCATGGCTTCTAAACCTTTCACCGGCCCTCTGCCGTCCACCAAATTCTGCTCCATGGCTTCTAAACCTTTCACCGGCCCTCTGCCGTCCACCAAATTCTGCTCCATGGCTTCTAAACCTTTCACCGGCCCTCTGCCGTCCACCAAATTCTGCTCCATGGCTTCTAAACCTTTCACCGGCCCTCTGCCGTCCACCAAATTCTGCTCCATGGCTTCTAAACCTTTCACCGGCCCTCTGCCGTCCACCAAATTCTGCTCCATGGCTTCTAAACCTTTCACCGGCCCTCTGCCGTCCACCAAATTCTTCTCCATGGCTTCTAAACCTTTCACCGGCCCTCTGCCGTCCACCAAATTCTGCTCCATGGCTTCTAAACCTGTCACCGGCCCTCTGCCGTCCACCAAATTCTGCTCCATGGCTTCTAAACCTTTCACCGGCCCTCTGCCGTCCACCAAATTCTGCTCCATGGCTTCTAAACCTTTCACTGGCCCTCTGCCGTCCACCAAATTCTGCTCCATGGCTTCTAAACCTTTCACCGGCCCTCTGCCGTCCACCAAATTCTGCTCCATGGCTTCTAAACCTTTCACCGGCCCTCTGCCGTCCACCAAATTCTGCTCCATGGCTTCTAAACCTTATATGGCTCCCTTTTAAACTATATTTAAGTTCTCAGGAGATGTATCAAGGGTCCCAACTGTAGAATGGCTAGGGGCCAGGAAAGGTCAAAGACCCAGGTCACAGGCCAACTGCACTTAAAAGCACAGACCTTGCATTATACAATAGCTCCCCCTAGTGACTATTCCAGATAACAGGAATGTGGGATTGGGGCCTTGAATATGACCCGACTTGAACTCTCACTCAGAGAAGGTGCCAGTACACATGTACATCCTCTCCCAATGACTTGATTTAAGTTGTCCTCATTAGTATAGTGGTCAGTATCCCTGCCTGTCACGCGGGAGACCGGGGTTCAATTCCCCGACGGGGAGAACTCAAATTTTCAAGAGCACTAGCATTAACTCTATACATGCAGCACTTTTAGGATGCTTAGTTGTCCCCATTAGTACAGTGGTCAGTATCCCCGCCTATCACGCGGGAGACCAGGGTTCAATTCCCCGACGGGGAGAACTCAAATCTTCAAGAGCACTATCATTAACTCTATACATGCAGCACTTTTAGGCTCTCTTATTTTAAACAATTAGGGACCAAATTGCACTCTTGTTTAATATAATACCTTGCTCTAGGCTCTACAAATTTTTTCCTTTAAATCTTTTTCTGTTTATTTCCTTCACAAGCTATCTCTTCCCCCCCCCCCCCCGCCCCCTTTTTTCCTATGAGTGAACAGAAGTATTGGGGACAGACTAAATACCATCCCTGTGCCCGTGCCCACTCCAACACTTACTTAGTGTTGGGGAACAGTCCCCTAACCTAACCCTAACCCTAACCCTAACCCTAACCGTCCACCAAATTCTGCTCCATGGCTTCTAAACCTTTCACCGGCCCTCTGCCGTCCACCAAATTATGCTCCATGGCTTCTAAACCTTTCACCGGCCCTCTGCCGTCCACCAAATTCTGCTCCATGGCTTCTAAACCTTTCACCGGCCCTCTGCCGTCCACCAAATTCTGCTCCATGGCTTCTAAACCTTTCACCGGCCCTCTGCCGTCCACCAAATTCTGCTCCATGGCTTCTAAACCTTTCACCGGCCCTCTGCCGTCCACCAAATTCTGCTCCATGGCTTCTAAACCTTTCACCGGCCCTCTGCCGTCCACCAAATTCTGCTCCATGGCTTCTAAACCTTTCACCGGCCCTCTGCCGTCCACCAAATTCTGCTCCATGGCTTCTAAACCTTTCACCGGCCCTCTGCCGTCCACCAAATTCTGCTCCATGGCTTCTAAACCTTTCACCGGCCCTCTGCCGTCCACCAAATTCTGCTCCATGGCTTCTAAACCTTTCACCGGCCCTCTGCCGTCCACCAAATTCTGCTCCATGGCTTCTAAACCTTATATGGCTCCCTTTTAAACTATATTTAAGTTCTCAGGAGATGTATCAAGGGTCCCAACTGTAGAATGGCTAGGGGCCAGGAAAGGTCAAAGACCCAGGTCACAGGCCAACTGCACTTAAAAGCACAGACCTTGCATTATACAATAGCTCCCCCTAGTGACTATTCCAGATAACAGGAATGTGGGATTGGGGCCTTGAATATGACCCGACTTGAACTCTCACTCAGAGAAGGTGCCAGTACACATGTACATCCTCTCCCAATGACTTGATTTAAGTTGTCCTCATTAGTATATTGGTCAGTATCCCTGCCTGTCACGCGAGAGACCGGGGTTCAATTCCCCGACGGGGAGAACTCAAATTTTCAAGAGCACTAGCATTAACTCTATACATGCAGCACTTTTAGGATGCTTAGTTGTCCCCATTAGTACAGTGGTCAGTATCCCCGCCTATCACGCGGGAGACCAGGGTTCAATTCCCCGACGGGGAGAACTCAAATCTTCAAGAGCACTATCATTAACTCTATACATGCAGCACTTTTAGGCTCTCTTATTTTAAACAATTAGGGACCAAATTGCACTCTTGTTTAATATAACACCTTGCTCTAGGCTCTACACATTTTTTCCTTTAAATCTTTTTCTGTTTATTTCCTTCACAAGCTATCTCTTCCCCCCCCCCCACCCCGCCCCCTTTTTTCCTATGAGTGAACAGAAGTATTGGGGACAGACTAAATACCATCCCTGTGCCCGTGCCCACTCCAACACTTACTTAGTGTTGGGGAACAGTCCCCTAACCTAACCCTAACCCTAACCCTAACCCTAACCCTAACCCTAACCCTAACCGTCCACCAAATTCTGCTCCATGGCTTCTAAACCTTTCACCGGCCCTCTGCCGTCCACCAAATTCTGCTCCATGGCTTCTAAACCTTTCACCGGCCCTCTGCCGTCCACCAAATTCTGCTCCATGGCTTCTAAACCTTTCACCGGCCCTCTGCCGTCCACCAAATTCTGCTCCATGGCTTCTAAACCTTTCACCGGCCCTCTGCCGTCCACCAAATTCTGCTCCATGGCTTCTAAACCTTTCACCGGCCCTCTGCCGTCCACCAAATTCTGCTCCATGGCTTCTAAACCTTTCACCGGCCCTCTGCCGTCCACCAAATTCTTCTCCATGGCTTCTAAACCTTTCACCGGCCCTCTGCCGTCCACCAAATTCTGCTCCATGGCTTCTAAACCTGTCACCGGCCCTCTGCCGTCCACCAAATTCTGCTCCATGGCTTCTAAACCTTTCACCGGCCCTCTGCCGTCCACCAAATTCTGCTCCATGGCTTCTAAACCTTTCACTGGCCCTCTGCCGTCCACCAAATTCTGCTCCATGGCTTCTAAACCTTTCACCGGCCCTCTGCCGTCCACCAAATTCTGCTCCATGGCTTCTAAACCTTTCACCGGCCCTCTGCCGTCCACCAAATTCTGCTCCATGGCTTCTAAACCTTATATGGCTCCCTTTTAAACTATATTTAAGTTCTCAGGAGATGTATCAAGGGTCCCAACTGTAGAATGGCTAGGGGCCAGGAAAGGTCAAAGACCCAGGTCACAGGCCAACTGCACTTAAAAGCACAGACCTTGCATTATACAATAGCTCCCCCTAGTGACTATTCCAGATAACAGGAATGTGGGATTGGGGCCTTGAATATGACCCGACTTGAACTCTCACTCAGAGAAGGTGCCAGTACACATGTACATCCTCTCCCAATGACTTGATTTAAGTTGTCCTCATTAGTATAGTGGTCAGTATCCCTGCCTGTCACGCGGGAGACCGGGGTTCAATTCCCCGATGGGGAGAACTCAAATTTTCAAGAGCACTAGCATTAACTCTATACATGCAGCACTTTTAGGATGCTTAGTTGTCCCCATTAGTACAGTGGTCAGTATCCCCGCCTATCACGCGGGAGACCAGGGTTCAATTCCCCGACGGGGAGAACTCAAATCTTCAAGAGCACTATCATTAACTCTATACATGCAGCACTTTTAGGCTCTCTTATTTTAAACAATTAGGGACCAAATTGCACTCTTGTTTAATATAATACCTTGCTCTAGGCTCTACACATTTTTTCCTTTAAATCTTTTTCTGTTTATTTCCTTCACAAGCTATCTCTTCCCCCCCCCCCCCGCCCCCTTTTTTCCTATGAGTGAACAGAAGTATTGGGGACAGACTAAATACCATCCCTGTGCCCGTGCCCACTCCAACACTTACTTAGTGTTGGGGAACAGTCCCCTAACCTAACCCTAACCCTAACCCTAACCCTAACCCTAACCGTCCACCAAATTCTGCTCCATGGCTTCTAAACCTTTCACCGGCCCTCTGCCGTCCACCAAATTATGCTCCATGGCTTCTAAACCTTTCACCGGCCCTCTGCCGTCCACCAAATTCTGCTCCATGGCTTCTAAACCTTTCACCGGCCCTCTGCCGTCCACCAAATTCTGCTCCATGGCTTCTAAACCTTTCACCGGCCCTCTGCCGTCCACCAAATTCTGCTCCATGGCTTCTAAACCTTTCACCGGCCCTCTGCCGTCCACCAAATTCTGCTCCATGGCTTCTAAACCTTTCACCGGCCCTCTGCCGTCCACCAAATTCTGCTCCATGGCTTCTAAACCTTTCACCGGCCCTCTGCCGTCCACCAAATTCTGCTCCATGGCTTCTAAACCTTTCACCGGCCCTCTGCCGTCCACCAAATTCTGCTCCATGGCTTCTAAACCTTTCACCGGCCCTCTGCCGTCCACCAAATTCTGCTCCATGGCTTCTAAACCTTTCACCGGCCCGCTGCCGTCCACCAAATTCTGCTCCATGGCTTCTAAACCTTTCACCGGCCCTCTGCCGTCCACCAAATTCTGCTCCATGGCTTCTAAACCTTTCACCGGCCCTCTGCCGTCCACCAAATTCTGCTCCATGGCTTCTAAACCTTTCACCGGCCCTCTGCCGTCCACCAAATTCTGCTCCATGGCTTCTAAACCTTTCACCGGCCCTCTGCCGTCCACCAAATTCTGCTCCATGGCTTCTAAACCTTTCACCGGCCCTCTGCCGTCCACCAAATTCTGCTCCATGGCTTCTAAACCTGTCACCAGCCCTCTGCCGTCCACCAAATTCTGCTCCATGGCTTCTAAACCTGTCACCGGCCCTCTGCCGTCCACCAAATTCTGCTCCATGGCTTCTAAACCTTTCACCGGCCCTCTGCCGTCCACCAAATTCTGCTCCATGGCTTCTAAACCTTTCACCGGCCCTCTGCCGTCCACCAAATTCTGCTCCATGGCTTCTAAACCTTTCACCGGCCCTCTGCCGTCCCCCAAATTCTGCTCCATGGCTTCTAAACCTTTCACAGGCCCTCTGCCGTCCACCAAATTCTGCTCCATGGCTTCTAAACCTTTCACCGGCCCTCTGCCGTCCACCAAATTCTGCTCCATGGCTTCTAAACCTGTCACCAGCCCTCTGCCGTCCACCAAATTCTGCTCCATGGCTTCTAAACCTGTCACCGGCCCTCTGCCGTCCACCAAATTCTGCTCCATGGCTTCTAAACCTTTCACCGGCCCTCTGCCGTCCACCAAATTCTGCTCCATGGCTTCTAAACCTTTCACCGGCCCTCTGCCGTCCACCAAATTCTGCTCCATGGCTTCTAAACCTTTCACCGGCCCTCTGCCGTCCACCAAATTCTGCTCCATGGCTTCTAAACCTTTCACCGGCCCTCTGCCGTCCACCAAATTCTGCTCCATGGCTTCTAAACCTTTCACCGGCCCTCTGCCGTCCACCAAATTCTGCTCCATGGCTTCTAAACCTTTCACCGGCCCTCTGCCGTCCACCAAATTCTGCTCCATGGCTTCTAAACCTTTCACCGGCCCTCTGCCGTCCACCAAATTCTGCTCCATGGCTTCTAAAGCTTTCACCGGCCCTCTGCCGTCCACCAAATTCTGCTCCATGGCTTCTAAACCTTTCACCGGCCCTCTGCCGTCCACCAAATTCTGCTCCATGGCTTCTAAACCTTTCACCGGCCCTCTGCCGTCCACCAAATTCTGCTCCATGGGTTCTAAACCTTTCACCGGCCCTCTGCCGTCCACCAAATTCTGCTCCATGGCTTCTAAACCTGTCACCGGCCCTCTGCCGTCCACCAAATTCTGCTCCATGGCTTCTAAACCTGTCACCGGCCCTCTGCCGTCCACCAAATTCTGCTCCATGGCTTCTAAACCTTTCACCGGCCCTCTGCCGTCCACCAAATTCTGCTCCATGGCTTCTAAACCTTTCACCGGCCCTCTGCCGTCCACCAAATTCTGCTCCATGGCTTCTAAACCTGTCACCTGCCCTCTGCCGTCCACCAAATTCTGCTCCATGGCTTCTAAACCTGTCACCGGCCCTCTGCCGTCCACCAAATTCTGCTCCATGGCTTCTAAACCTTTCACCGGCCCTCTGCCGTCCACCAAATTCTGCTCCATGGCTTCTAAACCTTTCACCGGCCCTCTGCCGTTCACCAAATTCTGCTCCATGGCTTCTAAACCTTTCACCGGCCCTCTGCCGTCCACCAAATTCTGCTCCATGGCTTCTAAACCTTATATGGCTCCCTTTTAAACTATATTTAAGTTCTCAGGAGATGTATCAAGGGTCCCAACTGTAGAATGGCTAGGGGCCAGGAAAGGTCAAAGACCCAGGTCACAGGCCAACTGCACTTAAAAGCACAGACTTTGCATTATACAATAGCTCCCCCTAGTGACTATTCCAGATAACAGGAATGTGGGATTGGGGCCTTGAATATGACCCGACTTGAACTCTCACTCAGAGAAGGTGCCAGTACACATGTACATCCTCTCCCAATGACTTTATTTAAGTTGTCCTCATTAGTATAGTGGTCAGTATCCCTGCCTGTCACGCGGGAGACCGGGGTTCAATTCCCCGACTGGGAGAACTCAAATTTTCAAGAGCACTAGCATTAACTCTATACATGCAGCACTTTTAGGATGCTTAGTTGTCCCCATTAGTACAGTGGTCAGTATCCCCGCCTATCACGCGGGAGACCAGGGTTCAATTCCCCGACGGGGAGAACTCAAATCTTCAAGAGCACTATCATTAACTCTATACATGCAGCACTTTTAGGCTTTCTTATTTTAAACAATTAGGGACCAAATTGCACTGTTGTTTAATATAACACCTTGCTCTAGGCTCTACACATTTTTTCCTTTAAATCTTTTTCTGTTTATTTCCTTCACAAGCTATCTCTTCCCCCCCCCCCCCGCCCCCTTTTTTCCTATGAGTGAACAGAAGTATTGGGGACAGACTAAATACCATCCCTGTGCCCGTGCCCACTCCAACACTTACTTAGTGTTGGGGAACAGTCCCCTAACCTAACCCTAACCCTAACCCTAACCCTAACCCTAACCCTAACCCTAACCGTCCACCAAATTCTGCTCCATGGCTTCTAAACCTTTCACCGGCCCTCTGCCGTCCACCAAATTCTGCTCCATGGCTTCTAAACCTTTCACCGGCCCTCTGCCGTCCACCAAATTCTGCTCCATGGCTTCTAAACCTTTCACCGGCCCTCTGCCGTCCACCAAATTCTGCTCCATGGCTTCTAAACCTTTCACCGGCCCTCTGCCGTCCACCAAATTCTGCTCCATGGCTTCTAAACCTTTCACCGGCCCTCTGCCGTCCACCAAATTCTGCTCCATGGCTTCTAAACCTTTCACCGGCCCTCTGCCGTCCACCAAATTCTGCTCCATGGCTTCTAAACCTGTCACCGGCCCTCTGCTGTCCACCAAATTCTGCTCCATGGCTTCTAAACCTTTCAGCCGCCCTCTGCCGTCCACCAAATTCTGCTCCATGGCTTCTAAACCTTTCACCGGCCCTCTGCCGTCCACCAAATTCTGCTCCATGGCTTCTAAACCTTTCACCGGCCCTCTGCCGTCCACCAAATTCTGCTCCATGGCTTCTAAACCTTTCACCGGCCCTCTGCCGTCCACCAAATTCTGCTCCATGGCTTCTAAAGCTTTCACCGGCCCTCTGCCGTCCACCAAATTCTGCTCCATGGCTTCTAAACCTTTCACCGGCCCTCTGCCGTCCACCAAATTCTGCTCCATGGCTTCTAAACCTTTCACCGGCCCTCTGCCGTCCACCAAATTCTGCTCCATGGCTTCTAAACCTTTCACCGGCCCTCTGCCGTCCACCAAATTCTGCTCCATGGCTTCTAAACCTGTCACCGGCCCTCTGCCGTCCACCAAATTCTGCTCCATGGCTTCTAAACCTGTCACCGGCCCTCTGCCGTCCACCAAATTCTGCTCCATGGCTTCTAAACCTTTCACCGGCCCTCTGCCGTCCACCAAATTCTGCTCCATGGCTTCTAAACCTTTCACCGGCCCTCTGCCGTCCACCAAATTCTGCTCCATGGCTTCTAAACCTTTCACCGGCCCTCTGCCGTCCACCAAATTCTGCTCCATGGCTTCTAAAGCTTTCACCGGCCCTCTGCCGTCCACCAAATTCTGCTCCATGGCTTCTAAACCTTTCACCGGCCCTCTGCCGTCCACCAAATTCTGCTCCATGGCTTCTAAACCTTTCACCGGCCCTCTGCCGTCCACCAAATTCTGCTCCATGGCTTCTAAACCTTTCACCGGCCCTCTGCCGTCCACCAAATTCTGCTCCATGGCTTCTAAACCTGTCACCGGCCCTCTGCCGTCCACCAAATTCTGCTCCATGGCTTCTAAACCTGTCACCGGCCCTCTGCCGTCCACCAAATTCTGCTCCATGGCTTCTAAACCTTTCACCGGCCCTCTGCCGTCCACCAAATTCTGCTCCATGGCTTCTAAACCTTTCACCGGCCCTCTGCCGTCCACCAAATTCTGCTCCATGGCTTCTAAACCTTTCACCGGCCCTCTGCCGTCCACCAAATTCTGCTCCATGGCTTCTAAACCTTATATGGCTCCCTTTTAAACTATATTTAAGTTCTCAGGAGATGTATCAAGGGTCCCAACTGTAGAATGGCTAGGGGCCAGGAAAGGTCAAAGACCCAGGTCACAGGCCAACTGCACTTAAAAGCACAGACCTTGCATTATACAATAGCTCCCCCTAGTGACTATTCCAGATAACAGGAATGTGGGATTGGGGCCTTGAATATGACCCGACTTGAACTCTCACTCAGAGAAGGTGCCAGTACACATGTACATCCTCTCCCAATGACATGATTTAAGTTGTCCTCATTAGTATAGTGGTCAGTATCCCTGCCTGTCACGCGGGAGACCGGGGTTCAATTCCCTGACGGGGAGAACTCAAATTTTCAAGAGCACTAGCATTAACTCTATACATGCAGCACTTTTAGGATGCTTAGTTGTCCCCATTAGTACAGTGGTCAGTATCCCCGCCTATCACGCGGGAGACCAGGGTTCAATTCCCTGACGGGGAGAACTCAAATCTTCAAGAGCACTATCATTAACTCTATACATGCAGCACTTTTAGGCTCTCTTATTTTAAACAATTAGGGACCAAATTGCACTCTTGTTTAATATAACACCTTGCTCTAGGCTCTACACATTTTTTCCTTTAAATCTTTTTCTGTTTATTTCCTTCACAAGCTATCTCTTCCCCCCCCCCCCGCCCACTTTTTTCCTATGAGTGAACAGAAGTATTGGGGACAGACTAAATACCATCCCTGTGCCCGTGCCCACTCCAACACTTACTTAGTGTTGGGGAACAGTCCCCTAACCTAACCCTAACCCTAACCCTAACCCTAACCCTAACCCTAACCGTCCACCAAATTCTGCTCCATGGCTTCTAAACCTTTCACCGGCCCTCTGCCGTCCACCAAATTCTGCTCCATGGCTTCTAAACCTTTCACCGGCCCTCTGCCGTCCACCAAATTCTGCTCCATGGCTTCTAAACCTTTCACCGGCCCTCTGCCGTCCACCAAATTCTGCTCCATGGCTTCTAAACCTTATATGGCTCCATTTTAAACTATATTTAAGTTCTCAGGAGATGTATCAAGGGTCCCAACTGTAGAATGGCTAGGGGCCAGGAAAGGTCAAAGACCCAGGTCACAGGCCAACTGCACTTAGAAGCACACACCTTGCATTATACAATAGCTCCCCCTAGTGACTATTCCAGATAACAGAAATGTGGGATTGGGGCCTTGAATATGACCCGACTTGAACTCTCACTCAGAGAAGGTGCCAGTACACATGTATATCCTCTCCCAATAACTTGATTTTAGTTGTCCTCATTAGCATAGTGGTCAGTATCCCCGCCTGTCACGCGGGAGACAGGGGTTCAATTCCCCGACGGGGAGAACTCAAATTTTCAAGAGCACTAGCATTAACTCTATACATGCAGCACTTTTAGGATGCTTAGTTGTCCCCATTAGTACAGTGGTCAGTATTCCCGTCTATCACGCGGGAGACCAGGGTTCAATTCCCTGACGGGGAGAACTCAAATCTTCAAGAGCACTATCATTAAATCTATACATGCAGCACATTTAGGCTCTCTTATTTTAAACAATTAGGGACCAAATTGCACTCTTGTTTAATATAACACCTTGCTCTAGGCTCTACACATTTTTTCCTTTAAATCTTTTTCTGTTTATTTCCTTCACAAGCTATCTCTTCCCCCCCCCCCCGCCCCATTTTTTCCTATGAGTGAACAGAAGTATTGGGGACAGACTAAATACCATCCCTGTGCCCATGTCCACTCCAACACTTACTTAGTGTTGGGGAACAGTCCCCTAACCTAACCCTAACCCTAACCCTAACCCTAACCCTAACCCTAACCCTAACCCTAACCGTCCACCAAATTCTGCTCCATGGCTTCTAAACCTTTCACCGGCCCTCTGCCGTCCACCAAATTCTGCTCCATGGCTTCTAAACCTTTCACCGGCCCTCTGCCGTCCACCAAATTCTGCTCCATGGCTTCTAAACCTTTCACCGGCCCTCTGCCGTCCACCAAATTCTGCTCCATGGCTTCTAAACCTTTCACCGGCCCTCTGCCGTCCACCAAATTCTGCTCCATGGCTTCTAAACATTTCACCGGCCCTCTGCCGTCCACCAAATTCTGCTCCATGGCTTCTAAACCTTTCACCGGCCCTCTGCCGTCCACCAAATTCTGCTCCATGGCTTCTAAACCTTTCACCGGCCCTCTGCCGTCCACCAAATTCTGCTCCATGGCTTCTAAACCTTTCACCGGCCCTCTGCCGTCCACCAAATTCTGCTCCATGGCTTCTAAACCTTATATGGCTCCCTTTTAAACTATATTTAAGTTCTCAGGAGATGTATCAAGGGTCCCAACTGTAGAATGGCTAGGGGCCAGGAAAGGTCAAAGACCCAGGTCACAGGCCAACTGCACTTAAAAGCACAGACCTTGCATTATACAATAGCTCCCCCTAGTGACTATTCCAGATAACAGGAATGTGGGATTGGGGCCTTGAATATGACCCGACTTGAACTCTCACTCAGAGAAGGTGCCAGTACACATGTACATCCTCTCCCAATGACTTGATTTAAGTTGTCCTCATTAGTATATTGGTCAGTATCCCTGCCTGTCACGCGAGAGACCGGGGTTCAATTCCCCGACGGGGAGAACTCAAATTTTCAAGAGCACTAGCATTAACTCTATACATGCAGCACTTTTAGGATGCTTAGTTGTCCCCATTAGTACAGTGGTCAGTATCCCCGCCTATCACGCGGGAGACCAGGGTTCAATTCCCCGACGGGGAGAACTCAAATCTTCAAGAGCACTATCATTAACTCTATACATGCAGCACTTTTAGGCTCTCTTATTTTAAACAATTAGGGACCAAATTGCACTCTTGTTTAATATAACACCTTGCTCTAGGCTCTACACATTTTTTCCTTTAAATCTTTTTCTGTTTATTTCCTTCACAAGCTATCTCTTCCCCCCCCCCCACCCCGCCCCCTTTTTTCCTATGAGTGAACAGAAGTATTGGGGACAGACTAAATACCACCCCTGTGCCCGTGCCCACTCCAACACTTACTTAGTGTTGGGGAACAGTCCCCTAACCTAACCCTAACCCTAACCCTAACCCTAACCCTAACCCTAACCCTAACCGTCCACCAAATTCTGCTCCATGGCTTCTAAACCTTTCACCGGCCCTCTGCCGTCCACCAAATTCTGCTCCATGGCTTCTAAACCTTTCACCGGCCCTCTGCCGTCCACCAAATTCTGCTCCATGGCTTCTAAACCTTTCACCGGCCCTCTGCCGTCCACCAAATTCTGCTCCATGGCTTCTAAACCTTTCACCGGCCCTCTGCCGTCCACCAAATTCTGCTCCATGGCTTCTAAACCTTTCACCGGCCCTCTGCCGTCCACCAAATTCTGCTCCATGGCTTCTAAACCTTTCACCGGCCCTCTGCCGTCCACCAAATTCTGCTCCATGGCTTCTAAACCTTTCACCGGCCCTCTGCCGTCCACCAAATTCTGCTCCATGGCTTCTAAACCTGTCACCGGCCCTCTGCCGTCCACCAAATTCTGCTCCATGGCTTCTAAACCTTTCACCGGCCCTCTGCCGTCCACCAAATTCTGCTCCATGGCTTCTAAACCTTTCACTGGCCCTCTGCCGTCCACCAAATTCTGCTCCATGGCTTCTAAACCTTTCACCGGCCCTCTGCCGTCCACCAAATTCTGCTCCATGGCTTCTAAACCTTTCACCGGCCCTCTGCCGTCCACCAAATTCTGCTCCATGGCTTCTAAACCTTATATGGCTCCCTTTTAAACTATATTTAAGTTCTCAGGAGATGTATCAAGGGTCCCAACTGTAGAATGGCTAGGGGCCAGGAAAGGTCAAAGACCCAGGTCACAGGCCAACTGCACTTAAAAGCACAGACCTTGCATTATACAATAGCTCCCCCTAGTGACTATTCCAGATAACAGGAATGTGGGATTGGGGCCTTGAATATGACCCGACTTGAACTCTCACTCAGAGAAGGTGCCAGTACACATGTACATCCTCTCCCAATGACTTGATTTAAGTTGTCCTCATTAGTATAGTGGTCAGTATCCCTGCCTGTCACGCGGGAGACCGGGGTTCAATTCCCCGACGGGGAGAACTCAAATTTTCAAGAGCACTAGCATTAACTCTATACATGCAGCACTTTTAGGATGCTTAGTTGTCCCCATTAGTACAGTGGTCAGTATCCCCGCCTATCACGCGGGAGACCAGGGTTCAATTCCCCGACGGGGAGAACTCAAATCTTCAAGAGCACTATCATTAACTCTATACATGCAGCACTTTTAGGCTCTCTTATTTTAAACAATTAGGGACCAAATTGCACTCTTGTTTAATATAATACCTTGCTCTAGGCTCTACACATTTTTTCCTTTAAATCTTTTTCTGTTTATTTCCTTCACAAGCTATCTCTTCCCCCCCCCCCCCGCCCCCTTTTTTCCTATGAGTGAACAGAAGTATTGGGGACAGACTAAATACCATCCCTGTGCCCGTGCCCACTCCAACACTTACTTAGTGTTGGGGAACAGTCCCCTAACCTAACCCTAACCC
This sequence comes from Notolepis coatsorum, assembly GCF_963971535.1. Taxonomy (NCBI): domain Eukaryota; kingdom Metazoa; phylum Chordata; class Actinopteri; order Aulopiformes; family Paralepididae; genus Notolepis; species Notolepis coatsorum. The sequence continues at coordinate 74,250,909 of NC_140169.1, read as the reverse complement.
TAACCCTAACCCTAACCCTAACCGTCCACCAAATTCTGCTCCATGGCTTCTAAACCTTTCACCGGCCCTCTGCCGTCCACCAAATTATGCTCCATGGCTTCTAAACCTTTCACCGGCCCTCTGCCGTCCACCAAATTCTGCTCCATGGCTTCTAAACCTTTCACCGGCCCTCTGCCGTCCACCAAATTCTGCTCCATGGCTTCTAAACCTTTCACCGGCCCTCTGCCGTCCACCAAATTCTGCTCCATGGCTTCTAAACCTTTCACCGGCCCTCTGCCGTCCACCAAATTCTGCTCCATGGCTTCTAAACCTTTCACCGGCCCTCTGCCGTCCACCAAATTCTGCTCCATGGCTTCTAAACCTTTCACCGGCCCTCTGCCGTCCACCAAATTCTGCTCCATGGCTTCTAAACCTTTCACCGGCCCTCTGCCGTCCACCAAATTCTGCTCCATGGCTTCTAAACCTTTCACCGGCCCTCTGCCGTCCACCAAATTCTGCTCCATGGCTTCTAAACCTTTCACCGGCCCGCTGCCGTCCACCAAATTCTGCTCCATGGCTTCTAAACCTTTCACCGGCCCTCTGCCGTCCACCAAATTCTGCTCCATGGCTTCTAAACCTTTCACCGGCCCTCTGCCGTCCACCAAATTCTGCTCCATGGCTTCTAAACCTTTCACCGGCCCTCTGCCGTCCACCAAATTCTGCTCCATGGCTTCTAAACCTTTCACCGGCCCTCTGCCGTCCACCAAATTCTGCTCCATGGCTTCTAAACCTGTCACCAGCCCTCTGCCGTCCACCAAATTCTGCTCCATGGCTTCTAAACCTGTCACCGGCCCTCTGCCGTCCACCAAATTCTGCTCCATGGCTTCTAAACCTTTCACCGGCCCTCTGCCGTCCACCAAATTCTGCTCCATGGCTTCTAAACCTTTCACCGGCCCTCTGCCGTCCACCAAATTCTGCTCCATGGCTTCTAAACCTTTCACCGGCCCTCTGCCGTCCACCAAATTCTGCTCCATGGCTTCTAAACCTTTCACCGGCCCTCTGCCGTCCACCAAATTCTGCTCCATGGCTTCTAAACCTGTCACCAGCCCTCTGCCGTCCACCAAATTCTGCTCCATGGCTTCTAAACCTGTCACCGGCCCTCTGCCGTCCACCAAATTCTGCTCCATGGCTTCTAAACCTTTCACCGGCCCTCTGCCGTCCACCAAATTCTGCTCCATGGCTTCTAAACCTTTCACCGGCCCTCTGCCGTCCACCAAATTCTGCTCCATGGCTTCTAAACCTTTCACCGGCCCTCTGCCGTCCACCAAATTCTGCTCCATGGCTTCTAAACCTTTCACCGGCCCTCTGCCGTCCACCAAATTCTGCTCCATGGCTTCTAAACCTTTCACCGGCCCTCTGCCGTCCACCAAATTCTGCTCCATGGCTTCTAAACCTTTCACCGGCCCTCTGCCGTCCACCAAATTCTGCTCCATGGCTTCTAAACCTTTCACCGGCCCTCTGCCGTCCACCAAATTCTGCTCCATGGCTTCTAAAGCTTTCACCGGCCCTCTGCCGTCCACCAAATTCTGCTCCATGGCTTCTAAACCTTTCACCGGCCCTCTGCCGTCCACCAAATTCTGCTCCATGGCTTCTAAACCTTTCACCGGCCATCTGCCGTCCACCAAATTCTGCTCCATGGGTTCTAAACCTTTCACCGGCCCTCTGCCGTCCACCAAATTCTGCTCCATGGCTTCTAAACCTGTCACCGGCCCTCTGCCGTCCACCAAATTCTGCTCCATGGCTTCTAAACCTGTCACCGGCCCTCTGCCGTCCACCAAATTCTGCTCCATGGCTTCTAAACCTTTCACCGGCCCTCTGCCGTCCACCAAATTCTGCTCCATGGCTTCTAAACCTTTCACCGGCCCTCTGCCGTCCACCAAATTCTGCTCCATGGCTTCTAAACCTGTCACCTGCCCTCTGCCGTCCACCAAATTCTGCTCCATGGCTTCTAAACCTTTCACCGGCCCTCTGCCGTCCACCAAATTCTGCTCCATGGCTTCTAAAGCTTTCACCGGCCCTCTGCCGTCCACCAAATTCTGCTCCATGGCTTCTAAACCTTTCACCGGCCCTCTGCCGTCCACCAAATTCTGCTCCATGGCTTCTAAACCTTTTACCGGCCCTCTGCCGTCCACCAAATTCTGCTCCATGGCTTCTAAACCTTTCACCGGCCCTCTGCCGTCCACCAAATTCTGCTCCATGGCTTCTAAACCTGTCACCGGCTCTCTGCCGTCCACCAAATTCTGCTCCATGGCTTCTAAACCTGTCACCGGCCCTCTGCCGTCCACCAAATTCTGCTCCATGGCTTCTAAACCTTTCACCGGCCCTCTGCCGTCCACCAAATTCTGCTCCATGGCTTCTAAACCTTTCACCGGCCCTCTGCCGTCCACCAAATTCTGCTCCATGGCTTCTAAACCTTTCACCGGCCCTCTGCCGTCCACCAAATTCTGCTCCATGGCTTCTAAAGCTTTCACCGGCCCTCTGCCGTCCACCAAATTCTGCTCCATGGCTTCTAAACCTTTCACCGGCCCTCTGCCGTCCACCAAATTCTGCTCCATGGCTTCTAAACCTTTCACCGGCCCTCTGCCGTCCACCAAATTCTGCTCCATGGCTTCTAAACCTTTCACCGGCCCTCTGCCGTCCACCAAATTCTGCTCCATGGCTTCTAAACCTGTCACCGGCCCTCTGCCGTCCACCAAATTCTGCTCCATGGCTTCTAAACCTGTCACCGGCCCTCTGCCGTCCACCAAATTCTGCTCCATGGCTTCTAAACCTTTCACCGGCCCTCTGCCGTCCACCAAATTCTGCTCCATGGCTTCTAAACCTTTCACCGGCCCTCTGCCGTCCACCAAATTCTGCTCCATGGCTTCTAAACCTTTCACCGGCCCTCTGCCGTCCACCAAATTCTGCTCCATGGCTTCTAAACCTTATATGGCTCCCTTTTAAACTATATTTAAGTTCTCAGGAGATGTATCAAGGGTCCCAACTGTAGAATGGCTAGGGGCCAGGAAAGGTCAAAGACCCAGGTCACAGGCCAACTGCACTTAAAAGCACAGACCTTGCATTATACAATAGCTCCCCCTAGTGACTATTCCAGATAACAGGAATGTGGGATTGGGGCCTTGAATATGACCCGACTTGAACTCTCACTCAGAGAAGGTGCCAGTACACATGTACATCCTCTCCCAATGACATGATTTAAGTTGTCCTCATTAGTATAGTGGTCACTATCCCTGCCTGTCACGCGGGAGACCGGGGTTCAATTCCCTGACGGGGAGAACTCAAATTTTCAAGAGCACTAGCATTAACTCTATACATGCAGCACTTTTAGGATGCTTAGTTGTCCCCATTAGTACAGTGGTCAGTATCCCCGCCTATCACGCGGGAGACCAGGGTTCAATTCCCTGACGGGGAGAACTCAAATCTTCAAGAGCACTATCATTAAATCTATACATGCAGCACATTTAGGCTCTCTTATTTTAAACAATTAGGGACCAAATTGCACTCTTGTTTAATATAACACCTTGCTCTAGGCTCTACACATTTTTTCCTTTAAATCTTTTTCTGTTTATTTCCTTCACAAGCTATCTCTTCCCCCCCCCCCGCCCCATTTTTTCCTATGAGTGAACAGAAGTATTGGGGACAGACTAAATACCATCCCTGTGCCCATGTCCACTCCAACACTTACTTAGTGTTGGGGAACAGTCCCCTAACCTAACCCTAACCCTAACCCTAACCCTAACCCTAACCCTAACCCTAACCGTCCACCAAATTCTGCTCCATGGCTTCTAAACCTTTCACCGGCCCTCTGCCGTCCACCAAATTCTGCTCCATGGCTTCTAAACCTTTCACCGGCCCTCTGCCGTCCACCAAATTCTGCTCCATGGCTTCTAAACCTTTCACCGGCCCTCTGCCGTCCACCAAATTCTGCTCCATGGCTTCTAAACCTTTCACCGGCCCTCTGCCGTCCACCAAATTCTGCTCCATGGCTTCTAAACATTTCACCGGCCCTCTGCCGTCCACCAAATTCTGCTCCATGGCTTCTAAACCTTTCACCGGCCCTCTGCCGTCCACCAAATTCTGCTCCATGGCTTCTAAACCTTTCACCTGCCCTCTGCCGTCCACCAAATTCTGCTCCATGGCTTCTAAACCTTTCACCGGCCCTCTGCCGTCCACCAAATTCTGCTCCATGGCTTCTAAACCTTTCACCGGCCCTCTGCCGTCCACCAAATTCTGCTCCATGGCTTCTAAACCTTATATGGCTCCCTTTTAAACTATATTTAAGTTCTCAGGAGATGTATCAAGGGTCCCAACTGTAGAATGGCTAGGGGCCAGGAAAGGTCAAAGACCCAGGTCACAGGCCAACTGCACTTAAAAGCACAGACCTTGCATTATACAATAGCTCCCCCTAGTGACTATTCCAGATAACAGGAATGTGGGATTGGGGCCTTGAATATGACCCGACTTGAACTCTCACTCAGAGAAGGTGCCAGTACACATGTACATCCTCTCCCAATGACTTGATTTAAGTTGTCCTCATTAGTATATTGGTCAGTATCCCTGCCTGTCACGCGAGAGACCGGGGTTCAATTCCCCGACGGGGAGAACTCAAATTTTCAAGAGCACTAGCATTAACTCTATACATGCAGCACTTTTAGGATGCTTAGTTGTCCCCATTAGTACAGTGGTCAGTATCCCCGCCTATCACGCGGGAGACCAGGGTTCAATTCCCCGACGGGGAGAACTCAAATCTTCAAGAGCACTATCATTAACTCTATACATGCAGCACTTTTAGGCTCTCTTATTTTAAACAATTAGGGACCAAATTGCACTCTTGTTTAATATAACACCTTGCTCTAGGCTCTACACATTTTTTCCTTTAAATCTTTTTCTGTTTATTTCCTTCACAAGCTATCTCTTCCCCCCCCCCCACCCCGCCCCCTTTTTTCCTATGAGTGAACAGAAGTATTGGGGACAGACTAAATACCACCCCTGTGCCCGTGCCCACTCCAACACTTACTTAGTGTTGGGGAACAGTCCCCTAACCTAACCCTAACCCTAACCCTAACCCTAACCCTAACCCTAACCCTAACCGTCCACCAAATTCTGCTCCATGGCTTCTAAACCTTTCACCGGCCCTCTGCCGTCCACCAAATTCTGCTCCATGGCTTCTAAACCTTTCACCGGCCCTCTGCCGTCCACCAAATTCTGCTCCATGGCTTCTAAACCTTTCACCGGCCCTCTGCCGTCCACCAAATTCTGCTCCATGGCTTCTAAACCTTTCACCGGCCCTCTGCCGTCCACCAAATTCTGCTCCATGGCTTCTAAACCTTTCACCGGCCCTCTGCCGTCCACCAAATTCTGCTCCATGGCTTCTAAACCTTTCACCGGCCCTCTGCCGTCCACCAAATTCTGCTCCATGGCTTCTAAACCTTTCACCGGCCCTCTGCCGTCCACCAAATTCTGCTCCATGGCTTCTAAACCTGTCACCGGCCCTCTGCCGTCCACCAAATTCTGCTCCATGGCTTCTAAACCTTTCACCGGCCCTCTGCCGTCCACCAAATTCTGCTCCATGGCTTCTAAACCTTTCACTGGCCCTCTGCCGTCCACCAAATTCTGCTCCATGGCTTCTAAACCTTTCACCGGCCCTCTGCCGTCCACCAAATTCTGCTCCATGGCTTCTAAACCTTTCACCGGCCCTCTGCCGTCCACCAAATTCTGCTCCATGGCTTCTAAACCTTATATGGCTCCCTTTTAAACTATATTTAAGTTCTCAGGAGATGTATCAAGGGTCCCAACTGTAGAATGGCTAGGGGCCAGGAAAGGTCAAAGACCCAGGTCACAGGCCAACTGCACTTAAAAGCACAGACCTTGCATTATACAATAGCTCCCCCTAGTGACTATTCCAGATAACAGGAATGTGGGATTGGGGCCTTGAATATGACCCGACTTGAACTCTCACTCAGAGAAGGTGCCAGTACACATGTACATCCTCTCCCAATGACTTGATTTAAGTTGTCCTCATTAGTATAGTGGTCAGTATCCCTGCCTGTCACGCGGGAGACCGGGGTTCAATTCCCCGACGGGGAGAACTCAAATTTTCAAGAGCACTAGCATTAACTCTATACATGCAGCACTTTTAGGATGCTTAGTTGTCCCCATTAGTACAGTGGTCAGTATCCCCGCCTATCACGCGGGAGACCAGGGTTCAATTCCCCGACGGGGAGAACTCAAATCTTCAAGAGCACTATCATTAACTCTATACATGCAGCACTTTTAGGCTCTCTTATTTTAAACAATTAGGGACCAAATTGCACTCTTGTTTAATATAATACCTTGCTCTAGGCTCTACACATTTTTTCCTTTAAATCTTTTTCTGTTTATTTCCTTCACAAGCTATCTCTTCCCCCCCCCCCCCGCCCCCTTTTTTCCTATGAGTGAACAGAAGTATTGGGGACAGACTAAATACCATCCCTGTGCCCGTGCCCACTCCAACACTTACTTAGTGTTGGGGAACAGTCCCCTAACCTAACCCTAACCCTAACCCTAACCCTAACCCTAACCGTCCACCAAATTCTGCTCCATGGCTTCTAAACCTTTCACCGGCCCTCTGCCGTCCACCAAATTATGCTCCATGGCTTCTAAACCTTTCACCGGCCCTCTGCCGTCCACCAAATTCTGCTCCATGGCTTCTAAACCTTTCACCGGCCCTCTGCCGTCCACCAAATTCTGCTCCATGGCTTCTAAACCTTTCACCGGCCCTCTGCCGTCCACCAAATTCTGCTCCATGGCTTCTAAACCTTTCACCGGCCCTCTGCCGTCCACCAAATTCTGCTCCATGGCTTCTAAACCTTTCACCGGCCCTCTGCTGTCCACCAAATTCTGCTCCATGGCTTCTAAACCTTTCACCGGCCCTCTGCCGTCCACCAAATTCTGCTCCATGGCTTCTAAACCTTTCACCGGCCCTCTGCCGTCCACCAAATTCTGCTCCATGGCTTCTAAACCTTTCACCGGCCCTCTGCCGTCCACCAAATTCTGCTCCATGGCTTCTAAACCTTTCACCGGCCCGCTGCCGTCCACCAAATTCTGCTCCATGGCTTCTAAACCTTTCACCGGCCCTCTGCCGTCCACCAAATTCTGCTCCATGGCTTCTAAACCTTTCACCGGCCCTCTGCCGTCCACCAAATTCTGCTCCATGGCTTCTAAACCTTTCACCGGCCCTCTGCCGTCCACCAAATTCTGCTCCATGGCTTCTAAACCTTTCACCGGCCCTCTGCCGTCCACCAAATTCTGCTCCATGGCTTCTAAACCTTTCACCGGCCCTCTGCCGTCCACCAAATTCTGCTCCATGGCTTCTAAACCTGTCACCAGCCCTCTGCCGTCCACCAAATTCTGCTCCATGGCTTCTAAACCTGTCACCGGCCCTCTGCCGTCCACCAAATTCTGCTCCATGGCTTCTAAACCTTTCACCGGCCCTCTGCCGTCCACCAAATTCTGCTCCATGGCTTCTAAACCTTTCACCGGCCCTCTGCCGTTCACCAAATTCTGCTCCATGGCTTCTAAACCTTTCACCGGCCCTCTGCCGTCCACCAAATTCTGCTCCATGGCTTCTAAACCTTATATGGCTCCCTTTTAAACTATATTTAAGTTCTCAGGAGATGTATCAAGGGTCCCAACTGTAGAATGGCTAGGGGCCAGGAAAGGTCAAAGACCCAGGTCACAGGCCAACTGCACTTAAAAGCACAGACCTTGCATTATACAATAGCTCCCCCTAGTGACTATTCCAGATAACAGGAATGTGGGATTGGGGCCTTGAATATGACCCGACTTGAACTCTCACTCAGAGAAGGTGCCAGTACACATGTACATCCTCTCCCAATGACTTGATTTAAGTTGTCCTCATTAGTATATTGGTCAGTATCCCTGCCTGTCACGCGAGAGACCGGGGTTCAATTCCCCGACGGGGAGAACTCAAATTTTCAAGAGCACTAGCATTAACTCTATACATGCAGCACTTTTAGGATGCTTAGTTGTCCCCATTAGTACAGTGGTCAGTATCCCCGCCTATCACGCGGGAGACCAGGGTTCAATTCCCCGACGGGGAGAACTCAAATCTTCAAGAGCACTATCATTAACTCTATACATGCAGCACTTTTAGGCTCTCTTATTTTAAACAATTAGGGACCAAATTGCACTCTTGTTTAATATAACACCTTGCTCTAGGCTCTACACATTTTTTCCTTTAAATCTTTTTCTGTTTATTTCCTTCACAAGCTATCTCTTCCCCCCCCCCCACCCCGCCCCCTTTTTTCCTATGAGTGAACAGAAGTATTGGGGACAGACTAAATACCACCCCTGTGCCCGTGCCCACTCCAACACTTACTTAGTGTTGGGGAACAGTCCCCTAACCTAACCCTAACCCTAACCCTAACCCTAACCCTAACCCTAACCCTAACCGTCCACCAAATTCTGCTCCATGGCTTCTAAACCTTTCACCGGCCCTCTGCCGTCCACCAAATTCTGCTCCATGGCTTCTAAACCTTTCACCGGCCCTCTGCCGTCCACCAAATTCTGCTCCATGGCTTCTAAACCTTTCACCGGCCCTCTGCCGTCCACCAAATTCTGCTCCATGGCTTCTAAACCTTTCACCGGCCCTCTGCCGTCCACCAAATTCTGCTCCATGGCTTCTAAACCTTTCACCGGCCCTCTGCCGTCCACCAAATTCTGCTCCATGGCTTCTAAACCTTTCACCGGCCCTCTGCCGTCCACCAAATTCTGCTCCATGGCTTCTAAACCTTTCACCGGCCCTCTGCCGTCCACCAAATTCTGCTCCATGGCTTCTAAACCTTTCACCGGCCCTCTGCCGTCCACCAAATTCTGCTCCATGGCTTCTAAACCTTTCACCGGCCCTCTGCCGTCCACCAAATTCTGCTCCATGGCTTCTAAACCTTTCACCGGCCCTCTGCCGTCCACCAAATTCTGCTCCATGGCTTCTAAACCTTTCACCGGCCCGCTGCCGTCCACCAAATTCTGCTCCATGGCTTCTAAACCTTTCACCGGCCCTCTGCCGTCCACCAAATTCTGCTCCATGGCTTCTAAACCTTTCACCGGCCCTCTGCCGTCCACCAAATTCTGCTCCATGGCTTCTAAACCTTTCACCGGCCCTCTGCCGTCCACCAAATTCTGCTCCATGGCTTCTAAACCTTTCACCGGCCCTCTGCCGTCCACCAAATTCTGCTCCATGGCTTCTAAACCTTTCACCGGCCCTCTGCCGTCCACCAAATTCTGCTCCATGGCTTCTAAACCTGTCACCAGCCCTCTGCCGTCCACCAAATTCTGCTCCATGGCTTCTAAACCTGTCACCGGCCCTCTGCCGTCCACCAAATTCTGCTCCATGGCTTCTAAACCTTTCACCGGCCCTCTGCCGTCCACCAAATTCTGCTCCATGGCTTCTAAACCTTTCACCGGCCCTCTGCCGTTCACCAAATTCTGCTCCATGGCTTCTAAACCTTTCACCGGCCCTCTGCCGTCCACCAAATTCTGCTCCATGGCTTCTAAACCTTATATGGCTCCCTTTTAAACTATATTTAAGTTCTCAGGAGATGTATCAAGGGTCCCAACTGTAGAATGGCTAGGGGCCAGGAAAGGTCAAAGACCCAGGTCACAGGCCAACTGCACTTAAAAGCACAGACCTTGCATTATACAATAGCTCCCCCTAGTGACTATTCCAGATAACAGGAATGTGGGATTGGGGCCTTGAATATGACCCGACTTGAACTCTCACTCAGAGAAGGTGCCAGTACACATGTACATCCTCTCCCAATGACTTGATTTAAGTTGTCCTCATTAGTATATTGGTCAGTATCCCTGCCTGTCACGCGAGAGACCGGGGTTCAATTCCCCGACGGGGAGAACTCAAATTTTCAAGAGCACTAGCATTAACTCTATACATGCAGCACTTTTAGGATGCTTAGTTGTCCCCATTAGTACAGTGGTCAGTATCCCCGCCTATCACGCGGGAGACCAGGGTTCAATTCCCCGACGGGGAGAACTCAAATCTTCAAGAGCACTATCATTAACTCTATACATGCAGCACTTTTAGGCTCTCTTATTTTAAACAATTAGGGACCAAATTGCACTCTTGTTTAATATAACACCTTGCTCTAGGCTCTACACATTTTTTCCTTTAAATCTTTTTCTGTTTATTTCCTTCACAAGCTATCTCTTCCCCCCCCCCCACCCCGCCCCCTTTTTTCCTATGAGTGAACAGAAGTATTGGGGACAGACTAAATACCACCCCTGTGCCCGTGCCCACTCCAACACTTACTTAGTGTTGGGGAACAGTCCCCTAACCTAACCCTAACCCTAACCCTAACCCTAACCCTAACCCTAACCCTAACCGTCCACCAAATTCTGCTCCATGGCTTCTAAACCTTTCACCGGCCCTCTGCCGTCCACCAAATTCTGCTCCATGGCTTCTAAACCTTTCACCGGCCCTCTGCCGTCCACCAAATTCTGCTCCATGGCTTCTAAACCTTTCACCGGCCCTCTGCCGTCCACCAAATTCTGCTCCATGGCTTCTAAACCTTTCACCGGCCCTCTGCCGTCCACCAAATTCTGCTCCATGGCTTCTAAACCTTTCACCGGCCCTCTGCCGTCCACCAAATTCTGCTCCATGGCTTCTAAACCTTTCACCGGCCCTCTGCCGTCCACCAAATTCTGCTCCATGGCTTCTAAACCTTTCACCGGCCCTCTGCCGTCCACCAAATTCTGCTCCATGGCTTCTAAACCTGTCACCGGCCCTCTGCCGTCCACCAAATTCTGCTCCATGGCTTCTAAACCTTTCACCGGCCCTCTGCCGTCCACCAAATTCTGCTCCATGGCTTCTAAACCTTTCACTGGCCCTCTGCCGTCCACCAAATTCTGCTCCATGGCTTCTAAACCTTTCACCGGCCCTCTGCCGTCCACCAAATTCTGCTCCATGGCTTCTAAACCTTTCACCGGCCCTCTGCCGTCCACCAAATTCTGCTCCATGGCTTCTAAACCTTATATGGCTCCCTTTTAAACTATATTTAAGTTCTCAGGAGATGTATCAAGGGTCCCAACTGTAGAATGGCTAGGGGCCAGGAAAGGTCAAAGACCCAGGTCACAGGCCAACTGCACTTAAAAGCACAGACCTTGCATTATACAATAGCTCCCCCTAGTGACTATTCCAGATAACAGGAATGTGGGATTGGGGCCTTGAATATGACCCGACTTGAACTCTCACTCAGAGAAGGTGCCAGTACACATGTACATCCTCTCCCAATGACTTGATTTAAGTTGTCCTCATTAGTATAGTGGTCAGTATCCCTGCCTGTCACGCGGGAGACCGGGGTTCAATTCCCCGACGGGGAGAACTCAAATTTTCAAGAGCACTAGCATTAACTCTATACATGCAGCACTTTTAGGATGCTTAGTTGTCCCCATTAGTACAGTGGTCAGTATCCCCGCCTATCACGCGGGAGACCAGGGTTCAATTCCCCGACGGGGAGAACTCAAATCTTCAAGAGCACTATCATTAACTCTATACATGCAGCACTTTTAGGCTCTCTTATTTTAAACAATTAGGGACCAAATTGCACTCTTGTTTAATATAATACCTTGCTCTAGGCTCTACACATTTTTTCCTTTAAATCTTTTTCTGTTTATTTCCTTCACAAGCTATCTCTTCCCCCCCCCCCCGCCCCCTTTTTTCCTATGAGTGAACAGAAGTATTGGGGACAGACTAAATACCATCCCTGTGCCCGTGCCCACTCCAACACTTACTTAGTGTTGGGGAACAGTCCCCTAACCTAACCCTAACCCTAACCCTAACCCTAACCCTAACCGTCCACCAAATTCTGCTCCATGGCTTCTAAACCTTTCACCGGCCCTCTGCCGTCCACCAAATTATGCTCCATGGCTTCTAAACCTTTCACCGGCCCTCTGCCGTCCACCAAATTATGCTCCATGGCTTCTAAACCTTTCACCGGCCCTCTGCCGTCCACCAAATTCTGCTCCATGGCTTCTAAACCTTTCACCGGCCCTCTGCCGTCCACCAAATTCTGCTCCATGGCTTCTAAACCTTTCACCGGCCCTCTGCCGTCCACCAAATTCTGCTCCATGGCTTCTAAACCTTTCACCGGCCCTCTGCCGTCCACCAAATTCTGCTCCATGGCTTCTAAACCTTTCACCGGCCCTCTGCCGTCCACCAAATTCTGCTCCATGGCTTCTAAACCTTTCACCGGCCCTCTGCCGTCCACCAAATTCTGCTCCATGGCTTCTAAACCTTTCACCGGCCCTCTGCCGTCCACCAAATTCTGCTCCATGGCTTCTAAACCTTTCACCGGCCCTCTGCCGTCCACCAAATTCTGCTCCATGGCTTCTAAACCTTTCACCGGCCCGCTGCCGTCCACCAAATTCTGCTCCATGGCTTCTAAACCTTTCACCGGCCCTCTGCCGTCCACCAAATTCTGCTCCATGGCTTCTAAACCTTTCACCGGCCCTCTGCCGTCCACCAAATTCTGCTCCATGGCTTCTAAACCTTTCACCGGCCCTCTGCCGTCCACCAAATTCTGCTCCATGGCTTCTAAACCTTTCACCGGCCCTCTGCCGTCCACCAAATTCTGCTCCATGGCTTCTAAACCTGTCACCAGCCCTCTGCCGTCCACCAAATTCTGCTCCATGGCTTCTAAACCTGTCACCGGCCCTCTGCCGTCCACCAAATTCTGCTCCATGGCTTCTAAACCTTTCACCGGCCCTCTGCCGTCCACCAAATTCTGCTCCATGGCTTCTAAACCTTTCACCGGCCCTCTGCCGTTCACCAAATTCTGCTCCATGGCTTCTAAACCTTTCACCGGCCCTCTGCCGTCCACCAAATTCTGCTCCATGGCTTCTAAACCTTATATGGCTCCCTTTTAAACTATATTTAAGTTCTCAGGAGATGTATCAAGGGTCCCAACTGTAGAATGGCTAGGGGCCAGGAAAGGTCAAAGACCCAGGTCACAGGCCAACTGCACTTAAAAGCACAGACTTTGCATTATACAATAGCTCCCCCTAGTGACTATTCCAGATAACAGGAATGTGGGATTGGGGCCTTGAATATGACCCGACTTGAACTCTCACTCAGAGAAGGTGCCAGTACACATGTACATCCTCTCCCAATGACTTTATTTAAGTTGTCCTCATTAGTATAGTGGTCAGTATCCCTGCCTGTCACGCGGGAGACCGGGGTTCAATTCCCCGACTGAGAGAACTCAAATTTTCAAGAGCACTAGCATTAACTCTATACATGCAGCACTTTTAGGATGCTTAGTTGTCCCCATTAGTACAGTGGTCAGTATCCCCGCCTATCACGCGGGAGACCAGGGTTCAATTCCCCGACGGGGAGAACTCAAATCTTCAAGAGCACTATCATTAACTCTATACATGCAGCACTTTTAGGCTTTCTTATTTTAAACAATTAGGGACCAAATTGCACTGTTGTTTAATATAACACCTTGCTCTAGGCTCTACACATTTTTTCCTTTAAATCTTTTTCTGTTTATTTCCTTCACAAGCTATCTCTTCCCCCCCCCCCCGCCCCCTTTTTTCCTATGAGTGAACAGAAGTATTGGGGACAGACTAAATACCATCCCTGTGCCCGTGCCCACTCCAACACTTACTTAGTGTTGGGGAACAGTCCCCTAACCTAACCCTAACCCTAACCCTAACCCTAACCCTAACCCTAACCGTCCACCAAATTCTGCTCCATGGCTTCTAAACCTTTCACCGGCCCTCTGCCGTCCACCAAATTCTGCTCCATGGCTTCTAAACCTTTCACCGGCCCTCTGCCGTCCACCAAATTCTGCTCCATGGCTTCTAAACCTTTCACCGGCCCTCTGCCGTCCACCAAATTCTGCTCCATGGCTTCTAAACCTTTCACCGGCCCTCTGCCGTCCACCAAATTCTGCTCCATGGCTTCTAAACCTTTCACCGGCCCTCTGCCGTCCACCAAATTCTGCTCCATGGCTTCTAAACCTTTCACCGGCCCTCTGCCGTCCACCAAATTCTGCTCCATGGCTTCTAAACCTGTCACCGGCCCTCTGCCGTCCACCAAATTCTGCTCCATGGCTTCTAAACCTTTCAGCCGCCCTCTGCCGTCCACCAAATTCTGCTCCATGGCTTCTAAACCTTTCACCGGCCCTCTGCCGTCCACCAAATTCTGCTCCATGGCTTCTAAACCTTTCACCGGCCCTCTGCCGTCCACCAAATTCTGCTCCATGGCTTCTAAACCTTTCACCGGCCCTCTGCCGTCCACCAAATTCTGCTCCATGGCTTCTAAAGCTTTCACCGGCCCTCTGCCGTCCACCAAATTCTGCTCCATGGCTTCTAAACCTTTCACCGGCCCTCTGCCGTCCACCAAATTCTGCTCCATGGCTTCTAAACCTTTCACCGGCCCTCTGCCGTCCACCAAATTCTGCTCCATGGCTTCTAAACCTTTCACCGGCCCTCTGCCGTCCACCAAATTCTGCTCCATGGCTTCTAAACCTGTCACCGGCCCTCTGCCGTCCACCAAATTCTGCTCCATGGCTTCTAAACCTGTCACCGGCCCTCTGCCGTCCACCAAATTCTGCTCCATGGCTTCTAAACCTTTCACCGGCCCTCTGCCGTCCACCAAATTCTGCTCCATGGCTTCTAAACCTTTCACCGGCCCTCTGCCGTCCACCAAATTCTGCTCCATGGCTTCTAAACCTTTCACCGGCCCTCTGCCGTCCACCAAATTCTGCTCCATGGCTTCTAAAGCTTTCACCGGCCCTCTGCCGTCCACCAAATTCTGCTCCATGGCTTCTAAACCTTTCACCGGCCCTCTGCCGTCCACCAAATTCTGCTCCATGGCTTCTAAACCTTTCACCGGCCCTCTGCCGTCCACCAAATTCTGCTCCATGGCTTCTAAACCTTTCACCGGCCCTCTGCCGTCCACCAAATTCTGCTCCATGGCTTCTAAACCTGTCACCGGCCCTCTGCCGTCCACCAAATTCTGCTCCATGGCTTCTAAACCTGTCACCGGCCCTCTGCCGTCCACCAAATTCTGCTCCATGGCTTCTAAACCTTTCACCGGCCCTCTGCCGTCCACCAAATTCTGCTCCATGGCTTCTAAACCTTTCACCGGCCCTCTGCCGTCCACCAAATTCTGCTCCATGGCTTCTAAACCTTTCACCGGCCCTCTGCCGTCCACCAAATTCTGCTCCATGGCTTCTAAACCTTTCACCGGCCCTCTGCCGTCCACCAAATTCTGCTCCATGGCTTCTAAACCTTTCACCGGCCCTCTGCCGTCCACCAAATTCTGCTCCATGGCTTCTAAACCTTTCACCGGCCCTCTGCCGTCCACCAAATTCTGCTCCATGGCTTCTAAACCTTTCACCGGCCCTCTGCCGTCCACCAAATTCTGCTCCATGGCTTCTAAACCTTTCACCGGCCCTCTGCCGTTCACCAAATTCTGCTCCATGGCTTCTAAACCTTTCACCGGCCCTCTGCCGTCCACCAAATTCTGCTCCATGGCTTCTAAACCTTTCACCGGCCCTCTGCCGTCCACCAAATTCTGCTCCATGGCTTCTAAACCTTTCACCGGCCCTCTGCCGTCCACCAAATTCTGCTCCATGGCTTCTAAACCTTTCACCGGCCCTCTGCCGTCCACCAAATTCTGCTCCATGGCTTCTAAACCTTTCACCGGCCCTCTGCCGTCCACCAAATTCTGCTCCATGGCTTCTAAACCTTTCACCGGCCCTCTGCCGTCCACCAAATTCTGCTCCATGGCTTCTAAACCTGTCACCGGCCCTCTGCCGTCCACCAAATTCTGCTCCATGGCTTCTAAACCTTTCAGCCGCCCTCTGCCGTCCACCAAATTCTGCTCCATGGCTTCTAAACCTTTCACCGGCCCTCTGCCGTCCACCAAATTCTGCTCCATGGCTTCTAAACCTTTCACCGGCCCTCTGCCGTCCACCAAATTCTGCTCCATGGCTTCTAAACCTTTCACCGGCCCTCTGCCGTCCACCAAATTCTGCTCCATGGCTTCTAAAGCTTTCACCGGCCCTCTGCCGTCCACCAAATTCTGCTCCATGGCTTCTAAACCTTTCACCGGCCCTCTGCCGTCCACCAAATTCTGCTCCATGGCTTCTAAACCTTTCACCGGCCCTCTGCCGTCCACCAAATTCTGCTCCATGGCTTCTAAACCTTTCACCGGCCCTCTGCCGTCCACCAAATTCTGCTCCATGGCTTCTAAACCTGTCACCGGCCCTCTGCCGTCCACCAAATTCTGCTCCATGGCTTCTAAACCTGTCACCGGCCCTCTGCCGTCCACCAAATTCTGCTCCATGGCTTCTAAACCTTTCACCGGCCCTCTGCCGTCCACCAAATTCTGCTCCATGGCTTCTAAACCTTTCACCGGCCCTCTGCCGTCCACCAAATTCTGCTCCATGGCTTCTAAACCTTTCACCGGCCCTCTGCCGTCCACCAAATTCTGCTCCATGGCTTCTAAAGCTTTCACCGGCCCTCTGCCGTCCACCAAATTCTGCTCCATGGCTTCTAAACCTTTCACCGGCCCTCTGCCGTCCACCAAATTCTGCTCCATGGCTTCTAAACCTTTCACCGGCCCTCTGCCGTCCACCAAATTCTGCTCCATGGCTTCTAAACCTTTCACCGGCCCTCTGCCGTCCACCAAATTCTGCTCCATGGCTTCTAAACCTGTCACCGGCCCTCTGCCGTCCACCAAATTCTGCTCCATGGCTTCTAAACCTGTCACCGGCCCTCTGCCGTCCACCAAATTCTGCTCCATGGCTTCTAAACCTTTCACCGGCCCTCTGCCGTCCACCAAATTCTGCTCCATGGCTTCTAAACCTTTCACCGGCCCTCTGCCGTCCACCAAATTCTGCTCCATGGCTTCTAAACCTTTCACCGGCCCTCTGCCGTCCACCAAATTCTGCTCCATGGCTTCTAAACCTTATATGGCTCCCTTTTAAACTATATTTAAGTTCTCAGGAGATGTATCAAGGGTCCCAACTGTAGAATGGCTAGGGGCCAGGAAAGGTCAAAGACCCAGGTCACAGGCCAACTGCACTTAAAAGCACAGACCTTGCATTATACAATAGCTCCCCCTAGTGACTATTCCAGATAACAGGAATGTGGGATTGGGGCCTTGAATATGACCCGACTTGAACTCTCACTCAGAGAAGGTGCCAGTACACATGTACATCCTCTCCCAATGACATGATTTAAGTTGTCCTCATTAGTATAGTGGTCAGTATCCCTGCCTGTCACGCGGGAGACCGGGGTTCAATTCCCTGACGGGGAGAACTCAAATTTTCAAGAGCACTAGCATTAACTCTATACATGCAGCACTTTTAGGATGCTTAGTTGTCCCCATTAGTACAGTGGTCAGTATCCCCGCCTATCACGCGGGAGACCAGGGTTCAATTCCCCGACGGGGAGAACTCAAATCTTCAAGAGCACTATCATTAACTCTATACATGCAGCACTTTTAGGCTCTCTTATTTTAAACAATTAGGGACCAAATTGCACTCTTGTTTAATATAACACCTTGCTCTAGGCTCTACACATTTTTTCCTTTAAATCTTTTTCTGTTTATTTCCTTCACAAGCTATCTCTTCCCCCCCCCCCCGCCCACTTTTTTCCTATGAGTGAACAGAAGTATTGGGGACAGACTAAATACCATCCCTGTGCCCGTGCCCACTCCAACACTTACTTAGTGTTGGGGAACAGTCCCCTAACCTAACCCTAACCCTAACCCTAACCCTAACCCTAACCCTAACCGTCCACCAAATTCTGCTCCATGGCTTCTAAACCTTTCACCGGCCCTCTGCCGTCCACCAAATTCTGCTCCATGGCTTCTAAACCTTTCACCGGCCCTCTGCCGTCCACCAAATTCTGCTCCATGGCTTCTAAACCTTATATGGCTCCATTTTAAACTATATTTAAGTTCTCAGGAGATGTATCAAGGGTCCCAACTGTAGAATGGCTAGGGGCCAGGAAAGGTCAAAGACCCAGGTCACAGGCCAACTGCACTTAGAAGCACACACCTTGCATTATACAATAGCTCCCCCTAGTGACTATTCCAGATAACAGGAATGTGGGATTGGGGCCTTGAATATGACCCGACTTGAACTCTCACTCAGAGAAGGTGCCAGTACACATGTATATCCTCTCCCAATAACTTGATTTTAGTTGTCCTCATTAGCATAGTGGTCAGTATCCCCGCCTGTCACGCGGGAGACAGGGGTTCAATTCCCCGACGGGGAGAACTCAAATTTTCAAGAGCACTAGCATTAACTCTATACATGCAGCACTTTTAGGATGCTTAGTTGTCCCCATTAGTACAGTGGTCAGTATTCCCGTCTATCACGCGGGAGACCAGGGTTCAATTCCCTGACGGGGAGAACTCAAATCTTCAAGAGCACTATCATTAAATCTATACATGCAGCACATTTAGGCTCTCTTATTTTAAACAATTAGGGACCAAATTGCACTCTTGTTTAATATAACACCTTGCTCTAGGCTCTACACATTTTTTCCTTTAAATCTTTTTCTGTTTATTTCCTTCACAAGCTATCTCTTCCCCCCCCCCCGCCCCATTTTTTCCTATGAGTGAACAGAAGTATTGGGGACAGACTAAATACCATCCCTGTGCCCATGTCCACTCCAACACTTACTTAGTGTTGGGGAACAGTCCCCTAACCTAACCCTAACCCTAACCCTAACCCTAACCCTAACCCTAACCCTAACCCTAACCCTAACCCTAACCCTAACCCTAACCCTAACCCTAACCCTAACCCTAACCCTAACCCTAACCCTAACCCTAACCCTAACCCTAACCCTAACCCTAACCCTAACCCTAACCCTAACCCTAACCCTAACCCTAACCCTAACCCTAACCCTAACCCTAACCCTAACCCTAACCCTAACCCTAACCCTAACCGTCCACCAAATTCTGCTCCATTCTGCTCCAGGTCACAGGCCAACTGCACTTAAAAGCACAGACCTTGCATTATACAATAGCTCCCCCTAGTGACTATTCCAGATAACAGGAATGTGGGATTGGGGCCTTGAATATGACCCGACTTGAACTCTCACTCAGAGAAGGTGCCAGTACACATGTACATCCTCTCCCAATGACTTGATTTAAGTTGTCCTCATTAGTATATTGGTCAGTATCCCTGCCTGTCACGCGAGAGACCGGGGTTCAATTCCCCGACAGGGAGAACTCAAATTTTCAAGAGCACTAGCATTAACTCTATACATGCAGCACTTTTAGGATGCTTAGTTGTCCCCATTAGTACAGTGGTCAGTATCCCCGCCTATCACGCGGGAGACCAGGGTTCAATTCCCCGACGGGGAGAACTCAAATCTTCAAGAGCACTAGCATTAACTCTATACATGCAGCACTTTTAGGCTCTCTTATTTTAAACAATTAGGGAACAAATTGCACTCTTGTTTAATATAACACCTTGCTCTAGGCTCTACACATTTTTTCCTTTAAATCTTTTTCTGTTTATTTCCTTCACAAGCTATCTCTTCCCCCCCCCCCACCCCGCCCCCTTTTTTCCTATGAGTGAACAGAAGTATTGGGGACAGACTAAATACCACCCCTGTGCCCGTGCCCACTCCAACACTTACTTAGTGTTGGGGAACAGTCCCCTAACCTAACCCTAACCCTAACCCTAACCCTAACCCTAACCCTAACCCTAACCGTCCACCAAATTCTGCTCCATGGCTTCTAAACCTTTCACCGGCCCTCTGCCGTCCACCAAATTCTGCTCCATGGCTTCTAAACCTTTCACCGGCCCTCTGCCGTCCACCAAATTCTGCTCCATGGCTTCTAAACCTTTCACCGGCCCTCTGCCGTCCACCAAATTCTGCTCCATGGCTTCTAAACCTTTCACCGGCCCTCTGCCGTCCACCAAATTCTGCTCCATGGCTTCTAAACCTTTCACCGGCCCTCTGCCGTCCACCAAATTCTGCTCCATGGCTTCTAAACCTTTCACCGGCCCTCTGCCGTCCACCAAATTCTGCTCCATGGCTTCTAAACCTTTCACCGACCCTCTGCCGTCCACCAAATTCTGCTCCATGGCTTCTAAACCTGTCACCGGCCCTCTGCCGTCCACCAAATTCTGCTCCATGGCTTCTAAACCTTTCACCGGCCCTCTGCCGTCCACCAAATTCTGCTCCATGGCTTCTAAACCTTTCACTGGCCCTCTGCCGTCCACCAAATTCTGCTCCATGGCTTCTAAACCTTTCACCGGCCCTCTGCCGTCCACCAAATTCTGCTCCATGGCTTCTAAACCTTTCACCGGCCCTCTGCCGTCCACCAAATTCTGCTCCATGGCTTCTAAAGCTTTCACCGGCCCTCTGCCGTCCACCAAATTCTGCTCCATGGCTTCTAAACCTTTCACCGGCCCTCTGCCGTCCACCAAATTCTGCTCCATGGCTTCTAAACCTTTCACCGGCCCTCTGCCGTCCACCAAATTCTGCTCCATGGCTTCTAAACCTTTCACCGGCCCTCTGCCGTCCACCAAATTCTGCTCCATGGCTTCTAAACCTGTCACCGGCCCTCTGCCGTCCACCAAATTCTGCTCCATGGCTTCTAAACCTGTCACCGGCCCTCTGCCGTCCACCAAATTCTGCTCCATGGCTTCTAAACCTTTCACCGGCCCTCTGCCGTCCACCAAATTCTGCTCCATGGCTTCTAAACCTTTCACCGGCCCTCTGCCGTCCACTAAATTCTGCTCCATGGCTTCTAAACCTTTCACCGGCCCTCTGCCGTCCACCAAATTCTGCTCCATGGCTTCTAAAGCTTTCACCGGCCCTCTGCCGTCCACCAAATTCTGCTCCATGGCTTCTAAACCTTTCACCGGCCCTCTGCCGTCCACCAAATTCTGCTCCATGGCTTCTAAACCTTTCACCGGCCCTCTGCCGTCCACCAAATTCTGCTCCATGGCTTCTAAACCTTTCACCGGCCCTCTGCCGTCCACCAAATTCTGCTCCATGGCTTCTAAACCTGTCACCGGCCCTCTGCCGTCCACCAAATTCTGCTCCATGGCTTCTAAACCTGTCACCGGCCCTCTGCCGTCCACCAAATTCTGCTCCATGGCTTCTAAACCTTTCACCGGCCCTCTGCCGTCCACCAAATTCTGCTCCATGGCTTCTAAACCTTTCACCGGCCCTCTGCCGTCCACCAAATTCTGCTCCATGGCTTCTAAACCTTTCACCGGCCCTCTGCCGTCCACCAAATTCTGCTCCATGGCTTCTAAACCTTATATGGCTCCCTTTTAAACTATATTTAAGTTCTCAGGAGATGTATCAAGGGTCCCAACTGTAGAATGGCTAGGGGCCAGGAAAGGTCAAAGACCCAGGTCACAGGCCAACTGCACTTAAAAGCACAGACCTTGCATTATACAATAGCTCCCCCTAGTGACTATTCCAGATAACAGGAATGTGGGATTGGGGCCTTGAATATGACCCGACTTGAACTCTCACTCAGAGAAGGTGCCAGTACACATGTACATCCTCTCCCAATGACATGATTTAAGTTGTCCTCATTAGTATAGTGGTCAGTATCCCTGCCTGTCACGCGGGAGACCGGGGTTCAATTCCCTGACGGGGAGAACTCAAATTTTCAAGAGCACTAGCATTAACTCTATACATGCAGCACTTTTAGGATGCTTAGTTGTCCCCATTAGTACAGTGGTCAGTATCCCCGCCTATCACGCGGGAGACCAGGGTTCAATTCCCCGACGGGGAGAACTCAAATCTTCAAGAGCACTATCATTAACTCTATACATGCAGCACTTTTAGGCTCTCTTATTTTAAACAATTAGGGACCAAATTGCACTCTTGTTTAATATAACACCTTGCTCTAGGCTCTACACATTTTTTCCTTTAAATCTTTTTCTGTTTATTTCCTTCACAAGCTATCTCTTCCCCCCCCCCCCGCCCACTTTTTTCCTATGAGTGAACAGAAGTATTGGGGACAGACTAAATACCATCCCTGTGCCCGTGCCCACTCCAACACTTACTTAGTGTTGGGGAACAGTCCCCTAACCTAACCCTAACCCTAACCCTAACCCTAACCCTAACCGTCCACCAAATTCTGCTCCATGGCTTCTAAACCTTTCACCGGCCCTCTGCCGTCCACCAAATTCTGCTCCATGGCTTCTAAACCTTTCACCGGCCCTCTGCCGTCCACCAAATTCTGCTCCATGGCTTCTAAACCTTTCACCGGCCCTCTGCCGTCCACCAAATTCTGCTCCATGGCTTCTAAACCTTATATGGCTCCATTTTAAACTATATTTAAGTTCTCAGGAGATGTATCAAGGGTCCCAACTGTAGAATGGCTAGGGGCCAGGAAAGGTCAAAGACCCAGGTCACAGGCCAACTGCACTTAGAAGCACACACCTTGCATTATACAATAGCTCCCCCTAGTGACTATTCCAGATAACAGGAATGTGGGATTGGGGCCTTGAATATGACCCGACTTGAACTCTCACTCAGAGAAGGTGCCAGTACACATGTATATCCTCTCCCAATAACTTGATTTTAGTTGTCCTCATTAGCATACTGGTCAGTATCCCCGCCTGTCACGCGGGAGACAGGGGTTCAATTCCCCGACGGGGAGAACTCAAATTTTCAAGAGCACTAGCATTAACTCTATACATGCAGCACTTTTAGGATGCTTAGTTGTCCCCATTAGTACAGTGGTCAGTATTCCCGTCTATCACGCGGGAGACCAGGGTTCAATTCCCTGATGGGGAGAACTCAAATCTTCAAGAGCACTATCATTAAATCTATACATGCAGCACATTTAGGCTCTCTTATTTTAAACAATTAGGGACCAAATTGCACTCTTGTTTAATATAACACCTTGCTCTAGGCTCTACACATTTTTTCCTTTAAATCTTTTTCTGTTTATTTCCTTCACAAGCTATCTCTTCCCCCCCCCCCGCCCCATTTTTTCCTATGAGTGAACAGAAGTATTGGGGACAGACTAAATACCATCCCTGTGC
The DNA here is from genome assembly GCF_963971535.1 of Notolepis coatsorum. Classification (NCBI taxonomy): domain Eukaryota; kingdom Metazoa; phylum Chordata; class Actinopteri; order Aulopiformes; family Paralepididae; genus Notolepis; species Notolepis coatsorum. The sequence continues at coordinate 74,227,798 of NC_140169.1, read as the reverse complement.
CCATGTCCACTCCAACACTTACTTAGTGTTGGGGAACAGTCCCCTAACCTAACCCTAACCCTAACCCTAACCCTAACCCTAACCCTAACCCTAACCCTAACCCTAACCCTAACCCTAACCCTAACCCTAACCCTAACCCTAACCCTAACCCTAACCCTAACCCTAACCCTAACCCTAACCCTAACCCTAACCCTAACCCTAACCCTAACCCTAACCCTAACCCTAACCCTAACCCTAACCCTAACCCTAACCCTAACCCTAACCCTAACCGTCCACCAAATTCTGCTCCATGGCTTCTAAACCTTTCACCGGCCCTCTGCCGTCCACCAAATTCTGCTCCATGGCTTCTAAACCTTTCACCGGCCCTCTGCCGTCCACCAAATTCTGCTCCATGGCTTCTAAACTATATTTAAGTTCTCAGGAGATGTATCAAGGGTCCCAACTGTAGAATGGCTAGGGGCCAGGAAAGGTCAAAGACCCAGGTCACAGGCCAACTGCACTTAAAAGCACAGACCTTGCATTATACAATAGCTCCCCCTAGTGACTATTCCAGATAACAGGAATGTGGGATTGGGGCCTTGAATATGACCCGACTTGAACTCTCACTCAGAGAAGGTGCCAGTACACATGTACATCCTCTCCTGTTTAATATAACACCTTGCTCTAGGCTCTACACATTTTTTCCTTTAAATCTTTTTCTGTTTATTTCCTTCACAAGCTATCTCTTCCCCCCCCCCCACCCCGCCCCCTTTTTTCCTATGAGTGAACAGAAGTATTGGGGACAGACTAAATACCACCCCTGTGCCCGTGCCCACTCCAACACTTACTTAGTGTTGGGGAACAGTCCCCTAACCTAACCCTAACCCTAACCCTAACCCTAACCCTAACCCTAACCGTCCACCAAATTCTGCTCCATGGCTTCTAAACCTTTCACCGGCCCTCTGCCGTCCACCAAATTCTGCTCCATGGCTTCTAAACCTTTCACCGGCCCTCTGCCGTCCACCAAATTCTGCTCCATGGCTTCTAAACCTTTCACCGGCCCTCTGCCGTCCACCAAATTCTGCTCCATGGCTTCTAAACCTTTCACCGGCCCTCTGCCGTCCACCAAATTCTGCTCCATGGCTTCTAAACCTTTCACCGGCCCTCTGCCGTCCACCAAATTCTGCTCCATGGCTTCTAAACCTTTCACCGGCCCTCTGCCGTCCACCAAAATCTGCTCCATGGCTTCTAAACCTTTCACCGGCCCTCTGCCGTCCACCAAATTCTGCTCCATGGCTTCTAAACCTGTCACCGGCCCTCTGCCGTCCACCAAATTCTGCTCCATGGCTTCTAAACCTTTCACCGGCCCTCTGCCGTCCACCAAATTCTGCTCCATGGCTTCTAAACCTTTCACTGGCCCTCTGCCGTCCACCAAATTCTGCTCCATGGCTTCTAAACCTTTCACCGGCCCTCTGCCGTCCACCAAATTCTGCTCCATGGCTTCTAAACCTTTCACCGGCCCTCTGCCGTCCACCAAATTCTGCTCCATGGCTTCTAAACCTTATATGGCTCCCTTTTAAACTATATTTAAGTTCTCAGGAGATGTATCAAGGGTCCCAACTGTAGAATGGCTAGGGGCCAGGAAAGGTCAAAGACCCAGGTCACAGGCCAACTGCACTTAAAAGCACAGACCTTGCATTATACAATAGCTCCCCCTAGTGACTATTCCAGATAACAGGAATGTGGGATTGGGGCCTTGAATATGACCCGACTTGAACTCTCACTCAGAGAAGGTGCCAGTACACATGTACATCCTCTCCCAATGACTTGATTTAAGTTGTCCTCATTAGTATAGTGGTCAGTATCCCTGCCTGTCACGCGGGAGACCGGGGTTCAATTCCCCGACGGGGAGAACTCAAATTTTCAAGAGCACTAGCATTAACTCTATACATGCAGCACTTTTAGGATGCTTAGTTGTCCCCATTAGTACAGTGGTCAGTATCCCCGCCTATCACGCGGGAGACCAGGGTTCAATTCCCCGACGGGGAGAACTCAAATCTTCAAGAGCACTATCATTAACTCTATACATGCAGCACTTTTAGGCTCTCTTATTTTAAACAATTAGGGACCAAATTGCACTCTTGTTTAATATAATACCTTGCTCTAGGCTCTACACATTTTTTCCTTTAAATCTTTTTCTGTTTATTTCCTTCACAAGCTATCTCTTCCCCCCCCCCCCCCGCCCCCTTTTTTCCTATGAGTGAACAGAAGTATTGGGGACAGACTAAATACCATCCCTGTGCCCGTGCCCACTCCAACACTTACTTAGTGTTGGGGAACAGTCCCCTAACCTAACCCTAACCCTAACCCTAACCCTAACCCTAACCGTCCACCAAATTCTGCTCCATGGCTTCTAAACCTTTCACCGGCCCTCTGCCGTCCACCAAATTATGCTCCATGGCTTCTAAACCTTTCACCGGCCCTCTGCCGTCCACCAAATTCTGCTCCATGGCTTCTAAACCTTTCACCGGCCCTCTGCCGTCCACCAAATTCTGCTCCATGGCTTCTAAACCTTTCACCGGCCCTCTGCCGTCCACCAAATTCTGCTCCATGGCTTCTAAACCTTTCACCGGCCCTCTGCCGTCCACCAAATTCTGCTCCATGGCTTCTAAACCTTTCACCGGCCCTCTGCCGTCCACCAAATTCTGCTCCATGGCTTCTAAACCTTTCACCGGCCCTCTGCCGTCCACCAAATTCTGCTCCATGGCTTCTAAACCTTTCACCGGCCCTCTGCCGTCCACCAAATTCTGCTCCATGGCTTCTAAACCTTTCACCGGCCCTCTGCCGTCCACCAAATTCTGCTCCATGGCTTCTAAACCTTTCACCGGCCCGCTGCCGTCCACCAAATTCTGCTCCATGGCTTCTAAACCTTTCACCGGCCCTCTGCCGTCCACCAAATTCTGCTCCATGGCTTCTAAACCTTTCACCGGCCCTCTGCCGTCCACCAAATTCTGCTCCATGGCTTCTAAACCTTTCACCGGCCCTCTGCCGTCCACCAAATTCTGCTCCATGGCTTCTAAACCTTTCACCGGCCCTCTGCCGTCCACCAAATTCTGCTCCATGGCTTCTAAACCTTTCACCGGCCCTCTGCCGTCCACCAAATTCTGCTCCATGGCTTCTAAACCTGTCACCGGCCCTCTGCCGTCCACCAAATTCTGCTCCATGGCTTCTAAACCTGTCACCGGCCCTCTGCCGTCCACCAAATTCTGCTCCATGGCTTCTAAACCTTTCACCGGCCCTCTGCCGTCCACCAAATTCTGCTCCATGGCTTCTAAACCTTTCACCGGCCCTCTGCCGTCCACCAAATTCTGCTCCATGGCTTCTAAACCTTTCACCGGCCCTCTGCCGTCCACCAAATTCTGCTCCATGGCTTCTAAACCTTTCACCGGCCCTCTGCCGTCCACCAAATTCTGCTCCATGGCTTCTAAACCTTTCACCGGCCCTCTGCCGTCCACCAAATTCTGCTCCATGGCTTCTAAACCTTTCACCGGCCCTCTGCCGTCCACCAAATTCTGCTCCATGGCTTCTAAACCTTTCACCGGCCCTCTGCCGTCCACCAAATTCTGCTCCATGGCTTCTAAACCTTTCACCGGCCCTCTGCCGTCCACCAAATTCTGCTCCATGGCTTCTAAACCTTTCACCGGCCCTCTGCCGTCCACCAAATTCTGCTCCATGGCTTCTAAACCTTTCACCGGCCCTCTGCCGTCCACCAAAATCTGCTCCATGGCTTCTAAACCTTTCACCGGCCCTCTGCCGTCCACCAAATTCTGCTCCATGGCTTCTAAACCTGTCACCGGCCCTCTGCCGTCCACCAAATTCTGCTCCATGGCTTCTAAACCTTTCACCGGCCCTCTGCCGTCCACCAAATTCTGCTCCATGGCTTCTAAACCTTTCACTGGCCCTCTGCCGTCCACCAAATTCTGCTCCATGGCTTCTAAACCTTTCACCGGCCCTCTGCCGTCCACCAAATTCTGCTCCATGGCTTCTAAACCTTTCACCGGCCCTCTGCCGTCCACCAAATTCTGCTCCATGGCTTCTAAACCTTATATGGCTCCCTTTTAAACTATATTTAAGTTCTCAGGAGATGTATCAAGGGTCCCAACTGTAGAATGGCTAGGGGCCAGGAAAGGTCAAAGACCCAGGTCACAGGCCAACTGCACTTAAAAGCACAGACCTTGCATTATACAATAGCTCCCCCTAGTGACTATTCCAGATAACAGGAATGTGGGATTGGGGCCTTGAATATGACCCGACTTGAACTCTCACTCAGAGAAGGTGCCAGTACACATGTACATCCTCTCCCAATGACTTGATTTAAGTTGTCCTCATTAGTATAGTGGTCAGTATCCCTGCCTGTCACGCGGGAGACCGGGGTTCAATTCCCCGACGGGGAGAACTCAAATTTTCAAGAGCACTAGCATTAACTCTATACATGCAGCACTTTTAGGATGCTTAGTTGTCCCCATTAGTACAGTGGTCAGTATCCCCGCCTATCACGCGGGAGACCAGGGTTCAATTCCCCGACGGGGAGAACTCAAATCTTCAAGAGCACTATCATTAACTCTATACATGCAGCACTTTTAGGCTCTCTTATTTTAAACAATTAGGGACCAAATTGCACTCTTGTTTAATATAATACCTTGCTCTAGGCTCTACACATTTTTTCCTTTAAATCTTTTTCTGTTTATTTCCTTCACAAGCTATCTCTTCCCCCCCCCCCCCGCCCCCTTTTTTCCTATGAGTGAACAGAAGTATTGGGGACAGACTAAATACCATCCCTGTGCCCGTGCCCACTCCAACACTTACTTAGTGTTGGGGAACAGTCCCCTAACCTAACCCTAACCCTAACCCTAACCCTAACCCTAACCGTCCACCAAATTCTGCTCCATGGCTTCTAAACCTTTCACCGGCCCTCTGCCGTCCACCAAATTATGCTCCATGGCTTCTAAACCTTTCACCGGCCCTCTGCCGTCCACCAAATTCTGCTCCATGGCTTCTAAACCTTTCACCGGCCCTCTGCCGTCCACCAAATTCTGCTCCATGGCTTCTAAACCTTTCACCGGCCCTCTGCCGTCCACCAAATTCTGCTCCATGGCTTCTAAACCTTTCACCGGCCCTCTGCCGTCCACCAAATTCTGCTCCATGGCTTCTAAACCTTTCACCGGCCCTCTGCCGTCCACCAAATTCTGCTCCATGGCTTCTAAACCTTTCACCGGCCCTCTGCCGTCCACCAAATTCTGCTCCATGGCTTCTAAACCTTTCACCGGCCCTCTGCCGTCCACCAAATTCTGCTCCATGGCTTCTAAACCTTTCACCGGCCCTCTGCCGTCCACCAAATTCTGCTCCATGGCTTCTAAACCTTTCACCGGCCCGCTGCCGTCCACCAAATTCTGCTCCATGGCTTCTAAACCTTTCACCGGCCCTCTGCCGTCCACCAAATTCTGCTCCATGGCTTCTAAACCTTTCACCGGCCCTCTGCCGTCCACCAAATTCTGCTCCATGGCTTCTAAACCTTTCACCGGCCCTCTGCCGTCCACCAAATTCTGCTCCATGGCTTCTAAACCTTTCACCGGCCCTCTGCCGTCCACCAAATTCTGCTCCATGGCTTCTAAACCTTTCACCGGCCCTCTGCCGTCCACCAAATTCTGCTCCATGGCTTCTAAACCTGTCACCGGCCCTCTGCCGTCCACCAAATTCTGCTCCATGGCTTCTAAACCTGTCACCGGCCCTCTGCCGTCCACCAAATTCTGCTCCATGGCTTCTAAACCTTTCACCGGCCCTCTGCCGTCCACCAAATTCTGCTCCATGGCTTCTAAACCTTTCACCGGCCCTCTGCCGTCCACCAAATTCTGCTCCATGGCTTCTAAACCTTTCACCGGCCCTCTGCCGTCCACCAAATTCTGCTCCATGGCTTCTAAACCTTTCACCGGCCCTCTGCCGTCCACCAAATTCTGCTCCATGGCTTCTAAACCTGTCACCAGCCCTCTGCCGTCCACCAAATTCTGCTCCATGGCTTCTAAACCTGTCACCGGCCCTCTGCCGTCCACCAAATTCTGCTCCATGGCTTCTAAACCTTTCACCGGCCCTCTGCCGTCCACCAAATTCTGCTCCATGGCTTCTAAACCTTTCACCGGCCCTCTGCTGTCCACCAAATTCTGCTCCATGGCTTCTAAACCTTTCACCGGCCCTCTGCCGTCCACCAAATTCTGCTCCATGGCTTCTAAACCTTTCACCGGCCCTCTGCCGTCCACCAAATTCTGCTCCATGGCTTCTAAACCTTTCACCGGCCCTCTGCCGTCCACCAAATTCTGCTCCATGGCTTCTAAACCTTTCACCGGCCCTCTGCCGTCCACCAAATTCTGCTCCATGGCTTCTAAACCTTTCACCGGCCCTCTGCCGTCCACCAAATTCTGCTCCATGGCTTCTAAAGCTTTCACCGGCCCTCTGCCGTCCACCAAATTCTGCTCCATGGCTTCTAAACCTTTCACCGGCCCTCTGCCGTCCACCAAATTCTGCTCCATGGCTTCTAAACCTTTCACCGGCCATCTGCCGTCCACCAAATTCTGCTCCATGGGTTCTAAACCTTTCACCGGCCCTCTGCCGTCCACCAAATTCTGCTCCATGGCTTCTAAACCTGTCACCGGCCCTCTGCCGTCCACCAAATTCTGCTCCATGGCTTCTAAACCTGTCACCGGCCCTCTGCCGTCCACCAAATTCTGCTCCATGGCTTCTAAACCTTTCACCGGCCCTCTGCCGTCCACCAAATTCTGCTCCATGGCTTCTAAACCTTTCACCGGCCCTCTGCCGTCCACCAAATTCTGCTCCATGGCTTCTAAACCTGTCACCTGCCCTCTGCCGTCCACCAAATTCTGCTCCATGGCTTCTAAACCTTTCACCGGCCCTCTGCCGTCCACCAAATTCTGCTCCATGGCTTCTAAAGCTTTCACCGGCCCTCTGCCGTCCACCAAATTCTGCTCCATGGCTTCTAAACCTTTCACCGGCCCTCTGCCGTCCACCAAATTCTGCTCCATGGCTTCTAAACCTTTCACCGGCCCTCTGCCGTCCACCAAATTCTGCTCCATGGCTTCTAAACCTTTCACCGGCCCTCTGCCGTCCACCAAATTCTGCTCCATGGCTTCTAAACCTGTCACCGGCCCTCTGCCGTCCACCAAATTCTGCTCCATGGCTTCTAAACCTGTCACCGGCCCTCTGCCGTCCACCAAATTCTGCTCCATGGCTTCTAAACCTTTCACCGGCCCTCTGCCGTCCACCAAATTCTGCTCCATGGCTTCTAAACCTTTCACCGGCCCTCTGCCGTCCACCAAATTCTGCTCCATGGCTTCTAAACCTTTCACCGGCCCTCTGCCGTCCACCAAATTCTGCTCCATGGCTTCTAAAGCTTTCACCGGCCCTCTGCCGTCCACCAAATTCTGCTCCATGGCTTCTAAACCTTTCACCGGCCCTCTGCCGTCCACCAAATTCTGCTCCATGGCTTCTAAACCTTTCACCGGCCCTCTGCCGTCCACCAAATTCTGCTCCATGGCTTCTAAACCTTTCACCGGCCCTCTGCCGTCCACCAAATTCTGCTCCATGGCTTCTAAACCTGTCACCGGCCCTCTGCCGTCCACCAAATTCTGCTCCATGGCTTCTAAACCTGTCACCGGCCCTCTGCCGTCCACCAAATTCTGCTCCATGGCTTCTAAACCTTTCACCGGCCCTCTGCCGTCCACCAAATTCTGCTCCATGGCTTCTAAACCTTTCACCGGCCCTCTGCCGTCCACCAAATTCTGCTCCATGGCTTCTAAACCTTTCACCGGCCCTCTGCCGTCCACCAAATTCTGCTCCATGGCTTCTAAACCTTATATGGCTCCCTTTTAAACTATATTTAAGTTCTCAGGAGATGTATCAAGGGTCCCAACTGTAGAATGGCTAGGGGCCAGGAAAGGTCAAAGACCCAGGTCACAGGCCAACTGCACTTAAAAGCACAGACCTTGCATTATACAATAGCTCCCCCTAGTGACTATTCCAGATAACAGGAATGTGGGATTGGGGCCTTGAATATGACCCGACTTGAACTCTCACTCAGAGAAGGTGCCAGTACACATGTACATCCTCTCCCAATGACATGATTTAAGTTGTCCTCATTAGTATAGTGGTCAGTATCCCTGCCTGTCACGCGGGAGACCGGGGTTCAATTCCCTGACGGGGAGAACTCAAATTTTCAAGAGCACTAGCATTAACTCTATACATGCAGCACTTTTAGGATGCTTAGTTGTCCCCATTAGTACAGTGGTCAGTATCCCCGCCTATCACGCGGGAGACCAGGGTTCAATTCCCTGACGGGGAGAACTCAAATCTTCAAGAGCACTATCATTAAATCTATACATGCAGCACATTTAGGCTCTCTTATTTTAAACAATTAGGGACCAAATTGCACTCTTGTTTAATATAACACCTTGCTCTAGGCTCTACACATTTTTTCCTTTAAATCTTTTTCTGTTTATTTCCTTCACAAGCTATCTCTTCCCCCCCCCCCCGCCCCATTTTTTCCTATGAGTGAACAGAAGTATTGGGGACAGACTAAATACCATCCCTGTGCCCATGTCCACTCCAACACTTACTTAGTGTTGGGGAACAGTCCCCTAACCTAACCCTAACCCTAACCCTAACCCTAACCCTAACCCTAACCCTAACCCTAACCCTAACCGTCCACCAAATTCTGCTCCATGGCTTCTAAACCTTTCACCGGCCCTCTGCCGTCCACCAAATTCTGCTCCATGGCTTCTAAACCTTTCACCGGCCCTCTGCCGTCCACCAAATTCTGCTCCATGGCTTCTAAACCTTTCACCGGCCCTCTGCCGTCCACCAAATTCTGCTCCATGGCTTCTAAACCTTTCACCGGCCCTCTGCCGTCCACCAAATTCTGCTCCATGGCTTCTAAACATTTCACCGGCCCTCTGCCGTCCACCAAATTCTGCTCCATGGCTTCTAAACCTTTCACCGGCCCTCTGCCGTCCACCAAATTCTGCTCCATGGCTTCTAAACCTTTCACCGGCCCTCTGCCGTCCACCAAATTCTGCTCCATGGCTTCTAAACCTTTCACCGGCCCTCTGCCGTCCACCAAATTCTGCTCCATGGCTTCTAAACCTTTCACCGGCCCTCTGCCGTCCACCAAATTCTGCTCCATGGCTTCTAAACCTTATATGGCTCCCTTTTAAACTATATTTAAGTTCTCAGGAGATGTATCAAGGGTCCCAACTGTAGAATGGCTAGGGGCCAGGAAAGGTCAAAGACCCAGGTCACAGGCCAACTGCACTTAAAAGCACAGACCTTGCATTATACAATAGCTCCCCCTAGTGACTATTCCAGATAACAGGAATGTGGGATTGGGGCCTTGAATATGACCCGACTTGAACTCTCACTCAGAGAAGGTGCCAGTACACATGTACATCCTCTCCCAATGACTTGATTTAAGTTGTCCTCATTAGTATATTGGTCAGTATCCCTGCCTGTCACGCGAGAGACCGTGGTTCAATTCCCCGACGGGGAGAACTCAAATTTTCAAGAGCACTAGCATTAACTCTATACATGCAGCACTTTTAGGATGCTTAGTTGTCCCCATTAGTACAGTGGTCAGTATCCCCGCCTATCACGCGGGAGACCAGGGTTCAATTCCCCGACGGGGAGAACTCAAATCTTCAAGAGCACTATCATTAACTCTATACATGCAGCACTTTTAGGCTCTCTTATTTTAAACAATTAGGGACCAAATTGCACTCTTGTTTAATATAACACCTTGCTCTAGGCTCTACACATTTTTTCCTTTAAATCTTTTTCTGTTTATTTCCTTCACAAGCTATCTCTTCCCCCCCCCCCACCCCGCCCCCTTTTTTCCTATGAGTGAACAGAAGTATTGGGGACAGACTAAATACCACCCCTGTGCCCGTGCCCACTCCAACACTTACTTAGTGTTGGGGAACAGTCCCCTAACCTAACCCTAACCCTAACCCTAACCCTAACCCTAACCCTAACCGTCCACCAAATTCTGCTCCATGGCTTCTAAACCTTTCACCGGCCCTCTGCCGTCCACCAAATTCTGCTCCATGGCTTCTAAACCTTTCACCGGCCCTCTGCCGTCCACCAAATTCTGCTCCATGGCTTCTAAACCTTTCACCGGCCCTCTGCCGTCCACCAAATTCTGCTCCATGGCTTCTAAACCTTTCACCGGCCCTCTGCCGTCCACCAAATTCTGCTCCATGGCTTCTAAACCTTTCACCGGCCCTCTGCCGTCCACCAAATTCTGCTCCATGGCTTCTAAACCTTTCACCGGCCCTCTGCCGTCCACCAAATTCTGCTCCATGGCTTCTAAACCTTTCACCGGCCCTCTGCCGTCCACCAAATTCTGCTCCATGGCTTCTAAACCTGTCACCGGCCCTCTGCCGTCCACCAAATTCTGCTCCATGGCTTCTAAACCTTTCACCGGCCCTCTGCCGTCCACCAAATTCTGCTCCATGGCTTCTAAACCTTTCACTGGCCCTCTGCCGTCCACCAAATTCTGCTCCATGGCTTCTAAACCTTTCACCGGCCCTCTGCCGTCCACCAAATTCTGCTCCATGGCTTCTAAACCTTTCACCGGCCCTCTGCCGTCCACCAAATTCTGCTCCATGGCTTCTAAACCTGTCACCAGCCCTCTGCCGTCCACCAAATTCTGCTCCATGGCTTCTAAACCTGTCACCGGCCCTCTGCCGTCCACCAAATTCTGCTCCATGGCTTCTAAACCTTTCACCGGCCCTCTGCCGTCCACCAAATTCTGCTCCATGGCTTCTAAACCTTTCACCGGCCCTCTGCCGTCCACCAAATTCTGCTCCATGGCTTCTAAACCTTTCACCGGCCCTCTGCCGTCCACCAAATTCTGCTCCATGGCTTCTAAACCTTTCACCGGCCCTCTGCCGTCCACCAAATTCTGCTCCATGGCTTCTAAACCTGTCACCAGCCCTCTGCCGTCCACCAAATTCTGCTCCATGGCTTCTAAACCTGTCACCGGCCCTCTGCCGTCCACCAAATTCTGCTCCATGGCTTCTAAACCTTTCACCGGCCCTCTGCCGTCCACCAAATTCTGCTCCATGGCTTCTAAACCTTTCACCGGCCCTCTGCCGTCCACCAAATTCTGCTCCATGGCTTCTAAACCTTTCACCGGCCCTCTGCCGTCCACCAAATTCTGCTCCATGGCTTCTAAACCTTTCACCGGCCCTCTGCCGTCCACCAAATTCTGCTCCATGGCTTCTAAACCTTTCACCGGCCCTCTGCCGTCCACCAAATTCTGCTCCATGGCTTCTAAACCTTTCACCGGCCCTCTGCCGTCCACCAAATTCTGCTCCATGGCTTCTAAACCTTTCACCGGCCCTCTGCCGTCCACCAAATTCTGCTCCATGGCTTCTAAAGCTTTCACCGGCCCTCTGCCGTCCACCAAATTCTGCTCCATGGCTTCTAAACCTTTCACCGGCCCTCTGCCGTCCACCAAATTCTGCTCCATGGCTTCTAAACCTTTCACCGGCCATCTGCCGTCCACCAAATTCTGCTCCATGGGTTCTAAACCTTTCACCGGCCCTCTGCCGTCCACCAAATTCTGCTCCATGGCTTCTAAACCTGTCACCGGCCCTCTGCCGTCCACCAAATTCTGCTCCATGGCTTCTAAACCTGTCACCGGCCCTCTGCCGTCCACCAAATTCTGCTCCATGGCTTCTAAACCTTTCACCGGCCCTCTGCCGTCCACCAAATTCTGCTCCATGGCTTCTAAACCTTTCACCGGCCCTCTGCCGTCCACCAAATTCTGCTCCATGGCTTCTAAACCTGTCACCTGCCCTCTGCCGTCCACCAAATTCTGCTCCATGGCTTCTAAACCTTTCACCGGCCCTCTGCCGTCCACCAAATTCTGCTCCATGGCTTCTAAAGCTTTCACCGGCCCTCTGCCGTCCACCAAATTCTGCTCCATGGCTTCTAAACCTTTCACCGGCCCTCTGCCGTCCACCAAATTCTGCTCCATGGCTTCTAAACCTTTCACCGGCCCTCTGCCGTCCACCAAATTCTGCTCCATGGCTTCTAAACCTTTCACCGGCCCTCTGCCGTCCACCAAATTCTGCTCCATGGCTTCTAAACCTGTCACCGGCCCTCTGCCGTCCACCAAATTCTGCTCCATGGCTTCTAAACCTGTCACCGGCCCTCTGCCGTCCACCAAATTCTGCTCCATGGCTTCTAAACCTTTCACCGGCCCTCTGCCGTCCACCAAATTCTGCTCCATGGCTTCTAAACCTTTCACCGGCCCTCTGCCGTCCACCAAATTCTGCTCCATGGCTTCTAAACCTTTCACCGGCCCTCTGCCGTCCACCAAATTCTGCTCCATGGCTTCTAAAGCTTTCACCGGCCCTCTGCCGTCCACCAAATGCTGCTCCATGGCTTCTAAACCTTTCACCGGCCCTCTGCCGTCCACCAAATTCTGCTCCATGGCTTCTAAACCTTTCACCGGCCCTCTGCCGTCCACCAAATTCTGCTCCATGGCTTCTAAACCTTTCACCGGCCCTCTGCCGTCCACCAAATTCTGCTCCATGGCTTCTAAACCTGTCACCGGCCCTCTGCCGTCCACCAAATTCTGCTCCATGGCTTCTAAACCTGTCACCGGCCCTCTGCCGTCCACCAAATTCTGCTCCATGGCTTCTAAACCTTTCACCGGCCCTCTGCCGTCCACCAAATTCTGCTCCATGGCTTCTAAACCTTTCACCGGCCCTCTGCCGTCCACCAAATTCTGCTCCATGGCTTCTAAACCTTTCACCGGCCCTCTGCCGTCCACCAAATTCTGCTCCATGGCTTCTAAACCTTATATGGCTCCCTTTTAAACTATATTTAAGTTCTCAGGAGATGTATCAAGGGTCCCAACTGTAGAATGGCTAGGGGCCAGGAAAGGTCAAAGACCCAGGTCACAGGCCAACTGCACTTAAAAGCACAGACCTTGCATTATACAATAGCTCCCCCTAGTGACTATTCCAGATAACAGGAATGTGGGATTGGGGCCTTGAATATGACCCGACTTGAACTCTCACTCAGAGAAGGTGCCAGTACACATGTACATCCTCTCCCAATGACATGATTTAAGTTGTCCTCATTAGTATAGTGGTCAGTATCCCTGCCTGTCACGCGGGAGACCGGGGTTCAATTCCCTGACGGGGAGAACTCAAATTTTCAAGAGCACTAGCATTAACTCTATACATGCAGCACTTTTAGGATGCTTAGTTGTCCCCATTAGTACAGTGGTCAGTATCCCCGCCTATCACGCGGGAGACCAGGGTTCAATTCCCTGATGGGGAGAACTCAAATCTTCAAGAGCACTATCATTAAATCTATACATGCAGCACATTTAGGCTCTCTTATTTTAAACAATTAGGGACCAAATTGCACTCTTGTTTAATATAACACCTTGCTCTAGGCTCTACACATTTTTTCATTTAAATCTTTTTCTGTTTATTTCCTTCACAAGCTATCTCTTCCCCCCCCCCCGCCCCATTTTTTCCTATGAGTGAACAGAAGTATTGGGGACAGACTAAATACCATCCCTGTGCCCATGTCCACTCCAACACTTACTTAGTGTTGGGGAACAGTCCCCTAACCTAACCCTAACCCTAACCCTAACCCTAACCCTAACCCTAACCCTAACCCTAACCCTAACCGTCCACCAAATTCTGCTCCATGGCTTCTAAACCTTTCACCGGCCCTCTGCCGTCCACCAAATTCTGCTCCATGGCTTCTAAACCTTTCACCGGCCCTCTGCCGTCCACCAAATTCTGCTCCATGGCTTCTAAACCTTTCACCGGCCCTCTGCCGTCCACCAAATTCTGCTCCATGGCTTCTAAACCTTTCACCGGCCCTCTGCCGTCCACCAAATTCTGCTCCATGGCTTCTAAACATTTCACCGGCCCTCTGCCGTCCACCAAATTCTGCTCCATGGCTTCTAAACCTTTCACCGGCCCTCTGCCGTCCACCAAATTCTGCTCCATGGCTTCTAAACCTTTCACCGGCCCTCTGCCGTCCACCAAATTCTGCTCCATGGCTTCTAAACCTTTCACCGGCCCTCTGCCGTCCACCAAATTCTGCTCCATGGCTTCTAAACATTTCACCGGCCCTCTGCCGTCCACCAAATTCTGCTCCATGGCTTCTAAACCTTTCACCGGCCCTCTGCCGTCCACCAAATTCTGCTCCATGGCTTCTAAACCTTTCACCGGCCCTCTGCCGTCCACCAAATTCTGCTCCATGGCTTCTAAACCTTTCACCGGCCCTCTGCCGTCCACCAAATTCTGCTCCATGGCTTCTAAACCTTTCACCGGCCCTCTGCCGTCCACCAAATTCTGCTCCATGGCTTCTAAACCTTTCACCGGCCCTCTGCCGTCCACCAAATTCTGCTCCATGGCTTCTAAACATTTCACCGGCCCTCTGCCGTCCACCAAATTCTGCTCCATGGCTTCTAAACCTTTCACCGGCCCTCTGCCGTCCACCAAATTCTGCTCCATGGCTTCTAAACCTTTCACCGGCCCTCTGCCGTCCACCAAATTCTGCTCCATGGCTTCTAAACCTTTCACCGGCCCTCTGCCGTCCACCAAATTCTGCTCCATGGCTTCTAAACCTTTCACCGGCCCTCTGCCGTCCACCAAATTCTGCTCCATGGCTTCTAAACCTTATATGGCTCCCTTTTAAACTATATTTAAGTTCTCAGGAGATGTATCAAGGGTCCCAACTGTAGAATGGCTAGGGGCCAGGAAAGGTCAAAGACCCAGGTCACAGGCCAACTGCACTTAAAAGCACAGACCTTGCATTATACAATAGCTCCCCCTAGTGACTATTCCAGATAACAGGAATGTGGGATTGGGGCCTTGAATATGACCCGACTTGAACTCTCACTCAGAGAAGGTGCCAGTACACATGTACATCCTCTCCCAATGACTTGATTTAAGTTGTCCTCATTAGTATATTGGTCAGTATCCCTGCCTGTCACGCGAGAGACCGTGGTTCAATTCCCCGACGGGGAGAACTCAAATTTTCAAGAGCACTAGCATTAACTCTATACATGCAGCACTTTTAGGATGCTTAGTTGTCCCCATTAGTACAGTGGTCAGTATCCCCGCCTATCACGCGGGAGACCAGGGTTCAATTCCCCGACGGGGAGAACTCAAATCTTCAAGAGCACTATCATTAACTCTATACATGCAGCACTTTTAGGCTCTCTTATTTTAAACAATTAGGGACCAAATTGCACTCTTGTTTAATATAACACCTTGCTCTAGGCTCTACACATTTTTTCCTTTAAATCTTTTTCTGTTTATTTCCTTCACAAGCTATCTCTTCCCCCCCCCCCACCCCGCCCCCTTTTTTCCTATGAGTGAACAGAAGTATTGGGGACAGACTAAATACCACCCCTGTGCCCGTGCCCACTCCAACACTTACTTAGTGTTGGGGAACAGTCCCCTAACCTAACCCTAACCCTAACCCTAACCCTAACCCTAACCCTAACCGTCCACCAAATTCTGCTCCATGGCTTCTAAACCTTTCACCGGCCCTCTGCCGTCCACCAAATTCTGCTCCATGGCTTCTAAACCTTTCACCGGCCCTCTGCCGTCCACCAAATTCTGCTCCATGGCTTCTAAACCTTTCACCGGCCCTCTGCCGTCCACCAAATTCTGCTCCATGGCTTCTAAACCTTTCACCGGCCCTCTGCCGTCCACCAAATTCTGCTCCATGGCTTCTAAACCTTTCACCGGCCCTCTGCCGTCCACCAAATTCTGCTCCATGGCTTCTAAACCTTTCACCGGCCCTCTGCCGTCCACCAAATTCTGCTCCATGGCTTCTAAACCTTTCACCGGCCCTCTGCCGTCCACCAAATTCTGCTCCATGGCTTCTAAACCTGTCACCGGCCCTCTGCCGTCCACCAAATTCTGCTCCATGGCTTCTAAACCTTTCACCGGCCCTCTGCCGTCCACCAAATTCTGCTCCATGGCTTCTAAACCTTTCACTGGCCCTCTGCCGTCCACCAAATTCTGCTCCATGGCTTCTAAACCTTTCACCGGCCCTCTGCCGTCCACCAAATTCTGCTCCATGGCTTCTAAACCTTTCACCGGCCCTCTGCCGTCCACCAAATTCTGCTCCATGGCTTCTAAACCTGTCACCAGCCCTCTGCCGTCCACCAAATTCTGCTCCATGGCTTCTAAACCTGTCACCGGCCCTCTGCCGTCCACCAAATTCTGCTCCATGGCTTCTAAACCTTTCACCGGCCCTCTGCCGTCCACCAAATTCTGCTCCATGGCTTCTAAACCTTTCACCGGCCCTCTGCCGTCCACCAAATTCTGCTCCATGGCTTCTAAACCTTTCACCGGCCCTCTGCCGTCCACCAAATTCTGCTCCATGGCTTCTAAACCTTTCACCGGCCCTCTGCCGTCCACCAAATTCTGCTCCATGGCTTCTAAACCTGTCACCAGCCCTCTGCCGTCCACCAAATTCTGCTCCATGGCTTCTAAACCTGTCACCGGCCCTCTGCCGTCCACCAAATTCTGCTCCATGGCTTCTAAACCTTTCACCGGCCCTCTGCCGTCCACCAAATTCTGCTCCATGGCTTCTAAACCTTTCACCGGCCCTCTGCCGTCCACCAAATTCTGCTCCATGGCTTCTAAACCTTTCACCGGCCCTCTGCCGTCCACCAAATTCTGCTCCATGGCTTCTAAACCTTTCACCGGCCCTCTGCCGTCCACCAAATTCTGCTCCATGGCTTCTAAACCTTTCACCGGCCCTCTGCCGTCCACCAAATTCTGCTCCATGGCTTCTAAACCTTTCACCGGCCCTCTGCCGTCCACCAAATTCTGCTCCATGGCTTCTAAACCTTTCACCGGCCCTCTGCCGTCCACCAAATTCTGCTCCATGGCTTCTAAAGCTTTCACCGGCCCTCTGCCGTCCACCAAATTCTGCTCCATGGCTTCTAAACCTTTCACCGGCCCTCTGCCGTCCACCAAATTCTGCTCCATGGCTTCTAAACCTTTCACCGGCCATCTGCCGTCCACCAAATTCTGCTCCATGGGTTCTAAACCTTTCACCGGCCCTCTGCCGTCCACCAAATTCTGCTCCATGGCTTCTAAACCTGTCACCGGCCCTCTGCCGTCCACCAAATTCTGCTCCATGGCTTCTAAACCTGTCACCGGCCCTCTGCCGTCCACCAAATTCTGCTCCATGGCTTCTAAACCTTTCACCGGCCCTCTGCCGTCCACCAAATTCTGCTCCATGGCTTCTAAACCTTTCACCGGCCCTCTGCCGTCCACCAAATTCTGCTCCATGGCTTCTAAACCTGTCACCTGCCCTCTGCCGTCCACCAAATTCTGCTCCATGGCTTCTAAACCTTTCACCGGCCCTCTGCCGTCCACCAAATTCTGCTCCATGGCTTCTAAAGCTTTCACCGGCCCTCTGCCGTCCACCAAATTCTGCTCCATGGCTTCTAAACCTTTCACCGGCCCTCTGCCGTCCACCAAATTCTGCTCCATGGCTTCTAAACCTTTCACCGGCCCTCTGCCGTCCACCAAATTCTGCTCCATGGCTTCTAAACCTTTCACCGGCCCTCTGCCGTCCACCAAATTCTGCTCCATGGCTTCTAAACCTGTCACCGGCCCTCTGCCGTCCACCAAATTCTGCTCCATGGCTTCTAAACCTGTCACCGGCCCTCTGCCGTCCACCAAATTCTGCTCCATGGCTTCTAAACCTTTCACCGGCCCTCTGCCGTCCACCAAATTCTGCTCCATGGCTTCTAAACCTTTCACCGGCCCTCTGCCGTCCACCAAATTCTGCTCCATGGCTTCTAAACCTTTCACCGGCCCTCTGCCGTCCACCAAATTCTGCTCCATGGCTTCTAAAGCTTTCACCGGCCCTCTGCCGTCCACCAAATGCTGCTCCATGGCTTCTAAACCTTTCACCGGCCCTCTGCCGTCCACCAAATTCTGCTCCATGGCTTCTAAACCTTTCACCGGCCCTCTGCCGTCCACCAAATTCTGCTCCATGGCTTCTAAACCTTTCACCGGCCCTCTGCCGTCCACCAAATTCTGCTCCATGGCTTCTAAACCTGTCACCGGCCCTCTGCCGTCCACCAAATTCTGCTCCATGGCTTCTAAACCTGTCACCGGCCCTCTGCCGTCCACCAAATTCTGCTCCATGGCTTCTAAACCTTTCACCGGCCCTCTGCCGTCCACCAAATTCTGCTCCATGGCTTCTAAACCTTTCACCGGCCCTCTGCCGTCCACCAAATTCTGCTCCATGGCTTCTAAACCTTTCACCGGCCCTCTGCCGTCCACCAAATTCTGCTCCATGGCTTCTAAACCTTATATGGCTCCCTTTTAAACTATATTTAAGTTCTCAGGAGATGTATCAAGGGTCCCAACTGTAGAATGGCTAGGGGCCAGGAAAGGTCAAAGACCCAGGTCACAGGCCAACTGCACTTAAAAGCACAGACCTTGCATTATACAATAGCTCCCCCTAGTGACTATTCCAGATAACAGGAATGTGGGATTGGGGCCTTGAATATGACCCGACTTGAACTCTCACTCAGAGAAGGTGCCAGTACACATGTACATCCTCTCCCAATGACATGATTTAAGTTGTCCTCATTAGTATAGTGGTCAGTATCCCTGCCTGTCACGCGGGAGACCGGGGTTCAATTCCCTGACGGGGAGAACTCAAATTTTCAAGAGCACTAGCATTAACTCTATACATGCAGCACTTTTAGGATGCTTAGTTGTCCCCATTAGTACAGTGGTCAGTATCCCCGCCTATCACGCGGGAGACCAGGGTTCAATTCCCTGATGGGGAGAACTCAAATCTTCAAGAGCACTATCATTAAATCTATACATGCAGCACATTTAGGCTCTCTTATTTTAAACAATTAGGGACCAAATTGCACTCTTGTTTAATATAACACCTTGCTCTAGGCTCTACACATTTTTTCATTTAAATCTTTTTCTGTTTATTTCCTTCACAAGCTATCTCTTCCCCCCCCCCCGCCCCATTTTTTCCTATGAGTGAACAGAAGTATTGGGGACAGACTAAATACCATCCCTGTGCCCATGTCCACTCCAACACTTACTTAGTGTTGGGGAACAGTCCCCTAACCTAACCCTAACCCTAACCCTAACCCTAACCCTAACCCTAACCCTAACCCTAACCCTAACCCTAACCGTCCACCAAATTCTGCTCCATGGCTTCTAAACCTTTCACCGGCCCTCTGCCGTCCACCAAATTCTGCTCCATGGCTTCTAAACCTTTCACCGGCCCTCTGCCGTCCACCAAATTCTGCTCCATGGCTTCTAAACCTTTCACCGGCCCTCTGCCGTCCACCAAATTCTGCTCCATGGCTTCTAAACCTTTCACCGGCCCTCTGCCGTCCACCAAATTCTGCTCCATGGCTTCTAAACATTTCACCGGCCCTCTGCCGTCCACCAAATTCTGCTCCATGGCTTCTAAACCTTTCACCGGCCCTCTGCCGTCCACCAAATTCTGCTCCATGGCTTCTAAACCTTTCACCGGCCCTCTGCCGTCCACCAAATTCTGCTCCATGGCTTCTAAACCTTTCACCGGCCCTCTGCCGTCCACCAAATTCTGCTCCATGGCTTCTAAACCTTTCACCGGCCCTCTGCCGTCCACCAAATTCTGCTCCATGGCTTCTAAACCTTATATGGCTCCCTTTTAAACTATATTTAAGTTCTCAGGAGATGTATCAAGGGTCCCAACTGTAGAATGGCTAGGGGCCAGGAAAGGTCAAAGACCCAGGTCACAGGCCAACTGCACTTAAAAGCACAGACCTTGCATTATACAATAGCTCCCCCTAGTGACTATTCCAGATAACAGGAATGTGGGATTGGGGCCTTGAATATGACCCGACTTGAACTCTCACTCAGAGAAGGTGCCAGTACACATGTACATCCTCTCCCAATGACTTGATTTAAGTTGTCCTCATTAGTATATTGGTCAGTATCCCTGCCTGTCACGCGAGAGACCGGGGTTCAATTCCCCGACGGGGAGAACTCAAATTTTCAAGAGCACTAGCATTAACTCTATACATGCAGCACTTTTAGGATGCTTAGTTGTCCCCATTAGTACAGTGGTCAGTATCCCCGCCTATCACGCGGGAGACCAGGGTTCAATTCCCCGACGGGGAGAACTCAAATCTTCAAGAGCACTATCATTAACTCTATACATGCAGCACTTTTAGGCTCTCTTATTTTAAACAATTAGGGACCAAATTGCACTCTTGTTTAATATAACACCTTGCTCTAGGCTCTACACATTTTTTCCTTTAAATCTTTTTCTGTTTATTTCCTTCACAAGCTATCTCTTCCCCCCCCCCCACCCCGCCCCCTTTTTTCCTATGAGTGAACAGAAGTATTGGGGACAGACTAAATACCACCCCTGTGCCCGTGCCCACTCCAACACTTACTTAGTGTTGGGGAACAGTCCCCTAACCTAACCCTAACCCTAACCCTAACCCTAACCCTAACCCTAACCGTCCACCAAATTCTGCTCCATGGCTTCTAAACCTTTCACCGGCCCTCTGCCGTCCACCAAATTCTGCTCCATGGCTTCTAAACCTTTCACCGGCCCTCTGCCGTCCACCAAATTCTGCTCCATGGCTTCTAAACCTTTCACCGGCCCTCTGCCGTCCACCAAATTCTGCTCCATGGCTTCTAAACCTTTCACCGGCCCTCTGCCGTCCACCAAATTCTGCTCCATGGCTTCTAAACCTTTCACCGGCCCTCTGCCGTCCACCAAATTCTGCTCCATGGCTTCTAAACCTTTCACCGGCCCTCTGCCGTCCACCAAATTCTGCTCCATGGCTTCTAAACCTTTCACCGGCCCTCTGCCGTCCACCAAATTCTGCTCCATGGCTTCTAAACCTGTCACCGGCCCTCTGCCGTCCACCAAATTCTGCTCCATGGCTTCTAAACCTTTCACCGGCCCTCTGCCGTCCACCAAATTCTGCTCCATGGCTTCTAAACCTTTCACTGGCCCTCTGCCGTCCACCAAATTCTGCTCCATGGCTTCTAAACCTTTCACCGGCCCTCTGCCGTCCACCAAATTCTGCTCCATGGCTTCTAAACCTTTCACCGGCCCTCTGCCGTCCACCAAATTCTGCTCCATGGCTTCTAAACCTTATATGGCTCCCTTTTAAACTATATTTAAGTTCTCAGGAGATGTATCAAGGGTCCCAACTGTAGAATGGCTAGGGGCCAGGAAAGGTCAAAGACCCAGGTCACAGGCCAACTGCACTTAAAAGCACAGACCTTGCATTATACAATAGCTCCCCCTAGTGACTATTCCAGATAACAGGAATGTGGGATTGGGGCCTTGAATATGACCCGACTTGAACTCTCACTCAGAGAAGGTGCCAGTACACATGTACATCCTCTCCCAATGACTTGATTTAAGTTGTCCTCATTAGTATAGTGGTCAGTATCCCTGCCTGTCACGCGGGAGACCGGGGTTCAATTCCCCGACGGGGAGAACTCAAATTTTCAAGAGCACTAGCATTAACTCTATACATGCAGCACTTTTAGGATGCTTAGTTGTCCCCATTAGTACAGTGGTCAGTATCCCCGCCTATCACGCGGGAGACCAGGGTTCAATTCCCCGACGGGGAGAACTCAAATCTTCAAGAGCACTATCATTAACTCTATACATGCAGCACTTTTAGGCTCTCTTATTTTAAACAATTAGGGACCAAATTGCACTCTTGTTTAATATAATACCTTGCTCTAGGCTCTACACATTTTTTCCTTTAAATCTTTTTCTGTTTATTTCCTTCACAAGCTATCTCTTCCCCCCCCCCCCGCCCCCTTTTTTCCTATGAGTGAACAGAAGTATTGGGGACAGACTAAATACCATCCCTGTGCCCGTGCCCACTCCAACACTTACTTAGTGTTGGGGAACAGTCCCCTAACCTAACCCTAACCCTAACCCTAACCCTAACCGTCCACCAAATTCTGCTCCATGGCTTCTAAACCTTTCACCGGCCCTCTGCCGTCCACCAAATTATGCTCCATGGCTTCTAAACCTTTCACCGGCCCTCTGCCGTCCACCAAATTCTGCTCCATGGCTTCTAAACCTTTCACCGGCCCTCTGCCGTCCACCAAATTCTGCTCCATGGCTTCTAAACCTTTCACCGGCCATCTGCCGTCCACCAAATTCTGCTCCATGGGTTCTAAACCTTTCACCGGCCCTCTGCCGTCCACCAAATTCTGCTCCATGGCTTCTAAACCTGTCACCGGCCCTCTGCCGTCCACCAAATTCTGCTCCATGGCTTCTAAACCTGTCACCGGCCCTCTGCCGTCCACCAAATTCTGCTCCATGGCTTCTAAACCTTTCACCGGCCCTCTGCCGTCCACCAAATTCTGCTCCATGGCTTCTAAACCTTTCACCGGCCCTCTGCCGTCCACCAAATTCTGCTCCATGGCTTCTAAACCTGTCACCTGCCCTCTGCCGTCCACCAAATTCTGCTCCATGGCTTCTAAACCTGTCACCGGCCCTCTGCCGTCCACCAAATTCTGCTCCATGGCTTCTAAACCTTTCACCGGCCCTCTGCCGTCCACCAAATTCTGCTCCATGGCTTCTAAACCTTTCACCGGCCCTCTGCCGTTCACCAAATTCTGCTCCATGGCTTCTAAACCTTTCACCGGCCCTCTGCCGTCCACCAAATTCTGCTCCATGGCTTCTAAACCTTATATGGCTCCCTTTTAAACTATATTTAAGTTCTCAGGAGATGTATCAAGGGTCCCAACTGTAGAATGGCTAGGGGCCAGGAAAGGTCAAAGACCCAGGTCACAGGCCAACTGCACTTAAAAGCACAGACTTTGCATTATACAATAGCTCCCCCTAGTGACTATTCCAGATAACAGGAATGTGGGATTGGGGCCTTGAATATGACCCGACTTGAACTCTCACTCAGAGAAGGTGCCAGTACACATGTACATCCTCTCCCAATGACTTTATTTAAGTTGTCCTCATTAGTATAGTGGTCAGTATCCCTGCCTGTCACGCGGGAGACCGGGGTTCAATTCCCCGACTGGGAGAACTCAAATTTTCAAGAGCACTAGCATTAACTCTATACATGCAGCACTTTTAGGATGCTTAGTTGTCCCCATTAGTACAGTGGTCAGTATCCCCGCCTATCACGCGGGAGACCAGGGTTCAATTCCCCGACGGGGAGAACTCAAATCTTCAAGAGCACTATCATTAACTCTATACATGCAGCACTTTTAGGCTTTCTTATTTTAAACAATTAGGGACCAAATTGCACTGTTGTTTAATATAACACCTTGCTCTAGGCTCTACACATTTTTTCCTTTAAATCTTTTTCTGTTTATTTCCTTCACAAGCTATCTCTTCCCCCCCCCCCCGCCCCCTTTTTTCCTATGAGTGAACAGAAGTATTGGGGACAGACTAAATACCATCCCTGTGCCCGTGCCCACTCCAACACTTACTTAGTGTTGGGGAACAGTCCCCTAACCTAACCCTAACCCTAACCCTAACCCTAACCCTAACCCTAACCGTCCACCAAATTCTGCTCCATGGCTTCTAAACCTTTCACCGGCCCTCTGCCGTCCACCAAATTCTGCTCCATGGCTTCTAAACCTTTCACCGGCCCTCTGCCGTCCACCAAATTCTGCTCCATGGCTTCTAAACCTTTCACCGGCCCTCTGCCGTCCACCAAATTCTGCTCCATGGCTTCTAAACCTTTCACCGGCCCTCTGCCGTCCACCAAATTCTGCTCCATGGCTTCTAAACCTTTCACCGGCCCTCTGCCGTCCACCAAATTCTGCTCCATGGCTTCTAAACCTTTCACCGGCCCTCTGCCGTCCACCAAATTCTGCTCCATGGCTTCTAAACCTGTCACCGGCCCTCTGCCGTCCACCAAATTCTGCTCCATGGCTTCTAAACCTTTCAGCCGCCCTCTGCCGTCCACCAAATTCTGCTCCATGGCTTCTAAACCTTTCACCGGCCCTCTGCCGTCCACCAAATTCTGCTCCATGGCTTCTAAACCTTTCACCGGCCCGCTGCCGTCCACCAAATTCTGCTCCATGGCTTCTAAACCTTTCACCGGCCCTCTGCCGTCCACCAAATTCTGCTCCATGGCTTCTAAACCTTTCACCGGCCCTCTGCCGTCCACCAAATTCTGCTCCATGGCTTCTAAACCTTTCACCGGCCCTCTGCCGTCCACCAAATTCTGCTCCATGGCTTCTAAACCTTTCACCGGCCCTCTGCCGTCCACCAAATTCTGCTCCATGGCTTCTAAACCTTTCACCGGCCCTCTGCCGTCCACCAAATTCTGCTCCATGGCTTCTAAACCTGTCACCGGCCCTCTGCCGTCCACCAAATTCTGCTCCATGGCTTCTAAACCTGTCACCGGCCCTCTGCCGTCCACCAAATTCTGCTCCATGGCTTCTAAACCTGTCACCGGCCCTCTGCCGTCCACCAAATTCTGCTCCATGGCTTCTAAACCTTTCACCGGCCCTCTGCCGTCCACCAAATTCTGCTCCATGGCTTCTAAACCTTTCACCGGCCCTCTGCCGTCCACCAAATTCTGCTCCATGGCTTATAAACCTTTCACCGGCCCTCTGCCGTCCACCAAATTCTGCTCCATGGCTTCTAAACCTTTCACCGGCCCTCTGCCGTCCACCAAATTCTGCTCCATGGCTTCTAAACCTTTCACCGGCCCTCTGCCGTCCACCAAATTCTGCTCCATGGCTTCTAAACCTTTCACCGGCCCTCTGCCGTCCACCAAATTCTGCTCCATGGCTTCTAAAGCTTTCACCGGCCCTCTGCCGTCCACCAAATTCTGCTCCATGGCTTCTAAACCTTTCACCGGCCCTCTGCCGTACACCAAATTCTGCTCCATGGCTTCTAAACCTTTCACCGGCCCTCTGCCGTCCACCAAATTCTGCTCCATGGCTTCTAAACCTTTCACCGGCCCTCTGCCGTCCACCAAATTCTGCTCCATGGCTTCTAAACCTGTCACCGGCCCTCTGCCGTCCACCAAATTCTGCTCCATGGCTTCTAAACCTGTCACCGGCCCTCTGCCGTCCACCAAATTCTGCTCCATGGCTTCTAAACCTTTCACCGGCCCTCTGCCGTCCACCAAATTCTGCTCCATGGCTTCTAAACCTTTCACCGGCCCTCTGCCGTCCACCAAATTCTGCTCCATGGCTTCTAAACCTTTCACCGGCCCTCTGCCGTCCACCAAATTCTGCTCCATGGCTTCTAAACCTTATATGGCTCCCTTTTAAACTATATTTAAGTTCTCAGGAGATGTATCAAGGGTCCCAACTGTAGAATGGCTAGGGGCCAGGAAAGGTCAAAGACCCAGGTCACAGGCCAACTGCACTTAAAAGCACAGACCTTGCATTATACAATAGCTCCCCCTAGTGACTATTCCAGATAACAGGAATGTGGGATTGGGGCCTTGAATATGACCCGACTTGAACTCTCACTCAGAGAAGGTGCCAGTACACATGTACATCCTCTCCCAATGACTTGATTTAAGTTGTCCTCATTAGTATAGTGGTCAGTATCCCTGCCTGTCACGCGGGAGACTGGGGTTCAATTCCCTGACGGGGAGAACTCAAATTTTCAAGAGCACTAGCATTAACTCTATACATGCAGCACTTTTAGGATGCTTAGTTGTCCCCATTAGTACAGTGGTCAGTATCCCCGCCTATCACGCGGGAGACCAGGGTTCAATTCCCCGACGGGGAGAACTCAAATCTTCAAGAGCACTATCATTAACTCTATACATGCAGCACTTTTAGGCTCTCTTATTTTAAACAATTAGGGACCAAATTGCACTCTTGTTTAATATAACACCTTGCTCTAGGCTCTACACATTTTTTCCTTTAAATCTTTTTCTGTTTATTTCCTTCACAAGCTATCTCTTCCCCCCCCCCCCGCCCACTTTTTTCCTATGAGTGAACAGAAGTATTGGGGACAGACTAAATACCATCCCTGTGCCCGTGCCCACTCCAACACTTACTTAGTGTTGGGGAACAGTCCCCTAACCTAACCCTAACCCTAACCCTAACCCTAACCCTAACCCTAACCCTAACCCTAACCGTCCACCAAATTCTGCTCCATGGCTTCTAAACCTTTCACCGGCCCTCTGCCGTCCACCAAATTCTGCTCCATGGCTTCTAAACCTTTCACCGGCCCTCTGCCGTCCACCAAATTCTGCTCCATGGCTTCTAAACCTTTCACCGGCCCTCTGCCGTCCACCAAATTCTGCTCCATGGCTTCTAAACCTTATATGGCTCCATTTTAAACTATATTTAAGTTCTCAGGAGATGTATCAAGGGTCCCAACTGTAGAATGGCTAGGGGCCAGGAAAGGTCAAAGACCCAGGTCACAGGCCAACTGCACTTAGAAGCACACACCTTGCATTATACAATAGCTCCCCCTAGTGACTATTCCAGATAACAGGAATGTGGGATTGGGGCCTTGAATATGACCCGACTTGAACTCTCACTCAGAGAAGGTGCCAGTACACATGTATATCCTCTCCCAATAACTTGATTTTAGTTGTCCTCATTAGCATAGTGGTCAGTATCCCCGCCTGTCACGCGGGAGACAGGGGTTAAATTCCCCGACGGGGAGAACTCAAATTTTCAAGAGCACTAGCATTAACTCTATACATGCAGCACTTTTAGGATGCTTAGTTGTCCCCATTAGTACAGTGGTCAGTATTCCCGTCTATCACGCGGGAGACCAGGGTTCAATTCCCCGACGGGGAGAACTCAAATCTTCAAGAGCACTATCATTAAATCTATACATGCAGCACATTTAGGCTCTCTTATTTTAAACAATTAGGGACCAAATTGCACTCTTGTTTAATATAACACCTTGCTCTAGGCTCTACACATTTTTTCCTTTAAATCTTTTTCTGTTTATTTCCTTCACAAGCTATCTCTTCCCCCCCCCCCGCCCCATTTTTTCCTATGAGTGAACAGAAGTATTGGGGACAGACTAAATACCATCCCTGTGCCCATGTCCACTCCAACACTTACTTAGTGTTGGGGAACAGTCCCCTAACCTAACCCTAACCCTAACCCTAACCCTAACCCTAACCCTAACCCTAACCCTAACCGTCCACCAAATTCTGCTCCATGGCTTCTAAACCTTTCACCGGCCCTCTGCCGTCCACCAAATTCTGCTCCATGGCTTCTAAACCTTTCACCGGCCCTCTGCCGTCCACCAAATTCTGCTCCATGGCTTCTAAACCTTTCACCGGCCCTCTGCCGTCCACCAAATTCTGCTCCATGGCTTCTAAACCTTTCACCGGCCCTCTGCCGTCCACCAAATTCTGCTCCATGGCTTCTAAACCTTTCACCGGCCCTCTGCCGTCCACCAAATTCTGCTCCATGGCTTCTAAACCTTTCACCGGCCCTCTGCCGTCCACCATATTCTGCTCCATGGCTTCTAAACCTTTCACCGGCCCTCTGCCGTCCACCAAATTCTGCTCCATGGCTTCTAAACCTTTCACCGGCCCTCTGCCGTCCACCAAATTCTGCTCCATGGCTTCTAAACCTGTCACCGGCCCTCTGCCGTCCACCAAATTCTGCTCCATGGCTTCTAAACCTGTCACCGGCCCTCTGCCGTCCACCAAATTCTGCTCCATGGCTTCTAAACCTTTCACCGGCCCTCTGCCGTCCACCAAATTCTGCTCCATGGCTTCTAAACCTTTCACCGGCCCTCTGCCGTCCACCAAATTCTGCTCCATGGCTTCTAAACCTTTCACCGGCCCTCTGCCGTCCACCAAATTCTGCTCCATGGCTTCTAAACCTTTCACCGGCCCTCTGCCGTCCACCAAATTCTGCTCCATGGCTTCTAAACCGTTCACCGGCCCTCTGCCGGCCACCAAATTCTGCTCCATGGCTTCTAAACCTTTCACTGGCCCTCTGCCGTCCACCAAATTCTGCTCCATGGCTTCTAAACCTTTCACCGGCCCTCTGCCGTCCACCAAATTCTGCTCCATGGCTTCTAAACCTTTCACCGGCCCTCTGCCGTCCACCAAATTCTGCTCCATGGCTTCTAAACCTTTCACCGGCCCTCTGCCGTCCACCAAATTCTGCTCCATGGCTTCTAAACCTTTCACCGGCCCTCTGCCGTCCACCAAATTCTGCTCCATGGCTTCTAAACCTTTCACCGGCCCTCTGCCGTCCACCAAATTCTGCTCCATGGCTTCTAAACCTTTCACCGGCCCTCTGCCGTCCACCAAATTCTGCTCCATGGCTTCTAAACCTCTTACCGGCCCTCTGCCGTCCACCAAATTCTGCTCCATGGCTTCTAAACCTTTCACCGGCCCTCTGCCGTCCACCAAATTCTGCTCCATGGCTTCTAAACCTGTCACCGGCCCTCTGCCGTCCACCAAATTCTGCTCCATGGCTTCTAAACCTTTCACCGGCCCTCTGCCGTCCACCAAATTCTGCTCCATGGCTTCTAAACCTTATATGGCTCCCTTTTAAACTATATTTAAGTTCTCAGGAGATGTATCAAGGGTCCCAACTGTAGAATGGCTAGGGGCCAGGAAAGGTCAAAGACCCAGGTCACAGGCCAACTGCACTTAAAAGCACAGACCTTGCATTATACAATAGCTCCCCCTAGTGACTATTCCAGATAACAGGAATGTGGGATTGGGGCCTTGAATATGACCCGACTTGAACTCTCACTCAGAGAAGGTGCCAGTACACATGTACATCCTCTCCCAATGACTTGATTTAAGATGTCCTCATTAGTATAGTGGTCAGTATCCCTGCCTGTCACGCGGGAGACCGGGGTTCAATTCCCTGATGGGGAGAACTCAAATTTTCAAGAGCACTAGCATTAACTCTATACATGCAGCACTTTTAGGATGCTTAGTTGTCCCCATTAGTACAGTGGTCAGTATCCCCGCCTATCACGCGGGAGACCAGGGTTCAATTCCCCGACAGTGAGAACTCAAATCTTCAAGAGCACTATCATTAACTCTATACATGCAGCACTTTTAGGCTCTCTTATTTTAAACAATTAGGGACCAAATTGCACTCTTGTTTAATATAACACCTTGCTCTAGGCTCTACACATTTTTTCCTTTAAATCTTTTTCTGTTTATTTCCTTCACAAGCTATCTCTTCCCCCCCCCCCCACCCCCTTTTTCCTATGAGTGAACAGAAGTATTGGGGACAGACTAAATACCATCCCTGTGCCCGTGCCCACTCCAACACTTACTTAGTGTTGGGGAACAGTCCCCTAACCTAACCCTAACCCTAACCCTAACCCTAACCCTAACCCTAACCCTAACCGTCCACCAAATTCTGCTCCATGGCTTCTAAACCTTTCACCGGCCCTCTGCCGTCCACCAAATTCTGCTCCATGGCTTCTAAACCTTTCACCGGCCCTCTGCCGTCCACCAAATTCTGCTCCATGGCTTCTAAACCTTTCACCGGCCCTCTGCCGTCCACCAAATTCTGCTCCATGGCTTCTAAACCTTTCACCGGCCCTCTGCCGTCCACCAAATTCTGCTCCATGGCTTCTAAACATTTCACTGGCCCTCTGCCGTCCACCAAATTCTGCTCCATGGCTTCTAAACCTTTCACCGGCCCTCTGCCGTCCACCAAATTCTGCTCCATGGCTTCTAAACCTTTCACCGGCCCTCTGCCGTCCACCAAATTCTGCTCCATGGCTTCTAAACCTTTCACCTGCCCTCTGCCGTCCACCAAATTCTGCTCCATGGCTTCTAAACCTTTCACCGGCCCTCTGCCGTCCACCAAATTCTGCTCCATGGCTTCTAAACCTTATATGGCTCCCTTTTAAACTATATTTAAGTTCTCAGGAGATGTATCAAGGGTCCCAACTGTAGAATGGCTAGGGGCCAGGAAAGGTCAAAGACCCAGGTCACAGGCCAACTGCACTTAAAAGCACAGACCTTGCATTATACAATAGCTCCCCCTAGTGACTATTCCAGATAACAGGAATGTGGGATTGGGGCCTTGAATATGACCCGACTTGAACTCTCACTCAGAGAAGGTGCCAGTACACATGTACATCCTCTCCCAATGACTTGATTTAAGTTGTCCTCATTAGTATATTGGTCAGTATCCCTGCCTGTCACGCGAGAGACCGGGGTTCAATTCCCCGACAGGGAGAACTCAAATTTTCAAGAGCACTAGCATTAACTCTATACATGCAGCACTTTTAGGATGCTTAGTTGTCCCCATTAGTACAGTGGTCAGTATCCCCGCCTATCACGCGGGAGACCAGGGTTCAATTCCCCGACGGGGAGAACTCAAATCTTCAAGAGCACTATCATTAACTCTATACATGCAGCACTTTTAGGCTCTCTTATTTTAAACAATTAGGGAACAAATTGCACTCTTGTTTAATATAACACCTTGCTCTAGGCTCTACACATTTTTTCCTTTAAATCTTTTTCTGTTTATTTCCTTCACAAGCTATCTCTTCCCCCCCCCCCACCCCGCCCCCTTTTTTCCTATGAGTGAACAGAAGTATTGGGGACAGACTAAATACCACCCCTGTGCCCGTGCCCACTCCAACACTTACTTAGTGTTGGGGAACAGTCCCCTAACCTAACCCTAACCCTAACCCTAACCCTAACCCTAACCCTAACCCTAACCGTCCACCAAATTCTGCTCCATGGCTTCTAAACCTTTCACCGGCCCTCTGCCGTCCACCAAATTCTGCTCCATGGCTTCTAAACCTTTCACCGGCCCTCTGCCGTCCACCAAATTCTGCTCCATGGCTTCTAAACCTTTCACCGGCCCTCTGCCGTCCACCAAATTCTGCTCCATGGCTTCTAAACCTTTCACCGGCCCTCTGCCGTCCACCAAATTCTGCTCCATGGCTTCTAAACCTTTCACCGGCCCTCTGCCGTCCACCAAATTCTGCTCCATGGCTTCTAAACCTTTCACCGGCCCTCTGCCGTCCACCAAATTCTGCTCCATGGCTTCTAAACCTTTCACCGACCCTCTGCCGTCCACCAAATTCTGCTCCATGGCTTCTAAACCTGTCACCGGCCCTCTGCCGTCCACCAAATTCTGCTCCATGGCTTCTAAACCTTTCACCGGCCCTCTGCCGTCCACCAAATTCTGCTCCATGGCTTCTAAACCTTTCACTGGCCCTCTGCCGTCCACCAAATTCTGCTCCATGGCTTCTAAACCTTTCACCGGCCCTCTGCCGTCCACCAAATTCTGCTCCATGGCTTCTAAACCTTTCACCGGCCCTCTGCCGTCCACCAAATTCTGCTCCATGGCTTCTAAAGCTTTCACCGGCCCTCTGCCGTCCACCAAATTCTGCTCCATGGCTTCTAAACCTTTCACCGGCCCTCTGCCGTCCACCAAATTCTGCTCCATGGCTTCTAAACCTTTCACCGGCCCTCTGCCGTCCACCAAATTCTGCTCCATGGCTTCTAAACCTTTCACCGGCCCTCTGCCGTCCACCAAATTCTGCTCCATGGCTTCTAAACCTGTCACCGGCCCTCTGCCGTCCACCAAATTCTGCTCCATGGCTTCTAAACCTGTCACCGGCCCTCTGCCGTCCACCAAATTCTGCTCCATGGCTTCTAAACCTTTCACCGGCCCTCTGCCGTCCACCAAATTCTGCTCCATGGCTTCTAAACCTTTCACCGGCCCTCTGCCGTCCACTAAATTCTGCTCCATGGCTTCTAAACCTTTCACCGGCCCTCTGCCGTCCACCAAATTCTGCTCCATGGCTTCTAAAGCTTTCACCGGCCCTCTGCCGTCCACCAAATTCTGCTCCATGGCTTCTAAACCTTTCACCGGCCCTCTGCCGTCCACCAAATTCTGCTCCATGGCTTCTAAACCTTTCACCGGCCCTCTGCCGTCCACCAAATTCTGCTCCATGGCTTCTAAACCTTTCACCGGCCCTCTGCCGTCCACCAAATTCTGCTCCATGGCTTCTAAACCTGTCACCGGCCCTCTGCCGTCCACCAAATTCTGCTCCATGGCTTCTAAACCTGTCACCGGCCCTCTGCCGTCCACCAAATTCTGCTCCATGGCTTCTAAACCTTTCACCGGCCCTCTGCCGTCCACCAAATTCTGCTCCATGGCTTCTAAACCTTTCACCGGCCCTCTGCCGTCCACCAAATTCTGCTCCATGGCTTCTAAACCTTTCACCGGCCCTCTGCCGTCCACCAAATTCTGCTCCATGGCTTCTAAACCTTATATGGCTCCCTTTTAAACTATATTTAAGTTCTCAGGAGATGTATCAAGGGTCCCAACTGTAGAATGGCTAGGGGCCAGGAAAGGTCAAAGACCCAGGTCACAGGCCAACTGCACTTAAAAGCACAGACCTTGCATTATACAATAGCTCCCCCTAGTGACTATTCCAGATAACAGGAATGTGGGATTGGGGCCTTGAATATGACCCGACTTGAACTCTCACTCAGAGAAGGTGCCAGTACACATGTACATCCTCTCCCAATGACATGATTTAAGTTGTCCTCATTAGTATAGTGGTCAGTATCCCTGCCTGTCACGCGGGAGACCGGGGTTCAATTCCCTGACGGGGAGAACTCAAATTTTCAAGAGCACTAGCATTAACTCTATACATGCAGCACTTTTAGGATGCTTAGTTGTCCCCATTAGTACAGTGGTCAGTATCCCCGCCTATCACGCGGGAGACCAGGGTTCAATTCCCCGACGGGGAGAACTCAAATCTTCAAGAGCACTATCATTAACTCTATACATGCAGCACTTTTAGGCTCTCTTATTTTAAACAATTAGGGACCAAATTGCACTCTTGTTTAATATAACACCTTGCTCTAGGCTCTACACATTTTTTCCTTTAAATCTTTTTCTGTTTATTTCCTTCACAAGCTATCTCTTCCCCCCCCCCCCGCCCACTTTTTTCCTATGAGTGAACAGAAGTATTGGGGACAGACTAAATACCATCCCTGTGCCCGTGCCCACTCCAACACTTACTTAGTGTTGGGGAACAGTCCCCTAACCTAACCCTAACCCTAACCCTAACCCTAACCCTAACCCTAACCGTCCACCAAATTCTGCTCCATGGCTTCTAAACCTTTCACCGGCCCTCTGCCGTCCACCAAATTCTGCTCCATGGCTTCTAAACCTTTCACCGGCCCTCTGCCGTCCACCAAATTCTGCTCCATGGCTTCTAAACCTTTCACCGGCCCTCTGCCGTCCACCAAATTCTGCTCCATGGCTTCTAAACCTTATATGGCTCCATTTTAAACTATATTTAAGTTCTCAGGAGATGTATCAAGGGTCCCAACTGTAGAATGGCTAGGGGCCAGGAAAGGTCAAAGACCCAGGTCACAGGCCAACTGCACTTAGAAGCACACACCTTGCATTATACAATAGCTCCCCCTAGTGACTATTCCAGATAACAGGAATGTGGGATTGGGGCCTTGAATATGACCCGACTTGAACTCTCACTCAGAGAAGGTGCCAGTACACATGTATATCCTCTCCCAATAACTTGATTTTAGTTGTCCTCATTAGCATAGTGGTCAGTATCCCCGCCTGTCACGCGGGAGACAGGGGTTCAATTCCCCGACGGGGAGAACTCAAATTTTCAAGAGCACTAGCATTAACTCTATACATGCAGCACTTTTAGGATGCTTAGTTGTCCCCATTAGTACAGTGGTCAGTATTCCCGTCTATCACGCGGGAGACCAGGGTTCAATTCCCTGATGGGGAGAACTCAAATCTTCAAGAGCACTATCATTAAATCTATACATGCAGCACATTTAGGCTCTCTTATTTTAAACAATTAGGGACCAAATTGCACTCTTGTTTAATATAACACCTTGCTCTAGGCTCTACACATTTTTTCCTTTAAATCTTTTTCTGTTTATTTCCTTCACAAGCTATCTCTTCCCCCCCCCCCGCCCCATTTTTTCCTATGAGTGAACAGAAGTATTGGGGACAGACTAAATACCATCCCTGTGCCCATGTCCACTCCAACACTTACTTAGTGTTGGGGAACAGTCCCCTAACCTAACCCTAACCCTAACCCTAACCCTAACCCTAACCCTAACCCTAACCCTAACCCTAACCCTAACCCTAACCCTAACCCTAACCCTAACCCTAACCCTAACCCTAACCCTAACCCTAACCCTAACCCTAACCCTAACCCTAACCCTAACCCTAACCCTAACCCTAACCCTAACCCTAACCCTAACCCTAACCCTAACCCTAACCCTAACCCTAACCCTAACCCTAACCCTAACCCTAACCCTAACCCTAACCCTAACCCTAACCGTCCACCAAATTCTGCTCCATGGCTTCTAAACCTTTCACCGGCCCTCTGCCGTCCACCAAATTCTGCTCCATGGCTTCTAAACCTTTCACCGGCCCTCTGCCGTCCACCAAATTCTGCTCCATGGCTTCTAAACTATATTTAAGTTCTCAGGAGATGTATCAAGGGTCCCAACTGTAGAATGGCTAGGGGCCAGGAAAGGTCAAAGACCCAGGTCACAGGCCAACTGCACTTAAAAGCACAGACCTTGCATTATACAATAGCTCCCCCTAGTGACTATTCCAGATAACAGGAATGTGGGATTGGGGCCTTGAATATGACCCGACTTGAACTCTCACTCAGAGAAGGTGCCAGTACACATGTACATCCTCTCCCAATGACTTGATTTAAGTTGTCCTCATTAGTATATTGGTCAGTATCCCTGCCTGTCACGCGAGAGACCGGGGTTCAATTCCCCGACGGGGAGAACTCAAATTTTCAAGAGCACTAGCATTAACTCTATACATGCAGCACTTTTAGGATGCTTAGTTGTCCCCATTAGTACAGTGGTCAGTATCCCCGCCTATCACGCGGGAGACCAGGGTTCAATTCCCCGACGGGGAGAACTCAAATCTTCAAGAGCACTATCATTAACTCTATACATGCAGCACTTTTAGGCTCTCTTATTTTAAACAATTAGGGACCAAATTGCACTCTTGTTTAATATAACACCTTGCTCTAGGCTCTACACATTTTTTCCTTTAAATCTTTTTCTGTTTATTTCCTTCACAAGCTATCTCTTCCCCCCCCCCCACCCCGCCCCCTTTTTTCCTATGAGTGAACAGAAGTATTGGGGACAGACTAAATACCACCCCTGTGCCCGTGCCCACTCCAACACTTACTTAGTGTTGGGGAACAGTCCCCTAACCTAACCC
Organism: Notolepis coatsorum; assembly: GCF_963971535.1. Taxonomy (NCBI): domain Eukaryota; kingdom Metazoa; phylum Chordata; class Actinopteri; order Aulopiformes; family Paralepididae; genus Notolepis; species Notolepis coatsorum. The sequence goes on along the minus strand of NC_140169.1, from coordinate 74,192,495 downwards.
TAACCCTAACCCTAACCCTAACCCTAACCCTAACCGTCCACCAAATTCTGCTCCATGGCTTCTAAACCTTTCACCGGCCCTCTGCCGTCCACCAAATTCTGCTCCATGGCTTCTAAACCTTTCACCGGCCCTCTGCCGTCCACCAAATTCTGCTCCATGGCTTCTAAACCTTTCACCGGCCCTCTGCCGTCCACCAAATTCTGCTCCATGGCTTCTAAACCTTTCACCGGCCCTCTGCCGTCCACCAAATTCTGCTCCATGGCTTCTAAACCTTTCACCGGCCCTCTGCCGTCCACCAAATTCTGCTCCATGGCTTCTAAACCTTTCACCGGCCCTCTGCCGTCCACCAAAATCTGCTCCATGGCTTCTAAACCTTTCACCGGCCCTCTGCCGTCCACCAAATTCTGCTCCATGGCTTCTAAACCTGTCACCGGCCCTCTGCCGTCCACCAAATTCTGCTCCATGGCTTCTAAACCTTTCACCGGCCCTCTGCCGTCCACCAAATTCTGCTCCATGGCTTCTAAACCTTTCACTGGCCCTCTGCCGTCCACCAAATTCTGCTCCATGGCTTCTAAACCTTTCACCGGCCCTCTGCCGTCCACCAAATTCTGCTCCATGGCTTCTAAACCTTTCACCGGCCCTCTGCCGTCCACCAAATTCTGCTCCATGGCTTCTAAACCTTATATGGCTCCCTTTTAAACTATATTTAAGTTCTCAGGAGATGTATCAAGGGTCCCAACTGTAGAATGGCTAGGGGCCAGGAAAGGTCAAATACCCAGGTCACAGGCCAACTGCACTTAAAAGCACAGACCTTGCATTATACAATAGCTCCCCCTAGTGACTATTCCAGATAACAGGAATGTGGGATTGGGGCCTTGAATATGACCCGACTTGAACTCTCACTCAGAGAAGGTGCCAGTACACATGTACATCCTCTCCCAATGACTTGATTTAAGTTGTCCTCATTAGTATAGTGGTCAGTATCCCTGCCTGTCACGCGGGAGACCGGGGTTCAATTCCCCGACGGGGAGAACTCAAATTTTCAAGAGCACTAGCATTAACTCTATACATGCAGCACTTTTAGGATGCTTAGTTGTCCCCATTAGTACAGTGGTCAGTATCCCCGCCTATCACGCGGGAGACCAGGGTTCAATTCCCCGACGGGGAGAACTCAAATCTTCAAGAGCACTATCATTAACTCTATACATGCAGCACTTTTAGGCTCTCTTATTTTAAACAATTAGGGACCAAATTGCACTCTTGTTTAATATAATACCTTGCTCTAGGCTCTACACATTTTTTCCTTTAAATCTTTTTCTGTTTATTTCCTTCACAAGCTATCTCTTCCCCCCCCCCCCCGCCCCCTTTTTTCCTATGAGTGAACAGAAGTATTGGGGACAGACTAAATACCATCCCTGTGCCCGTGCCCACTCCAACACTTACTTAGTGTTGGGGAACAGTCCCCTAACCTAACCCTAACCCTAACCCTAACCCTAACCCTAACCGTCCACCAAATTCTGCTCCATGGCTTCTAAACCTTTCACCGGCCCTCTGCCGTCCACCAAATTATGCTCCATGGCTTCTAAACCTTTCACCGGCCCTCTGCCGTCCACCAAATTCTGCTCCATGGCTTCTAAACCTTTCACCGGCCCTCTGCCGTCCACCAAATTCTGCTCCATGGCTTCTAAACCTTTCACCGGCCCTCTGCCGTCCACCAAATTCTGCTCCATGGCTTCTAAACCTTTCACCGGCCCTCTGCCGTCCACCAAATTCTGCTCCATGGCTTCTAAACCTTTCACCGGCCCTCTGCCGTCCACCAAATTCTGCTCCATGGCTTCTAAACCTTTCACCGGCCCTCTGCCGTCCACCAAATTCTGCTCCATGGCTTCTAAACCTTTCACCGGCCCTCTGCCGTCCACCAAATTCTGCTCCATGGCTTCTAAACCTTTCACCGGCCCTCTGCCGTCCACCAAATTCTGCTCCATGGCTTCTAAACCTTTCACCGGCCCGCTGCCGTCCACCAAATTCTGCTCCATGGCTTCTAAACCTTTCACCGGCCCTCTGCCGTCCACCAAATTCTGCTCCATGGCTTCTAAACCTTTCACCGGCCCTCTGCCGTCCACCAAATTCTGCTCCATGGCTTCTAAACCTTTCACCGGCCCTCTGCCGTCCACCAAATTCTGCTCCATGGCTTCTAAACCTTTCACCGGCCCTCTGCCGTCCACCAAATTCTGCTCCATGGCTTCTAAACCTTTCACCGGCCCTCTGCCGTCCACCAAATTCTGCTCCATGGCTTCTAAACCTGTCACCGGCCCTCTGCCGTCCACCAAATTCTGCTCCATGGCTTCTAAACCTGTCACCGGCCCTCTGCCGTCCACCAAATTCTGCTCCATGGCTTCTAAACCTTTCACCGGCCCTCTGCCGTCCACCAAATTCTGCTCCATGGCTTCTAAACCTTTCACCGGCCCTCTGCCGTCCACCAAATTCTGCTCCATGGCTTCTAAACCTTTCACCGGCCCTCTGCCGTCCACCAAATTCTGCTCCATGGCTTCTAAACCTTTCACCGGCCCTCTGCCGTCCACCAAATTCTGCTCCATGGCTTCTAAACCTTTCACCGGCCCTCTGCCGTCCACCAAATTCTGCTCCATGGCTTCTAAACCTTTCACCGGCCCTCTGCCGTCCACCAAATTCTGCTCCATGGCTTCTAAACCTTTCACCGGCCCTCTGCCGTCCACCAAATTCTGCTCCATGGCTTCTAAACCTTTCACCGGCCCTCTGCCGTCCACCAAATTCTGCTCCATGGCTTCTAAACCTTTCACCGGCCCTCTGCCGTCCACCAAATTCTGCTCCATGGCTTCTAAACCTTTCACCGGCCCTCTGCCGTCCACCAAAATCTGCTCCATGGCTTCTAAACCTTTCACCGGCCCTCTGCCGTCCACCAAATTCTGCTCCATGGCTTCTAAACCTGTCACCGGCCCTCTGCCGTCCACCAAATTCTGCTCCATGGCTTCTAAACCTTTCACCGGCCCTCTGCCGTCCACCAAATTCTGCTCCATGGCTTCTAAACCTTTCACTGGCCCTCTGCCGTCCACCAAATTCTGCTCCATGGCTTCTAAACCTTTCACCGGCCCTCTGCCGTCCACCAAATTCTGCTCCATGGCTTCTAAACCTTTCACCGGCCCTCTGCCGTCCACCAAATTCTGCTCCATGGCTTCTAAACCTTATATGGCTCCCTTTTAAACTATATTTAAGTTCTCAGGAGATGTATCAAGGGTCCCAACTGTAGAATGGCTAGGGGCCAGGAAAGGTCAAAGACCCAGGTCACAGGCCAACTGCACTTAAAAGCACAGACCTTGCATTATACAATAGCTCCCCCTAGTGACTATTCCAGATAACAGGAATGTGGGATTGGGGCCTTGAATATGACCCGACTTGAACTCTCACTCAGAGAAGGTGCCAGTACACATGTACATCCTCTCCCAATGACTTGATTTAAGTTGTCCTCATTAGTATAGTGGTCAGTATCCCTGCCTGTCACGCGGGAGACCGGGGTTCAATTCCCCGACGGGGAGAACTCAAATTTTCAAGAGCACTAGCATTAACTCTATACATGCAGCACTTTTAGGATGCTTAGTTGTCCCCATTAGTACAGTGGTCAGTATCCCCGCCTATCACGCGGGAGACCAGGGTTCAATTCCCCGACGGGGAGAACTCAAATCTTCAAGAGCACTATCATTAACTCTATACATGCAGCACTTTTAGGCTCTCTTATTTTAAACAATTAGGGACCAAATTGCACTCTTGTTTAATATAATACCTTGCTCTAGGCTCTACACATTTTTTCCTTTAAATCTTTTTCTGTTTATTTCCTTCACAAGCTATCTCTTCCCCCCCCCCCCCGCCCCCTTTTTTCCTATGAGTGAACAGAAGTATTGGGGACAGACTAAATACCATCCCTGTGCCCGTGCCCACTCCAACACTTACTTAGTGTTGGGGAACAGTCCCCTAACCTAACCCTAACCCTAACCCTAACCCTAACCCTAACCGTCCACCAAATTCTGCTCCATGGCTTCTAAACCTTTCACCGGCCCTCTGCCGTCCACCAAATTATGCTCCATGGCTTCTAAACCTTTCACCGGCCCTCTGCCGTCCACCAAATTCTGCTCCATGGCTTCTAAACCTTTCACCGGCCCTCTGCCGTCCACCAAATTCTGCTCCATGGCTTCTAAACCTTTCACCGGCCCTCTGCCGTCCACCAAATTCTGCTCCATGGCTTCTAAACCTTTCACCGGCCCTCTGCCGTCCACCAAATTCTGCTCCATGGCTTCTAAACCTTTCACCGGCCCTCTGCCGTCCACCAAATTCTGCTCCATGGCTTCTAAACCTTTCACCGGCCCTCTGCCGTCCACCAAATTCTGCTCCATGGCTTCTAAACCTTTCACCGGCCCTCTGCCGTCCACCAAATTCTGCTCCATGGCTTCTAAACCTTTCACCGGCCCTCTGCCGTCCACCAAATTCTGCTCCATGGCTTCTAAACCTTTCACCGGCCCGCTGCCGTCCACCAAATTCTGCTCCATGGCTTCTAAACCTTTCACCGGCCCTCTGCCGTCCACCAAATTCTGCTCCATGGCTTCTAAACCTTTCACCGGCCCTCTGCCGTCCACCAAATTCTGCTCCATGGCTTCTAAACCTTTCACCGGCCCTCTGCCGTCCACCAAATTCTGCTCCATGGCTTCTAAACCTTTCACCGGCCCTCTGCCGTCCACCAAATTCTGCTCCATGGCTTCTAAACCTTTCACCGGCCCTCTGCCGTCCACCAAATTCTGCTCCATGGCTTCTAAACCTGTCACCGGCCCTCTGCCGTCCACCAAATTCTGCTCCATGGCTTCTAAACCTGTCACCGGCCCTCTGCCGTCCACCAAATTCTGCTCCATGGCTTCTAAACCTTTCACCGGCCCTCTGCCGTCCACCAAATTCTGCTCCATGGCTTCTAAACCTTTCACCGGCCCTCTGCCGTCCACCAAATTCTGCTCCATGGCTTCTAAACCTTTCACCGGCCCTCTGCCGTCCACCAAATTCTGCTCCATGGCTTCTAAACCTTTCACCGGCCCTCTGCCGTCCACCAAATTCTGCTCCATGGCTTCTAAACCTGTCACCAGCCCTCTGCCGTCCACCAAATTCTGCTCCATGGCTTCTAAACCTGTCACCGGCCCTCTGCCGTCCACCAAATTCTGCTCCATGGCTTCTAAACCTTTCACCGGCCCTCTGCCGTCCACCAAATTCTGCTCCATGGCTTCTAAACCTTTCACCGGCCCTCTGCCGTCCACCAAATTCTGCTCCATGGCTTCTAAACCTTTCACCGGCCCTCTGCCGTCCACCAAATTCTGCTCCATGGCTTCTAAACCTTTCACCGGCCCTCTGCCGTCCACCAAATTCTGCTCCATGGCTTCTAAACCTTTCACCGGCCCTCTGCCGTCCACCAAATTCTGCTCCATGGCTTCTAAACCTTTCACCGGCCCTCTGCCGTCCACCAAATTCTGCTCCATGGCTTCTAAACCTTTCACCGGCCCTCTGCCGTCCACCAAATTCTGCTCCATGGCTTCTAAAGCTTTCACCGGCCCTCTGCCGTCCACCAAATTCTGCTCCATGGCTTCTAAACCTTTCACCGGCCCTCTGCCGTCCACCAAATTCTGCTCCATGGCTTCTAAACCTTTCACCGGCCATCTGCCGTCCACCAAATTCTGCTCCATGGGTTCTAAACCTTTCACCGGCCCTCTGCCGTCCACCAAATTCTGCTCCATGGCTTCTAAACCTGTCACCGGCCCTCTGCCGTCCACCAAATTCTGCTCCATGGCTTCTAAACCTGTCACCGGCCCTCTGCCGTCCACCAAATTCTGCTCCATGGCTTCTAAACCTTTCACCGGCCCTCTGCCGTCCACCAAATTCTGCTCCATGGCTTCTAAACCTTTCACCGGCCCTCTGCCGTCCACCAAATTCTGCTCCATGGCTTCTAAACCTGTCACCTGCCCTCTGCCGTCCACCAAATTCTGCTCCATGGCTTCTAAACCTTTCACCGGCCCTCTGCCGTCCACCAAATTCTGCTCCATGGCTTCTAAAGCTTTCACCGGCCCTCTGCCGTCCACCAAATTCTGCTCCATGGCTTCTAAACCTTTCACCGGCCCTCTGCCGTCCACCAAATTCTGCTCCATGGCTTCTAAACCTTTCACCGGCCCTCTGCCGTCCACCAAATTCTGCTCCATGGCTTCTAAACCTTTCACCGGCCCTCTGCCGTCCACCAAATTCTGCTCCATGGCTTCTAAACCTGTCACCGGCCCTCTGCCGTCCACCAAATTCTGCTCCATGGCTTCTAAACCTGTCACCGGCCCTCTGCCGTCCACCAAATTCTGCTCCATGGCTTCTAAACCTTTCACCGGCCCTCTGCCGTCCACCAAATTCTGCTCCATGGCTTCTAAACCTTTCACCGGCCCTCTGCCGTCCACCAAATTCTGCTCCATGGCTTCTAAACCTTTCACCGGCCCTCTGCCGTCCACCAAATTCTGCTCCATGGCTTCTAAAGCTTTCACCGGCCCTCTGCCGTCCACCAAATTCTGCTCCATGGCTTCTAAACCTTTCACCGGCCCTCTGCCGTCCACCAAATTCTGCTCCATGGCTTCTAAACCTTTCACCGGCCCTCTGCCGTCCACCAAATTCTGCTCCATGGCTTCTAAACCTTTCACCGGCCCTCTGCCGTCCACCAAATTCTGCTCCATGGCTTCTAAACCTGTCACCGGCCCTCTGCCGTCCACCAAATTCTGCTCCATGGCTTCTAAACCTGTCACCGGCCCTCTGCCGTCCACCAAATTCTGCTCCATGGCTTCTAAACCTTTCACCGGCCCTCTGCCGTCCACCAAATTCTGCTCCATGGCTTCTAAACCTTTCACTGGCCCTCTGCCGTCCACCAAATTCTGCTCCATGGCTTCTAAACCTTTCACCGGCCCTCTGCCGTCCACCAAATTCTGCTCCATGGCTTCTAAACCTTTCACCGGCCCTCTGCCGTCCACCAAATTCTGCTCCATGGCTTCTAAACCTTATATGGCTCCCTTTTAAACTATATTTAAGTTCTCAGGAGATGTATCAAGGGTCCCAACTGTAGAATGGCTAGGGGCCAGGAAAGGTCAAAGACCCAGGTCACAGGCCAACTGCACTTAAAAGCACAGACCTTGCATTATACAATAGCTCCCCCTAGTGACTATTCCAGATAACAGGAATGTGGGATTGGGGCCTTGAATATGACCCGACTTGAACTCTCACTCAGAGAAGGTGCCAGTACACATGTACATCCTCTCCCAATGACTTGATTTAAGTTGTCCTCATTAGTATAGTGGTCAGTATCCCTGCCTGTCACGCGGGAGACCGGGGTTCAATTCCCCGACGGGGAGAACTCAAATTTTCAAGAGCACTAGCATTAACTCTATACATGCAGCACTTTTAGGATGCTTAGTTGTCCCCATTAGTACAGTGGTCAGTATCCCCGCCTATCACGCGGGAGACCAGGGTTCAATTCCCCGACGGGGAGAACTCAAATCTTCAAGAGCACTATCATTAACTCTATACATGCAGCACTTTTAGGCTCTCTTATTTTAAACAATTAGGGACCAAATTGCACTCTTGTTTAATATAATACCTTGCTCTAGGCTCTACACATTTTTTCCTTTAAATCTTTTTCTGTTTATTTCCTTCACAAGCTATCTCTTCCCCCCCCCCCCCGCCCCCTTTTTTCCTATGAGTGAACAGAAGTATTGGGGACAGACTAAATACCATCCCTGTGCCCGTGCCCACTCCAACACTTACTTAGTGTTGGGGAACAGTCCCCTAACCTAACCCTAACCCTAACCCTAACCCTAACCCTAACCGTCCACCAAATTCTGCTCCATGGCTTCTAAACCTTTCACCGGCCCTCTGCCGTCCACCAAATTATGCTCCATGGCTTCTAAACCTTTCACCGGCCCTCTGCCGTCCACCAAATTCTGCTCCATGGCTTCTAAACCTTTCACCGGCCCTCTGCCGTCCACCAAATTCTGCTCCATGGCTTCTAAACCTTTCACCGGCCCTCTGCCGTCCACCAAATTCTGCTCCATGGCTTCTAAACCTTTCACCGGCCCTCTGCCGTCCACCAAATTCTGCTCCATGGCTTCTAAACCTTTCACCGGCCCTCTGCCGTCCACCAAATTCTGCTCCATGGCTTCTAAACCTTTCACCGGCCCTCTGCCGTCCACCAAATTCTGCTCCATGGCTTCTAAACCTTTCACCGGCCCTCTGCCGTCCACCAAATTCTGCTCCATGGCTTCTAAACCTTTCACCGGCCCTCTGCCGTCCACCAAATTCTGCTCCATGGCTTCTAAACCTTTCACCGGCCCGCTGCCGTCCACCAAATTCTGCTCCATGGCTTCTAAACCTTTCACCGGCCCTCTGCCGTCCACCAAATTCTGCTCCATGGCTTCTAAACCTTTCACCGGCCCTCTGCCGTCCACCAAATTCTGCTCCATGGCTTCTAAACCTTTCACCGGCCCTCTGCCGTCCACCAAATTCTGCTCCATGGCTTCTAAACCTTTCACCGGCCCTCTGCCGTCCACCAAATTCTGCTCCATGGCTTCTAAACCTTTCACCGGCCCTCTGCCGTCCACCAAATTCTGCTCCATGGCTTCTAAACCTGTCACCGGCCCTCTGCCGTCCACCAAATTCTGCTCCATGGCTTCTAAACCTGTCACCGGCCCTCTGCCGTCCACCAAATTCTGCTCCATGGCTTCTAAACCTTTCACCGGCCCTCTGCCGTCCACCAAATTCTGCTCCATGGCTTCTAAACCTTTCACCGGCCCTCTGCCGTCCACCAAATTCTGCTCCATGGCTTCTAAACCTTTCACCGGCCCTCTGCCGTCCACCAAATTCTGCTCCATGGCTTCTAAACCTGTCACCAGCCCTCTGCCGTCCACCAAATTCTGCTCCATGGCTTCTAAACCTGTCACCGGCCCTCTGCCGTCCACCAAATTCTGCTCCATGGCTTCTAAACCTTTCACCGGCCCTCTGCCGTCCACCAAATTCTGCTCCATGGCTTCTAAACCTTTCACCGGCCCTCTGCCGTCCACCAAATTCTGCTCCATGGCTTCTAAACCTTTCACCGGCCCTCTGCCGTCCACCAAATTCTGCTCCATGGCTTCTAAACCTTTCACCGGCCCTCTGCCGTCCACCAAATTCTGCTCCATGGCTTCTAAACCTTTCACCGGCCCTCTGCCGTCCACCAAATTCTGCTCCATGGCTTCTAAACCTTTCACCGGCCCTCTGCCGTCCACCAAATTCTGCTCCATGGCTTCTAAACCTTTCACCGGCCCTCTGCCGTCCACCAAATTCTGCTCCATGGCTTCTAAACCTTTCACCGGCCCTCTGCCGTCCACCAAATTCTGCTCCATGGCTTCTAAAGCTTTCACCGGCCCTCTGCCGTCCACCAAATTCTGCTCCATGGCTTCTAAACCTTTCACCGGCCCTCTGCCGTCCACCAAATTCTGCTCCATGGCTTCTAAACCTTTCACCGGCCATCTGCCGTCCACCAAATTCTGCTCCATGGGTTCTAAACCTTTCACCGGCCCTCTGCCGTCCACCAAATTCTGCTCCATGGCTTCTAAACCTGTCACCGGCCCTCTGCCGTCCACCAAATTCTGCTCCATGGCTTCTAAACCTGTCACCGGCCCTCTGCCGTCCACCAAATTCTGCTCCATGGCTTCTAAACCTTTCACCGGCCCTCTGCCGTCCACCAAATTCTGCTCCATGGCTTCTAAACCTTTCACCGGCCCTCTGCCGTCCACCAAATTCTGCTCCATGGCTTCTAAACCTGTCACCTGCCCTCTGCCGTCCACCAAATTCTGCTCCATGGCTTCTAAACCTTTCACCGGCCCTCTGCCGTCCACCAAATTCTGCTCCATGGCTTCTAAAGCTTTCACCGGCCCTCTGCCGTCCACCAAATTCTGCTCCATGGCTTCTAAACCTTTCACCGGCCCTCTGCCGTCCACCAAATTCTGCTCCATGGCTTCTAAACCTTTCACCGGCCCTCTGCCGTCCACCAAATTCTGCTCCATGGCTTCTAAACCTTTCACCGGCCCTCTGCCGTCCACCAAATTCTGCTCCATGGCTTCTAAACCTGTCACCGGCCCTCTGCCGTCCACCAAATTCTGCTCCATGGCTTCTAAACCTGTCACCGGCCCTCTGCCGTCCACCAAATTCTGCTCCATGGCTTCTAAACCTTTCACCGGCCCTCTGCCGTCCACCAAATTCTGCTCCATGGCTTCTAAACCTTTCACCGGCCCTCTGCCGTCCACCAAATTCTGCTCCATGGCTTCTAAACCTTTCACCGGCCCTCTGCCGTCCACCAAATTCTGCTCCATGGCTTCTAAAGCTTTCACCGGCCCTCTGCCGTCCACCAAATTCTGCTCCATGGCTTCTAAACCTTTCACCGGCCCTCTGCCGTCCACCAAATTCTGCTCCATGGCTTCTAAACCTTTCACCGGCCCTCTGCCGTCCACCAAATTCTGCTCCATGGCTTCTAAACCTTTCACCGGCCCTCTGCCGTCCACCAAATTCTGCTCCATGGCTTCTAAACCTGTCACCGGCCCTCTGCCGTCCACCAAATTCTGCTCCATGGCTTCTAAACCTGTCACCGGCCCTCTGCCGTCCACCAAATTCTGCTCCATGGCTTCTAAACCTTTCACCGGCCCTCTGCCGTCCACCAAATTCTGCTCCATGGCTTCTAAACCTTTCACCGGCCCTCTGCCGTCCACCAAATTCTGCTCCATGGCTTCTAAACCTTTCACCGGCCCTCTGCCGTCCACCAAATTCTGCTCCATGGCTTCTAAACCTTATATGGCTCCCTTTTAAACTATATTTAAGTTCTCAGGAGATGTATCAAGGGTCCCAACTGTAGAATGGCTAGGGGCCAGGAAAGGTCAAAGACCCAGGTCACAGGCCAACTGCACTTAAAAGCACAGACCTTGCATTATACAATAGCTCCCCCTAGTGACTATTCCAGATAACAGGAATGTGGGATTGGGGCCTTGAATATGACCCGACTTGAACTCTCACTCAGAGAAGGTGCCAGTACACATGTACATCCTCTCCCAATGACATGATTTAAGTTGTCCTCATTAGTATAGTGGTCAGTATCCCTGCCTGTCACGCGGGAGACCGGGGTTCAATTCCCTGACGGGGAGAACTCAAATTTTCAAGAGCACTAGCATTAACTCTATACATGCAGCACTTTTAGGATGCTTAGTTGTCCCCATTAGTACAGTGGTCAGTATCCCCGCCTATCACGCGGGAGACCAGGGTTCAATTCCCTGACGGGGAGAACTCAAATCTTCAAGAGCACTATCATTAAATCTATACATGCAGCACATTTAGGCTCTCTTATTTTAAACAATTAGGGACCAAATTGCACTCTTGTTTAATATAACACCTTGCTCTAGGCTCTACACATTTTTTCCTTTAAATCTTTTTCTGTTTATTTCCTTCACAAGCTATCTCTTCCCCCCCCCCCGCCCCATTTTTTCCTATGAGTGAACAGAAGTATTGGGGACAGACTAAATACCATCCCTGTGCCCATGTCCACTCCAACACTTACTTAGTGTTGGGGAACAGTCCCCTAACCTAACCCTAACCCTAACCCTAACCCTAACCCTAACCCTAACCCTAACCCTAACCCTAACCCTAACCGTCCACCAAATTCTGCTCCATGGCTTCTAAACCTTTCACCGGCCCTCTGCCGTCCACCAAATTCTGCTCCATGGCTTCTAAACCTTTCACCGGCCCTCTGCCGTCCACCAAATTCTGCTCCATGGCTTCTAAACCTTTCACCGGCCCTCTGCCGTCCACCAAATTCTGCTCCATGGCTTCTAAACCTTTCACCGGCCCTCTGCCGTCCACCAAATTCTGCTCCATGGCTTCTAAACATTTCACCGGCCCTCTGCCGTCCACCAAATTCTGCTCCATGGCTTCTAAACCTTTCACCGGCCCTCTGCCGTCCACCAAATTCTGCTCCATGGCTTCTAAACCTTTCACCGGCCCTCTGCCGTCCACCAAATTCTGCTCCATGGCTTCTAAACCTTTCACCGGCCCTCTGCCGTCCACCAAATTCTGCTCCATGGCTTCTAAACCTTTCACCGGCCCTCTGCCGTCCACCAAATTCTGCTCCATGGCTTCTAAACCTTATATGGCTCCCTTTTAAACTATATTTAAGTTCTCAGGAGATGTATCAAGGGTCCCAACTGTAGAATGGCTAGGGGCCAGGAAAGGTCAAAGACCCAGGTCACAGGCCAACTGCACTTAAAAGCACAGACCTTGCATTATACAATAGCTCCCCCTAGTGACTATTCCAGATAACAGGAATGTGGGATTGGGGCCTTGAATATGACCCGACTTGAACTCTCACTCAGAGAAGGTGCCAGTACACATGTACATCCTCTCCCAATGACTTGATTTAAGTTGTCCTCATTAGTATATTGGTCAGTATCCCTGCCTGTCACGCGAGAGACCGGGGTTCAATTCCCTGACGGGGAGAACTCAAATTTTCAAGAGCACTAGCATTAACTCTATACATGCAGCACTTTTAGGATGCTTAGTTGTCCCCATTAGTACAGTGGTCAGTATCCCCGCCTATCACGCGGGAGACCAGGGTTCAATTCCCCGACGGGGAGAACTCAAATCTTCAAGAGCACTATCATTAACTCTATACATGCAGCACTTTTAGGCTCTCTTATTTTAAACAATTAGGGACCAAATTGCACTCTTGTTTAATATAACACCTTGCTCTAGGCTCTACACATTTTTTCCTTTAAATCTTTTTCTGTTTATTTCCTTCACAAGCTATCTCTTCCCCCCCCCCCACCCCGCCCCCTTTTTTCCTATGAGTGAACAGAAGTATTGGGGACAGACTAAATACCACCCCTGTGCCCGTGCCCACTCCCTAACCCTAACCCTAACCCTAACCCTAACCCTAACCGTCCACCAAATTCTGCTCCATGGCTTCTAAACCTTTCACCGGCCCTCTGCCGTCCACCAAATTCTGCTCCATGGCTTCTAAACCTTTCACCGGCCCTCTGCCGTCCACCAAATTCTGCTCCATGGCTTCTAAACCTTTCACCGGCCCTCTGCCCTCCACCAAATTCTGCTCCATGGCTTCTAAACCTTTCACCGGCCCTCTGCCGTCCACCAAATTCTGCTCCATGGCTTCTAAACCTTTCACCGGCCCTCTGCCGTCCACCAAATTCTGCTCCATGGCTTCTAAACCTTTCACCGGCCCTCTGCCGTCCACCAAATTCTGCTCCATGGCTTCTAAACCTTTCACCGGCCCTCTGCCGTCCACCAAATTCTGCTCCATGGCTTCTAAACCTGTCACCGGCCCTCTGCCGTCCACCAAATTCTGCTCCATGGCTTCTAAACCTTTCACCGGCCCTCTGCCGTCCACCAAATTCTGCTCCATGGCTTCTAAACCTTTCACTGGCCCTCTGCCGTCCACCAAATTCTGCTCCATGGCTTCTAAACCTTTCACCGGCCCTCTGCCGTCCACCAAATTCTGCTCCATGGCTTCTAAACCTTTCACCGGCCCTCTGCCGTCCACCAAATTCTGCTCCATGGCTTCTAAACCTGTCACCAGCCCTCTGCCGTCCACCAAATTCTGCTCCATGGCTTCTAAACCTGTCACCGGCCCTCTGCCGTCCACCAAATTCTGCTCCATGGCTTCTAAACCTTTCACCGGCCCTCTGCCGTCCACCAAATTCTGCTCCATGGCTTCTAAACCTTTCACCGGCCCTCTGCCGTCCACCAAATTCTGCTCCATGGCTTCTAAACCTTTCACCGGCCCTCTGCCGTCCACCAAATTCTGCTCCATGGCTTCTAAACCTTTCACCGGCCCTCTGCCGTCCACCAAATTCTGCTCCATGGCTTCTAAACCTGTCACCAGCCCTCTGCCGTCCACCAAATTCTGCTCCATGGCTTCTAAACCTGTCACCGGCCCTCTGCCGTCCACCAAATTCTGCTCCATGGCTTCTAAACCTTTCACCGGCCCTCTGCCGTCCACCAAATTCTGCTCCATGGCTTCTAAACCTTTCACCGGCCCTCTGCCGTCCACCAAATTCTGCTCCATGGCTTCTAAACCTTTCACCGGCCCTCTGCCGTCCACCAAATTCTGCTCCATGGCTTCTAAACCTTTCACCGGCCCTCTGCCGTCCACCAAATTCTGCTCCATGGCTTCTAAACCTTTCACCGGCCCTCTGCCGTCCACCAAATTCTGCTCCATGGCTTCTAAACCTTTCACCGGCCCTCTGCCGTCCACCAAATTCTGCTCCATGGCTTCTAAACCTTTCACCGGCCCTCTGCCGTCCACCAAATTCTGCTCCATGGCTTCTAAAGCTTTCACCGGCCCTCTGCCGTCCACCAAATTCTGCTCCATGGCTTCTAAACCTTTCACCGGCCCTCTGCCGTCCACCAAATTCTGCTCCATGGCTTCTAAACCTTTCACCGGCCATCTGCCGTCCACCAAATTCTGCTCCATGGGTTCTAAACCTTTCACCGGCCCTCTGCCGTCCACCAAATTCTGCTCCATGGCTTCTAAACCTGTCACCGGCCCTCTGCCGTCCACCAAATTCTGCTCCATGGCTTCTAAACCTGTCACCGGCCCTCTGCCGTCCACCAAATTCTGCTCCATGGCTTCTAAACCTTTCACCGGCCCTCTGCCGTCCACCAAATTCTGCTCCATGGCTTCTAAACCTTTCACCGGCCCTCTGCCGTCCACCAAATTCTGCTCCATGGCTTCTAAACCTGTCACCTGCCCTCTGCCGTCCACCAAATTCTGCTCCATGGCTTCTAAACCTTTCACCGGCCCTCTGCCGTCCACCAAATTCTGCTCCATGGCTTCTAAAGCTTTCACCGGCCCTCTGCCGTCCACCAAATTCTGCTCCATGGCTTCTAAACCTTTCACCGGCCCTCTGCCGTCCACCAAATTCTGCTCCATGGCTTCTAAACCTTTCACCGGCCCTCTGCCGTCCACCAAATTCTGCTCCATGGCTTCTAAACCTTTCACCGGCCCTCTGCCGTCCACCAAATTCTGCTCCATGGCTTCTAAACCTGTCACCGGCCCTCTGCCGTCCACCAAATTCTGCTCCATGGCTTCTAAACCTGTCACCGGCCCTCTGCCGTCCACCAAATTCTGCTCCATGGCTTCTAAACCTTTCACCGGCCCTCTGCCGTCCACCAAATTCTGCTCCATGGCTTCTAAACCTTTCACCGGCCCTCTGCCGTCCACCAAATTCTGCTCCATGGCTTCTAAACCTTTCACCGGCCCTCTGCCGTCCACCAAATTCTGCTCCATGGCTTCTAAAGCTTTCACCGGCCCTCTGCCGTCCACCAAATTCTGCTCCATGGCTTCTAAACCTTTCACCGGCCCTCTGCCGTCCACCAAATTCTGCTCCATGGCTTCTAAACCTTTCACCGGCCCTCTGCCGTCCACCAAATTCTGCTCCATGGCTTCTAAACCTTTCACCGGCCCTCTGCCGTCCACCAAATTCTGCTCCATGGCTTCTAAACCTGTCACCGGCCCTCTGCCGTCCACCAAATTCTGCTCCATGGCTTCTAAACCTGTCACCGGCCCTCTGCCGTCCACCAAATTCTGCTCCATGGCTTCTAAACCTTTCACCGGCCCTCTGCCGTCCACCAAATTCTGCTCCATGGCTTCTAAACCTGTCACCTGCCCTCTGCCGTCCACCAAATTCTGCTCCATGGCTTCTAAACCTTTCACCGGCCCTCTGCCGTCCACCAAATTCTGCTCCATGGCTTCTAAACCTTTCACCGGCCCTCTGCCGTCCACCAAATTCTGCTCCATGGCTTCTAAACCTTTCACCGGCCCTCTGCCGTCCACCAAATTCTGCTCCATGGCTTCTAAACCTTTCACCGGCCCTCTGCCGTCCACCAAATTCTGCTCCATGGCTTCTAAAGCTTTCACCGGCCCTCTGCCGTCCACCAAATTCTGCTCCATGGCTTCTAAACCTTTCACCGGCCCTCTGCCGTCCACCAAATTCTGCTCCATGGCTTCTAAACCTTTCACCGGCCCTCTGCCGTCCACCAAATTCTGCTCCATGGCTTCTAAACCTTTCACCGGCCCTCTGCCGTCCACCAAATTCTGCTCCATGGCTTCTAAACCTGTCACCGGCCCTCTGCCGTCCACCAAATTCTGCTCCATGGCTTCTAAACCTGTCACCGGCCCTCTGCCGTCCACCAAATTCTGCTCCATGGCTTCTAAACCTTTCACCGGCCCTCTGCCGTCCACCAAATTCTGCTCCATGGCTTCTAAACCTTTCACCGGCCCTCTGCCGTCCACCAAATTCTGCTCCATGGCTTCTAAACCTTTCACCGGCCCTCTGCCGTCCACCAAATTCTGCTCCATGGCTTCTAAACCTTATATGGCTCCCTTTTAAACTATATTTAAGTTCTCAGGAGATGTATCAAGGGTCCCAACTGTAGAATGGCTAGGGGCCAGGAAAGGTCAAAGACCCAGGTCACAGGCCAACTGCACTTAAAAGCACAGACCTTGCATTATACAATAGCTCCCCCTAGTGACTATTCCAGATAACAGGAATGTGGGATTGGGGCCTTGAATATGACCCGACTTGAACTCTCACTCAGAGAAGGTGCCAGTACACATGTACATCCTCTCCCAATGACATGATTTAAGTTGTCCTCATTAGTATAGTGGTCAGTATCCCTGCCTGTCACGCGGGAGACCGGGGTTCAATTCCCTGACGGGGAGAACTCAAATTTTCAAGAGCACTAGCATTAACTCTATACATGCAGCACTTTTAGGATGCTTAGTTGTCCCCATTAGTACAGTGGTCAGTATCCCCGCCTATCACGCGGGAGACCAGGGTTCAATTCCCTGACGGGGAGAACTCAAATCTTCAAGAGCACTATCATTAAATCTATACATGCAGCACATTTAGGCTCTCTTATTTTAAACAATTAGGGACCAAATTGCACTCTTGTTTAATATAACACCTTGCTCTAGGCTCTACACATTTTTTCCTTTAAATCTTTTTCTGTTTATTTCCTTCACAAGCTATCTCTTCCCCCCCCCCCGCCCCATTTTTTCCTATGAGTGAACAGAAGTATTGGGGACAGACTAAATACCATCCCTGTGCCCATGTCCACTCCAACACTTACTTAGTGTTGGGGAACAGTCCCCTAACCTAACCCTAACCCTAACCCTAACCCTAACCCTAACCCTAACCCTAACCCTAACCCTAACCGTCCACCAAATTCTGCTCCATGGCTTCTAAACCTTTCACCGGCCCTCTGCCGTCCACCAAATTCTGCTCCATGGCTTCTAAACCTTTCACCGGCCCTCTGCCGTCCACCAAATTCTGCTCCATGGCTTCTAAACCTTTCACCGGCCCTCTGCCGTCCACCAAATTCTGCTCCATGGCTTCTAAACCTTTCACCGGCCCTCTGCCGTCCACCAAATTCTGCTCCATGGCTTCTAAACATTTCACCGGCCCTCTGCCGTCCACCAAATTCTGCTCCATGGCTTCTAAACCTTTCACCGGCCCTCTGCCGTCCACCAAATTCTGCTCCATGGCTTCTAAACCTTTCACCGGCCCTCTGCCGTCCACCAAATTCTGCTCCATGGCTTCTAAACCTTTCACCGGCCCTCTGCCGTCCACCAAATTCTGCTCCATGGCTTCTAAACCTTTCACCGGCCCTCTGCCGTCCACCAAATTCTGCTCCATGGCTTCTAAACCTTATATGGCTCCCTTTTAAACTATATTTAAGTTCTCAGGAGATGTATCAAGGGTCCCAACTGTAGAATGGCTAGGGGCCAGGAAAGGTCAAAGACCCAGGTCACAGGCCAACTGCACTTAAAAGCACAGACCTTGCATTATACAATAGCTCCCCCTAGTGACTATTCCAGATAACAGGAATGTGGGATTGGGGCCTTGAATATGACCCGACTTGAACTCTCACTCAGAGAAGGTGCCAGTACACATGTACATCCTCTCCCAATGACTTGATTTAAGTTGTCCTCATTAGTATATTGGTCAGTATCCCTGCCTGTCACGCGAGAGACCGGGGTTCAATTCCCCGACGGGGAGAACTCAAATTTTCAAGAGCACTAGCATTAACTCTATACATGCAGCACTTTTAGGATGCTTAGTTGTCCCCATTAGTACAGTGGTCAGTATCCCCGCCTATCACGCGGGAGACCAGGGTTCAATTCCCCGACGGGGAGAACTCAAATCTTCAAGAGCACTATCATTAACTCTATACATGCAGCACATTTAGGCTCTCTTATTTTAAACAATTAGGGACCAAATTGCACTCTTGTTTAATATAACACCTTGCTCTAGGCTCTACACATTTTTTCCTTTAAATCTTTTTCTGTTTATTTCCTTCACAAGCTATCTCTTCCCCCCCCCCCACCCCGCCCCCTTTTTTCCTATGAGTGAACAGAAGTATTGGGGACAGACTAAATACCACCCCTGTGCCCGTGCCCACTCCAACACTTACTTAGTGTTGGGGAACAGTCCCCTAACCTAACCCTAACCCTAACCCTAACCCTAACCCTAACCCTAACCGTCCACCAAATTCTGCTCCATGGCTTCTAAACCTTTCACCGGCCCTCTGCCGTCCACCAAATTCTGCTCCATGGCTTCTAAACCTTTCACCGGCCCTCTGCCGTCCACCAAATTCTGCTCCATGGCTTCTAAACCTTTCACCGGCCCTCTGCCGTCCACCAAATTCTGCTCCATGGCTTCTAAACCTTTCACCGGCCCTCTGCCGTCCACCAAATTCTGCTCCATGGCTTCTAAACCTTTCACCGGCCCTCTGCCGTCCACCAAATTCTGCTCCATGGCTTCTAAACCTTTCACCGGCCCTCTGCCGTCCACCAAATTCTGCTCCATGGCTTCTAAACCTTTCACCGGCCCTCTGCCGTCCACCAAATTCTGCTCCATGGCTTCTAAACCTGTCACCGGCCCTCTGCCGTCCACCAAATTCTGCTCCATGGCTTCTAAACCTTTCACCGGCCCTCTGCCGTCCACCAAATTCTGCTCCATGGCTTCTAAACCTTTCACTGGCCCTCTGCCGTCCACCAAATTCTGCTCCATGGCTTCTAAACCTTTCACCGGCCCTCTGCCGTCCACCAAATTCTGCTCCATGGCTTCTAAACCTTTCACCGGCCCTCTGCCGTCCACCAAATTCTGCTCCATGGCTTCTAAACCTTATATGGCTCCCTTTTAAACTATATTTAAGTTCTCAGGAGATGTATCAAGGGTCCCAACTGTAGAATGGCTAGGGGCCAGGAAAGGTCAAAGACCCAGGTCACAGGCCAACTGCACTTAAAAGCACAGACCTTGCATTATACAATAGCTCCCCCTAGTGACTATTCCAGATAACAGGAATGTGGGATTGGGGCCTTGAATATGACCCGACTTGAACTCTCACTCAGAGAAGGTGCCAGTACACATGTACATCCTCTCCCAATGACTTGATTTAAGTTGTCCTCATTAGTATAGTGGTCAGTATCCCTGCCTGTCACGCGGGAGACCGGGGTTCAATTCCCCGACGGGGAGAACTCAAATTTTCAAGAGCACTAGCATTAACTCTATACATGCAGCACTTTTAGGATGCTTAGTTGTCCCCATTAGTACAGTGGTCAGTATCCCCGCCTATCACGCGGGAGACCAGGGTTCAATTCCCCGACGGGGAGAACTCAAATCTTCAAGAGCACTATCATTAACTCTATACATGCAGCACTTTTAGGCTCTCTTATTTTAAACAATTAGGGACCAAATTGCACTCTTGTTTAATATAATACCTTGCTCTAGGCTCTACACATTTTTTCCTTTAAATCTTTTTCTGTTTATTTCCTTCACAAGCTATCTCTTCCCCCCCCGCCCCCTTTTTTCCTATGAGTGAACAGAAGTATTGGGGACAGACTAAATACCATCCCTGTGCCCGTGCCCACTCCAACACTTACTTAGTGTTGGGGAACAGTCCCCTAACCTAACCCTAACCCTAACCCTAACCCTAACCGTCCACCAAATTCTGCTCCATGGCTTCTAAACCTTTCACCGGCCCTCTGCCGTCCACCAAATTATGCTCCATGGCTTCTAAACCTTTCACCGGCCCTCTGCCGTCCACCAAATTCTGCTCCATGGCTTCTAAACCTTTCACCGGCCCTCTGCCGTCCACCAAATTCTGCTCCATGGCTTCTAAACCTTTCACCGGCCATCTGCCGTCCACCAAATTCTGCTCCATGGGTTCTAAACCTTTCACCGGCCCTCTGCCGTCCACCAAATTCTGCTCCATGGCTTCTAAACCTGTCACCGGCCCTCTGCCGTCCACCAAATTCTGCTCCATGGCTTCTAAACCTGTCACCGGCCCTCTGCCGTCCACCAAATTCTGCTCCATGGCTTCTAAACCTTTCACCGGCCCTCTGCCGTCCACCAAATTCTGCTCCATGGCTTCTAAACCTTTCACCGGCCCTCTGCCGTCCACCAAATTCTGCTCCATGGCTTCTAAACCTGTCACCTGCCCTCTGCCGTCCACCAAATTCTGCTCCATGGCTTCTAAACCTGTCACCGGCCCTCTGCCGTCCACCAAATTCTGCTCCATGGCTTCTAAACCTTTCACCGGCCCTCTGCCGTCCACCAAATTCTGCTCCATGGCTTCTAAACCTTTCACCGGCCCTCTGCCGTTCACCAAATTCTGCTCCATGGCTTCTAAACCTTTCACCGGCCCTCTGCCGTCCACCAAATTCTGCTCCATGGCTTCTAAACCTTATATGGCTCCCTTTTAAACTATATTTAAGTTCTCAGGAGATGTATCAAGGGTCCCAACTGTAGAATGGCTAGGGGCCAGGAAAGGTCAAAGACCCAGGTCACAGGCCAACTGCACTTAAAAGCACAGACTTTGCATTATACAATAGCTCCCCCTAGTGACTATTCCAGATAACAGGAATGTGGGATTGGGGCCTTGAATATGACCCGACTTGAACTCTCACTCAGAGAAGGTGCCAGTACACATGTACATCCTCTCCCAATGACTTTATTTAAGTTGTCCTCATTAGTATAGTGGTCAGTATCCCTGCCTGTCACGCGGGAGACCGGGGTTCAATTCCCCGACTGGGAGAACTCAAATTTTCAAGAGCACTAGCATTAACTCTATACATGCAGCACTTTTAGGATGCTTAGTTGTCCCCATTAGTACAGTGGTCAGTATCCCCGCCTATCACGCGGGAGACCAGGGTTCAATTCCCCGACGGGGAGAACTCAAATCTTCAAGAGCACTATCATTAACTCTATACATGCAGCACTTTTAGGCTTTCTTATTTTAAACAATTAGGGACCAAATTGCACTGTTGTTTAATATAACACCTTGCTCTAGGCTCTACACATTTTTTCCTTTAAATCTTTTTCTGTTTATTTCCTTCACAAGCTATCTCTTCCCCCCCCCCCCGCCCCCTTTTTTCCTATGAGTGAACAGAAGTATTGGGGACAGACTAAATACCATCCCTGTGCCCGTGCCCACTCCAACACTTACTTAGTGTTGGGGAACAGTCCCCTAACCTAACCCTAACCCTAACCCTAACCCTAACCCTAACCCTAACCGTCCACCAAATTCTGCTCCATGGCTTCTAAACCTTTCACCGGCCCTCTGCCGTCCACCAAATTCTGCTCCATGGCTTCTAAACCTTTCACCGGCCCTCTGCCGTCCACCAAATTCTGCTCCATGGCTTCTAAACCTTTCACCGGCCCTCTGCCGTCCACCAAATTCTGCTCCATGGCTTCTAAACCTTTCACCGGCCCTCTGCCGTCCACCAAATTCTGCTCCATGGCTTCTAAACCTTTCACCGGCCCTCTGCCGTCCACCAAATTCTGCTCCATGGCTTCTAAACCTTTCACCGGCCCTCTGCCGTCCACCAAATTCTGCTCCATGGCTTCTAAACCTGTCACCGGCCCTCTGCCGTCCACCAAATTCTGCTCCATGGCTTCTAAACCTTTCAGCCGCCCTCTGCCGTCCACCAAATTCTGCTCCATGGCTTCTAAACCTTTCACCGGCCCTCTGCCGTCCACCAAATTCTGCTCCATGGCTTCTAAACCTTTCACCGGCCCGCTGCCGTCCACCAAATTCTGCTCCATGGCTTCTAAACCTTTCACCGGCCCTCTGCCGTCCACCAAATTCTGCTCCATGGCTTCTAAACCTTTCACCGGCCCTCTGCCGTCCACCAAATTCTGCTCCATGGCTTCTAAACCTTTCACCGGCCCTCTGCCGTCCACCAAATTCTGCTCCATGGCTTCTAAACCTTTCACCGGCCCTCTGCCGTCCACCAAATTCTGCTCCATGGCTTCTAAACCTTTCACCGGCCCTCTGCCGTCCACCAAATTCTGCTCCATGGCTTCTAAACCTGTCACCGGCCCTCTGCCGTCCACCAAATTCTGCTCCATGGCTTCTAAACCTGTCACCGGCCCTCTGCCGTCCACCAAATTCTGCTCCATGGCTTCTAAACCTGTCACCGGCCCTCTGCCGTCCACCAAATTCTGCTCCATGGCTTCTAAACCTTTCACCGGCCCTCTGCCGTCCACCAAATTCTGCTCCATGGCTTCTAAACCTTTCACCGGCCCTCTGCCGTCCACCAAATTCTGCTCCATGGCTTATAAACCTTTCACCGGCCCTCTGCCGTCCACCAAATTCTGCTCCATGGCTTCTAAACCTTTCACCGGCCCTCTGCCGTCCACCAAATTCTGCTCCATGGCTTCTAAACCTTTCACCGGCCCTCTGCCGTCCACCAAATTCTGCTCCATGGCTTCTAAACCTTTCACCGGCCCTCTGCCGTCCACCAAATTCTGCTCCATGGCTTCTAAAGCTTTCACCGGCCCTCTGCCGTCCACCAAATTCTGCTCCATGGCTTCTAAACCTTTCACCGGCCCTCTGCCGTACACCAAATTCTGCTCCATGGCTTCTAAACCTTTCACCGGCCCTCTGCCGTCCACCAAATTCTGCTCCATGGCTTCTAAACCTTTCACCGGCCCTCTGCCGTCCACCAAATTCTGCTCCATGGCTTCTAAACCTGTCACCGGCCCTCTGCCGTCCACCAAATTCTGCTCCATGGCTTCTAAACCTGTCACCGGCCCTCTGCCGTCCACCAAATTCTGCTCCATGGCTTCTAAACCTTTCACCGGCCCTCTGCCGTCCACCAAATTCTGCTCCATGGCTTCTAAACCTTTCACCGGCCCTCTGCCGTCCACCAAATTCTGCTCCATGGCTTCTAAACCTTTCACCGGCCCTCTGCCGTCCACCAAATTCTGCTCCATGGCTTCTAAACCTTATATGGCTCCCTTTTAAACTATATTTAAGTTCTCAGGAGATGTATCAAGGGTCCCAACTGTAGAATGGCTAGGGGCCAGGAAAGGTCAAAGACCCAGGTCACAGGCCAACTGCACTTAAAAGCACAGACCTTGCATTATACAATAGCTCCCCCTAGTGACTATTCCAGATAACAGGAATGTGGGATTGGGGCCTTGAATATGACCCGACTTGAACTCTCACTCAGAGAAGGTGCCAGTACACATGTACATCCTCTCCCAATGACTTGATTTAAGTTGTCCTCATTAGTATAGTGGTCAGTATCCCTGCCTGTCACGTGGGAGACTGGGGTTCAATTCCCTGACGGGGAGAACTCAAATTTTCAAGAGCACTAGCATTAACTCTATACATGCAGCACTTTTAGGATGCTTAGTTGTCCCCATTAGTACAGTGGTCAGTATCCCCGCCTATCACGCGGGAGACCAGGGTTCAATTCCCCGACGGGGAGAACTCAAATCTTCAAGAGCACTATCATTAACTCTATACATGCAGCACTTTTAGGCTCTCTTATTTTAAACAATTAGGGACCAAATTGCACTCTTGTTTAATATAACACCTTGCTCTAGGCTCTACACATTTTTTCCTTTAAATCTTTTTCTGTTTATTTCCTTCACAAGCTATCTCTTCCCCCCCCCCCCGCCCACTTTTTTCCTATGAGTGAACAGAAGTATTGGGGACAGACTAAATACCATCCCTGTGCCCGTGCCCACTCCAACACTTACTTAGTGTTGGGGAACAGTCCCCTAACCTAACCCTAACCCTAACCCTAACCCTAACCCTAACCCTAACCCTAACCCTAACCGTCCACCAAATTCTGCTCCATGGCTTCTAAACCTTTCACCGGCCCTCTGCCGTCCACCAAATTCTGCTCCATGGCTTCTAAACCTTTCACCGGCCCTCTGCCGTCCACCAAATTCTGCTCCATGGCTTCTAAACCTTTCACCGGCCCTCTGCCGTCCACCAAATTCTGCTCCATGGCTTCTAAACCTTATATG
The DNA here is from genome assembly GCF_963971535.1 of Notolepis coatsorum. Taxonomy (NCBI): domain Eukaryota; kingdom Metazoa; phylum Chordata; class Actinopteri; order Aulopiformes; family Paralepididae; genus Notolepis; species Notolepis coatsorum. The sequence continues at coordinate 74,168,043 of NC_140169.1, read as the reverse complement.
GCTCCATTTTAAACTATATTTAAGTTCTCAGGAGATGTATCAAGGGTCCCAACTGTAGAATGGCTAGGGGCCAGGAAAGGTCAAAGACCCAGGTCACAGGCCAACTGCACTTAGAAGCACACACCTTGCATTATACAATAGCTCCCCCTAGTGACTATTCCAGATAACAGGAATGTGGGATTGGGGCCTTGAATATGACCCGACTTGAACTCTCACTCAGAGAAGGTGCCAGTACACATGTATATCCTCTCCCAATAACTTGATTTTAGTTGTCCTCATTAGCATAGTGGTCAGTATCCCCGCCTGTCACGCGGGAGACAGGGGTTAAATTCCCCGACGGGGAGAACTCAAATTTTCAAGAGCACTAGCATTAACTCTATACATGCAGCACTTTTAGGATGCTTAGTTGTCCCCATTAGTACAGTGGTCAGTATTCCCGTCTATCACGCGGGAGACCAGGGTTCAATTCCCCGACGGGGAGAACTCAAATCTTCAAGAGCACTATCATTAAATCTATACATGCAGCACATTTAGGCTCTCTTATTTTAAACAATTAGGGACCAAATTGCACTCTTGTTTAATATAACACCTTGCTCTAGGCTCTACACATTTTTTCCTTTAAATCTTTTTCTGTTTATTTCCTTCACAAGCTATCTCTTCCCCCCCCCCCGCCCCATTTTTTCCTATGAGTGAACAGAAGTATTGGGGACAGACTAAATACCATCCCTGTGCCCATGTCCACTCCAACACTTACTTAGTGTTGGGGAACAGTCCCCTAACCTAACCCTAACCCTAACCCTAACCCTAACCCTAACCCTAACCCTAACCCTAACCGTCCACCAAATTCTGCTCCATGGCTTCTAAACCTTTCACCGGCCCTCTGCCGTCCACCAAATTCTGCTCCATGGCTTCTAAACCTTTCACCGGCCCTCTGCCGTCCACCAAATTCTGCTCCATGGCTTCTAAACCTTTCACCGGCCCTCTGCCGTCCACCAAATTCTGCTCCATGGCTTCTAAACCTTTCACCGGCCCTCTGCCGTCCACCAAATTCTGCTCCATGGCTTCTAAACCTTTCACCGGCCCTCTGCCGTCCACCAAATTCTGCTCCATGGCTTCTAAACCTTTCACCGGCCCTCTGCCGTCCACCATATTCTGCTCCATGGCTTCTAAACCTTTCACCGGCCCTCTGCCGTCCACCAAATTCTGCTCCATGGCTTCTAAACCTTTCACCGGCCCTCTGCCGTCCACCAAATTCTGCTCCATGGCTTCTAAACCTGTCACCGGCCCTCTGCCGTCCACCAAATTCTGCTCCATGGCTTCTAAACCTGTCACCGGCCCTCTGCCGTCCACCAAATTCTGCTCCATGGCTTCTAAACCTTTCACCGGCCCTCTGCCGTCCACCAAATTCTGCTCCATGGCTTCTAAACCTTTCACCGGCCCTCTGCCGTCCACCAAATTCTGCTCCATGGCTTCTAAACCTTTCACCGGCCCTCTGCCGTCCACCAAATTCTGCTCCATGGCTTCTAAACCTTTCACCGGCCCTCTGCCGTCCACCAAATTCTGCTCCATGGCTTCTAAACCGTTCACCGGCCCTCTGCCGGCCACCAAATTCTGCTCCATGGCTTCTAAACCTTTCACTGGCCCTCTGCCGTCCACCAAATTCTGCTCCATGGCTTCTAAACCTTTCACCGGCCCTCTGCCGTCCACCAAATTCTGCTCCATGGCTTCTAAACCTTTCACCGGCCCTCTGCCGTCCACCAAATTCTGCTCCATGGCTTCTAAACCTTTCACCGGCCCTCTGCCGTCCACCAAATTCTGCTCCATGGCTTCTAAACCTTTCACCGGCCCTCTGCCGTCCACCAAATTCTGCTCCATGGCTTCTAAACCTTTCACCGGCCCTCTGCCGTCCACCAAATTCTGCTCCATGGCTTCTAAACCTTTCACCGGCCCTCTGCCGTCCACCAAATTCTGCTCCATGGCTTCTAAACCTCTTACCGGCCCTCTGCCGTCCACCAAATTCTGCTCCATGGCTTCTAAACCTTTCACCGGCCCTCTGCCGTCCACCAAATTCTGCTCCATGGCTTCTAAACCTGTCACCGGCCCTCTGCCGTCCACCAAATTCTGCTCCATGGCTTCTAAACCTTTCACCGGCCCTCTGCCGTCCACCAAATTCTGCTCCATGGCTTCTAAACCTTATATGGCTCCCTTTTAAACTATATTTAAGTTCTCAGGAGATGTATCAAGGGTCCCAACTGTAGAATGGCTAGGGGCCAGGAAAGGTCAAAGACCCAGGTCACAGGCCAACTGCACTTAAAAGCACAGACCTTGCATTATACAATAGCTCCCCCTAGTGACTATTCCAGATAACAGGAATGTGGGATTGGGGCCTTGAATATGACCCGACTTGAACTCTCACTCAGAGAAGGTGCCAGTACACATGTACATCCTCTCCCAATGACTTGATTTAAGATGTCCTCATTAGTATAGTGGTCAGTATCCCTGCCTGTCACGCGGGAGACCGGGGTTCAATTCCCTGATGGGGAGAACTCAAATTTTCAAGAGCACTAGCATTAACTCTATACATGCAGCACTTTTAGGATGCTTAGTTGTCCCCATTAGTACAGTGGTCAGTATCCCCGCCTATCACGCGGGAGACCAGGGTTCAATTCCCCGACAGTGAGAACTCAAATCTTCAAGAGCACTATCATTAACTCTATACATGCAGCACTTTTAGGCTCTCTTATTTTAAACAATTAGGGACCAAATTGCACTCTTGTTTAATATAACACCTTGCTCTAGGCTCTACACATTTTTTCCTTTAAATCTTTTTCTGTTTATTTCCTTCACAAGCTATCTCTTCCCCCCCCCCCCACCCCCTTTTTCCTATGAGTGAACAGAAGTATTGGGGACAGACTAAATACCATCCCTGTGCCCGTGCCCACTCCAACACTTACTTAGTGTTGGGGAACAGTCCCCTAACCTAACCCTAACCCTAACCCTAACCCTAACCCTAACCCTAACCCTAACCCTAACCGTCCACCAAATTCTGCTCCATGGCTTCTAAACCTTTCACCGGCCCTCTGCCGTCCACCAAATTCTGCTCCATGGCTTCTAAACCTTTCACCGGCCCTCTGCCGTCCACCAAATTCTGCTCCATGGCTTCTAAACCTTTCACCGGCCCTCTGCCGTCCACCAAATTCTGCTCCATGGCTTCTAAACCTTTCACCGGCCCTCTGCCGTCCACCAAATTCTACTCCATGGCTTCTAAACCTTTCACCGGCCCTCTGCCGTCCACCAAATTCTGCTCCATGGCTTCTAAACCTTTCACCGGCCCTCTGCCGTCCACCAAATTCTGCTCCATGGCTTCTAAACCTTTCACCGGCCCTCTGCCGTCCACCAAATTCTGCTCCATGGCTTCTAAACCTTTCACCGGCCCTCTGCCGTCCACCAAATTCTGCTCCATGGCTTCTAAACCTTTCACCGGCCCTCTGCCGTCCACCAAATTCTGCTCCATGGCTTCTAAACCTTTCACCGGCCCTCTGCCGTCCACCAAATTCTGCTCCATGGCTTCTAAACCTGGCACCGGCCCTCTGCCGTCCACCAAATTCTGCTCCATGGCTTCTAAACCTTTCACCGGCCCTCTGCCGTCCACCAAATTCTGCTCCATGGCTTCTAAACCTTTCACCGGCCCTCTGCCGTCCACCAAATTCTGCTCCATGGCTTCTAAACCTTTCACCGGCCCGCTGCCGTCCACCAAATTCTGCTCCATGGCTTCTAAACCTTTCACCGGCCCTCTGCCGTCCACCAAATTCTGCTCCATGGCTTCTAAACCTTTCACCGGCCCTCTGCCGTCCACCAAATTCTGCTCCATGGCTTCTAAACCTTTCACCGGCCCTCTGCCGTCCACCAAATTCTGCTCCATGGCTTCTAAACCTTTCACCGGCCCTCTGCCGTCCACCAAATTCTGCTCCATGGCTTCTAAACCTTTCACCGGCCCTCTGCCGTCCACCAAATTCTACTCCATGGCTTCTAAACCTTTCACCGGCCCTCTGCCGTCCACCAAATTCTGCTCCATGGCTTCTAAACCTTTCACCGGCCCTCTGCCGTCCACCAAATTCTGCTCCATGGCTTCTAAACCTTTCACCGGCCCTCTGCCGTCCACCAAATTCTGCTCCATGGCTTCTAAACCTTTCACCGGCCCTCTGCCGTCCACCAAATTCTGCTCCATGGCTTCTAAACCTTTCACCGGCCCTCTGCCGTCCACCAAATTCTGCTCCATGGCTTCTAAACCTGTCACCGGCCCTCTGCCGTCCACCAAATTCTGCTCCATGGCTTCTAAACCTTTCACCGGCCCTCTCCCGTCCACCAAATTCTGCTCCATGGCTTCTAAACCTTTCACCGGCCCTCTGCCGTCCACCAAATTCTGCTCCATGGCTTCTAAACCTTTCACCGGCCCTCTGCCGTCCACCAAATTCTGCTCCATGGCTTCTAAACCTTTCACCGGCCCTCTGCCGTCCACCAAATTCTGCTCCATGGCTTCTAAACCTTTCACCGGCCCTCTGCCGTCCACCAAATTCTGCTCCATGGCTTCTAAACCTCTTACCGGCCCTCTGCCGTCCACCAAATTCTGCTCCATGGCTTCTAAACCTTTCACCGGCCCTCTGCCGTCCACCAAATTCTGCTCCATGGCTTCTAAACCTGTCACCGGCCCTCTGCCGTCCACCAAATTCTGCTCCATGGCTTCTAAACCTTTCACCGGCCCTCTGCCGTCCACCAAATTCTGCTCCATGGCTTCTAAACCTTATATGGCTCCCTTTTAAACTATATTTAAGTTCTCAGGAGATGTATCAAGGGTCCCAACTGTAGAATGGCTAGGGGCCAGGAAAGGTCAAAGACCCAGGTCACAGGCCAACTGCACTTAAAAGCACAGACCTTGCATTATACAATAGCTCCCCCTAGTGACTATTCCAGATAACAGGAATGTGGGATTGGGGCCTTGAATATGACCCGACTTGAACTCTCACTCAGAGAAGGTGCCAGTACACATGTACATCCTCTCCCAATGACTTGATTTAAGTTGTCCTCATTAGTATAGTGGTCAGTATCCCTGCCTGTCACGCGGGAGACCGGGGTTCAATTCCCTGATGGGGAGAACTCAAATTTTCAAGAGCACTAGCATTAACTCTATACATGCAGCACTTTTAGGATGCTTAGTTGTCCCCATTAGTACAGTGGTCAGTATCCCCGCCTATCACGCGGGAGACCAGGGTTCAATTCCCCGACAGTGAGAACTCAAATCTTCAAGAGCACTATCATTAACTCTATACATGCAGCACTTTTAGGCTCTCTTATTTTAAACAATTAGGGACCAAATTGCACTCTTGTTTAATATAACACCTTGCTCTAGGCTCTACACATTTTTTCCTTTAAATCTTTTTCTGTTTATTTCCTTCACAAGCTATCTCTTCCCCCCCCCCCCCACCCCCTTTTTCCTATGAGTGAACAGAAGTATTGGGGACAGACTAAATACCATCCCTGTGCCCGTGCCCACTCCAACACTTACTTAGTGTTGGGGAACAGTCCCCTAACCTAACCCTAACCCTAACCCTAACCCTAACCCTAACCCTAACCCTAACCCTAACCGTCCACCAAATTCTGCTCCATGGCTTCTAAACCTTTCACCGGCCCTCTGCCGTCCACCAAATTCTGCTCCATGGCTTCTAAACCTTTCACCGGCCCTCTGCCGTCCACCAAATTCTGCTCCATGGCTTCTAAACCTTTCACCGGCCCTCTGCCGTCCACCAAATTCTGCTCCATGGCTTCTAAACCTTTCACCGGCCCTCTGCCGTCCACCAAATTCTACTCCATGGCTTCTAAACCTTTCACCGGCCCTCTGCCGTCCACCAAATTCTGCTCCATGGCTTCTAAACCTTTCACCGGCCCTCTGCCGTCCACCAAATTCTGCTCCATGGCTTCTAAACCTTTCACCGGCCCTCTGCCGTCCACCAAATTCTGCTCCATGGCTTCTAAACCTTTCACCGGCCCTCTGCCGTCCACCAAATTCTGCTCCATGGCTTCTAAACCTTTCACCGGCCCTCTGCCGTCCACCAAATTCTGCTCCATGGCTTCTAAACCTTTCACCGGCCCTCTGCCGTCCACCAAATTCTGCTCCATGGCTTCTAAACCTGGCACCGGCCCTCTGCCGTCCACCAAATTCTGCTCCATGGCTTCTAAACCTTTCACCGGCCCTCTGCCGTCCACCAAATTCTGCTCCATGGCTTCTAAACCTTTCACCGGCCCTCTGCCGTCCACCAAATTCTGCTCCATGGCTTCTAAACCTTTCACCGGCCCGCTGCCGTCCACCAAATTCTGCTCCATGGCTTCTAAACCTTTCACCGGCCCTCTGCCGTCCACCAAATTCTGCTCCATGGCTTCTAAACCTTTCACCGGCCCTCTGCCGTCCACCAAATTCTGCTCCATGGCTTCTAAACCTTTCACCGGCCCTCTGCCGTCCACCAAATTCTGCTCCATGGCTTCTAAACCTTTCACCGGCCCTCTGCCGTCCACCAAATTCTGCTCCATGGCTTCTAAACCTTTCACCGGCCCTCTGCCGTCCACCAAATTCTACTCCATGGCTTCTAAACCTTTCACCGGCCCTCTGCCGTCCACCAAATTCTGCTCCATGGCTTCTAAACCTTTCACCGGCCCTCTGCCGTCCACCAAATTCTGCTCCATGGCTTCTAAACCTTTCACCGGCCCTCTGCCGTCCACCAAATTCTGCTCCATGGCTTCTAAACCTTTCACCGGCCCTCTGCCGTCCACCAAATTCTGCTCCATGGCTTCTAAACCTTTCACCGGCCCTCTGCCGTCCACCAAATTCTGCTCCATGGCTTCTAAACCTTTCACCGGCCCTCTGCCGTCCACCAAATTCTGCTCCATGGCTTCTAAACCTGTCACCGGCCCTCTGCCGTCCACCAAATTCTGCTCCATGGCTTCTAAACCTTTCACCGGCCCTCTCCCGTCCACCAAATTCTGCTCCATGGCTTCTAAACCTTTCACCGGCCCTCTGCCGTCCACCAAATTCTGCTCCATGGCTTCTAAACCTTTCACCGGCCCGCTGCCGTCCACCAAATTCTGCTCCATGGCTTCTAAACCTTTCACCGGCCCTCTGCCGTCCACCAAATTCTGCTCCATGGCTTCTAAACCTTTCACCGGCCCTCTGCCGTCCACCAAATTCTGCTCCATGGCTTCTAAACCTTTCACCGGCCCTCTGCCGTCCACCAAATTCTGCTCCATGGCTTCTAAACCTTTCACCGGCCCTCTGCCGTCCACCAAATTCTGCTCCATGGCTTCTAAACCTTATATGGCTCCCTTTTAAACTATATTTAAGTTCTCAGGAGATGTACCAAGGGTCCCAACTGTAGAATGGCTAGGGGCCAGGAAAGGTCAAAGACCCAGGTCACAGGCCAACTGCACTTAAAAGCACAGACCTTGCATTATACAATAGCTCCCCCTAGTGACTATTCCAGATAACAGGAATGTGGGATTGGGGCCTTGAATATGACCCGACTTGAACTCTCACTCAGAGAAGGTGCCAGTACACATGTACATCCTCTCCCAATGACTTGATTTAAGTTGTCCTCATTAGTATAGTGGTCAGTATCCCTGCCTGTCACGCGGGAGACCGGGGTTCAATTCCCTGACGGGGAGAACTCAAATTTTCAAGAGCACTAGCATTAACTCTATACATGCAGCACTTTTAGGATGCTTAGTTGTCCCCATTAGTACAGTGGTCAGTATCCCCGCCTATCACGCGGGAGACCAGGGTTCAATTCCCCGACAGTGAGAACTCAAATCTTCAAGAGCACTATCATTAACTCTATACATGCAGCACTTTTAGGCTCTCTTATTTTAAACAATTAGGGACCAAATTGCACTCTTGTTTAATATAACACCTTGCTCTAGGCTCTACACATTTTTTCCTTTAAATCTTTTTCTGTTTATTTCCTTCACAAGCTATCTCTTCCCCCCCCCCCCCACCCCCTTTTTCCTATGAGTGAACAGAAGTATTGGGGACAGACTAAATACCATCCCTGTGCCCGTGCCCACTCCAACACTTACTTAGTGTTGGGGAACAGTCCCCTAACCTAACCCTAACCCTAACCCTAACCCTAACCCTAACCCTAACCCTAACCCTAACCGTCCACCAAATTCTGCTCCATGGCTTCTAAACCTTTCACCGGCCCTCTGCCGTCCACCAAATTCTGCTCCATGGCTTCTAAACCTTTCACCGGCCCTCTGCCGTCCACCAAATTCTGCTCCATGGCTTCTAAACCTTTCACCGGCCCTCTGCCGTCCACCAAATTCTGCTCCATGGCTTCTAAACCTTTCACCGGCCCTCTGCCGTCCACCAAATTCTACTCCATGGCTTCTAAACCTTTCACCGGCCCTCTGCCGTCCACCAAATTCTGCTCCATGGCTTCTAAACCTTTCACCGGCCCTCTGCCGTCCACCAAATTCTGCTCCATGGCTTCTAAACCTTTCACCGGCCCTCTGCCGTCCACCAAATTCTGCTCCATGGCTTCTAAACCTTTCACCGGCCCTCTGCCGTCCACCAAATTCTGCTCCATGGCTTCTAAACCTTTCACCGGCCCTCTGCCGTCCACCAAATTCTGCTCCATGGCTTCTAAACCTTTCACCGGCCCTCTGCCGTCCACCAAATTCTGCTCCATGGCTTCTAAACCTGGCACCGGCCCTCTGCCGTCCACCAAATTCTGCTCCATGGCTTCTAAACCTTTCACCGGCCCTCTGCCGTCCACCAAATTCTGCTCCATGGCTTCTAAACCTTTCACCGGCCCTCTGCCGTCCACCAAATTCTGCTCCATGGCTTCTAAACCTTTCACCGGCCCGCTGCCGTCCACCAAATTCTGCTCCATGGCTTCTAAACCTTTCACCGGCCCTCTGCCGTCCACCAAATTCTGCTCCATGGCTTCTAAACCTTTCACCGGCCCTCTGCCGTCCACCAAATTCTGCTCCATGGCTTCTAAACCTTTCACCGGCCCTCTGCCGTCCACCAAATTCTGCTCCATGGCTTCTAAACCTTTCACCGGCCCTCTGCCGTCCACCAAATTCTGCTCCATGGCTTCTAAACCTTTCACCGGCCCTCTGCCGTCCACCAAATTCTACTCCATGGCTTCTAAACCTTTCACCGGCCCTCTGCCGTCCACCAAATTCTGCTCCATGGCTTCTAAACCTTTCACCGGCCCTCTGCCGTCCACCAAATTCTGCTCCATGGCTTCTAAACCTTTCACCGGCCCTCTGCCGTCCACCAAATTCTGCTCCATGGCTTCTAAACCTTTCACCGGCCCTCTGCCGTCCACCAAATTCTGCTCCATGGCTTCTAAACCTTTCACCGGCCCTCTGCCGTCCACCAAATTCTGCTCCATGGCTTCTAAACCTGTCACCGGCCCTCTGCCGTCCACCAAATTCTGCTCCATGGCTTCTAAACCTTTCACCGGCCCTCTCCCGTCCACCAAATTCTGCTCCATGGCTTCTAAACCTTTCACCGGCCCTCTGCCGTCCACCAAATTCTGCTCCATGGCTTCTAAACCTTTCACCGGCCCGCTGCCGTCCACCAAATTCTGCTCCATGGCTTCTAAACCTTTCACCGGCCCTCTGCCGTCCACCAAATTCTGCTCCATGGCTTCTAAACCTTTCACCGGCCCTCTGCCGTCCACCAAATTCTGCTCCATGGCTTCTAAACCTTTCACCGGCCCTCTGCCGTCCACCAAATTCTGCTCCATGGCTTCTAAACCTTTCACCGGCCCTCTGCCGTCCACCAAATTCTGCTCCATGGCTTCTAAACCTTATATGGCTCCCTTTTAAACTATATTTAAGTTCTCAGGAGATGTACCAAGGGTCCCAACTGTAGAATGGCTAGGGGCCAGGAAAGGTCAAAGACCCAGGTCACAGGCCAACTGCACTTAAAAGCACAGACCTTGCATTATACAATAGCTCCCCCTAGTGACTATTCCAGATAACAGGAATGTGGGATTGGGGCCTTGAATATGACCCGACTTGAACTCTCACTCAGAGAAGGTGCCAGTACACATGTACATCCTCTCCCAATGACTTGATTTAAGTTGTCCTCATTAGTATAGTGGTCAGTATCCCTGCCTGTCACGCGGGAGACCGGGGTTCAATTCCCTGACGGGGAGAACTCAAATTTTCAAGAGCACTAGCATTAACTCTATACATGCAGCACTTTTAGGATGCTTAGTTGTCCCCATTAGTACAGTGGTCAGTATCCCCGCCTATCACGCGGGAGACCAGGGTTCAATTCCCCGACGGTGAGAACTCAAATCTTCAAGAGCACTATCATTAACTCTATACATGCAGCACTTTTAGGCTCTCTTATTTTAAACAATTAGGGACCAAATTGCACTCTTGTTTAATATAACACCTTGCTCTAGGCTCTACACATTTTTTCCTTTAAATCTTTTTCTGTTTATTTCCTTCACAAGCTATCTCTTCCCCCCCCCCCCCCACCCCCTTTTTCCTATGAGTGAACAGAAGTATTGGGGACAGACTAAATACCATCCCTGTGCCCGTGCCCACTCCAACACTTACTTAGTGTTGGGGAACAGTCCCCTAACCTAACCCTAACCCTAACCCTAACCCTAACCCTAACCCTAACCGTCCACCAAATTCTGCTCCATGGCTTCTAAACCTTTCACCGGCCCTCTGCCGTCCACCAAATTCTGCTCCATGGCTTCTAAACCTTTCACCGGCCCTCTGCCGTCCACCAAATTCTGCTCCATGGCTTCTAAACCTTTCACCGGCCCTCTGCCGTCCACCAAATTCTGCTCCATGGCTTCTAAACCTTTCACCGGCCCTCTGCCGTCCACCAAATTCTGCTCCATGGCTTCTAAACCTTTCACCGGCCCTCTGCCGTCCACCAAATTCTACTCCATGGCTTCTAAACCTTTCACCGGCCCTCTGCCGTCCACCAAATTCTGCTCCATGGCTTCTAAACCTTTCACCGGCCCTCTGCCGTCCACCAAATTCTGCTCCATGGCTTCTAAACCTTTCACCGGCCCTCTGCCGTCCACCAAATTCTGCTCCATGGCTTCTAAACCTTTCACCGGCCCTCTGCCGTCCACCAAATTCTGCTCCATGGCTTCTAAACCTTTCACCGGCCCTCTGCCGTCCACCAAATTCTGCTCCATGGCTTCTAAACCTTTCACCGGCCCTCTGCCGTCCACCAAATTCTGCTCCATGGCTTCTAAACCTGTCACCGGCCCTCTGCCGTCCACCAAATTCTGCTCCATGGCTTCTAAACCTTTCACCGGCCCTCTGCCGTCCACCAAATTCTGCTCCATGGCTTCTAAACCTTTCACCGGCCCTCTGCCGTCCACCAAATTCTGCTCCATGGCTTCTAAACCTTTCACCGGCCCGCTGCCGTCCACCAAATTCTGCTCCATGGCTTCTAAACCTTTCACCGGCCCTCTGCCGTCCACCAAATTCTGCTCCATGGCTTCTAAACCTTTCACCGGCCCTCTGCCGTCCACCAAATTCTGCTCCATGGCTTCTAAACCTTTCACCGGCCCTCTGCCGTCCACCAAATTCTGCTCCATGGCTTCTAAACCTTTCACCGGCCCTCTGCCGTCCACCAAATTCTGCTCCATGGCTTCTAAACCTTTCACCGGCCCTCTGCCGTCCACCAAATTCTACTCCATGGCTTCTAAACCTTTCACCGGCCCTCTGCCGTCCACCAAATTCTGCTCCATGGCTTCTAAACCTTTCACCGGCCCTCTGCCGTCCACCAAATTCTGCTCCATGGCTTCTAAACCTTTCACCGGCCCTCTGCCGTCCACCAAATTCTGCTCCATGGCTTCTAAACCTTTCACCGGCCCTCTGCCGTCCACCAAATTCTGCTCCATGGCTTCTAAACCTTTCACCGGCCCTCTGCCATCCACCAAATTCTGCTCCATGGCTTCTAAACCTTTCACCGGCCCTCTGCCGTCCACCAAATTCTGCTCCATGGCTTCTAAACCTGTCACCGGCCCTCTGCCGTCCACCAAATTCTGCTCCATGGCTTCTAAACCTTTCACCGGCCCTCTGCCGTCCACCAAATTCTGCTCCATGGCTTCTAAACCTTTCACCGGCCCTCTGCCGTCCACCAAATTCTGCTCCATGGCTTCTAAACCTTTCACCGGCCCGCTGCCGTCCACCAAATTCTGCTCCATGGCTTCTAAACCTTTCACCGGCCCTCTGCCGTCCACCAAATTCTGCTCCATGGCTTCTAAACCTTTCACCGGCCCTCTGCCGTCCACCAAATTCTGCTCCATGGCTTCTAAACCTTTCACCGGCCCTCTGCCGTCCACCAAATTCTGCTCCATGGCTTCTAAACCTTTCACCGGCCCTCTGCCGTCCACCAAATTCTGCTCCATGGCTTCTAAACCTTATATGGCTCCCTTTTAAACTATATTTAAGTTCTCAGGAGATGTATCAAGGGTCCCAACTGTAGAATGGCTAGGGGCCAGGAAAGGTCAAAGACCCAGGTCACAGGCCAACTGCACTTAGAAGCACACACCTTGCATTATACAATAGCTCCCCCTAGTGACTATTCCAGATAACAGGAATGTGGGATTGGGGACTTGAATATGACCCGACTTGAACTCTCACTCAGAGAAGGTGCCAGTACACATGTATATCCTCTCCCAATGACTTGATTTTAGGTGTCCTCATTAGTATAGTGGTCAGTATCCCCGCCTGTCATGCGGGAGACAGGGGTTCAATTCCCCGACGGGTAGAACAAAAATTTTCAAGAGCACTAGCATTAACTCTATACATGCAGCACTTTTAGGATGCTTAGTTGTCCCCATTAGTAGAGTGGTCAGTATCCCCGTCTATCACGCGGGAGACCAGGGTTCAATTCCCCGACGGGGAGAACTCAAATCTTCAAGAGCACTATCATTAAATCTATACATGCAGCACATTTAGGCTCTCTTATTTTAAACAATTAGGGACCAAATTGCACTCTTGTTTAATATAACACCTTGCTCTAGGCTCTACACATTTTTTCCTTTAAATCTTTTTCTGTTTATTTCCTTCACAAGCTATCTCTTCCCCCCCCCCCCCCGCCCCCTTTTTTCCTATGAGTGAACAGAAGTATTGGGGACAGACTAAATACCATCCCTGTGCCCATGTCCACTCCAACACTTACTTAGTGTTGGGGAACAGTCCCCTAACCTAACCCTAACCCTAACCCTAACCCTAACCCTAACCCTAACCGTCCACCAAATTCTGCTCCATGGCTTCTAAACTTTTCACCGGCCCTCTGCCGTCCACCAAATTCTGCTCCATGGCTTCTAAACCTTTCACCGGCCCTCTGCCGTCCACCAAATTCTGCTCCATGGCTTCTAAACCTTTCACCGGCCCTCTGCCGTCCACCAAATTCTGCTCCATGGCTTCTAAACCTTTCACCGGCCCTCTGCCGTCCACCAAATTCTGCTCCATGGCTTCTAAACCTTTCACCGGCCCTCTGCCGTCCACCAAATTCTGCTCCATGGCTTCTAAACCTTTCACCGGCCCTCTGCCGTCCACCAAATTCTGCTCCATGGCTTCTAAACCTTTCACCGGCCCTCTGCCGTCCACCAAATTCTGCTCCATGGCTTCTAAACCTTTCACCGGCCCTCTGCCGTCCACCAAATTCTGCTCCATGGCTTCTAAACCTGTCACCGGCCCTCTGCCGTCCACCAAATTCTGCTCCATGGCTTCTAAACCTTTCACCGGCCCTCTGCCGTCCACCAAATTCTGCTCCATGGCTTCTAAACCTTTCACCGGCCCTCTGCCGTCCACCAAATTCTGCTCCATGGCTTCTAAACCTTTCACCGGCCCTCTGCCGTCCACCAAATTCTGCTCCATGGCTTCTAAACCTTTCACCGGCCCTCTGCCGTCCACCAAATTCTGCTCCATGGCTTCTAAACCTTTCACCGGCCCTCTGCCGTCCACCAAATTCTGCTCCATGGCTTCTAAACCTTTCACCGGCCCTCTGCCGTCCACCAAATTCTGCTCCATGGCTTCTAAACCCTTCACCGGCCCTCTGCCGTCCACCAAATTCTGCTCCATGGCTTCTAAACCTTTCACCGGCCCTCTGCCGTCCACCAAATTCTGCTCCATGGCTTCTAAACCTTTCACCGGCCCTCTGCCGTCCACCAAATTCTGCTACATGGCTTCTAAACCTGTCACTGGCCCTCTGCCGTCCACCAAATTCTGCTCCATGGCTTCTAAACCTTTCACCGGCCCTCTGCCGTCCACCAAATTCTGCTCCATGGCTTGTAAACCTTTCACCGGCCCTCTGCCGTCCACAAAATTCTGCTCCATGGCTTCTAAACCTTTCACCGGCCCTCTGCCGTCCACCAAATTCTGCTCCATGGCTTCTAAACCTTTCACCGGCCCTCTGCCGTCCACCAAATTCTGCTCCATGGCTTCTAAACCTTTCACCGGCCCTCTGCCGTCCACCAAATTCTGCTCCATGGCTTCTAAACCTTTCACCGGCCCTCTGCCGTCCACCAAATTCTGCTCCATGGCTTCTAAACCTTTCACCGGCCCTCTGCCGTCCACCAAATTCTGCTCCATGGCTTCTAAACCTTTCACCGGCCCTCTGCCGTCCACCAAATTCTGCTCCATGGCTTCTAAACCTTTCACCGGCCCTCTGCCGTCCACCAAATTCTGCTCCATGGCTTCTAAACCTTTCACCGGCCCTCTGCCGTCCACCAAATTCTGCTCCATGGCTTCTAAACCTGTCACCGGCCCTCTGCCGTCCACCAAATTCTGCTCCATGGCTTCTAAACCTTTCACTGGCCCTCTGCCGTCCACCAAATTCTGCTCCATGGCTTCTAAACCTGTCACCGGCCCTCTGCCGTCCACCAAATTCTGCTCCATGGCTTCTAAACCTTTCACCGGCCCTCTGCCGTCCACAAAATTCTGCTCCATGGCTTCTAAACCTTTCACCGGCCCTCTGCCGTCCACCAAATTCTGCTCCATGGCTTCTAAACCTTTCACCGGCCCTCTGCCGTCCACCAAATTCTGCTCCATGGCTTCTAAACCTGTCACCGGCCCTCTGCCGTCCACCAAATTCTGCTCCATGGCTTCTAAACCTTTCACCGGCCCTCTGCCGTCCACCAAATTCTGCTCCATGGCTTCTAAACCTTTCACCGGCCCTCTGCCGTCCACCAAATTCTGCTCCATGGCTTCTAAACCTTTCACCGGCCCTCTGCCGTCCACCAAATTCTGCTCCATGGCTTCTAAACCTTTCACCGGCCCTCTGCCGTCCACCAAATTCTGCTCCATGGCTTCTAAACCTTTCACCGGCCCTCTGCCGTCCACCAAATTCTGCTCCATGGCTTCTAAACCTTTCACCGGCCCTCTGCCGTCCACCAAATTCTGCTCCATGGCTTCTAAACCTTTCACCGGCCCTCTGCCGTCCACCAAATTCTGCTCCATGGCTTCTAAACCTTTCACCGGCCCTCTGCCGTCCACCAAATTCTACTCCATGGCTTCTAAACCTTTCACCGGCCCTCTGCCGTCCACCAAATTCTGCTCCATGGCTTCTAAACCTTTCACCGGCCCTCTGCCGTCCACCAAATTCTGCTCCATGGCTTCTAAACCTTTCACCGGCCCTCTGCCGTCCACCAAATTCTGCTCCATGGCTTCTAAACCTTTCACCGGCCCTCTGCCGTCCACCAAATTCTGCTCCATGGCTTCTAAACCTTTCACCGGCCCTCTGCCGTCCACCAAATTCTGCTCCATGGCTTCTAAACCTGTCACCGGCCCTCTGCCGTCCACCAAATTCTGCTCCATGGCTTCTAAACCTTTCACCGGCCCTCTGCCGTCCACCAAATTCTGCTCCATGGCTTCTAAACCTTTCACCGGCCCTCTGCCGTCCACCAAATTCTGCTCCATGGCTTCTAAACCTTTCACCGGCCCGCTGCCGTCCACCAAATTCTGCTCCATGGCTTCTAAACCTTTCACCGGCCCTCTGCCGTCCACCAAATTCTGCTCCATGGCTTCTAAACCTTTCACCGGCCCTCTGCCGTCCACCAAATTCTGCTCCATGGCTTCTAAACCTTTCACCGGCCCTCTGCCGTCCACCAAATTCTGCTCCATGGCTTCTAAACCTTTCACCGGCCCTCTGCCGTCCACCAAATTCTGCTCCATGGCTTCTAAACCTTATATGGCTCCCTTTTAAACTATATTTAAGTTCTCAGGAGATGTATCAAGGGTCCCAACTGTAGAATGGCTAGGGGCCAGGAAAGGTCAAAGACCCAGGTCACAGGCCAACTGCACTTAGAAGCACACACCTTGCATTATACAATAGCTCCCCCTAGTGACTATTCCAGATAACAGGAATGTGGGATTGGGGCCTTGAATATGACCCGACTTGAACTCTCACTCAGAGAAGGTGCCAGTACACATGTATATCCTCTCCCAATGACTTGATTTTAGTTGTCCTCATTAGTATAGTGGTCAGTATCCCCGCCTGTCATGCGGGAGACAGGGGTTCAATTCCCCGACGGGTAGAACAAACATTTTCAAGAGCACTAGCATTAACTCTATACATGCAGCACTTTTAGGTTGCTTAGTTGTCCCCATTAGTAGAGTGGTCAGTATCCCCGTCTATCACGCGGGAGACCAGGGTTCAATTCCCCGACGGGGAGAACTCAAATCTTCAAGAGCACTATCATTAAATCTATACATGCAGCACATTTAGGCTCTCTTATTTTAAACAATTAGGGACCAAATTGCACTCTTGTTTAATATAACACCTTGCTCTAGGCTCTACACATTTTTTCCTTTAAATCTTTTTCTGTTTATTTCCTTCACAAGCTATCTCTTCCCCCCCCCCCCCGCCCCCTTTTTTCCTATGAGTGAACAGAAGTATTGGGGACAGACTAAATACCATCCCTGTGCCCATGTCCACTCCAACACTTACTTAGTGTTGGGGAACAGTCCCCTAACCTAACCCTAACCCTAACCCTAACCCTAACCCTAACCCTAACCGTCCACCAAATTCTGCTCCATGGCTTCTAAACCTTTCACCGGCCCTCTGCCGTCCACCAAATTCTGCTCCATGGCTTCTAAACCTTTCACCGGCCCTCTGCCGTCCACCAAATTCTGCTCCATGGCTTCTAAACCTTTCACCGGCCCTCTGCCGTCCACCAAATTCTGCTCCATGGCTTCTAAACCTTTCACCGGCCCTCTGCCGTCCACCAAATTCTGCTCCATGGCTTCTAAACCTTTCACCGGCCCTCTGCCGTCCACCAAATTCTGCTCCATGGCTTCTAAACCTTTCACCGGCCCTCTGCCGTCCACCAAATTCTGCTCCATGGCTTCTAAACCTTTCACCGGCCCTCTGCCGTCCACCAAATTCTGCTCCATGGCTTCTAAACCTGTCACCGGCCCTCTGCCGTCCACCAAATTCTGCTCCATGGCTTCTAAACCTTTCACCGGCCCTCTGCCGTCCACCAAATTCTGCTCCATGGCTTCTAAACCTTTCACCGGCCCTCTGCCGTCCACCAAATTCTGCTCCATGGCTTCTAAACCTGTCACCGGCCCTCTGCCGTCCACCAAATTCTGCTCCATGGCTTCTAAACCTGTCACCGGCCCTCTGCCGTCCACCAAATTCTGCTCCATGGCTTCTAAACCTTTCACCGGCCCTCTGCCGTCCACCAAATTCTGCTCCATGGCTTCTAAACCTTTCACCGGCCCTCTGCCGTCCACCAAATTCTGCTCCATGGCTTCTAAACCTGTCACCGGCCCTCTGCCGTCCACCAAATTCTGCTCCATGGCTTCTAAACCTTTCACCGGCCCTCTGCCGTCCACCAAATTCTGCTCCATGGCTTCTAAACCTTTCACCGGCCCTCTGCCGTCCACCAAATTCTGCTCCATGGCTTCTAAACCTTTCACCGGCCCTCTGCCGTCCACCAAATTCTGCTCCATGGCTTCTAAACCTTTCACCGGCCCTCTGCCGTCCACCAAATTCTGCTCCATGGCTTCTAAACCTTTCACCGGCCCTCTGCCGTCCACCAAATTCTGCTCCATGGCTTCTAAACCTTTCACCGGCCCTCTGCCGTCCACCAAATTCTGCTCCATGGCTTCTAAACCTTTCACCGGCCCTCTGCCGTCCACCAAATTCTGCTCCATGGCTTCTAAACCTTTCACCGGCCCTCTGCCGTCCACCAAATTCTGCTCCATGGCTTCTAAACCTTTCACCGGCCCTCTGCCGTCCACCAAATTCTGCTCCATGGCTTCTAAACCTTTCACCGGCCCTCTGCCGTCCACCAAATTCTGCTCCATGGCTTCTAAACCTGTCACCGGCCCTCTGCCGTCCACCAAATTCTGCTCCATGGCTTCTAAACCTTTCACCGGCCCTCTGCCGTCCACCAAATTCTGCTCCATGGCTTGTAAACCTTTCACCGGCCCTCTGCCGTCCACAAAATTCTGCTCCATGGCTTCTAAACCTTTCACCGGCCCTCTGCCGTCCACCAAATTCTGCTCCATGGCTTCTAAACCTTTCACCGGCCCTCTGCCGTCCACCAAATTCTGCTCCATGGCTTCTAAACCTTTCACCGGCCCTCTGCCGTCCACCAAATTCTGCTCCATGGCTTCTAAACCTTTCACCGGCCCTCTGCCGTCCACCAAATTCTGCTCCATGGCTTCTAAACCTTTCACCGGCCCTCTGCCGTCCACCAAATTCTGCTCCATGGCTTCTAAACCTTTCACCGGCCCTCTGCCGTCCACCAAATTCTGCTCCATGGCTTCTAAACCTTTCACCGGCCCTCTGCCGTCCACCAAATTCTGCTCCATGGCTTCTAAACCTTTCACCGGCCCTCTGCCGTCCACCAAATTCTGCTCCATGGCTTCTAAACCTGTCACCGGCCCTCTGCCGTCCACCAAATTCTGCTCCATGGCTTCTAAACCTTTCACCGGCCCTCTGCCGTCCACAAAATTCTGCTCCATGGCTTCTAAACCTTTCACCGGCCCTCTGCCGTCCACCAAATTCTGCTCCATGGCTTCTAAACCTTTCACCGGCCCTCTGCCGTCCACCAAATTCTGCTCCATGGCTTCTAAACCTGTCACCGGCCCTCTGCCGTCCACCAAATTCTGCTCCATGGCTTCTAAACCTTTCACCGGCCCTCTGCCGTCCACAAAATTCTGCTCCATGGCTTCTAAACCTTTCACCGGCCCTCTGCCGTCCACCAAATTCTGCTCCATGGCTTCTAAACCTTTCACCGGCCCTCTGCCGTCCACCAAATTCTGCTCCATGGCTTCTAAACCTGTCACCGGCCCTCTGCCGTCCACCAAATTCTGCTCCATGGCTTCTAAACCTTTCACCGGCCCTCTGCCGTCCACCAAATTCTGCTCCATGGCTTCTAAACCTTTCACCGGCCCTCTGCCGTCCACCAAATTCTGCTCCATGGCTTCTAAACCTTTCACCGGCCCTCTGCCATCCACCAAATTCTGCTCCATGGCTTCTAAACCTTTCACCGGCCCTCTGCCGTCCACCAAATTCTGCTCCATGGCTTCTAAACCTTTCACCGGCCCTCTGCCGTCCACCAAATTCTGCTCCATGGCTTCTAAACCTTTCACCGGCCCTCTGCCGTCCACCAAATTCTGCTCCATGGCTTCTAAACCTTTCACCGGCCCTCTGCCGTCCACCAATTTCTGCTCCATGGCTTCTAAACCTTTCACCTGCCCTCTGCCGTCCACCAAATTCTGCTCCATGGCTTCTCAAACCTTTCACCGGCCCTCTGCCGTCCACCAAATTCTGCTCCATGGCTTCTAAACCTTATATGGCTCCCTTTTAAACTATATTTAAGTTCTCAGGAGATGTATCAAGGGTCCCAACTGTAGAATGGCTAGGGGCCAGGAAAGGTCAAAGACCCAGGTCACAGGCCAACTGCACTTAAAAGCACAGACCTTGCATTATACAATAGCTCCCCCTAGTGACTATTCCAGATAACAGGAATGTGGGATTGGGTCCTTGAATATGACCCGACTTGAACTCTCACTCAGAGAAGGTGCCATTACACATGTATATCCTCTCCCAATGACTTGATTTCAGTTGTCCTCATTAGTATAGTGGTCAGTATCCCCGCCTGTCACGCGGGGGCCAGCCGTGTATAGGTGTAACAGACTGACAGCCAATGAAATGGGGTGCATTTGTCACGCTGTCCAAGGAGCTGAACTGCTCTCGTGCAGCCGTGTTCGAATCCCGGTCGGGGCAAAAGCCTGTCATACATTATCAAAGATAAACAGCTATGTTGAATCAATAAACATGAATATCACTAAATAAACATGAATATTGCACAGATTTAGATTATAATAGTAAAGCTATTATAATAGTTCAATGGTTGTGATGGCAAAGTTCGTGTCAGGTTCCTTACTGTATATTTGCATATCGTATGTCACAAATGTAACAGTACTATATACCTGTATGTCATGTATGTCCCTGTCATAAATGTCATGTATGTCATAAATGTCACTATGAATTGAAAATGGCAGACCCTGATGTAAACAAGACAAATGTCTTTCTCTGCTCTGCATCCCCTTAAACATTTTGTGTATTGAGCCGTACTGTATTGTACCCATTCTGCAATCTGTTAAATAAAGTTTTCATTCATTAATTCTGTCCCCGTCTCTCCTTGTTGCACATATTTAGATTATCATTAGATTGTAGCGGCAGAGGTTTTTGTCAACTTAAATCATGTTTCTTAATTTATGCACAGGACTGTGTGTGGATGACCACAGGCCTGTGGTCCCCAACACCTCTGGGGTCAAACACCATCTCCTCAGTCTTCTTAACATTTAAAACCAGACAGTTATTGTCGCACCAGTTTACAAACCACTGGATTTCCAAATAATAGTCAGCTAGGTCACTGTCATTCTTAATTAGAGCTAAAATGGCAGCGTCATCAGGAAATGTTCATATCATATCTGGTGTATTACCTAGCTCATGGAAGTCGGCCATGGTTCTCCCCTTGTTAAAGGGCGGAGACCCCTCTGACCTAAATAATTATCGCCCTATTTCCAGATTGTCTGTAATGGCCAAAGTCTTTGAATCGCTTGTAAACAAACTGAAAGAGTTTCTAGCTGACCATAATATTCTTAACAAGTCTCAGTCAGGCTTCAGATCCATAGTACTTCAGTGACTATGCTAGTCTCAAATGACATAATTGAAGCACTAGACAAGAAAAAACACTGTGCAGCATTGTTTGTTGATCTGTCTAAAGCGTTTGACTCTGTGGATCACGCATTACTGCAGAGGCTTGGCTGCATATAGGTCTTGGTAAAACGGCTTTGAGCTGGTTTAAAAACTATCTATCTGAAAGAACTGTGTCTCAGTAATAATAATAATAATAACTTTATTTGTATAGCACCTTTCATACAGGGGATTGCAGTTCAAAGTGCTTTACATCAGTAAGAAATAAAACATAAAATCAGTGTAAAACAAGCAGCAAGAGCAAAGCATAAAGTGGGATAAAATAATGCAGATATATTAATCAATTCATATCAGAACCTCACGTTCCAATATGCTTCTGTAATCTGTTACAAAACATGATAAGGTTATAGTATGCACCCAGCAGATAGTGGGGCGTAAAGATAAAAGTAGAAATAAGTCAAATGAGCAGACATATAAAATCACAGTTTTTCACATTAGGATCTAACATCCTTTAGGGCCACCTTGTTTATGGTTTGATTCAGTTTTAGTAGAATGTAAAATACATGAATGATGAAATGAGCACATAAAGTGCAGACATACTATAAAATCCTCTGATATATAAAATAAAGGAGAATAAAGACATCCCTCCAGGCCTCCAACTCCCTCTGAAAAAACTCTGTCTCAACAAAGTCCTGGAATGGCATCCTGGGATTGGTGAGTCCTTCTGCTGCATAGGTCTGGAAGACCTTAGTGGAGCAGTAGAAGTACAGTATCTCACCGCTCCAGTCTGATAAAAAAAAAAGTGGATGGTGGAGCCATCTCTGAGGAACCGGGACTTTGGCTGACCAGTTGTGTGTCCTCTTGGGGAGCCGCTGTTGTTGTTTCTGCTGCTTCTCCAGCATCTCACTGAATGAATGAATGAAAACTTTATTTAACAGATTGCAGAATGGGTACAATACAGTACGGCTCAATACACACAATTGTTAAGGGGATGCAGACCAGAGAAAGACGTTTGTCTTGTTTACATCAGGGTCCCCTATTTTCAATTCATAGTGACATTTATGACACACACAACATACATGACATCATGACATTTATGACATAGGGACATACATGACATACAGGTATATAGTACTGTTACATTTGTGACATATACGATATGCAAATATACAGTACTGTTACCCATAGATCCTAACTATTATAATAGTTCAATGGTTGTGATGGCAAAGTTTGCGTCAGGTTCCTTACTGTATATTTGCATATTGTATGTCACAAATGTAACAGTACTATTGTTTCTGGCTTAAAGGCCAACCTTCATATTGTATTTTTGTTCAATAAACAATGTGGACTAAACCTTCAACAATACACAGAAGGTTAACCCTTTCACTGCCACACAACAGCCGGTTAACCCTGTAAACCTTCTAGTCCCAAAACATTCTGTGACTAATTCAGTGCAGATTGTAATGTATTGTCATCATGCAGCACAAGTACAGTACAACTAAAAGAGGTTTGGCATCCAACCAGAGTGACTATGTAGCAGTAACGTGAAATAGTAATATACACTGTACAGGTGGTTAAACTGGGTATAACATATATAAATTAGTACTATGAGTACTACATGTATGTACAGAGTTGTAGTATTAATATGTACAGTGATACAGGTATAAAGACACTATGGTATAAGTCATACTGGCCAGCAGTGTAACTAGTAAGAGTAGGTAAGAGATATGTACAGATTTAGATATAGTATTAATATGTACAG
This sequence comes from Notolepis coatsorum, assembly GCF_963971535.1. NCBI lineage: Eukaryota > Metazoa > Chordata > Actinopteri > Aulopiformes > Paralepididae > Notolepis > Notolepis coatsorum. The sequence continues at coordinate 74,145,052 of NC_140169.1, read as the reverse complement.
TGATACAGGTATAAAGACACTATGGTAGTAAGTCATACTGGCCAGCAGTGTAACTAGTAAGAGTAGGTAAGAGATATGTACAGAAAAAACGAACTCAGTCACTCGGTAAATCAATTCAATTGGAGTCTCTTTAAACAGCGGCAACACAAACCTATTGGTAAACAAACGTATTGTTGAAAATATACAATATGACTGCTGTTGTGACAGTGTTTAGGAATCGGATCTTATTTAGTAGTTTAAACTCACCTTCAAACATTAACAGGTTGAAAAACGCTACTTTCTCCAGCTCTGCTCTTCTTCTGTTCTTCTTCTCCTAAATGTGGATACAGCGCAGCATCCACAAACTCGCAACAGCGCCACTAGTGGCCAAAATAATACATGGTTTTGTAAACAGGGAGTGGATGGAAGTTAAGGGAAGGATCGTCGTTAAGACACACGAGTGAATGGACGTTAAGGCCAACTACTCCAGGGTGCCGCGCGGGAGACCGGGGTTCAATTCCCCGACGGGGAGAACTCAAATTTTCAAGAGCACTAGCATTAACTCTATACATGCAGCACTTTTAGGATGCTTAGTTGTCCCCATTAGTACAGTGGTCAGTATCCCCGCCTATCACGCGGGAGACCAGGGTTCAATTCCCCGACGGGGAGAACTCAAATCTTCAAGAGCACTATCATTAACTCTATACATGCAGCACTTTTAGGCTCTCTTATTTTAAACAATTAGGGACCAAATTGCACTCTTGTTTAATATAACACCTTGCTCTAGGCTCTACACATTTTTTCCTTTAAATCTTTTTCTGTTTATTTCCTTCACAAGCTATCTCTTCCCCCCCCCCACCCCGCCCCCTTTTTTCCTATGAGTGAACAGAAGTATTGGGGACAGACTAAATACCATCCCTGTGCCCGTGCCCACTCCAACACTTACTTAGTGTTGGGGAACAGTCCCCTAACCTAACCCTAACCCTAACCCTAACCCTAACCCTAACCCTAACCCTAACCGTCCACCAAATTCTGCTCCATGGCTTCTAAACCTTTCACCGGCCCTCTGCCGTCCACCAAATTCTGCTCCATGGCTTCTAAACCTTTCACCGGCCCTCTGCCGTCCACCAAATTCTGCTCCATGGCTTCTAAACCTTTCACCGGCCCTCTGCCGTCCACCAAATTCTGCTCCATGGCTTCTAAACCTTTCACCGGCCCTCTGCCGTCCACCAAATTCTGCTCCATGGCTTCTAAACCTTTCACCGGCCCTCTGCCGTCCACCAAATTCTGCTCCATGGCTTCTAAACCTTTCACCGGCCCTCTGCCGTCCACCAAATTCTGCTCCATGGCTTCTAAACCTTTCACCGGCCCTCTGCCGTCCACCAAATTCTGCTCCATGGCTTCTAAACCTTTCACCGGCCCTCTGCCGTCCACCAAATTCTGCTCCATGGCTTCTAAACCTTTCACCGGCCCTCTGCCGTCCACCAAATTCTGCTCCATGGCTTCTAAACCTTTCACCGGCCCTCTGCCGTCCACCAAATTCTGCTCCATGGCTTCTAAACCTTATATGGCTCCCTTTTAAACTATATTTAAGTTCTCAGGAGATGTATCAAGGGTCCCAACTGTAGAATGGCTAGGGGCCAGGAAAGGTCAAAGACCCAGGTCACAGGCCAACTGCACTTAAAAGCACAGACCTTGCATTATACAATAGCTCCCCCTAGTGACTATTCCAGATAACAGGAATGTGGGATTGGGGCCTTGAATATGACCCGACTTGAACTCTCACTCAGAGAAGGTGCCAGTACACATGTACATCCTCTCCCAATGACTTGATTTAAGTTGTCCTCATTAGTATAGTGGTCAGTATCCCTGCCTGTCACGCGGGAGACCGGGGTTCAATTCCCCGACGGGGAGAACTAAAATTTTCAAGAGCACTAGCATTAACTCTATACATGCAGCACTCTTAGGATGCTTTGTTGTCCCCATTAGTACAGTGGTCAGTATCCCCGCCTATCACGCGGGAGACCAGGGTTCAATTCCCCGACGGGGAGAACTCAAATCTTCAAGAGCACTATCATTAACTCTATACATGCAGCACTTTTAGGCTCTCTTATTTTAAACAATTAGGGACCAAATTGCACTCTTGTTTAATATAACACCTTGCTCTAGGCTCTACACATTTTTTCCTTTAAATATTTTTCTGTTTATTTCCTTCACAAGCTATCTCTTCCCCCCCCCCACCCCGCCCCCTTTTTTCCTATGAGTGAACAGAAGTATTGGGGACAGACTAAATACCATCCCTGTGCCCGTGTCCACTCCAACACTTACTTAGTGTTGGGGAACAGTCCCCTAACCTAACCCTAACCCTAACCCTAACCCTAACCCTAACCCTAACCCTAACCCTAACCGTCCACCAAATTCTGCTCCATGGCTTCTAAACCTTTCACCGGCCCTCTGCCGTCCACCAAATTCTGCTCCATGGCTTCTAAACCTTTCACCGGCCCTCTGCCGTCCACCAAATTCTGCTCCATGGCTTCTAAACCTTTCACCGGCCCTCTGCCGTCCACCAAATTCTGCTCCATGGCTTCTAAACCTTTCACCGGCCCTCTGCCGTCCACCAAATTCTGCTCCATGGCTTCTAAACCTGTCACCGGCCCTCTGCCGTCCACCAAATTCTGCTCCATGGCTTCTAAACCTTTCACCGGCCCTCTGCCGTCCACCAAATTCTGCTCCATGGCTTCTAAACCTTTCACCGGCCCTCTGCCGTCCACCAAATTCTGCTCCATGGCTTCTAAACCTTTCACCGGCCCTCTGCCGTCCACCAAATTCTGCTCCATGGCTTCTAAACCTTTCACCGGCCCTCTGCCGTCCACCAAATTCTGCTCCATGGCTTCTAAACCTTTCACCGGCCCTCTGCCGTCCACCAAATTCTGCTCCATGGCTTCTAAACCTTTCACCGGCCCTCTGCCGTCCACCAAATTCTGCTCCATGGCTTCTAAACCTTTCACCGGCCCTCTGCCGTCCACCAAATTCTGCTCCATGGCTTCTAAACCTTTCACCGGCCCTCTGCCGTCCACCAAATTCTGCTCCATGGCTTCTAAACCTTTCACCGGCCCTCTGCCGTCCACCAAATTCTGCTCCATGGCTTCTAAACCTTTCACCGGCCCTCTGCCGTCCACCAAATTCTGCTCCATGGCTTCTAAACCTTTCACCGGCCCTCTGCCGTCCACCAAATTCTGCTCCATGGCTTCTAAACCTGTCACCGGCCCTCTGCCGTCCACCAAATTTTGCTCCATGGCTTCTAAACCTTTCACCGGCCCTCTGCCGTCCACCAAATTCTGCTCCATGGCTTCTAAACCTTTCACCGGCCCTCTGCCGTCCACCAAATTCTGCTCCATGGCTTCTAAACCTTTCACCGGCCCTCTGCCGTCCACCAAATTCTGCTCCATGGCTTCTAAACCTTTCACCGGCCCTCTGCCGTCCACCAAATTCTGCTCCATGGCTTCTAAACCTGTCACCGGCCCTCTGCCGTCCACCAAATTCTGCTCCATGGCTTCTAAACCTTTCACCGGCCCTCTGCCGTCCACCAAATTCTGCTCCATGGCTTCTAAACCTTTCACCGGCCCTCTGCCGTCCACCAAATTCTGCTCCATGGCTTCTAAACCTTTCACCGGCCCTCTGCCGTCCACCAAATTCTGCTCCATGGCTTCTAAACCTTTCACCGGCCCTCTGCCGTCCACCAAATTCTGCTCCATGGCTTCTAAACCTTTCACCGGCCCTCTGCCGTCCACCAAATTCTGCTCCATGGCTTCTAAACCTTTCACCGGCCCTCTGCCGTCCACCAAATTCTGCTCCATGGCTTCTAAACCTTTCACCGGCCCTCTGCCGTCCACCAAATTCTGCTCCATGGCTTCTAAACCTTTCACCGGCCCTCTGCCGTCCACCAAATTCTGCTCCATGGCTTCTAAACCTTTCACCGGCCCTCTGCCGTCCACCAAATTCTGCTCCATGGCTTCTAAACCTTTCACCGGCCCTCTGCCGTCCACCAAATTCTGCTCCATGGCTTCTAAACCTTTCACCGGCCCTCTGCCGTCCACCAAATTCTGCTCCATGGCTTCTAAACCTGTCACCGGCCCTCTGCCGTCCACCAAATTTTGCTCCATGGCTTCTAAACCTTTCACCGGCCCTCTGCCGTCCACCAAATTCTGCTCCATGGCTTCTAAACCTTTCACCGGCCCTCTGCCGTCCACCAAATTCTGCTCCATGGCTTCTAAACCTTTCACCGGCCCGCTGCCGTCCACCAAATTCTGCTCCATGGCTTCTAAACCTTTCACCGGCCCTCTGCCGTCCACCAAATTCTGCTCCATGGCTTCTAAACCTTTCACCGGCCCTCTGCCGTCCACCAAATTCTGCTCCATGGCTTCTAAACCTTTCACCGGCCCTCTGCCGTCCACCAAATTCTGCTCCATGGCTTCTAAACCTTTCACCGGCCCTCTGCCGTCCACCAAATTCTGCTCCATGGCTTCTAAACCTGTCACCGGCCCTCTGCCGTCCACCAAATTCTGCTCCATGGCTTCTAAACCTGTCACCGGCCCTCTGCCGTCCACCAAATTCTGCTCCATGGCTTCTAAACCTTTCACCGGCCCTCTGCCGTCCACCAAATTCTGCTCCATGGCTTCTAAACCTTTCACCGGCCCTCTGCCGTCCACCAAATTCTGCTCCATGGCTTCTAAACCTTTCACCGGCCCTCTGCCGTCCACCAAATTCTGCTCCATGGCTTCTAAACCTTTCACCGGCCCTCTGCCGTCCACCAAATTCTGCTCCATGGCTTCTAAACCTTTCACCGGCCCTCTGCCGTCCACCAAATTCTGCTCCATGGCTTCTAAACCTTTCACCGGCCCTCTGCCGTCCACCAAATTCTGCTCCATGGCTTCTAAAGCTTTCACCGGCCCTCTGCCGTCCACCAAATTCTGCTCCATGGCTTCTAAACCTTTCACCGGCCCTCTGCCGTCCACCAAATTCTGCTCCATGGCTTCTAAACCTTTCACCGGCCCTCTGCCGTCCACCAAATTCTGCTCCATGGCTTCTAAACCTTTCACCGGCCCTCTGTCGTCCACCAAATTCTGCTCCATGGCTTCTAAACCTGTCACCGGCCCTCTGCCGTCCACCAAATTCTGCTCCATGGCTTCTAAACCTGTCACCGGCCCTCTGCCGTCCACCAAATTCTGCTCCATGGCTTCTAAACCTTTCACCGGCCCTCTGCCGTCCACCAAATTCTGCTCCATGGCTTCTAAACCTTATATGGCTCCCTTTTAAACTATATTTAAGTTCTCAGGAGATGTATCAAGGGTCCCAACTGTAGAATGGCTAGGGGCCAGGAAAGGTCAAAGACCCAGGTCACAGGCCAACTGCACTTAAAAGCACAGACCTTGCATTATACAATAGCTCCCCCTAGTGACTATTCCAGATAACAGGAATGTGGGATTGGGGCCTTGAATATGACCCGACTTGAACTCTCACTCAGAGAAGGTGCCAGTACACATGTACATCCTCTCCCAATGACTTGATTTAAGTTGTCCTCATTAGTATAGTGGTCAGTATCCCTGCCTGTCACGCGGGAGACCGGGGTTCAATTCCCCGATGGGGGGAACTCAAATTTTCAAGAGCACTAGCATTAACTCTATACATGCAGCACTTTTAGGATGCTTAGTTGTCCCCATTAGTACAGTGGTCAGTATCCCCGCCTATCACGCGGGAGACCAGGGTTCAATTCCCCGACGGGGAGAACTCAAATCTTCAAGAGCACTATCATTAACTCTATACATGCAGCACTTTTAGGCTCTCTTATTTTAAACAATTAGGGACCAAATTGCACTCTTGTTTAATATAACACCTTGCTCTAGGCTCTACACATTTTTTCATTTAAATCTTTTTCTGTTTATTTCCTTCACAAGCTATCTCTTCCCCCCCCCCCGCCCCCTTTTTTCCTATGAGTGAACAGAAGTATTGGGGACAGACTAAATACCATCCCTGTGCCCGTGCCCACTCCAACACTTACTTAGTGTTGGGGAACAGTCCCCTAACCTAACCCTAACCCTAACCCTAACCCTAACCCTAACCCTAACCCTAACCCTAACCCTAACCGTCCACCAAATTCTGCTCCATGGCTTCTAAACCTTTCACCGGCCCTCTGCCGTCCACCAAATTCTGCTCCATGGCTTCTAAACCTTTCACCGGCCCTCTGCCGTCCACCAAATTCTGCTCCATGGCTTCTAAACCTTTCACCGGCCCTCTGCCGTCCACCAAATTCTGCTCCATGGCTTCTAAACCTTTCACCGGCCCTCTGCCGTCCACCAAATTCTGCTCCATGGCTTCTAAACCTTTCACCGGCCCTCTGCCGTCCACCAAATTCTACTCCATGGCTTCTAAACCTTTCACCGGCCCTCTGCCGTCCACCAAATTCTGCTCCATGGCTTCTAAACCTTTCACCGGCCCTCTGCCGTCCACCAAATTGTGCTCCATGGCTTCTAAACCTTTCACCGGCCCTCTGCCGTCCACCAAATTGTGCTCCATGGCTTCTAAACCTTTCACCGGCCCTCTGCCGTCCACCAAATTCTGCTCCATGGCTTCTAAACCTTTCACCGGCCCTCTGCCGTCCACCAAATTCTGCTCCATGGCTTCTAAACCTTTCACCGGCCCTCTGCCGTCCACCAAATTCTGCTCCATGGCTTCTAAACCTTTCACCGGCCCTCTGCCGTCCACCAAATTCTGCTCCATGGCTTCTAAACCTTTCACCGGCCCTCTGCCGTCCACCAAATTCTGCTCCATGGCTTCTAAACCTTTCACCGGCCCTCTGCCGTCCACCAAATTCTGCTCCATGGCTTCTAAACCTTTCACCGGCCCTCTGCCGTCCACCAAATTCTGCTCCATGGCTTCTAAACCTTATATGGCTCCCTTTTAAACTATATTTAAGTTCTCAGGAGATGTATCAAGGGTCCCAACTGTAGAATGGCTAGGGGCCAGGAAAGGTCAAAGACCCAGGTCACAGGCCAACTGCACTTAAAAGCACAGACCTTGCATTATACAATAGCTCCCCCTAGTGACTATTCCAGATAACAGGAATGTGGGATTGGGGCCTTGAATATGACCCGACTTGAACTCTCACTCAGAGAAGGTGCCAGTACACATGTACATCCTCTCCCAATGACTTGATTTAAGTTGTCCTCATTAGTATAGTGGTCAGTATCCCTGCCTGTCACGCGGGAGACCGGGGTTCAATTCCCCGACGGGGAGAACTCAAATTTTCAAGAGCACTAGCATTAACTCTATACATGCAGCACTTTTAGGATACTTAGTTGTCCCCATTAGTACAGTGGTCAGTATCCCCGCCTATCACGCGGGAGACCAGGGTTCAATTCCCCGACGGGGAGAACTCAAATCTTCAAGAGCACTATCATTAACTCTATACATGCAGCACTTTTAGGCTCTCTTATTTTAAACAATTAGGGACCAAATTGCACTCTTGTTTAATATAACACCTTGCTCTAGGCTCTACACATTTTTTCCTTTAAATCTTTTTCTGTTTATTTCCTTCACAAGCTATCTCTTCCCCCCCCCCCGCCCCCTTTTTTCCTATGAGTGAACAGAAGTATTGGGGACAGACTAAATACCATCCCTGTGCCCGTGCCCACTCCAACACTTACTTAGTGTTGGGGAACAGTCCCCTAACCTAACCCTAACCCTAACCCTAACCCTAACCCTAACCCTAACCGTCCACCAAATTCTGCTCCATGGCTTCTAAACCTTTCACCGGCCCTCTGCCGTCCACCAAATTCTGCTCCATGGCTTCTAAACCTTTCACCGGCCCTCTGCCGTCCACCAAATTCTGCTCCATGGCTTCTAAACCTTTCACCGGCCCTCTGCCGTCCACCAAATTCTGCTCCATGGCTTCTAAACCTTTCACCGGCCCTCTGCCGTCCACCAAATTCTGCTCCATGGCTTCTAAACCTTTCACCGGCCCTCTGCCGTCCACCAAATTCTGCTCCATGGCTTCTAAACCTTTCACCGGCCCTCTGCCGTCCACCAAATTCTGCTCCATGGCTTCTAAACCTTTCACCGGCCCTCTGCCGTCCACCAAATTCTGCTCCATGGCTTCTAAACCTTTCACCGGCCCTCTGCCGTCCACCAAATTCTGCTCCATGGCTTCTAAACCTGTCACCGGCCCTCTGCCGTCCACCAAATTCTGCTCCATGGCTTCTAAACCTTTCACCGGCCCTCTGCCGTCCACCAAATTCTGCTCCATGGCTTCTAAACCTTTCACCGGCCCTTTGCCGTCCACCAAATTCTGCTCCATGGCTTCTAAACCTTTCACCGGCCCGCTGCCGTCCACCAAATTCTGCTCCATGGCTTCTAAACCTTTCACCGGCCCTCTGCCGTCCACCAAATTCTGCTCCATGGCTTCTAAACCTTTCACCGGCCCTCTGCCGTCCAACAAATTCTGCTCCATGGCTTCTAAACCTTTCACCGGCCCTCTGCCGTCCACCAAATTCTGCTCCATGGCTTCTAAACCTTTCACCGGCCCTCTGCCGTCCACCAAATTCTGCTCCATGGCTTCTAAACCTTTCACCGGCCCTCTGCCGTCCACCAAATTCTGCTCCATGGCTTCTAAACCTGTCACCGGCCCTCTGCCGTCCACCAAATTCTGCTCCATGGCTTCTAAACCTTTCACCGGCCCTCTGCCGTCCACCAAATTCTGCTCCATGGCTTCTAAACCTTTCACCGGCCCTCTGCCGTCCACCAAATTCTGCTCCATGGCTTCTAAACCTTTCACCGGCCCTCTGCCGTCCACCAAATTCTGCTCCATGGCTTCTAAACCTTTCACCGGCCCTCTGCCGTCCACCAAATTCTGCTCCATGGCTTCTAAACCTTTCACCGGCCCTCTGCCGTCCACCAAATTCTGCTCCATGGCTTCTAAACCTTTCACCGGCCCTCTGCCGTCCACCAAATTCTGCTCCATGGCTTCTAAACCTTTCACCGGCCCTCTGCCGTCCACCAAATTCTGCTCCATGGCTTCTAAACCTTTCACCGGCCCTCTGCCGTCCACCAAATTCTGCTCCATGGCTTCTAAACCTTTCACCGGCCCTCTGCCGTCCACCAAATTCTGCTCCATGGCTTCTAAACCTTTCACCGGCCCTCTGCCGTCCACCAAATTCTGCTCCATGGCTTCTAAACCTTTCACCGGCCCTCTGCCGTCCACCAAATTCTGCTCCATGGCTTCTAAACCTTATATGGCTCCCTTTTAAACTATATTTAAGTTCTCAGGAGATGTATCAAGGGTCCCAACTGTAGAATGGCTAGGGGCCAGGAAAGGTCAAAGACCCAGGTCACAGGCCAACTGCACTTAAAAGCACAGACCTTGCATTATACAATAGCTCCCCCTAGTGACTATTCCAGATAACAGGAATGTGGGATTGGGGCCTTGAATATGACCCGACTTGAACTCTCACTCAGAGAAGGTGCCAGTACACATGTACATCCTCTCCCAATGACTTGATTTAAGTTGTCCTCATTAGTATAGTGGTCAGTATCCCTGCCTGTCACGCGGGAGACCGGGGTTCAATTCCCCGACGGGGAGAACTCAAATTTTCAAGAGCACTAGCATTAACTCTATACATGCAGCACTTTTAGGATGCTTAGTTGTCCCCATTAGTACAGTGGTCAGTATCCCCGCCTATCACGCGGGAGACCAGGGTTCAATTCCCCGACGGGGAGAACTCAAATCTTCAAGAGCACTATCATTAACTCTATACATGCAGCACTTTTAGGCTCTCTTATTTTAAACAATTAGGGACCAAATTGCACTCTTGTTTAATATAACACCTTGCTCTAGGCTCTACACATTTTTTCCTTTAAATCTTTTTCTGTTTATTTCCTTCACAAGCTATCTCTTCCCCCCCCCCCCCGCCCCCTTTTTTCCTATGAGTGAACAGAAGTATTGGGGACAGACTAAATACCATCCCTGTGCCCGTGCCCACTCCAACACTTACTTAGTGTTGGGGAACAGTCCCCTAACCTAACCCTAACCCTAACCCTAACCCTAACCCTAACCCTAACCCTAACCCTAACCGTCCACCAAATTCTGCTCCATGGCTTCTAAACCTTTCACCGGCCCTCTGCCGTCCACCAAATTCTGCTCCATGGCTTCTAAACCTTTCACCGGCCCTCTGCCGTCCACCAAATTCTGCTCCATGGCTTCTAAACCTTTCACCGGCCCTCTGCCGTCCACCAAATTCTGCTCCATGGCTTCTAAACCTTTCACCGGCCCTCTGCCGTCCACCAAATTCTGCTCCATGGCTTCTAAACCTTTCACCGGCCCTCTGCCGTCCACCAAATTCTGCTCCATGGCTTCTAAACCTTTCACCGGCCCTCTGCCGTCCACCAAATTCTGCTCCATGGCTTCTAAACCTTTCACCGGCCCTCTGCCGTCCACCAAATTGTGCTCCATGGCTTCTAAACCTTTCACCGGCCCTCTGCCGTCCACCAAATTCTGCTCCATGGCTTCTAAACCTTTCACCGGCCCTCTGCCGTCCACCAAATTCTGCTCCATGGCTTCTAAACCTTTCACCGGCCCTCTGCCGTCCACCAAATTGTGCTCCATGGCTTCTAACCCTTTCACCGGCCCTCTGCCGTCCACCAAATTCTGCTCCATGGCTTCTAAACCTTTCACCGGCCCTCTGCCGTCCACCAAATTCTGCTCCATGGCTTCTAAACCTTTCACCGGCCCTCTGCCGTCCTCCAAATTCTGCTCCATGGCTTCTAAACCTTTCACCGGCCCTCTGCCGTCCACCAAATTCTGCTCCATGGCTTCTAAACCTTTCACCGGCCCTCTGCCGTCCACCAAATTCTGCTCCATGGCTTCTAAACCTGTCACCGGCCCTCTGCCGTCCACCAAATTTTGCTCCATGGCTTCTAAACCTTTCACCGGCCCTCTGCCGTCCACCAAATTCTGCTCCATGGCTTCTAAACCTTTCACCGGCCCTCTGCCGTCCACCAAATTCTGCTCCATGGCTTCTAAACCTTTCACCGGCCCGCTGCCGTCCACCAAATTCTGCTCCATGGCTTCTAAACCTTTCACCGGCCCTCTGCCGTCCACCAAATTCTGCTCCATGGCTTCTAAACCTTTCACCGGCCCTCTGCCGTCCACCAAATTCTGCTCCATGGCTTCTAAACCTTTCACCGGCCCTCTGCCGTCCACCAAATTCTGCTCCATGGCTTCTAAACCTTTCACCGGCCCTCTGCCGTCCACCAAATTCTGCTCCATGGCTTCTAAACCTGTCACCGGCCCTCTGCCGTCCACCAAATTCTGCTCCATGGCTTCTAAACCTGTCACCGGCCCTCTGCCGTCCACCAAATTCTGCTCCATGGCTTCTAAACCTTTCACCGGCCCTCTGCCGTCCACCAAATTCTGCTCCATGGCTTCTAAACCTTTCACCGGCCCTCTGCCGTCCACCAAATTCTGCTCCATGGCTTCTAAACCTTTCACCGGCCCTCTGCCGTCCACCAAATTCTGCTCCATGGCTTCTAAACCTTTCACCGGCCCTCTGCCGTCCACCAAATTCTGCTCCATGGCTTCTAAACCTTTCACCGGCCCTCTGCCGTCCACCAAATTCTGCTCCATGGCTTCTAAACCTTTCACCGGCCCTCTGCCGTCCACCAAATTCTGCTCCATGGCTTCTAAAGCTTTCACCGGCCCTCTGCCGTCCACCAAATTCTGCTCCATGGCTTCTAAACCTTTCACCGGCCCTCTGCCGTCCACCAAATTCTGCTCCATGGCTTCTAAACCTTTCACCGGCCCTCTGCCGTCCACCAAATTCTGCTCCATGGCTTCTAAACCTTTCACCGGCCCTCTGTCGTCCACCAAATTCTGCTCCATGGCTTCTAAACCTGTCACCGGCCCTCTGCCGTCCACCAAATTCTGCTCCATGGCTTCTAAACCTGTCACCGGCCCTCTGCCGTCCACCAAATTCTGCTCCATGGCTTCTAAACCTTTCACCGGCCCTCTGCCGTCCACCAAATTCTGCTCCATGGCTTCTAAACCTTATATGGCTCCCTTTTAAACTATATTTAAGTTCTCAGGAGATGTATCAAGGGTCCCAACTGTAGAATGGCTAGGGGCCAGGAAAGGTCAAAGACCCAGGTCACAGGCCAACTGCACTTAAAAGCACAGACCTTGCATTATACAATAGCTCCCCCTAGTGACTATTCCAGATAACAGGAATGTGGGATTGGGGCCTTGAATATGACCCGACTTGAACTCTCACTCAGAGAAGGTGCCAGTACACATGTACATCCTCTCCCAATGACTTGATTTAAGTTGTCCTCATTAGTATAGTGGTCAGTATCCCTGCCTGTCACGCGGGAGACCGGGGTTCAATTCCCCGATGGGGGGAACTCAAATTTTCAAGAGCACTAGCATTAACTCTATACATGCAGCACTTTTAGGATGCTTAGTTGTCCCCATTAGTACAGTGGTCAGTATCCCCGCCTATCACGCGGGAGACCAGGGTTCAATTCCCCGACGGGGAGAACTCAAATCTTCAAGAGCACTATCATTAACTCTATACATGCAGCACTTTTAGGCTCTCTTATTTTAAACAATTAGGGACCAAATTGCACTCTTGTTTAATATAACACCTTGCTCTAGGCTCTACACATTTTTTCATTTAAATCTTTTTCTGTTTATTTCCTTCACAAGCTATCTCTTCCCCCCCCCCCGCCCCCTTTTTTCCTATGAGTGAACAGAAGTATTGGGGACAGACTAAATACCATCCCTGTGCCCGTGCCCACTCCAACACTTACTTAGTGTTGGGGAACAGTCCCCTAACCTAACCCTAACCCTAACCCTAACCCTAACCCTAACCCTAACCCTAACCCTAACCGTCCACCAAATTCTGCTCCATGGCTTCTAAACCTTTCACCGGCCCTCTGCCGTCCACCAAATTCTGCTCCATGGCTTCTAAACCTTTCACCGGCCCTCTGCCGTCCACCAAATTCTGCTCCATGGCTTCTAAACCTTTCACCGGCCCTCTGCCGTCCACCAAATTCTGCTCCATGGCTTCTAAACCTTTCACCGGCCCTCTGCCGTCCACCAAATTCTGCTCCATGGCTTCTAAACCTTTCACCGGCCCTCTGCCGTCCACCAAATTCTACTCCATGGCTTCTAAACCTTTCACCGGCCCTCTGCCGTCCACCAAATTCTGCTCCATGGCTTCTAAACCTTTCACCGGCCCTCTGCCGTCCACCAAATTGTGCTCCATGGCTTCTAAACCTTTCACCGGCCCTCTGCCGTCCACCAAATTGTGCTCCATGGCTTCTAAACCTTTCACCGGCCCTCTGCCGTCCACCAAATTCTGCTCCATGGCTTCTAAACCTTTCACCGGCCCTCTGCCGTCCACCAAATTCTGCTCCATGGCTTCTAAACCTTTCACCGGCCCTCTGCCGTCCACCAAATTCTGCTCCATGGCTTCTAAACCTTTCACCGGCCCTCTGCCGTCCACCAAATTCTGCTCCATGGCTTCTAAACCTTTCACCGGCCCTCTGCCGTCCACCAAATTCTGCTCCATGGCTTCTAAACCTTTCACCGGCCCTCTGCCGTCCACCAAATTCTGCTCCATGGCTTCTAAACCTTTCACCGGCCCTCTGCCGTCCACCAAATTCTGCTCCATGGCTTCTAAACCTTATATGGCTCCCTTTTAAACTATATTTAAGTTCTCAGGAGATGTATCAAGGGTCCCAACTGTAGAATGGCTAGGGGCCAGGAAAGGTCAAAGACCCAGGTCACAGGCCAACTGCACTTAAAAGCACAGACCTTGCATTATACAATAGCTCCCCCTAGTGACTATTCCAGATAACAGGAATGTGGGATTGGGGCCTTGAATATGACCCGACTTGAACTCTCACTCAGAGAAGGTGCCAGTACACATGTACATCCTCTCCCAATGACTTGATTTAAGTTGTCCTCATTAGTATAGTGGTCAGTATCCCTGCCTGTCACGCGGGAGACCGGGGTTCAATTCCCCGACGGGGAGAACTCAAATTTTCAAGAGCACTAGCATTAACTCTATACATGCAGCACTTTTAGGATACTTAGGTTTCCCCATTAGTACAGTGGTCAGTATCCCCGCCTATCACGCGGGAGACCAGGGTTCAATTCCCCGACGGGGAGAACTCAAATCTTCAAGAGCACTATCATTAACTCTATACATGCAGCACTTTTAGGCTCTCTTATTTTAAACAATTAGGGACCAAATTGCACTCTTGTTTAATATAACACCTTGCTCTAGGCTCTACACATTTTTTCCTTTAAATCTTTTTCTGTTTATTTCCTTCACAAGCTATCTCTTCCCCCCCCCCCCGCCCCCTTTTTTCCTATGAGTGAACAGAAGTATTGGGGACAGACTAAATACCATCCCTGTGCCCGTGCCCACTCCAACACTTACTTAGTGTTGGGGAACAGTCCCCTAACCTAACCCTAACCCTAACCCTAACCCTAACCCTAACCCTAACCCTAACCCTAACCGTCCACCAAATTCTGCTCCATGGCTTCTAAACCTTTCACCGGCCCTCTGCCGTCCACCAAATTCTGCTCCATGGCTTCTAAACCTTTCACCGGCCCTCTGCCGTCCACCAAATTCTGCTCCATGGCTTCTAAACCTTTCACCGGCCCTCTGCCGTCCACCAAATTCTGCTCCATGGCTTCTAAACCTTTCACCGGCCCTCTGCCGTCCACCAAATTCTGCTCCATGGCTTCTAAACCTTTCACCGGCCCTCTGCCGTCCACCAAATTCTGCTCCATGGCTTCTAAACCTTTCACCGGCCCTCTGCCGTCCACCAAATTCTGCTCCATGGCTTCTAAACCTTTCACCGGCCCTCTGCCGTCCACCAAATTCTGCTCCATGGCTTCTAAACCTGTCACCGGCCCTCTGCCGTCCACCAAATTCTGCTCCATGGCTTCTAAACCTTTCACCGGCCCTCTGCCGTCCACCAAATTCTGCTCCATGGCTTCTAAACCTTTCACCGGCCCTTTGCCGTCCACCAAATTCTGCTCCATGGCTTCTAAACCTTTCACCGGCCCGCTGCCGTCCACCAAATTCTGCTCCATGGCTTCTAAACCTTTCACCGGCCCTCTGCCGTCCACCAAATTCTGCTCCATGGCTTCTAAACCTTTCACCGGCCCTCTGCCGTCCAACAAATTCTGCTCCATGGCTTCTAAACCTTTCACCGGCCCTCTGCCGTCCACCAAATTCTGCTCCATGGCTTCTAAACCTTTCACCGGCCCTCTGCCGTCCACCAAATTCTGCTCCATGGCTTCTAAACCTTTCACCGGCCCTCTGCCGTCCACCAAATTCTGCTCCATGGCTTCTAAACCTGTCACCGGCCCTCTGCCGTCCACCAAATTCTGCTCCATGGCTTCTAAACCTTTCACCGGCCCTCTGCCGTCCACCAAATTCTGCTCCATGGCTTCTAAACCTTTCACCGGCCCTCTGCCGTCCACCAAATTCTGCTCCATGGCTTCTAAACCTTTCACCGGCCCTCTGCCGTCCACCAAATTCTGCTCCATGGCTTCTAAACCTTTCACCGGCCCTCTGCCGTCCACCAAATTCTGCTCCATGGCTTCTAAACCTTTCACCGGCCCTCTGCCGTCCACCAAATTCTGCTCCATGGCTTCTAAACCTTTCACCGGCCCTCTGCCGTCCACCAAATTCTGCTCCATGGCTTCTAAACCTTTCACCGGCCCTCTGCCGTCCACCAAATTCTGCTCCATGGCTTCTAAACCTTTCACCGGCCCTCTGCCGTCCACCAAATTCTGCTCCATGGCTTCTAAACCTTTCACCGGCCCTCTGCCGTCCACCAAATTCTGCTCCATGGCTTCTAAACCTTTCACCGGCCCTCTGCCGTCCACCAAATTCTGCTCCATGGCTTCTAAACCTTTCACCGGCCCTCTGCCGTCCACCAAATTCTGCTCCATGGCTTCTAAACCTTTCACCGGCCCTCTGCCGTCCACCAAATTCTGCTCCATGGCTTCTAAACCTTATATGGCTCCCTTTTAAACTATATTTAAGTTCTCAGGAGATGTATCAAGGGTCCCAACTGTAGAATGGCTAGGGGCCAGGAAAGGTCAAAGACCCAGGTCACAGGCCAACTGCACTTAAAAGCACAGACCTTGCATTATACAATAGCTCCCCCTAGTGACTATTCCAGATAACAGGAATGTGGGATTGGGGCCTTGAATATGACCCGACTTGAACTCTCACTCAGAGAAGGTGCCAGTACACATGTACATCCTCTCCCAATGACTTGATTTAAGTTGTCCTCATTAGTATAGTGGTCAGTATCCCTGCCTGTCACGCGGGAGACCGGGGTTCAATTCCCCGACGGGGAGAACTCAAATTTTCAAGAGCACTAGCATTAACTCTATACATGCAGCACTTTTAGGATGCTTAGTTGTCCCCATTAGTACAGTGGTCAGTATCCCCGCCTATCACGTGGGAGACCAGGGTTCAATTCCCCGACGGGGAGAACTCAAATCTTCAAGAGCACTATCATTAACTCTATACATGCAGCACTTTTAGGCTCTCTTATTTTAAACAATTAGGGACCAAATTGCACTCTTGTTTAATATAACACCTTGCTCTAGGCTCTACACATTTTTTCCTTTAAATCTTTTTCTGTTTATTTCCTTCACAAGCTATCTCTTCCCCCCCCCCCGCCCCCTTTTTTCCTATGAGTGAACAGAAGTATTGGGGACAGACTAAATACCATCCCTGTGCCCGTGCCCACTCCAACACTTACTTAGTGTTGGGGAACAGTCCCCTAACCTAACCCTAACCCTAACCCTAACCCTAACCCTAACCCTAACCCTAACCGTCCACCAAATTCTGCTCCATGGCTTCTAAACCTTTCACCGGCCCTCTGCCGTCCACCAAATTCTGCTCCATGGCTTCTAAACCTTTCACCGGCCCTCTGCCGTCCACCAAATTCTGCTCCATGGCTTCTAAACCTTTCACCGGCCCTCTGCCGTCCACCAAATTCTGCTCCATGGCTTCTAAACCTTTCACCGGCCCTCTGCCGTCCACCAAATTCTGCTCCATGGCTTCTAAACCTTTCACCGGCCCTCTGCCGTCCACCAAATTCTGCTCCATGGCTTCTAAACCTTTCACCGGCCCTCTGCCGTCCACCAAATTCTGCTCCATGGCTTCTAAACCTTTCACCGGCCCTCTGCCGTCCACCAAATTCTGCTCCATGGCTTCTAAACCTTTCACCGGCCCTCTGCCGTCCACCAAATTCTGCTCCATGGCTTCTAAACCTGTCACCGGCCCTCTGCCGTCCACCAAATTCTGCTCCATGGCTTCTAAACCTTTCACCGGCCCTCTGCCGTCCACCAAATTCTGCTCCATGGCTTCTAAACCTTTCACCGGCCCTTTGCCGTCCACCAAATTCTGCTCCATGGCTTCTAAACCTTTCACCGGCCCGCTGCCGTCCACCAAATTCTGCTCCATGGCTTCTAAACCTTTCACCGGCCCTCTGCCGTCCACCAAATTCTGCTCCATGGCTTCTAAACCTTTCACCGGCCCTCTGCCGTCCAACAAATTCTGCTCCATGGCTTCTAAACCTTTCACCGGCCCTCTGCCGTCCACCAAATTCTGCTCCATGGCTTCTAAACCTTTCACCGGCCCTCTGCCGTCCACCAAATTCTGCTCCATGGCTTCTAAACCTTTCACCGGCCCTCTGCCGTCCACCAAATTCTGCTCCATGGCTTCTAAACCTGTCACCGGCCCTCTGCCGTCCACCAAATTCTGCTCCATGGCTTCTAAACCTTTCACCGACCCTCTGCCGTCCACCAAATTCTGCTCCATGGCTTCTAAACCTTTCACCGGCCCTCTGCCGTCCACCAAATTCTGCTCCATGGCTTCTAAACCTTTCACCGGCCCTCTGCCGTCCACCAAATTCTGCTCCATGGCTTCTAAACCTTTCACCGGCCCTCTGCCGTCCACCAAATTCTGCTCCATGGCTTCTAAACCTTTCACCGGCCCTCTGCCGTCCACCAAATTCTGCTCCATGGCTTCTAAACCTTTCACCGGCCCTCTGCCGTCCACCAAATTCTGCTCCATGGCTTCTAAACCTTTCACCGGCCCTCTGCCGTCCACCAAATTCTGCTCCATGGCTTCTAAACCTTTCACCGGCCCTCTGCCGTCCACCAAATTCTGCTCCATGGCTTCTAAACCTTTCACCGGCCCTCTGCCGTCCACCAAATTCTGCTCCATGGCTTCTAAACCTTTCACCGGCCCTCTGCCGTCCACCAAATTCTGCTCCATGGCTTCTAAACCTTTCACCGGCCCTCTGCCGTCCACCAAATTCTGCTCCATGGCTTCTAAACCTTTCACCGGCCCTCTGCCGTCCACCAAATTCTGCTCCATGGCTTCTAAACCTTATATGGCTCCCTTTTAAACTATATTTAAGTTCTCAGGAGATGTATCAAGGGTCCCAACTGTAGAATGGCTAGGGGCCAGGAAAGGTCAAAGACCCAGGTCACAGGCCAACTGCACTTAAAAGCACAGACCTTGCATTATACAATAGCTCCCCCTAGTGACTATTCCAGATAACAGGAATGTGGGATTGGGGCCTTGAATATGACCCGACTTGAACTCTCACTCAGAGAAGGTGCCAGTACACATGTACATCCTCTCCCAATGACTTGATTTAAGTTGTCCTCATTAGTATAGTGGTCAGTATCCCTGCCTGTCACGCGGGAGACCGGGGTTCAATTCCCCGACGGGGAGAACTCAAATTTTCAAGAGCACTAGCATTAACTCTATACATGCAGCACTTTTAGGATGCTTAGTTGTCCCCATTAGTACAGTGGTCAGTATCCCCGCCTATCACGCGGGAGACCAGGGTTCAATTCCCCGACGGGGAGAACTCAAATCTTCAAGAGCACTATCATTAACTCTATACATGCAGCACTTTTAGGCTCTCTTATTTTAAACAATTAGGGACCAAATTGCACTCTTGTTTAATATAACACCTTGCTCTAGGCTCTACACATTTTTTCCTTTAAATCTTTTTCTGTTTATTTCCTTCACAAGCTATCTCTTCCCCCCCCCCCCCGCCCCCCTTTTTTCCTATGAGTGAACAGAAGTATTGGGGACAGACTAAATACCATCCCTGTGCCCGTGCCCACTCCAACACTTACTTAGTGTTGGGGAACAGTCCCCTAACCTAACCCTAACCCTAACCCTAACCCTAACCCTAACCCTAACCCTAACCCTAACCGTCCACCAAATTCTGCTCCATGGCTTCTAAACCTTTCACCGGCCCTCTGCCGTCCACCAAATTCTGCTCCATGGCTTCTAAACCTTTCACCGGCCCTCTGCCGTCCACCAAATTCTGCTCCATGGCTTCTAAACCTTTCACCGGCCCTCTGCCGTCCACCAAATTCTGCTCCATGGCTTCTAAACCTTTCACCGGCCCTCTGCCGTCCACCAAATTCTGCTCCATGGCTTCTAAACCTTTCACCGGCCCTCTGCCGTCCACCAAATTCTGCTCCATGGCTTCTAAACCTTTCACCGGCCCTCTGCCGTCCACCAAATTCTGCTCCATGGCTTCTAAACCTTTCACCGGCCCTCTGCCGTCCACCAAATTGTGCTCCATGGCTTCTAAACCTTTCACCGGCCCTCTGCCGTCCACCAAATTCTGCTCCATGGCTTCTAAACCTTTCACCGGCCCTCTGCCGTCCACCAAATTCTGCTCCATGGCTTCTAAACCTTTCACCGGCCCTCTGCCGTCCACCAAATTGTGCTCCATGGCTTCTAACCCTTTCACCGGCCCTCTGCCGTCCACCAAATTCTGCTCCATGGCTTCTAAACCTTTCACCGGCCCTCTGCCGTCCACCAAATTCTGCTCCATGGCTTCTAAACCTTTCACCGGCCCTCTGCCGTCCTCCAAATTCTGCTCCATGGCTTCTAAACCTTTCACCGGCCCTCTGCCGTCCACCAAATTCTGCTCCATGGCTTCTAAACCTTTCACCGGCCCTCTGCCGTCCACCAAATTCTGCTCCATGGCTTCTAAACCTTTCACCGGCCCTCTGCCGTCCACCAAATTCTACTCCATGGCTTCTAAACCTTTCACCGGCCCTCTGCCGTCCACCAAATTCTGCTCCATGGCTTCTAAACCTTTCACCGGCCCTCTGCCGTCCACCAAATTCTGCTCCATGGCTTCTAAACCTTTCACCGGCCCTCTGCCGTCCACCAAATTCTGCTCCATGGCTTCTAAACCTTTCACCGGCCCTCTGCCGTCCACCAAATTCTGCTCCATGGCTTCTAAACCTTTCACCGGCCCTCTGCCGTCCACCAAATTCTGCTCCATGGCTTCTAAACCTGTCACCGGCCCTCTGCCGTCCACCAAATTCTGCTCCATGGCTTCTAAACCTTTCACCGGCCCTCTGCCGTCCACCAAATTCTGCTCCATGGCTTCTAAACCTTTCACCGGCCCTCTGCCGTCCACCAAATTCTGCTCCATGGCTTCTAAACCTTTCACCGGCCCGCTGCCGTCCACCAAATTCTGCTCCATGGCTTCTAAACCTTTCACCGGCCCTCTGCCGTCCACCAAATTCTGCTCCATGGCTTCTAAACCTTTCACCGGCCCTCTGCCGTCCACCAAATTCTGCTCCATGGCTTCTAAACCTTTCACCGGCCCTCTGCCGTCCACCAAATTCTGCTCCATGGCTTCTAAACCTTTCACCGGCCCTCTGCCGTCCACCAAATTCTGCTCCATGGCTTCTAAACCTTTCACCGGCCCTCTGCCGTCCACCAAATTCTGCTCCATGGCTTCTAAACCTTATATGGCTCCCTTTTAAACTATATTTAAGTTCTCAGGAGATGTATCAAGGGTCCCAACTGTAGAATGGCTAGGGGCCAGGAAAGGTCAAAGACCCAGGTCACAGGCCAACTGCACTTAAAAGCACAGACCTTGCATTATACAATAGCTCCCCCTAGTGACTATTCCAGATAACAGGAATGTGGGATTGGGGCCTTGAATATGACCCGACTTGAACTCTCACTCAGAGAAGGTGCCAGTACACATGTACATCCTCTCCCAATGACTTGATTTAAGTTGTCCTCATTAGTATAGTGGTCAGTATCCCTGCCTGTCACGCGGGAGACCGGCGTTCAATTCCCCGACGGGGAGAACTCAAATTTTCAAGAGCACTAGCATTAACTCTATACATGCAGCACTTTTAGGATGCTTAGTTGTCCCCATTAGTACAGTGGTCAGTATCCCCGCCTATCACGCGGGAGACCAGGGTTCAATTCCCCGACGGGGAGAACTCAAATCTTCAAGAGCACTATCATTAACTCTATACATGCAGCACTTTTAGGCTCTCTTATTTTAAACAATTAGGGACCAAATTGCACTCTTGTTTAATATAACACCTTGCTCTAGGCTCTACACATTTTTTCCTTTAAATCTTTTTCTGTTTATTTCCTTCACAAGCTATCTCTTCCCCCCCCCCCCGCCCCCTTTTTTCCTATGAGTGAACAGAAGTATTGGGGACAGACTAAATACCATCCCTGTGCCCGTGCCCACTCCAACACTTACTTAGTGTTGGGGAACAGTCCCCTAACCTAACCCTAACCCTAACCCTAACCCTAACCCTAACCCTAACCCTAACCCTAACCGTCCACCAAATTCTGCTCCATGGCTTCTAAACCTTTCACCGGCCCTCTGCCGTCCACCAAATTCTGCTCCATGGCTTCTAAACCTTTCACCGGCCCTCTGCCGTCCACCAAATTCTGCTCCATGGCTTCTAAACCTTTCACCGGCCCTCTGCCGTCCACCAAATTCTGCTCCATGGCTTCTAAACCTTTCACCGGCCCTCTGCCGTCCACCAAATTCTGCTCCATGGCTTCTAAACCTTTCACCGGCCCTCTGCCGTCCACCAAATTCTGCTCCATGGCTTCTAAACCTTTCACCGGCCCTCTGCCGTCCACCAAATTCTGCTCCATGGCTTCTAAACCTTTCACCGGCCCTCTGCCGTCCACCAAATTGTGCTCCATGGCTTCTAAACCTTTCACCGGCCCTCTGCCGTCCACCAAATTCTGCTCCATGGCTTCTAAACCTTTCACCGGCCCTCTGCCGTCCACCAAATTCTGCTCCATGGCTTCTAAACCTTTCACCGGCCCTCTGCCGTCCACCAAATTGTGCTCCATGGCTTCTAACCCTTTCACCGGCCCTCTGCCGTCCACCAAATTCTGCTCCATGGCTTCTAAACCTTTCACCGGCCCTCTGCCGTCCACCAAATTCTGCTCCATGGCTTCTAAACCTTTCACCGGCCCTCTGCCGTCCTCCAAATTCTGCTCCATGGCTTCTAAACCTTTCACCGGCCCTCTGCCGTCCACCAAATTCTGCTCCATGGCTTCTAAACCTTTCACCGGCCCTCTGCCGTCCACCAAATTCTGCTCCATGGCTTCTAAACCTTTCACCGGCCCTCTGCCGTCCACCAAATTCTGCTCCATGGCTTCTAAACCTTTCACCGGCCCTCTGCCGTCCACCAAATTCTACTCCATGGCTTCTAAACCTTTCACCGGCCCTCTGCCGTCCACCAAATTCTGCTCCATGGCTTCTAAACCTTTCACCGGCCCTCTGCCGTCCACCAAATTCTGCTCCATGGCTTCTAAACCTTTCACCGGCCCTCTGCCGTCCACCAAATTCTGCTCCATGGCTTCTAAACCTTTCACCGGCCCTCTGCCGTCCACCAAATTCTGCTCCATGGCTTCTAAACCTTTCACCGGCCCTCTGCCGTCCACCAAATTCTGCTCCATGGCTTCTAAACCTGTCACCGGCCCTCTGCCGTCCACCAAATTCTGCTCCATGGCTTCTAAACCTTTCACCGGCCCTCTGCCGTCCACCAAATTCTGCTCCATGGCTTCTAAACCTTTCACCGGCCCTCTGCCGTCCACCAAATTCTGCTCCATGGCTTCTAAACCTTTCACCGGCCCGCTGCCGTCCACCAAATTCTGCTCCATGGCTTCTAAACCTTTCACCGGCCCTCTGCCGTCCACCAAATTCTGCTCCATGGCTTCTAAACCTTTCACCGGCCCTCTGCCGTCCACCAAATTCTGCTCCATGGCTTCTAAACCTTTCACCGGCCCTCTGCCGTCCACCAAATTCTGCTCCATGGCTTCTAAACCTTTCACCGGCCCTCTGCCGTCCACCAAATTCTGCTCCATGGCTTCTAAACCTTTCACCGGCCCTCTGCCGTCCACCAAATTCTACTCCATGGCTTCTAAACCTTTCACCGGCCCTCTGCCGTCCACCAAATTCTGCTCCATGGCTTCTAAACCTTTCACCGGCCCTCTGCCGTCCACCAAATTCTGCTCCATGGCTTCTAAACCTTTCACCGGCCCTCTGCCGTCCACCAAATTCTGCTCCATGGCTTCTAAACCTTTCACCGGCCCTCTGCCGTCCACCAAATTCTGCTCCATGGCTTCTAAACCTTTCACCGGCCCTCTGCCGTCCACCAAATTCTGCTCCATGGCTTCTAAACCTTTCACCGGCCCTCTGCCGTCCACCAAATTCTGCTCCATGGCTTCTAAACCTGTCACCGGCCCTCTGCCGTCCACCAAATTCTGCTCCATGGCTTCTAAACCTTTCACCGGCCCTCTGCCGTCCACCAAATTCTGCTCCATGGCTTCTAAACCTTTCACCGGCCCTCTGCCGTCCACCAAATTCTGCTCCATGGCTTCTAAACCTTTCACCGGCCCGCTGCCGTCCACCAAATTCTGCTCCATGGCTTCTAAACCTTTCACCGGCCCTCTGCCGTCCACCAAATTCTGCTCCATGGCTTCTAAACCTTTCACCGGCCCTCTGCCGTCCACCAAATTCTGCTCCATGGCTTCTAAACCTTTCATCGGCCCTCTGCCGTCCACCAAATTCTGCTCCATGGCTTCTAAACCTTTCACCGGCCCTCTGCCGTCCACCAAATTCTGCTCCATGGCTTCTAAACCTTATATGGCTCCCTTTTAAACTATATTTAAGTTCTCAGGAGATGTATCAAGGGTCCCAACTGTAGAATGGCTAGGGGCCAGGAAAGGTCAAAGACCCAGGTCACAGGCCAACTGCACTTAGAAGCACACACCTTGCATTATACAATAGCTCCCCCTAGTGACTATTCCAGATAACAGGAATGTGGGATTGGGGCCTTGAATATGACCCGACTTGAACTCTCACTCAGAGAAGGTGCCAGTACACATGTATATCCTCTCCCAATGACTTGATTTTAGTTGTCCTCATTAGTATAGTGGTCAGTATCCCCGCCTGTCATGCGGGAGACAGGGGTTCAATTCCCCGACGGGTAGAACAAAAATTTTCAAGAGCACTAGCATTAACTCTATACATGCAGCACTTTTAGGATGCTTAGGTGTCCCCATTAGTAGAGTGGTCAGTATCCCCGTCTATCACGCGGGAGACCAGGGTTCAATTCCCCGACGGGGAGAACTCAAATCTTCAAGAGCACTATCATTAAATCTATACATGCAGCACATTTAGGCTCTCTTATTTTAAACAATTAGGGACCAAATTGCACTCTTGTTTAATATAACACCTTGCTCTAGGCTCTACACATTTTTTCCTTTAAATCTTTTTCTGTTTATTTCCTTCACAAGCTATCTCTTCCCCCCCCCCCCCCCGCCCCCTTTTTTCCTATGAGTGAACAGAAGTATTGGGGACAGACTAAATACCATCCCTGTGCCCATGTCCACTCCAACACTTACTTAGTGTTGGGGAACAGTCCCCTAACCTAACCCTAACCCTAACCCTAACCCTAACCCTAACCCTAACCCTAACCGTCCACCAAATTCTGCTCCATGGCTTCTAAACCTTTCACCGGCCCTCTGCCGTCCACCAAATTCTGCTCCATGGCTTCTAAACCTTTCACCGGCCCTCTGCCGTCCACCAAATTCTGCTCCATGGCTTCTAAACCTTTCACCGGCCCTCTGCCGTCCACCAAATTCTGCTCCATGGCTTCTAAACCTTTCACCGGCCCTCTGCCGTCCACCAAATTCTACTCCATGGCTTCTAAACCTTTCACCGGCCCTCTGCCGTCCACCAAATTCTGCTCCATGGCTTCTAAACCTTTCACCGGCCCTCTGCCGTCCACCAAATTGTGCTCCATGGCTTCTAAACCTTTCACCGGCCCTCTGCCGTCCACCAAATTCTGCTCCATGGCTTCTAAACCTTTCACCGGCCCTCTGCCGTCCACCAAATTCTGCTCCATGGCTTCTAAACCTTTCACCGGCCCTCTGCCGTCCACCAAATTCTGCTCCATGGCTTCTAAACCTTTCACCGGCCCTCTGCCGTCCACCAAATTCTGCTCCATGGCTTCTAAACCTTTCACCGGCCCTCTGCCGTCCACCAAATTCTGCTCCATGGCTTCTAAACCTTTCACCGGCCCTCTGCCGTCCACCAAATTCTGCTCCATGGCTTCTAAACCTTTCACCGGCCCTCTGCCGTCCACCAAATTCTGCTCCATGGCTTCTAAACCTTTCACCGGCCCTCTGCCGTCCACCAAATTCTGCTCCATGGCTTCTAAACCTTTCACCGGCCCTCTGCCGTCCACCAAATTCTGCTCCATGGCTTCTAAACCTTTCACCGGCCCTCTGCCGTCCACCAAATTCTGCTCCATGGCTTCTAAACCTTTCACCGGCCCTCTGTCGTCCACCAAATTCTGCTCCATGGCTTCTAAACCTTTCACCGGCCCTCTGCCGTCCACCAAATTCTGCTCCATGGCTTCTAAACCTTTCACCGGCCCTCTGCCGTCCACCAAATTCTGCTCCATGGCTTCTAAACCTTTCACCGGCCCTCTGCCGTCCACCAAATTCTACTCCATGGCTTCTAAACCTTTCACCGGCCCTCTGCCGTCCACCAAATTCTGCTCCATGGCTTCTAAACCTTTCACCGGCCCTCTGCCGTCCACCAAATTCTGCTCCATGGCTTCTAAACCTTTCACCGGCCCTCTGCCGTCCACCAAATTCTGCTCCATGGCTTCTAAACCTTTCACCGGCCCTCTGCCGTCCACCAAATTCTGCTCCATGGCTTCTAAACCTTTCACCGGCCCTCTGCCGTCCACCAAATTCTGCTCCATGGCTTCTAAACCTTTCACCGGCCCTCTGCCGTCCACCAAATTCTGCTCCATGGCTTCTAAACCTGTCACCGGCCCTCTGCCGTCCACCAAATTCTGCTCCATGGCTTCTAAACCTTTCACCGGCCCTCTGCCGTCCACCAAATTCTGCTCCATGGCTTCTAAACCTTTCACCGGCCCTCTGCCGTCCACCAAATTCTGCTCCATGGCTTCTAAACCTTTCACCGGCCCGCTGCCGTCCATCAAATTCTGCTCCATGGCTTCTAAACCTTTCACCGGCCCTCTGCCGTCCACCAAATTCTGCTCCATGGCTTCTAAACCTTTCACCGGCCCTCTGCCGTCCACCAAATTCTGCTCCATGGCTTCTAAACCTTTCATCGGCCCTCTGCCGTCCACCAAATTCTGCTCCATGGCTTCTAAACCTTTCACCGGCCCTCTGCCGTCCACCAAATTCTGCTCCATGGCTTCTAAACCTTATATGGCTCCCTTTTAAACTATATTTAAGTTCTCAGGAGATGTATCAAGGGTCCCAACTGTAGAATGGCTAGGGGCCAGGAAAGGTCAAAGACCCAGGTCACAGGCCAACTGCACTTAAAAGCACAGACCTTGCATTATACAATAGCTCCCCCTAGTGACTATTCCAGATAACAGGAATGTGGGATTGGGGCCTTGAATATGACCCGACTTGAACTCTCACTCAGAGAAGGTGCCAGTACACATGTACATCCTCTCCCAATGACGTGATTTAAGTTGTCCTCATTAGTATAGTGGTCAGTATCCCTGCCTGTCACGCGGGAGACCGGGGTTCAATTCCCCGACGGGGAGAACTCAAATTTTCAAGAGCACTAGCATTAACTCTATACATGCAGCACTTTTAGGATGCTTAGTTGTCCCCATTAGTACAGTGGTCAGTATCCCCGCCTATCACGCGGGAGACCAGGGTTCAATTCCCCGACGGGGAGAACTCAAATCTTCAAGAGCACTATCATTAACTCTATACATGCAGCACTTTTAGGCTCTCTTATTTTAAACAATTAGGGACCAAATTGCACTCTTGTTTAATATAACACCTTGCTCTAGGCTCTACACATTTTTCCTTTAAATCTTTTTCTGTTTATTTCCTTCACAAGCTATCTCTTCCCCCCCCCCCCCGCCCCCTTTTTTCCTATGAGTGAACAGAAGTATTGGGGACAGACTAAATACCATCCCTGTGCCCGTGCCCACTCCAACACTTACTTAGTGTTGGGGAACAGTCCCCTAACCTAACCCTAACCCTAACCCTAACCCTAACCCTAACCCTAACCGTCCACCAAATTCTGCTCCATGGCTTCTAAACCTTTCACCGGCCCTCTGCCGTCCACCAAATTCTGCTCCATGGCTTCTAAACCTTTCACCGGCCCTCTGCCGTCCACCAAATTCTGCTCCATGGCTTCTAAACCTTTCACCGGCCCTCTGCCGTCCACCAAATTCTGCTCCATGGCTTCTAAACCTTTCACCGGCCCTCTGCCGTCCACCAAATTCTGCTCCATGGCTTCTAAACCTTTCACCGGCCCTCTGCCGTCCACCAAATTCTGCTCCATGGCTTCTAAACCTTTCACCGGCCCTCTGCCGTCCACCAAATTCTGCTCCATGGCTTCTAAACCTGTCACCGGCCCTCTGCCGTCCACCAAATTCTGCTCCATGGCTTCTAAACCTTTCACCGGCCCTCTGCCGTCCACCAAATTCTGCTCCATGGCTTCTAAACCTTTCACCGGCCCTCTGCCGTCCACCAAATTCTGCTCCATGGCTTCTAAACCTTTCACCGGCCCTCTGCCGTCCACCAAATTCTGCTCCATGGCTTCTAAACCTTTCACCGGCCCTCTGCCGTCCACCAAATTCTACTCCATGGCTTCTAAACCTTTCACCGGCCCTCTGCCGTCCACCAAATTCTGCTCCATGGCTTCTAAACCTTTCACCGGCCCTCTGCCGTCCACCAAATTGTGCTCCATGGCTTCTAAACCTTTCACCGGCCCTCTGCCGTCCACCAAATTCTGCTCCATGGCTTCTAAACCTTTCACCGGCCCTCTGCCGTCCACCAAATTCTGCTCCATGGCTTCTAAACCTTTCACCGGCCCTCTGCCGTCCACCAAATTCTGCTCCATGGCTTCTAAACCTTTCACCGGCCCTCTGCCGTCCACCAAATTCTGCTCCATGGCTTCTAAACCTTTCACCGGCCCTCTGCCGTCCACCAAATTCTGCTCCATGGCTTCTAAACCTTTCACCGGCCCTCTGCCGTCCACCAAATTCTGCTCCATGGCTTCTAAACCTTTCACCGGCCCTCTGCCGTCCACCAAATTCTGCTCCATGGCTTCTAAACCTTTCACCGGCCCTCTGCCGTCCACCAAATTCTGCTCCATGGCTTCTAAACCTTTCACCGGCCCTCTGCCGTCCACCAAATTCTGCTCCATGGCTTCTAAACCTTTCACCGGCCCTCTGTCGTCCACCAAATTCTGCTCCATGGCTTCTAAACCTTTCACCGGCCCTCTGCCGTCCACCAAATTCTGCTCCATGGCTTCTAAACCTTTCACCGGCCCTCTGCCGTCCACCAAATTCTGCTCCATGGCTTCTAAACCTTTCACCGGCCCTCTGCCGTCCACCAAATTCTACTCCATGGCTTCTAAACCTTTCACCGGCCCTCTGCCGTCCACCAAATTCTGCTCCATGGCTTCTAAACCTTTCACCGGCCCTCTGCCGTCCACCAAATTCTGCTCCATGGCTTCTAAACCTTTCACCGGCCCTCTGCCGTCCACCAAATTCTGCTCCATGGCTTCTAAACCTTTCACCGGCCCTCTGCCGTCCACCAAATTCTGCTCCATGGCTTCTAAACCTTTCACCGGCCCTCTGCCGTCCACCAAATTCTGCTCCATGGCTTCTAAACCTTTCACCGGCCCTCTGCCGTCCACCAAATTCTGCTCCATGGCTTCTAAACCTGTCACCGGCCCTCTGCCGTCCACCAAATTCTGCTCCATGGCTTCTAAACCTTTCACCGGCCCTCTGCCGTCCACCAAATTCTGCTCCATGGCTTCTAAACCTTTCACCGGCCCTCTGCCGTCCACCAAATTCTGCTCCATGGCTTCTAAACCTTTCACCGGCCCGCTGCCGTCCATCAAATTCTGCTCCATGGCTTCTAAACCTTTCACCGGCCCTCTGCCGTCCACCAAATTCTGCTCCATGGCTTCTAAACCTTTCACCGGCCCTCTGCCGTCCACCAAATTCTGCTCCATGGCTTCTAAACCTTTCATCGGCCCTCTGCCGTCCACCAAATTCTGCTCCATGGCTTCTAAACCTTTCACCGGCCCTCTGCCGTCCACCAAATTCTGCTCCATGGCTTCTAAACCTTATATGGCTCCCTTTTAAACTATATTTAAGTTCTCAGGAGATGTATCAAGGGTCCCAACTGTAGAATGGCTAGGGGCCAGGAAAGGTCAAAGACCCAGGTCACAGGCCAACTGCACTTAAAAGCACAGACCTTGCATTATACAATAGCTCCCCCTAGTGACTATTCCAGATAACAGGAATGTGGGATTGGGGCCTTGAATATGACCCGACTTGAACTCTCACTCAGAGAAGGTGCCAGTACACATGTACATCCTCTCCCAATGACTTGATTTAAGTTGTCCTCATTAGTATAGTGGTCAGTATCCCTGCCTGTCACGCGGGAGACCGGGGTTCAATTCCCCGACGGGGAGAACTCAAATTTTCAAGAGCACTAGCATTAACTCTATACATGCAGCACTTTTAGGATGCTTAGTTGTCCCCATTAGTACAGTGGTCAGTATCCCCGCCTATCACGCGGGAGACCAGGGTTCAATTCCCCGACGGGGAGAACTCAAATCTTCAAGAGCACTATCATTAACTCTATACATGCAGCACTTTTAGGCTCTCTTATTTTAAACAATTAGGGACCAAATTGCACTCTTGTTTAATATAACACCTTGCTCTAGGCTCTACACATTTTTCCTTTAAATCTTTTTCTGTTTATTTCCTTCACAAGCTATCTCTTCCCCCCCCCCCCCGCCCCCTTTTTTCCTATGAGTGAACAGAAGTATTGGGGACAGACTAAATACCATCCCTGTGCCCGTGCCCACTCCAACACTTACTTAGTGTTGGGGAACAGTCCCCTAACCTAACCCTAACCCTAACCCTAACCCTAACCCTAACCCTAACCGTCCACCAAATTCTGCTCCATGGCTTCTAAACCTTTCACCGGCCCTCTGCCGTCCACCAAATTCTGCTCCATGGCTTCTAAACCTTTCACCGGCCCTCTGCCGTCCACCAAATTCTGCTCCATGGCTTCTAAACCTTTCACCGGCCCTCTGCCGTCCACCAAATTCTGCTCCATGGCTTCTAAACCTTTCACCGGCCCTCTGCCGTCCACCAAATTCTGCTACATGGCTTCTAAACCTTTCACCGGCCCTCTGCCGTCCACCAAATTCTGCTCCATGGCTTCTAAACCTTTCACCGGCCCTCTGCCGTCCACCAAATTCTGCTCCATGGCTTCTAAACCTTTCACCGGCCCTCTGCCGTCCACCAAATTCTGCTCCATGGCTTCTAAACCTGTCACCGGCCCTCTGCCGTCCACCAAATTCTGCTCCATGGCTTCTAAACCTTTCACCGGCCCTCTGCCGTCCACCAAATTCTGCTCCATGGCTTCTAAACCTTTCACCGGCCCTCTGCCGTCCACCAAATTCTGCTCCATGGCTTCTAAACCTTTCACCGGCCCGCTGCCGTCCACCAAATTCTGCTCCATGGCTTCTAAACCTTTCACCGGCCCTCTGCCGTCCACCAAATTCTGCTCCATGGCTTCTAAACCTTTCACCGGCCCTCTGCCGTCCACCAAATTCTGCTCCATGGCTTCTAAACCTTTCACCGGCCCTCTGCCGTCCACCAAATTCTGCTCCATGGCTTCTAAACCTTTCACCGGCCCTCTGCCGTCCACCAAATTCTGCTCCATGGCTTCTAAACCTTTCACCGGCCCTCTGCCGTCCACCAAATTCTGCTCCATGGCTTCTAAACCTGTCACCGGCCCTCTGCCGTCCACCAAATTCTGCTCCATGGCTTCTAAACCTTTCACCGGCCCTCTGCCGTCCACCAAATTCTGCTCCATGGCTTCTAAACCTTTCACCGGCCCTCTGCCGTCCACCAAATTCTGCTCCATGGCTTCTAAACCTTTCACCGGCCCTCTGCCGTCCACCAAATTCTGCTCCATGGCTTCTAAACCTTTCACCGGCCCTCTGCCGTCCACCAAATTCTGCTCCATGGCTTCTAAACCTTTCACCGGCCCTCTGCCGTCCACCAAATTCTGCTCCATGGCTTCTAAACCTTTCACCGGCCCTCTGCCGTCCACCAAATTCTGCTCCATGGCTTCTAAACCTTTCACCGGCCCTCTGCCGTCCACCAAATTCTGCTCCATGGCTTCTAAACCTGTCACCGGCCCTCTGCCGTCCACCAAATTCTGCTCCATGGCTTCTAAACCTTTCACCGGCCCTCTGCCGTCCACCAAATTCTGCTCCATGGCTTCTAAACCTTTCACCGGCCCTCTGCCGTCCACCAAATTCTGCTCCATGGCTTCTAAACCTTTCACCGGCCCTCTGTCGTCCACCAAATTCTGCTCCATGGCTTCTAAACCTGTCACCGGCCCTCTGCCGTCCACCAAATTCTGCTCCATGGCTTCTAAACCTGTCACCGGCCCTCTGCCGTCCACCAAATTCTGCTCCATGGCTTCTAAACCTTTCACCGGCCCTCTGCCGTCCACCAAATTCTGCTCCATGGCTTCTAAACCTTATATGGCTCCCTTTTAAACTATATTTAAGTTCTCAGGAGATGTATCAAGGGTCCCAACTGTAGAATGGCTAGGGGCCAGGAAAGGTCAAAGACCCAGGTCACAGGCCAACTGCACTTAAAAGCACAGACCTTGCATTATACAATAGCTCCCCCTAGTGACTATTCCAGATAACAGGAATGTGGGATTGGGGCCTTGAATATGACCCGACTTGAACTCTCACTCAGAGAAGGTGCCAGTACACATGTACATCCTCTCCCAATGACTTGATTTAAGTTGTCCTCATTAGTATAGTGGTCAGTATCCCTGCCTGTCACGCGGGAGACCGGGGTTCAATTCCCCGACGGGGAGAACTCAAATTTTCAAGAGCACTAGCATTAACTCTATACATGCAGCACTTTTAGGATGCTTAGTTGTCCCCATTAGTACAGTGGTCAGTATCCCCGCCTATCACGCGGGAGACCAGGGTTCAATTCCCCGACGGGGAGAACTCAAATCTTCAAGAGCACTATCATTAACTCTATACATGCAGCACTTTTAGGCTCTCTTATTTTAAACAATTAGGGACCAAATTGCACTCTTGTTTAATATAACACCTTGCTCTAGGCTCTACACATTTTTTCCTTTAAATCTTTTTCTGTTTATTTCCTTCACAAGCTATCTCTTCCCCCCCCCCCCCGCCCCCTTTTTCCTATGAGTGAACAGAAGTATTGGGGACAGACTAAATACCATCCCTGTGCCCGTGCCCACTCCAACACTTACTTAGTGTTGGGGAACAGTCCCCCTAACCTAACCCTAACCCTAACCCTAACCCTAACCCTAACCCTAACCCTAACCCTAACCCTAACCGTCCACCAAATTCTGCTCCATGGCTTCTAAACCTTTCACCGGCCCTCTGCCGTCCACCAAATTCTGCTCCATGGCTTCTAAACCTTTCACCGGCCCTCTGCCGTCCACCAAATTCTGCTCCATGGCTTCTAAACCTTTCACCGGCCCTCTGCCGTCCACCAAATTCTGCTCCATGGCTTCTAAACCTTTCACCGGCCCTCTGCCGTCCACCAAATTCTGCTCCATGGCTTATAAACCTTTCACCGGCCCTCTGCCGTCCACCAAATTCTGCTCCATGGCTTCTAAACCTTTCACCGGCCCTCTGCCGTCCACCAAATTCTGCTCCATGGCTTCTAAACCTTTCACCGGCCCTCTGCCGTCCACCAAATTGTGCTCCATGGCTTCTAACCCTTTCACCGGCCCTCTGCCGTCCACCAAATTCTGCTCCATGGCTTCTAAACCTTTCACCGGCCCTCTGCCGTCCACCAAATTCTGCTCCATGGCTTCTAAACCTTTCACCGGCCCTCTGCCGTCCACCAAATTCTGCTCCATGGCTTCTAAACCTTTCACCGGCCCTCTGCCGTCCACCAAATTCTGCTCCATGGCTTCTAAACCTTTCACCGGCCCTCTGCCGTCCACCAAATTCTGCTCCATGGCTTCTAAACCTTTCACCGGCCCTCTGCCGTCCACCAAATTCAACTCCATGGCTTCTAAACCTTTCACCGGCCCTCTGCCGTCCACCAAATTCTGCTCCATGGCTTCTAAACCTTTCACCGGCCCTCTGCCGTCCACCAAATTCTGCTCCA
This sequence comes from Notolepis coatsorum, assembly GCF_963971535.1. Lineage (NCBI taxonomy): Eukaryota > Metazoa > Chordata > Actinopteri > Aulopiformes > Paralepididae > Notolepis > Notolepis coatsorum. The sequence goes on along the minus strand of NC_140169.1, from coordinate 74,111,421 downwards.
TGGCTTCTAAACCTTTCACCGGCCCTCTGCCGTCCACCAAATTCTGCTCCATGGCTTCTAAACCTGTCACCGGCCCTCTGCCGTCCACCAAATTCTGCTCCATGGCTTCTAAACCTTTCACCGGCCCTCTGCCGTCCACCAAATTCTGCTCCATGGCTTCTAAACCTTTCACCGGCCCTCTGCCGTCCACCAAATTCTGCTCCATGGCTTCTAAACCTTTCACCGGCCCTCTGTCGTCCACCAAATTCTGCTCCATGGCTTCTAAACCTGTCACCGGCCCTCTGCCGTCCACCAAATTCTGCTCCATGGCTTCTAAACCTGTCACCGGCCCTCTGCCGTCCACCAAATTCTGCTCCATGGCTTCTAAACCTTTCACCGGCCCTCTGCCGTCCACCAAATTCTGCTCCATGGCTTCTAAACCTTATATGGCTCCCTTTTAAACTATATTTAAGTTCTCAGGAGATGTATCAAGGGTCCCAACTGTAGAATGGCTAGGGGCCAGGAAAGGTCAAAGACCCAGGTCACAGGCCAACTGCACTTAAAAGCACAGACCTTGCATTATACAATAGCTCCCCCTAGTGACTATTCCAGATAACAGGAATGTGGGATTGGGGCCTTGAATATGACCCGACTTGAACTCTCACTCAGAGAAGGTGCCAGTACACATGTACATCCTCTCCCAATGACTTGATTTAAGTTGTCCTCGTTAGTATAGTGGTCAGTATCCCTGCCTGTCACGCGGGAGACCGGGGTTCAATTCCCCGACGGGGAGAACTCAAATTTTCAAGAGCACTAGCATTAACTCTATACATGCAGCACTTTTAGGACGCTTAGTTGTCCCCATTAGTACAGTGGTCAGTATCCCCGCCTATCACGCGGGAGACCAGGGTTCAATTCCCCGACGGGGAGAACTCAAATCTTCAAGAGCACTATCATTAACTCTATACATGCAGCACTTTTAGGCTCTCTTATTTTAAACAATTAGGGACCAAATTGCACTCTTGTTTAATATAACACCTTGCTCTAGGCTCTACACATTTTTTCCTTTAAATCTTTTTCTGTTTATTTCCTTCACAAGCTATCTCTTCCCCCCCCCCCGCCCCCTTTTTCCTATGAGTGAACAGAAGTATTGGGGACAGACTAAATACCATCCCTGTGCCCGTGCCCACTCCAACACTTACTTAGTGTTGGGGAACAGTCCCCCTAACCTAACCCTAACCCTAACCCTAACCCTAACCCTAACCCTAACCCTAACCCTAACCGTCCACCAAATTCTGCTCCATGGCTTCTAAACCTTTCACCGGCCCTCTGCCGTCCACCAAATTCTGCTCCATGGCTTCTAAACCTTTCACCGGCCCTCTGCCGTCCACCAAATTCTGCTCCATGGCTTCTAAACCTTTCACCGGCCCTCTGCCGTCCACCAAATTCTGCTCCATGGCTTCTAAACCTTTCACCGGCCCTCTGCCGTCCACCAAATTCTGCTCCATGGCTTCTAAACCTTTCACCGGCCCTCTGCCGTCCACCAAATTCTGCTCCATGGCTTCTAAACCTTTCACCGGCCCTCTGCCGTCCACCAAATTGTGCTCCATGGCTTCTAACCCTTTCACCGGCCCTCTGCCGTCCACCAAATTCTGCTCCATGGCTTCTAAACCTTTCACCGGCCCTCTGCCGTCCACCAAATTCTGCTCCATGGCTTCTAAACCTTTCACCGGCCCTCTGCCGTCCACCAAATTCTGCTCCATGGCTTCTAAACCTTTCACCGGCCCTCTGCCGTCCACCAAATTCTGCTCCATGGCTTCTAAACCTTTCACCGGCCCTCTGCCGTCCACCAAATTCTGCTCCATGGCTTCTAAACCTTTCACCGGCCCTCTGCCGTCCACCAAATTCAACTCCATGGCTTCTAAACCTTTCACCGGCCCTCTGCCGTCCACCAAATTCTGCTCCATGGCTTCTAAACCTTTCACCGGCCCTCTGCCGTCCACCAAATTCTGCTCCATGGCTTCTAAACCTTTCACCGGCCCTCTGCCGTCCACCAAATTCTGCTCCATGGCTTCTAAACCTTTCACCGGCCCTCTGCCGTCCACCAAATTCTGCTCCATGGCTTCTAAACCTTTCACCGGCCCTCTGCCGTCCACCAAATTCTGCTCCATGGCTTCTAAACCTTTCACCGGCCCTCTGCCGTCCACCAAATTCTGCTCCATGGCTTCTAAACCTTTCACCGGCCCTCTGCCGTCCACCAAATTCTGCTCCATGGCTTCTAAACCTTTCACCGGCCCTCTGCCGTCCACCAAATTCTGCTCCATGGCTTCTAAACCTGTCACCGGCCCTCTGCCGTCCACCAAATTCTGCTCCATGGCTTCTAAACCTTTCACCGGCCCTCTGCCGTCCACCAAATTCTGCTCCATGGCTTCTAAACCTTTCACCGGCCCTCTGCCGTCCACCAAATTCTGCTCCATGGCTTCTAAACCTGTCACCGGCCCTCTGCCGTCCACCAAATTCTGCTCCATGGCTTCTAAACCTTTCACCGGCCCTCTGCCGTCCACCAAATTCTGCTCCATGGCTTCTAAACCTTTCACCGGCCCTCTGCCGTCCACCAAATTCTGCTCCATGGCTTCTAAACCTTTCACCGGCCCTCTGCCGTCCACCAAATTCTGCTCCATGGCTTCTAAACCTTTCACCGGCCCTCTGCCGTCCACCAAATTCTGCTCCATGGCTTCTAAACCTTTCACCGGCCCTCTGCCGTCCACCAAATTCTGCTCCATGGCTTCTAAACCTTTCACCGGCCCTCTGCCGTCCACCAAATTCTGCTCCATGGCTTCTAAACCTTTCACCGGCCCTCTGCCGTCCACCAAATTCTGCTCCATGGCTTCTAAACCTTTCACCGGCCCTCTGCCGTCCACCAAATTCTGCTCCATGGCTTCTAAAGCTTTCACCGGCCCTCTGCCGTCCACCAAATTCTGCTCCATGGCTTCTAAACCTTTCACCGGCCCTCTGCCGTACACCAAATTCTGCTCCATGGCTTCTAAACCTTTCACCGGCCCGCTGCCGTCCACCAAATTCTGCTCCATGGCTTCTAAACCTTTCACCGGCCCTCTGCCGTCCACCAAATTCTGCTCCATGGCTTCTAAACCTTTCACCGGCCCTCTGCCGTCCACCAAATTCTGCTCCATGGCTTCTAAACCTTTCATCGGCCCTCTGCCGTCCACCAAATTCTGCTCCATGGCTTCTAAACCTTTCACCGGCCCTCTGCCGTCCACCAAATTCTGCTCCATGGCTTCTAAACCTTATATGGCTCCCTTTTAAACTATATTTAAGTTCTCAGGAGATGTATCAAGGGTCCCAACTGTAGAATGGCTAGGGGCCAGGAAAGGTCAAAGACCCAGGTCACAGGCCAACTGCACTTAGAAGCACACACCTTGCATTATACAATAGCTCCCCCTAGTGACTATTCCAGATAACAGGAATGTGGGATTGGGGCCTTGAATATGACCCGACTTGAACTCTCACTCAGAGAAGGTGCCAGTACACATGTATATCCTCTCCCAATGACTTGATTTTAGTTGTCCTCATTAGTATAGTGGTCAGTATCCCCGCCTGTCATGCGGGAGACAGGGGTTCAATTCCCCGACGGGTAGAACAAAAATTTTCAAAAGCACTAGCATTAACTCTATACATGCAGCACTTTTAGGATGCTTAGTTGTCCCCATTAGTAGAGTGGTCAGTATCCCCGTCTATCACGCGGGAGACCAGGGTTCAATTCCCCGACGGGGAGAACTCAAATCTTCAAGAGCACTATCATTAAATCTATACATGCAGCACATTTAGGCTCTCTTATTTTAAACAATTAGGGACCAAATTGCACTCTTGTTTAATATAACACCTTGCTCTAGGCTCTACACATTTTTTCCTTTAAATCTTTTTCTGTTTATTTCCTTCACAAGCTATCTCTTCCCCCCCCCCCCCCGCCCCCTTTTTTCCTATGAGTGAACAGAAGTATTGGGGACAGACTAAATACCATCCCTGTGCCCATGTCCACTCCAACACTTACTTAGTGTTGGGGAACAGTCCCCTAACCTAACCCTAACCCTAACCCTAACCCTAACCCTAACCCTAACCCTAACCCTAACCGTCCACCAAATTCTGCTCCATGGCTTCTAAACCTTTCACCGGCCCTCTGCCGTCCACCAAATTCTGCTCCATGGCTTCTAAACCTTTCACCGGCCCTCTGCCGTCCACCAAATTCTGCTCCATGGCTTCTAAACCTTTCACCGGCCCTCTGCCGTCCACCAAATTCTGCTCCATGGCTTCTAAACCTTTCACCGGCCCTCTGCCGTCCACCAAATTCTACTCCATGGCTTCTAAACCTTTCACCGGCCCTCTGCCGTCCACCAAATTCTGCTCCATGGCTTCTAAACCTGTCACCGGCCCTCTGCCGTCCACCAAATTCTGCTCCATGGCTTCTAAACCTGTCACCGGCCCTCTGCCGTCCACCAAATTCTGCTCCATGGCTTCTAAACCTTTCACCGGCCCTCTGCCGTCCACCAAATTCTGCTCCATGGCTTCTAAACCTTATATGGCTCCCTTTTAAACTATATTTAAGTTCTCAGGAGATGTATCAAGGGTCCCAACTGTAGAATGGCTAGGGGCCAGGAAAGGTCAAAGACCCAGGTCACAGGCCAACTGCACTTAAAAGCACAGACCTTGCATTATACAATAGCTCCCCCTAGTGACTATTCCAGATAACAGGAATGTGGGATTGGGGCCTTGAATATGACCCGACTTGAACTCTCACTCAGAGAAGGTGCCAGTACACATGTACATCCTCTCCCAATGACTTGATTTAAGTTGTCCTCATTAGTATAGTGGTCAGTATCCCTGCCTGTCACGCGGGAGACCGGGGTTCAATTCCCCGACGGGGAGAACTCAAATTTTCAAGAGCACTAGCATTAACTCTATACATGCAGCACTTTTAGGATGCTTAGTTGTCCCCATTAGTACAGTGGTCAGTATCCCCGCCTATCACGCGGGAGACCAGGGTTCAATTCCCCGACGGGGAGAACTCAAATCTTCAAGAGCACTATCATTAACTCTATACATGCAGCACTTTTAGGCTCTCTTATTTTAAACAATTAGGGACCAAATTGCACTCTTGTTTAATATAACACCTTGCTCTAGGCTCTACACATTTTTTCCTTTAAATCTTTTTCTGTTTATTTCCTTCACAAGCTATCTCTTCCCCCCCCCCCCCCGCCCCCTTTTTCCTATGAGTGAACAGAAGTATTGGGGACAGACTAAATACCATCCCTGTGCCCGTGCCCACTCCAACACTTACTTAGTGTTGGGGAACAGTCCCCCTAACCTAACCCTAACCCTAACCCTAACCCTAACCCTAACCCTAACCCTAACCCTAACCGTCCACCAAATTCTGCTCCATGGCTTCTAAACCTTTCACCGGCCCTCTGCCGTCCACCAAATTCTGCTCCATGGCTTCTAAACCTTTCACCGGCCCTCTGCCGTCCACCAAATTCTGCTCCATGGCTTCTAAACCTTTCACCGGCCCTCTGCCGTCCACCAAATTCTGCTCCATGGCTTCTAAACCTTTCACCGGCCCTCTGCCGTCCACCAAATTCTGCTCCATGGCTTATAAACCTTTCACCGGCCCTCTGCCGTCCACCAAATTCTGCTCCATGGCTTCTAAACCTTTCACCGGCCCTCTGCCGTCCACCAAATTCTGCTCCATGGCTTCTAAACCTTTCACCGGCCCTCTGCCGTCCACCAAATTGTGCTCCATGGCTTCTAACCCTTTCACCGGCCCTCTGCCGTCCACCAAATTCTGCTCCATGGCTTCTAAACCTTTCACCGGCCCTCTGCCGTCCACCAAATTCTGCTCCATGGCTTCTAAACCTTTCACCGGCCCTCTGCCGTCCACCAAATTCTGCTCCATGGCTTCTAAACCTTTCACCGGCCCTCTGCCGTCCACCAAATTCTGCTCCATGGCTTCTAAACCTTTCACCGGCCCTCTGCCGTCCACCAAATTCTGCTCCATGGCTTCTAAACCTTTCACCGGCCCTCTGCCGTCCACCAAATTCAACTCCATGGCTTCTAAACCTTTCACCGGCCCTCTGCCGTCCACCAAATTCTGCTCCATGGCTTCTAAACCTTTCACCGGCCCTCTGCCGTCCACCAAATTCTGCTCCATGGCTTCTAAACCTTTCACCGGCCCTCTGCCGTCCACCAAATTCTGCTCCATGGCTTCTAAACCTGTCACCGGCCCTCTGCCGTCCACCAAATTCTGCTCCATGGCTTCTAAACCTTTCACCGGCCCTCTGCCGTCCACCAAATTCTGCTCCATGGCTTCTAAACCTTTCACCGGCCCTCTGCCGTCCACCAAATTCTGCTCCATGGCTTCTAAACCTTTCACCGGCCCTCTGTCGTCCACCAAATTCTGCTCCATGGCTTCTAAACCTGTCACCGGCCCTCTGCCGTCCACCAAATTCTGCTCCATGGCTTCTAAACCTGTCACCGGCCCTCTGCCGTCCACCAAATTCTGCTCCATGGCTTCTAAACCTTTCACCGGCCCTCTGCCGTCCACCAAATTCTGCTCCATGGCTTCTAAACCTTATATGGCTCCCTTTTAAACTATATTTAAGTTCTCAGGAGATGTATCAAGGGTCCCAACTGTAGAATGGCTAGGGGCCAGGAAAGGTCAAAGACCCAGGTCACAGGCCAACTGCACTTAAAAGCACAGACCTTGCATTATACAATAGCTCCCCCTAGTGACTATTCCAGATAACAGGAATGTGGGATTGGGGCCTTGAATATGACCCGACTTGAACTCTCACTCAGAGAAGGTGCCAGTACACATGTACATCCTCTCCCAATGACTTGATTTAAGTTGTCCTCATTAGTATAGTGGTCAGTATCCCTGCCTGTCACGCGGGAGACCGGGGTTCAATTCCCCGACGGGGAGAACTCAAATTTTCAAGAGCACTAGCATTAACTCTATACATGCAGCACTTTTAGGACGCTTAGTTGTCCCCATTAGTACAGTGGTCAGTATCCCCGCCTATCACGCGGGAGACCAGGGTTCAATTCCCCGACGGGGAGAACTCAAATCTTCAAGAGCACTATCATTAACTCTATACATGCAGCACTTTTAGGCTCTCTTATTTTAAACAATTAGGGACCAAATTGCACTCTTGTTTAATATAACACCTTGCTCTAGGCTCTACACATTTTTTCCTTTAAATCTTTTTCTGTTTATTTCCTTCACAAGCTATCTCTTCCCCCCCCCCCGCCCCCTTTTTCCTATGAGTGAACAGAAGTATTGGGGACAGACTAAATACCATCCCTGTGCCCGTGCCCACTCCAACACTTACTTAGTGTTGGGGAACAGTCCCCCTAACCTAACCCTAACCCTAACCCTAACCCTAACCCTAACCCTAACCCTAACCCTAACCGTCCACCAAATTCTGCTCCATGGCTTCTAAACCTTTCACCGGCCCTCTGCCGTCCACCAAATTCTGCTCCATGGCTTCTAAACCTTTCACCGGCCCTCTGCCGTCCACCAAATTCTGCTCCATGGCTTCTAAACCTTTCACCGGCCCTCTGCCGTCCACCAAATTCTGCTCCATGGCTTCTAAACCTTTCACCGGCCCTCTGCCGTCCACCAAATTCTGCTCCATGGCTTCTAAACCTTTCACCGGCCCTCTGCCGTCCACCAAATTCTGCTCCATGGCTTCTAAACCTTTCACCGGCCCTCTGCCGTCCACCAAATTGTGCTCCATGGCTTCTAACCCTTTCACCGGCCCTCTGCCGTCCACCAAATTCTGCTCCATGGCTTCTAAACCTTTCACCGGCCCTCTGCCGTCCACCAAATTCTGCTCCATGGCTTCTAAACCTTTCACCGGCCCTCTGCCGTCCACCAAATTCTGCTCCATGGCTTCTAAACCTTTCACCGGCCCTCTGCCGTCCACCAAATTCTGCTCCATGGCTTCTAAACCTTTCACCGGCCCTCTGCCGTCCACCAAATTCTGCTCCATGGCTTCTAAACCTTTCACCGGCCCTCTGCCGTCCACCAAATTCAACTCCATGGCTTCTAAACCTTTCACCGGCCCTCTGCCGTCCACCAAATTCTGCTCCATGGCTTCTAAACCTTTCACCGGCCCTCTGCCGTCCACCAAATTCTGCTCCATGGCTTCTAAACCTTTCACCGGCCCTCTGCCGTCCACCAAATTCTGCTCCATGGCTTCTAAACCTTTCACCGGCCCTCTGCCGTCCACCAAATTCTGCTCCATGGCTTCTAAACCTTTCACCGGCCCTCTGCCGTCCACCAAATTCTGCTCCATGGCTTCTAAACCTTTCACCGGCCCTCTGCCGTCCACCAAATTCTGCTCCATGGCTTCTAAACCTTTCACCGGCCCTCTGCCGTCCACCAAATTCTGCTCCATGGCTTCTAAACCTTTCACCGGCCCTCTGCCGTCCACCAAATTCTGCTCCATGGCTTCTAAACCTGTCACCGGCCCTCTGCCGTCCACCAAATTCTGCTCCATGGCTTCTAAACCTTTCACCGGCCCTCTGCCGTCCACCAAATTCTGCTCCATGGCTTCTAAACCTTTCACCGGCCCTCTGCCGTCCACCAAATTCTGCTCCATGGCTTCTAAACCTGTCACCGGCCCTCTGCCGTCCACCAAATTCTGCTCCATGGCTTCTAAACCTTTCACCGGCCCTCTGCCGTCCACCAAATTCTGCTCCATGGCTTCTAAACCTTTCACCGGCCCTCTGCCGTCCACCAAATTCTGCTCCATGGCTTCTAAACCTTTCACCGGCCCTCTGCCGTCCACCAAATTCTGCTCCATGGCTTCTAAACCTTTCACCGGCCCTCTGCCGTCCACCAAATTCTGCTCCATGGCTTCTAAACCTTTCACCGGCCCTCTGCCGTCCACCAAATTCTGCTCCATGGCTTCTAAACCTTTCACCGGCCCTCTGCCGTCCACCAAATTCTGCTCCATGGCTTCTAAACCTTTCACCGGCCCTCTGCCGTCCACCAAATTCTGCTCCATGGCTTCTAAACCTTTCACCGGCCCTCTGCCGTCCACCAAATTCTGCTCCATGGCTTCTAAAGCTTTCACCGGCCCTCTGCCGTCCACCAAATTCTGCTCCATGGCTTCTAAACCTTTCACCGGCCCTCTGCCGTACACCAAATTCTGCTCCATGGCTTCTAAACCTTTCACCGGCCTGCTGCCGTCCACCAAATTCTGCTCCATGGCTTCTAAACCTTTCACCGGCCCTCTGCCGTCCACCAAATTCTGCTCCATGGCTTCTAAACCTTTCACCGGCCCTCTGCCGTCCACCAAATTCTGCTCCATGGCTTCTAAACCTTTCATCGGCCCTCTGCCGTCCACCAAATTCTGCTCCATGGCTTCTAAACCTTTCACCGGCCCTCTGCCGTCCACCAAATTCTGCTCCATGGCTTCTAAACCTTATATGGCTCCCTTTTAAACTATATTTAAGTTCTCAGGAGATGTATCAAGGGTCCCAACTGTAGAATGGCTAGGGGCCAGGAAAGGTCAAAGACCCAGGTCACAGGCCAACTGCACTTAGAAGCACACACCTTGCATTATACAATAGCTCCCCCTAGTGACTATTCCAGATAACAGGAATGTGGGATTGGGGCCTTGAATATGACCCGACTTGAACTCTCACTCAGAGAAGGTGCCAGTACACATGTATATCCTCTCCCAATGACTTGATTTTAGTTGTCCTCATTAGTATAGTGGTCAGTATCCCCGCCTGTCATGCGGGAGACAGGGGTTCAATTCCCCGACGGGTAGAACAAAAATTTTCAAAAGCACTAGCATTAACTCTATACATGCAGCACTTTTAGGATGCTTAGTTGTCCCCATTAGTAGAGTGGTCAGTATCCCCGTCTATCACGCGGGAGACCAGGGTTCAATTCCCCGACGGGGAGAACTCAAATCTTCAAGAGCACTATCATTAAATCTATACATGCAGCACATTTAGGCTCTCTTATTTTAAACAATTAGGGACCAAATTGCACTCTTGTTTAATATAACACCTTGCTCTAGGCTCTACACATTTTTTCCTTTAAATCTTTTTCTGTTTATTTCCTTCACAAGCTATCTCTTCCCCCCCCCCCCCCGCCCCCTTTTTTCCTATGAGTGAACAGAAGTATTGGGGACAGACTAAATACCATCCCTGTGCCCATGTCCACTCCAACACTTACTTAGTGTTGGGGAACAGTCCCCTAACCTAACCCTAACCCTAACCCTAACCCTAACCCTAACCCTAACCCTAACCCTAACCGTCCACCAAATTCTGCTCCATGGCTTCTAAACCTTTCACCGGCCCTCTGCCGTCCACCAAATTCTGCTCCATGGCTTCTAAACCTTTCACCGGCCCTCTGCCGTCCACCAAATTCTGCTCCATGGCTTCTAAACCTTTCACCGGCCCTCTGCCGTCCACCAAATTCTGCTCCATGGCTTCTAAACCTTTCACCGGCCCTCTGCCGTCCACCAAATTCTACTCCATGGCTTCTAAACCTTTCACCGGCCCTCTGCCGTCCACCAAATTCTGCTCCATGGCTTCTAAACCTGTCACCGGCCCTCTGCCGTCCACCAAATTCTGCTCCATGGCTTCTAAACCTGTCACCGGCCCTCTGCCGTCCACCAAATTCTGCTCCATGGCTTCTAAACCTTTCACCGGCCCTCTGCCGTCCACCAAATTCTGCTCCATGGCTTCTAAACCTTATATGGCTCCCTTTTAAACTATATTTAAGTTCTCAGGAGATGTATCAAGGGTCCCAACTGTAGAATGGCTAGGGGCCAGGAAAGGTCAAAGACCCAGGTCACAGGCCAACTGCACTTAAAAGCACAGACCTTGCATTATACAATAGCTCCCCCTAGTGACTATTCCAGATAACAGGAATGTGGGATTGGGGCCTTGAATATGACCCGACTTGAACTCTCACTCAGAGAAGGTGCCAGTACACATGTACATCCTCTCCCAATGACTTGATTTAAGTTGTCCTCATTAGTATAGTGGTCAGTATCCCTGCCTGTCACGCGGGAGACCGGGGTTCAATTCCCCGACGGGGAGAACTCAAATTTTCAAGAGCACTAGCATTAACTCTATACATGCAGCACTTTTAGGATGCTTAGTTGTCCCCATTAGTACAGTGGTCAGTATCCCCGCCTATCACGCGGGAGACCAAGGTTCAATTCCCCGACGGGGAGAACTCAAATCTTCAAGAGCACTATCATTAACTCTATACATGCAGCACTTTTAGGCTCTCTTATTTTAAACAATTAGGGACCAAATTGCACTCTTGTTTAATATAACACCTTGCTCTAGGCTCTACACATTTTTTCCTTTAAATCTTTTTCTGTTTATTTCCTTCACAAGCTATCTCTTCCCCCCCCCCCCGCCCCCTTTTTTCCTATGAGTGAACAGAAGTATTGGGGACAGACTAAATACCATCCCTGTGCCCGTGCCCACTCCAACACTTACTTAGTGTTGGGGAACAGTCCCCTAACCCTAACCCTAACCCTAACCCTAACCCTAACCCTAACCCTAACCCTAACCCTAACCCTAACCGTCCACCAAATTCTGCTCCATGGCTTCTAAACCTTTCACCGGCCCTCTGCCGTCCACCAAATTCTGCTCCATGGCTTCTAAACCTTTCACCGGCCCTCTGCCGTCCACCAAATTCTGCTCCATGGCTTCTAAACCTTTCACCGGCCCTCTGCCGTCCACCAAATTCTGCTCCATGGCTTCTAAACCTTTCACCGGCCCTCTGCCGTCCACCAAATTCTGCTCCATGGCTTCTAAACCTTTCACCGGCCCTCTGCCGTCCACCAAATTCTGCTCCATGGCTTCTAAACCTTTCACCGGCCCTCTGCCGTCCACCAAATTCTGCTCCATGGCTTCTAAACCTTTCACCGGCCCTCTGCCGTCCACCAAATTGTGCTCCATGGCTTCTAACCCTTTCACCGGCCCTCTGCCGTCCACCAAATTCTGCTCCATGGCTTCTAAACCTTTCACCGGCCCTCTGCCGTCCACCAAATTCTGCTCCATGGCTTCTAAACCTTTCACCGGCCCTCTGCCGTCCACCAAATTCTGCTCCATGGCTTCTAAACCTTTCACCGGCCCTCTGCCGTCCACCAAATTCTGCTCCATGGCTTCTAAACCTTTCACCGGCCCTCTGCCGTCCACCAAATTCTGCTCCATGGCTTCTAAACCTTTCACCGGCCCTCTGCCGTCCACCAAATTCTGCTCCATGGCTTCTAAACCTTTCACCGGCCCTCTGCCGTCCACCAAATTCTGCTCCATGGCTTCTAAACCTTTCACCGGCCCTCTGCCGTCCACCAAATTCTGCTCCATGGCTTCTAAACCTTTCATCGGCCCTCTGCCGTCCACCAAATTGTGCTCCATGGCTTCTAACCCTTTCACCGGCCCTCTGCCGTCCACCAAATTCTGCTCCATGGCTTCTAAACCTTTCACCGGCCCTCTGCCGTCCACCAAATTCTGCTCCATGGCTTCTAAACCTTTCACCGGCCCTCTGCCGTCCACCAAATTCTGCTCCATGGCTTCTAAACCTTTCACCGGCCCTCTGCCGTCCACCAAATTCTGCTCCATGGCTTCTAAACCTTTCACCGGCCCTCTGCCGTCCACCAAATTCTGCTCCATGGCTTCTAAACCTTTCACCGGCCCTCTGCCGTCCACCAAATTCTGCTCCATGGCTTCTAAACCTTTCACCGGCCCTCTGCCGTCCACCAAATTCTACTCCATGGCTTCTAAACCTTTCACCGGCCCTCTGCCGTCCACCAAATTCTGCTCCATGGCTTCTAAACCTTTCACCGGCCCTCTGCCGTCCACCAAATTCTGCTCCATGGCTTCTAAACCTTTCACCGGCCCTCTGCCGTCCACCAAATTCTGCTCCATGGCTTCTAAACCTTTCACCGGCCCTCTGCCGTCCACCAAATTCTGCTCCATGGCTTCTAAACCTTTCACCGGCCCTCTGCCGTCCACCAAATTCTGCTCCATGGCTTCTAAACCTGTCACCGGCCCTCTGCCGTCCACCAAATTCTGCTCCATGGCTTCTAAACCTTTCACCGGCCCTCTGCCGTCCACCAAATTCTGCTCCATGGCTTCTAAACCTTTCACCGGCCCTCTGCCGTCCACCAAATTCTGCTCCATGGCTTCTAAACCTTTCACCGGCCCTCTGCCGTCCACCAAATTCTGCTCCATGGCTTCTAAACCTTTCACCGGCCCTCTGCCGTCCACCAAATTCTGCTCCATGGCTTCTAAACCTTTCACCGGCCCTCTGCCGTCCACCAAATTCTGCTCCATGGCTTCTAAACCTTTCACCGGCCCTCTGCCGTCCACCAAATTCTACTCCATGGCTTCTAAACCTTTCACCGGCCCTCTGCCGTCCACCAAATTCTGCTCCATGGCTTCTAAACCTTTCACCGGCCCTCTGCCGTCCACCAAATTCTGCTCCATGGCTTCTAAACCTTTCACCGGCCCTCTGCCGTCCACCAAATTCTGCTCCATGGCTTCTAAACCTTTCACCGGCCCTCTGCCGTCCACCAAATTCTGCTCCATGGCTTCTAAACCTTTCACCGGCCCTCTGCCGTCCACCAAATTCTGCTCCATGGCTTCTAAACCTTTCACCGGCCCTCTGCCGTCCACCAAATTCTGCTCCATGGCTTCTAAACCTGTCACCGGCCCTCTGCCGTCCACCAAATTCTGCTCCATGGCTTCTAAACCTTTCACCGGCCCTCTGCCGTCCACCAAATTCTGCTCCATGGCTTCTAAACCTTTCACCGGCCCTCTGCCGTCCACCAAATTCTGCTCCATGGCTTCTAAACCTTTCACCGGCCCGCTGCCGTCCACCAAATTCTGCTCCATGGCTTCTAAACCTTTCACCGGCCCTCTGCCGTCCACCAAATTCTGCTCCATGGCTTCTAAACCTTTCACCGGCCCTCTGCCGTCCACCAAATTCTGCTCCATGGCTTCTAAACCTTTCATCGGCCCTCTGCCGTCCACCAAATTCTGCTCCATGGCTTCTAAACCTTTCACCGGCCCTCTGCCGTCCACCAAATTCTGCTCCATGGCTTCTAAACCTTATATGGCTCCCTTTTAAACTATATTTAAGTTCTCAGGAGATGTATCAAGGGTCCCAACTGTAGAATGGCTAGGGGCCAGGAAAGGTCAAAGACCCAGGTCACAGGCCAACTGCACTTAGAAGCACACACCTTGCATTATACAATAGCTCCCCCTAGTGACTATTCCAGATAACAGGAATGTGGGATTGGGGCCTTGAATATGACCCGACTTGAACTCTCACTCAGAGAAGGTGCCAGTACACATGTATATCCTCTCCCAATGACTTGATTTTAGTTGTCCTCATTAGTATAGTGGTCAGTATCCCCGCCTGTCATGCGGGAGACAGGGGTTCAATTCCCCGACGGGTAGAACAAAAATGTTCAAGAGCACTAGCATTAACTCTATACATGCAGCACTTTTAGGATGCTTAGTTGTCCCCATTAGTAGAGTGGTCAGTATCCCCGTCTATCACGCGGGAGACCAGGGTTCAATTCCCCGACGGGGAGAACTCAAATCTTCAAGAGCACTATCATTAAATCTATACATGCAGCACATTTAGGCTCTCTTATTTTAAACAATTAGGGACCAAATTGCACTCTTGTTTAATATAACACCTTGCTCTAGGCTCTACACATTTTTTCCTTTAAATCTTTTTCTGTTTATTTCCTTCACAAGCTATCTCTTCCCCCCCCCCCCCCCCCCGCCCCCTTTTTTCCTATGAGTGAACAGAAGTATTGGGGACAGACTAAATACCATCCCTGTGCCCATGTCCACTCCAACACTTACTTAGTGTTGGGGAACAGTCCCCTAACCTAACCCTAACCCTAACCCTAACCCTAACCGTCCACCAAATTCTGCTCCATGGCTTCTAAACCTTTCACCGGCCCTCTGCCGTCCACCAAATTCTGCTCCATGGCTTCTAAACCTTTCACCGGCCCTCTGCCGTCCACCAAATTCTGCTCCATGGCTTCTAAACCTGTCACCGGCCCTCTGCCGTCCACCAAATTCTGCTCCATGGCTTCTAAACCTTTCACCGGCCCTCTGCCGTCCACCAAATTCTGCTCCATGGCTTCTAAACCTTTCACCGGCCCTCTGCCGTCCACCAAATTCTGCTCCATGGCTTCTAAACCTTTCACCGGCCCGCTGCCGTCCACCAAATTCTGCTCCATGGCTTCTAAACCTTTCACCGGCCCTCTGCCGTCCACCAAATTCTGCTCCATGGCTTCTAAACCTTTCACCGGCCCTCTGCCGTCCACCAAATTCTGCTCCATGGCTTCTAAACCTTTCACCGGCCCTCTGCCGTCCACCAAATTCTGCTCCATGGCTTCTAAACCTTTCACCGGCCCTCTGCCGTCCACCAAATTCTGCTCCATGGCTTCTAAACCTTTCACCGGCCCTCTGCCGTCCACCAAATTCTACTCCATGGCTTCTAAACCTTTCACCGGCCCTCTGCCGTCCACCAAATTCTGCTCCATGGCTTCTAAACCTTTCACCGGCCCTCTGCCGTCCACCAAATTCTGCTCCATGGCTTCTAAACCTTTCACCGGCCCTCTGCCGTCTACCAAATTCTGCTCCATGGCTTCTAAACCTTTCACCGGCCCTCTGCCGTCCACCAAATTCTGCTCCATGGCTTCTAAACCTTTCACCGGCCCTCTGCCGTCCACCAAATTCTGCTCCATGGCTTCTAAACCTTTCACCGGCCCTCTGCCGTCCACCAAATTCTGCTCCATGGCTTCTAAACCTGTCACCGGCCCTCTGCCGTCCACCAAATTCTGCTCCATGGCTTCTAAACCTTTCACCGGCCCTCTGCCGTCCACCAAATTCTGCTCCATGGCTTCTAAACCTTTCACCGGCCCTCTGCCGTCCACCAAATTCTGCTCCATGGCTTCTAAACCTTTCACCGGCCCGCTGCCGTCCACCAAATTCTGCTCCATGGCTTCTAAACCTTTCACCGGCCCTCTGCCGTCCACCAAATTCTGCTCCATGGCTTCTAAACCTTTCACCGGCCCTCTGCCGTCCACCAAATTCTGCTCCATGGCTTCTAAACCTTTCATCGGCCCTCTGCCGTCCACCAAATTCTGCTCCATGGCTTCTAAACCTTTCACCGGCCCTCTGCCGTCCACCAAATTCTGCTCCATGGCTTCTAAACCTTATATGGCTCCCTTTTAAACTATATTTAAGTTCTCAGGAGATGTATCAAGGGTCCCAACTGTAGAATGGCTAGGGGCCAGGAAAGGTCAAAGACCCAGGTCACAGGCCAACTGCACTTAGAAGCACACACCTTGCATTATACAATAGCTCCCCCTAGTGACTATTCCAGATAACAGGAATGTGGGATTGGGGCCTTGAATATGACCCGACTTGAACTCTCACTCAGAGAAGGTGCCAGTACACATGTATATCCTCTCCCAATGACTTGATTTTAGTTGTCCTCATTAGTATAGTGGTCAGTATCCCCGCCTGTCATGCGGGAGACAGGGGTTCAATTCCCCGACGGGTAGAACAAAAATTTTCAAGAGCACTAGCATTAACTCTATACATGCAGCACTTTTAGGATGCTTAGTTGTCCCCATTAGTAGAGTGGTCAGTATCCCCGTCTATCACGCGGGAGACCAGGGTTCAATTCCCCGACGGGGAGAACTCAAATCTTCAAGAGCACTATCATTAAATCTATACATGCAGCACATTTAGGCTCTCTTATTTTAAACAATTAGGGACCAAATTGCACTCTTGTTTAATATAACACCTTGCTCTAGGCTCTACACATTTTTTCCTTTAAATCTTTTTCTGTTTATTTCCTTCACAAGCTATCTCTTCCCCCCCCCCCCCCCGCCCCCTTTTTTCCTATGAGTGAACAGAAGTATTGGGGACAGACTAAATACCATCCCTGTGCCCATGTCCACTCCAACACTTACTTAGTGTTGGGGAACAGTCCCCTAACCTAACCCTAACCCTAACCCTAACCCTAACCCTAACCGTCCACCAAATTCTGCTCCATGGCTTCTAAACCTTTCACCGGCCCTCTGCCGTCCACCAAATTCTGCTCCATGGCTTCTAAACCTTTCACCGGCCCTCTGCCGTCCACCAAATTCTGCTCCATGGCTTCTAAACCTTTCACCGGCCCTCTGCCGTCCACCAAATTCTGCTCCATGGCTTCTAAACCTTTCACCGGCCCTCTGCCGTCCACCAAATTCTGCTCCATGGCTTCTAAACCTTTCACCGGCCCTCTGCCGTCCACCAAATTCTGCTCCATGGCTTCTAAACCTTTCACCGGCCCTCTGCCGTCCACCAAATTCTGCTCCATGGCTTCTAAACCTGTCACCGGCCCTCTGCCGTCCACCAAATTCTGCTCCATGGCTTCTAAACCTTTCACCGGCCCTCTGCCGTCCACCAAATTCTGCTCCATGGCTTCTAAACCTTTCACCGGCCCTCTGCCGTCCACCAAATTCTGCTCCATGGCTTCTAAACCTGTCACCGGCCCTCTGCCGTCCACCAAATTCTGCTCCATGGCTTCTAAACCTTTCACCGGCCCTCTGCCGTCCACCAAATTCTGCTCCATGGCTTCTAAACCTTTCACCGGCCCTCTGCCGTCCACCAAATTCTGCTCCATGGCTTCTAAACCTTTCACCGGCCCTCTGCCGTCCACCAAATTCTGCTCCATGGCTTCTAAACCTTTCACCGGCCCTCTGCCGTCCACCAAATTCTGCTCCATGGCTTCTAAACCTTTCACCGGCCCTCTGCCGTCCACCAAATTCTGCTCCATGGCTTCTAAACCTTTCACCGGCCCTCTGCCGTCCACCAAATTCTGCTCCATGGCTTCTAAACCTTTCACCGGCCCTCTGCCGTCCACCAAATTCTGCTCCATGGCTTCTAAACCTTTCACCGGCCCTCTGCCGTCCACCAAATTCTGCTCCATGGCTTCTAAAGCTTTCACCGGCCCTCTGCCGTCCACCAAATTCTGCTCCATGGCTTCTAAACCTTTCACCGGCCCTCTGCCGTACACCAAATTCTGCTCCATGGCTTCTAAACCTTTCACCGGCCCGCTGCCGTCCACCAAATTCTGCTCCATGGCTTCTAAACCTTTCACCGGCCCTCTGCCGTCCACCAAATTCTGCTCCATGGCTTCTAAACCTTTCACCGGCCCTCTGCCGTCCACCAAATTCTGCTCCATGGCTTCTAAACCTTTCATCGGCCCTCTGCCGTCCACCAAATTCTGCTCCATGGCTTCTAAACCTTTCACCGGCCCTCTGCCGTCCACCAAATTCTGCTCCATGGCTTCTAAACCTTATATGGCTCCCTTTTAAACTATATTTAAGTTCTCAGGAGATGTATCAAGGGTCCCAACTGTAGAATGGCTAGGGGCCAGGAAAGGTCAAAGACCCAGGTCACAGGCCAACTGCACTTAGAAGCACACACCTTGCATTATACAATAGCTCCCCCTAGTGACTATTCCAGATAACAGGAATGTGGGATTGGGGCCTTGAATATGACCCGACTTGAACTCTCACTCAGAGAAGGTGCCAGTACACATGTATATCCTCTCCCAATGACTTGATTTTAGTTGTCCTCATTAGTATAGTGGTCAGTATCCCCGCCTGTCATGCGGGAGACAGGGGTTCAATTCCCCGACGGGTAGAACAAAAATGTTCAAGAGCACTAGCATTAACTCTATACATGCAGCACTTTTAGGATGCTTAGTTGTCCCCATTAGTAGAGTGGTCAGTATCCCCGTCTATCACGCGGGAGACCAGGGTTCAATTCCCCGACGGGGAGAACTCAAATCTTCAAGAGCACTATCATTAAATCTATACATGCAGCACATTTAGGCTCTCTTATTTTAAACAATTAGGGACCAAATTGCACTCTTGTTTAATATAACACCTTGCTCTAGGCTCTACACATTTTTTCCTTTAAATCTTTTTCTGTTTATTTCCTTCACAAGCTATCTCTTCCCCCCCCCCCCCGCCCCCTTTTTTCCTATGAGTGAACAGAAGTATTGGGGACAGACTAAATACCATCCCTGTGCCCATGTCCACTCCAACACTTACTTAGTGTTGGGGAACAGTCCCCTAACCTAACCCTAACCCTAACCCTAACCCTAACCCTAACCCTAACCCTAACCCTAACCGTCCACCAAATTCTGCTCCATGGCTTCTAAACCTTTCACCGGCCCTCTGCCGTCCACCAAATTCTGCTCCATGGCTTCTAAACCTTTCACCAGCCCTCTGCCGTCCACCAAATTCTGCTCCATGGCTTCTAAACCTTTCACCGGCCCTCTGCCGTCCACCAAATTCTGCTCCATGGCTTCTAAACCTTTCACCGGCCCTCTGCCGTCCACCAAATTCTGCTCCATGGCTTCTAAACCTTTCACCGGCCCTCTGCCGTCCACCAAATTCTGCTCCATGGCTTCTAAACCTTTCACCGGCCCTCTGCCGTCCACCAAATTCTGCTCCATGGCTTCTAAACCTTTCACCGGCCCTCTGCCGTCCACCAAATTCTGCTCCATGGCTTCTAAACCTTTCACCGGCCCTCTGCCGTCCACCAAATTCTGCTCCATGGCTTCTAAACCTTATATGGCTCCATTTTAAACTATATTTAAGTTCTCAGGAGATGTATCAAGGGTCCCAACTGTAGAATGGCTAGGGGCCAGGAAAGGTCAAAGACCCAGGTCACAGGCCAACTGCACTTAGAAGCACACACCTTGCATTATACAATAGCTCCCCCTAGTGACTATTCCAGATAACAGGAATGTGGGATTGGGGCCTTGAATATGACCCGACTTGAACTCTCACTCAGAGAAGGTGCCAGTACACATGTATATCCTCTCCCAATAACTTGATTTTAGTTGTCCTCATTAGCATAGTGGTCAGTATCCCCGCCTGTCACGCGGGAGACAGGGGTTCAATTCCCCGACGGGGAGAACTCAAATTTTCAAGAGCACTAGCATTAACTCTATACATGCAGCACTTTTAGGATGCTTAGTTGTCCCCATTAGTACAGTGGTCAGTATTCCCGTCTATCACGCGGGAGACCAGGGTTCAATTCCCCGACGGGGAGAACTCAAATCTTCAAGAGCACTATCATTAAATCTATACATGCAGCACATTTAGGCTCTCTTATTTTAAACAATTAGGGACCAAATTGCACTCTTGTTTAATATAACACCTTGCTCTAGGCTCTACACATTGTTTCCTTTAAATCTTTTTCTGTTTATTTCCTTCACAAGCTATCTCTTCCCCCCCCCCCGCCCCATTTTTTCCTATGAGTGAACAGAAGTATTGGGGACAGACTAAATACCATCCCTGTGCCCATGTCCACTCCAACACTTACTTAGTGTTGGGGAACAGTCCCCTAACCTAACCCTAACCCTAACCCTAACCCTAACCCTAACCCTAACCCTAACCCTAACCCTAACCCTGACCCTAACCGTCCACCAAATTCTGCTCCATGGCTTCTAAACCTTTCACCGGCCCTCTGCCGTCCACCAAATTCTGCTCCATGGCTTCTAAACCTTTCACCGGCCCTCTGCCGTCCACCAAATTCTGCTCCATGGCTTCTAAACCTTTCACCGGCCCTCTGCCGTCCACCAAATTCTGCTCCATGGCTTCTAAACCTTTCACCGGCCCTCTGCCGTCCACCAAATTCTGCTCCATGGCTTCTAAACCTTTCACCGGCCCTCTGCCGTCCACCAAATTCTGCTCCATGGCTTCTAAACCTTTCACCGGCCCTCTGCCGTCCACCAAATTCTGCTCCATGGCTTCTAAACCTTTCACCGGCCCTCTGCCGTCCACCAAATTCTGCTCCATGGCTTCTAAACCTTTCACCGGCCCTCTGCCGTCCACCAAATTCTGCTCCATGGCTTCTAAACCTTTCACCGGCCCTCTGCCGTCCACCAAATTCTGCTCCATGGCTTCTAAACCTGTCACCGGCCCTCTGCCGTCCACCAAATTCTGCTCCATGGCTTCTAAACCTTTCACCGGCCCTCTGCCGTCCACCAAATTCTGCTCCATGGCTTCTAAACTTTTCACCGGCCCTCTGCCGTCCACCAAATTCTGCTCCATGGCTTCTAAACCTTTCACCGGCCCGCTGCCGTCCACCAAATTCTGCTCCATGGCTTCTAAACCTTTCACCGGCCCTCTGCCGTCCACCAAATTCTGCTCCATGGCTTCTAAACCTTTCACCGGCCCTCTGCCGTCCACCAAATTCTGCTCCATGGCTTCTAAACCTTTCACCGGCCCTCTGCCGTCCACCAAATTCTGCTCCATGGCTTCTAAACCTTTCACCGGCCCTCTGCCGTCCACCAAATTCTGCTCCATGGCTTCTAAACCTTTCACTGGCCCTCTGCCGTCCACCAAATTCTGCTCCATGGCTTCTAAACCTTTCACCGGCCCTCTGCCGTCCACCAAATTCTGCTCCATGGCTTCTAAACCTGTCACCGGCCCTCTGCCGTCCACCAAATTCTGCTCCATGGCTTCTAAACCTGTCACCGGCCCTCTGCCGTCCACCAAATTCTGCTCCATGGCTACTAAACCTTTCACCGGCCCTCTGCCGTCCACCAAATTCTGCTCCATGGCTTCTAAACCTTTCACCGGCCCTCTGCCGTCGACCAAATTCTGCTCCATGGCTTCTAAACCTTTCACCGGCCCTCTGCCGTCCACCAAATTCTGCTCCATGGCTTCTAAACCTTTCACCGGCCCTCTGCCGTCCACCAAATTCTGCTCCATGGCTTCTAAACCTTTCACCGGCCCTCTGCCGTCCACCAAATTCTGCTCCATGGCTTCTAAACCTTTCACCGGCCCTCTGCCGTCCACCAAATTCTGCTCCATGGCTTCTAAACCTTTCATCGGCCCTCTGCCGTCCACCAAATTCTGCTCCATGGCTTCTAAACCTTTCACCGGCCCTCTGCCGTCCACCAAATTCTGCTCCATGGCTTCTAAACCTTATATGGCTCCCTTTTAAACTATATTTAAGTTCTCAGGAGATGTATCAAGGGTCCCAACTGTAGAATGGCTAGGGGCCAGGAAAGGTCAAAGACCCAGGTCACAGGCCAACTGCACTTAGAAGCACACACCTTGCATTATACAATAGCTCCCCCTAGTGACTATTCCAGATAACAGGAATGTGGGATTGGGGCCTTGAATATGACCCGACTTGAACTCTCACTCAGAGAAGGTGCCAGTACACATGTATATCCTCTCCCAATGACTTGATTTTAGTTGTCCTCATTAGTATAGTGGTCAGTATCCCCGCCTGTCATGCGGGAGACAGGGGTTCAATTCCCCGACGGGTAGAACAAAAATGTTCAAGAGCACTAGCATTAACTCTATACATGCAGCACTTTTAGGATGCTTAGTTGTCCCCATTAGTAGAGTGGTCAGTATCCCCGTCTATCACGCGGGAGACCAGGGTTCAATTCCCCGACGGGGAGAACTCAAATCTTCAAGAGCACTATCATTAAATCTATACATGCAGCACATTTAGGCTCTCTTATTTTAAACAATTAGGGACCAAATTGCACTCTTGTTTAATATAACACCTTGCTCTAGGCTCTACACATTTTTTCCTTTAAATCTTTTTCTGTTTATTTCCTTCACAAGCTATCTCTTCCCCCCCCCCCCCGCCCCCTTTTTTCCTATGAGTGAACAGAAGTATTGGGGACAGACTAAATACCATCCCTGTGCCCATGTCCACTCCAACACTTACTTAGTGTTGGGGAACAGTCCCCTAACCTAACCCTAACCCTAACCCTAACCCTAACCCTAACCCTAACCCTAACCCTAACCGTCCACCAAATTCTGCTCCATGGCTTCTAAACCTTTCACCGGCCCTCTGCCGTCCACCAAATTCTGCTCCATGGCTTCTAAACCTTTCACCAGCCCTCTGCCGTCCACCAAATTCTGCTCCATGGCTTCTAAACCTTTCACCGGCCCTCTGCCGTCCACCAAATTCTGCTCCATGGCTTCTAAACCTTTCACCGGCCCTCTGCCGTCCACCAAATTCTGCTCCATGGCTTCTAAACCTTTCACCGGCCCTCTGCCGTCCACCAAATTCTGCTCCATGGCTTCTAAACCTTTCACCGGCCCTCTGCCGTCCACCAAATTCTGCTCCATGGCTTCTAAACCTTTCACCGGCCCTCTGCCGTCCACCAAATTCTGCTCCATGGCTTCTAAACCTTTCACCGGCCCTCTGCCGTCCACCAAATTCTGCTCCATGGCTTCTAAACCTTATATGGCTCCATTTTAAACTATATTTAAGTTCTCAGGAGATGTATCAAGGGTCCCAACTGTAGAATGGCTAGGGGCCAGGAAAGGTCAAAGACCCAGGTCACAGGCCAACTGCACTTAGAAGCACACACCTTGCATTATACAATAGCTCCCCCTAGTGACTATTCCAGATAACAGGAATGTGGGATTGGGGCCTTGAATATGACCCGACTTGAACTCTCACTCAGAGAAGGTGCCAGTACACATGTATATCCTCTCCCAATAACTTGATTTTAGTTGTCCTCATTAGCATAGTGGTCAGTATCCCCGCCTGTCACGCGGGAGACAGGGGTTCAATTCCCCGACGGGGAGAACTCAAATTTTCAAGAGCACTAGCATTAACTCTATACATGCAGCACTTTTAGGATGCTTAGTTGTCCCCATTAGTACAGTGGTCAGTATTCCCGTCTATCACGCGGGAGACCAGGGTTCAATTCCCCGACGGGGAGAACTCAAATCTTCAAGAGCACTATCATTAAATCTATACATGCAGCACATTTAGGCTCTCTTATTTTAAACAATTAGGGACCAAATTGCACTCTTGTTTAATATAACACCTTGCTCTAGGCTCTACACATTGTTTCCTTTAAATCTTTTTCTGTTTATTTCCTTCACAAGCTATCTCTTCCCCCCCCCCCGCCCCATTTTTTCCTATGAGTGAACAGAAGTATTGGGGACAGACTAAATACCATCCCTGTGCCCATGTCCACTCCAACACTTACTTAGTGTTGGGGAACAGTCCCCTAACCTAACCCTAACCCTAACCCTAACCCTAACCCTAACCCTAACCCTAACCCTAACCCTAACCCTGACCCTAACCGTCCACCAAATTCTGCTCCATGGCTTCTAAACCTTTCACCGGCCCTCTGCCGTCCACCAAATTCTGCTCCATGGCTTCTAAACCTTTCACCGGCCCTCTGCCGTCCACCAAATTCTGCTCCATGGCTTCTAAACCTTTCACCGGCCCTCTGCCGTCCACCAAATTCTGCTCCATGGCTTCTAAACCTTTCACCGGCCCTCTGCCGTCCACCAAATTCTGCTCCATGGCTTCTAAACCTTTCACCGGCCCTCTGCCGTCCACCAAATTCTGCTCCATGGCTTCTAAACCTTTCACCGGCCCTCTGCCGTCCACCAAATTCTGCTCCATGGCTTCTAAACCTTTCACCGGCCCTCTGCCGTCCACCAAATTCTGCTCCATGGCTTCTAAACCTTTCACCGGCCCTCTGCCGTCCACCAAATTCTGCTCCATGGCTTCTAAACCTTTCACCGGCCCTCTGCCGTCCACCAAATTCTGCTCCATGGCTTCTAAACCTGTCACCGGCCCTCTGCCGTCCACCAAATTCTGCTCCATGGCTTCTAAACCTTTCACCGGCCCTCTGCCGTCCACCAAATTCTGCTCCATGGCTTCTAAACTTTTCACCGGCCCTCTGCCGTCCACCAAATTCTGCTCCATGGCTTCTAAACCTTTCACCGGCCCGCTGCCGTCCACCAAATTCTGCTCCATGGCTTCTAAACCTTTCACCGGCCCTCTGCCGTCCACCAAATTCTGCTCCATGGCTTCTAAACCTTTCACCGGCCCTCTGCCGTCCACCAAATTCTGCTCCATGGCTTCTAAACCTTTCACCGGCCCTCTGCCGTCCACCAAATTCTGCTCCATGGCTTCTAAACCTTTCACCGGCCCTCTGCCGTCCACCAAATTCTGCTCCATGGCTTCTAAACCTTTCACTGGCCCTCTGCCGTCCACCAAATTCTGCTCCATGGCTTCTAAACCTTTCACCGGCCCTCTGCCGTCCACCAAATTCTGCTCCATGGCTTCTAAACCTGTCACCGGCCCTCTGCCGTCCACCAAATTCTGCTCCATGGCTTCTAAACCTGTCACCGGCCCTCTGCCGTCCACCAAATTCTGCTCCATGGCTACTAAACCTTTCACCGGCCCTCTGCCGTCCACCAAATTCTGCTCCATGGCTTCTAAACCTTTCACCGGCCCTCTGCCGTCGACCAAATTCTGCTCCATGGCTTCTAAACCTTTCACCGGCCCTCTGCCGTCCACCAAATTCTGCTCCATGGCTTCTAAACCTTTCACCGGCCCTCTGCCGTCCACCAAATTCTGCTACATGGCTTCTAAACCTTTCACCGGCCCTCTGCCGTCCACCAAATTCTGCTCCATGGCTTCTAAACCTTTCACCGGCCCTCTGCCGTCCACCAAATTCTGCTCCATGGCTTCTAAACCTTTCACCGGCCCTCTGCCGTCCACCAAATTCTGCTCCATGGCTTCTAAACCTTTCACCGGCCCTCTGCCGTCCACCAAATTCTGCTCCATGGCTTCTAAACCTTTCACCGGCCCTCTGCCGTCCACCAAATTCTGCTCCATGGCTTCTAAACCTCTCACCGGCCCTCTGCCGTCCACCAAATTCTGCTCCATGGCTTCTAAACCTTTCACCTGCCCTCTGCCGTCCACCAAATTCTGCTCCATGGCTTCTAAACCTGTCACCGGCCCTCTGCCGTCCACCAAATTCTGCTCCATGGCTTCTAAACCTTTCACCGGCCCTCTGCCGTCCACCAAATTCTGCTCCATGGCTTCTAAACCTTATATGGCTCCCTTTTAAACTATATTTAAGTTCTCAGGAGATGTATCAAGGGTCCCAACTGTAGAATGGCTAGGGGCCAGGAAAGGTCAAAGACCCAGGTCACAGGCCAACTGCACTTAAAAGCACAGACCTTGCATTATACAATAGCTCCCCCTAGTGACTATTCCAGATAACAGGAATGTGGGATTGGGGCCTTGAATATGACCCGACTTGAACTCTCACTCAGAGAAGGTGCCAGTACACATGTACATCCTCTCCCAATGACTTGATTTAAGTTGTCCTCATTAGTATAGTGGTCAGTATCCCTGCCTGTCACGCGGGAGACCGGGGTTCAATTCCCTGACGGGGAGAACTCAAATTTTCAAGAGCACTAGCATTAACTCTATACATGCAGCACTTTTAGGATGCTTAGTTGTCCCCATTAGTACAGTGGTCAGTATCCCCGCCTATCACGCGGGAGACCAGGGTTCAATTCCCCGACGGTGAGAACTCAAATCTTCAAGAGCACTATCATTAACTCTATACATGCAGCACTTTTAGGCTCTCTTATTTTAAACAATTAGGGACCAAATTGCACTCTTGTTTAATATAACACCTTGCTCTAGGCTCTACACATTTTTTCCTTTAAATCTTTTTCTGTTTATTTCCTTCACAAGCTATCTCTTCCCCCCCCCCCCCCCCCCCCACCCCCTTTTTCCTATGAGTGAACAGAAGTATTGGGGACAGACTAAATACCATCCCTGTGCCCATGTCCACTCCAACACTTACTTAGTGTTGGGGAACAGTCCCCTAACCTAACCCTAACCCTAACCCTAACCCTAACCCTAACCCTAACCCTAACCGTCCACCAAATTCTGCTCCATGGCTTCTAAACCTTTCACCGGCCCTCTGCCGTCCACCAAATTCTGCTCCATGGCTTCTAAACCTTTCACCAGCCCTCTGCCGTCCACCAAATTCTGCTCCATGGCTTCTAAACCTTTCACCGGCCCTCTGCCGTCCACCAAATTCTGCTCCATGGCTTCTAAACCTTTCACCGGCCCTCTGCCGTCCACCAAATTCTGCTCCATGGCTTCTAAACCTTTCACCGGCCCTCTGCCGTCCACCAAATTCTGCTCCATGGCTTCTAAACCTTTCACCGGCCCTCTGCCGTCCACCAAATTCTGCTCCATGGCTTCTAAACCTTTCACCGGCCCTCTGCCGTCCACCAAATTCTGCTCCATGGCTTCTAAACCTTTCACCGGCCCTCTGCCGTCCACCAAATTCTGCTCCATGGCTTCTAAACCTTATATGGCTCCATTTTAAACTATATTTAAGTTCTCAGGAGATGTATCAAGGGTCCCAACTGTAGAATGGCTAGGGGCCAGGAAAGGTCAAAGACCCAGGTCACAGGCCAACTGCACTTAGAAGCACACACCTTGCATTATACAATAGCTCCCCCTAGTGACTATTCCAGATAACAGGAATGTGGGATTGGGGCCTTGAATATGACCCGACTTGAACTCTCACTCAGAGAAGGTGCCAGTACACATGTATATCCTCTCCCAATAACTTGATTTTAGTTGTCCTCATTAGCATAGTGGTCAGTATCCCCGCCTGTCACGCGGGAGACAGGGGTTCAATTCCCCGACGGGGAGAACTCAAATTTTCAAGAGCACTAGCATTAACTCTATACATGCAGCACTTTTAGGATGCTTAGTTGTCCCCATTAGTACAGTGGTCAGTATTCCCGTCTATCACGCGGGAGACCAGGGTTCAATTCCCCGACGGGGAGAACTCAAATCTTCAAGAGCACTATCATTAAATCTATACATGCAGCACATTTAGGCTCTCTTATTTTAAACAATTAGGGACCAAATTGCACTCTTGTTTAATATAACACCTTGCTCTAGGCTCTACACATTGTTTCCTTTAAATCTTTTTCTGTTTATTTCCTTCACAAGCTATCTCTTCCCCCCCCCCCGCCCCATTTTTTCCTATGAGTGAACAGAAGTATTGGGGACAGACTAAATACCATCCCTGTGCCCATGTCCACTCCAACACTTACTTAGTGTTGGGGAACAGTCCCCTAACCTAACCCTAACCCTAACCCTAACCCTAACCCTAACCCTAACCCTAACCCTAACCCTAACCCTGACCCTAACCGTCCACCAAATTCTGCTCCATGCCTTCTAAACCTTTCACCGGCCCTCTGCCGTCCACCAAATTCTGCTCCATGGCTTCTAAACCTTTCACCGGCCCTCTGCCGTCCACCAAATTCTGCTCCATGGCTTCTAAACCTTTCACCGGCCCTCTGCCGTCCACCAAATTCTGCTCCATGGCTTCTAAACCTTTCACCGGCCCTCTGCCGTCCACCAAATTCTGCTCCATGGCTTCTAAACCTTTCACCGGCCCTCTGCCGTCCACCAAATTCTGCTCCATGGCTTCTAAACCTTTCACCGGCCCTCTGCCGTCCACCAAATTCTGCTCCATGGCTTCTAAACCTTTCACCGGCCCTCTGCCGTCCACCAAATTCTGCTCCATGGCTTCTAAACCTTTCACCGGCCCTCTGCCGTCCACCAAATTCTGCTCCATGGCTTCTAAACCTTTCACCGGCCCTCTGCCGTCCACCAAATTCTGCTCCATGGCTTCTAAACCTTTCACCGGCGCTCTGCCGTCCACCAAATTCTGCTCCATGGCTTCTAAACCTTTCACCGGCCCTCTGCCGTCCACCAAATTCTGCTCCATGGCTTCTAAACCTTTCACCGGCCCTCTGCTGTCCACCAAATTCTGCTCCATGGCTTCTAAACCTTTCACCGGCCCTCTGCCGTCCACCAAATTCTGCTCCATGGCTTCTAAACCTTTCACCGGCCCTCTGCCGTCCACCAAATTCTGCTCCATGGCTTCTAAACCTGTCACCGGCCCTCTGCCGTCCACCAAATTCTGCTCCATGGCTTCTAAACCTTTCACCGGCCCTCTGCCGTCCACCAAATTCTGCTCCATGGCTTCTAAACCTTTCACCGGCCCTCTGCCGTCCACCAAATTCTGCTCCATGGCTTCTAAACCTTTCACCGGCCCGCTGCCGTCCACCAAATTCTGCTCCATGGCTTCTAAACCTTTCACCGGCCCTCTGCCGTCCACCAAATTCTGCTACATGGCTTCTAAACCTTTCACCGGCCCTCTGCCGTCCACCAAATTCTGCTCCATGGCTTCTAAACCTTTCACCGGCCCTCTGCCGTCCACCAAATTCTGCTCCATGGCTTCTAAACCTTTCACCGGCCCTCTGCCGTCCACCAAATTCTGCTCCATGGCTTCTAAACCTTTCACTGGCCCTCTGCCGTCCACCAAATTCTGCTCCATGGCTTCTAAACCTTTCACCGGCCCTCTGCCGTCCACCAAATTCTGCTCCATGGCTTCTAAACCTCTCACCGGCCCTCTGCCGTCCACCAAATTCTGCTCCATGGCTTCTAAACCTGTCACCGGCCCTCTGCCGTCCACCAAATTCTGCTCCATGGCTTCTAAACCTTTCACCGGCCCTCTGCCGTCCACCAAATTCTGCTCCATGGCTTCTAAACCTTTCACCGGCCCTCTGCCGTCCACCAAATTCTGCTCCATGGCTTCTAAACCTTTCACCGGCCCTCTGCCGTCCACCAAATTCTGCTCCATGGCTTCTAAACCTTTCACCGGCCCTCTGCCGTCCACCAAATTCTGCTCCATGGCTTCTAAACCTTTCACCGGCCCTCTGCCGTCCACCAAATTCTGCTCCATGGCTTCTAAACCTTTCACCGGCCCTCTGCCGTCCACCAAATTCTGCTCCATGGCTTCTAAACCTTTCACCGGCCCTCTGCCGTCCACCAAATTCTGCTCCATGGCTTCTAAACCTTTCACCGGCCCTCTGCCGTCCACCAAATTCTGCTCCATGGCTTCTAAACCTTTCACCGGCCCTCTGCCGTCCACCAAATTCTGCTCCATGGCTTCTAAACCTCTCACCGGCCCTCTGCCGTCCACCAAATTCTGCTCCATGGCTTCTAAACCTTTCACCGGCCCTCTGCCGTCCACCAAATTCTGCTCCATGGCTTCTAAACCTGTCACCGGCCCTCTGCCGTCCACCAAATTCTGCTCCATGGCTTCTAAACCTTTCACCGGCCCTCTGCCGTCCACCAAATTCTGCTCCATGGCTTCTAAACCTTATATGGCTCCCTTTTAAACTATATTTAAGTTCTCAGGAGATGTATCAAGGGTCCCAACTGTAGAATGGCTAGGGGCCAGGAAAGGTCAAAGACCCAGGTCACAGGCCAACTGCACTTAAAAGCACAGACCTTGCATTATACAATAGCTCCCCCTAGTGACTATTCCAGATAACAGGAATGTGGGATTGGGGCCTTGAATATGACCCGACTTGAACTCTCACTCAGAGAAGGTGCCAGTACACATGTACATCCTCTCCCAATGACTTGATTTAAGTTGTCCTCATTAGTATAGTGGTCAGTATCCCTGCCTGTCACGCGGGAGACCGGGGTTCAATTCCCTGACGGGGAGAACTCAAATTTTCAAGAGCACTAGCATTAACTCTATACATGCAGCACTTTTAGGATGCTTAGTTGTCCCCATTAGTACAGTGGTCAGTATCCCCGCCTATCACGCGGGAGACCAGGGTTCAATTCCCCGACGGTGAGAACTCAAATCTTCAAGAGCACTATCATTAACTCTATACATGCAGCACTTTTAGGCTCTCTTATTTTAAACAATTAGGGACCAAATTGCACTCTTGTTTAATATAACACCTTGCTCTAGGCTCTACACATTTTTTCCTTTAAATCTTTTTCTGTTTATTTCCTTCACAAGCTATCTCTTCCCCCCCCCCCCCCACCCCCTTTTTCCTATGAGTGAACAGAAGTATTGGGGACAGACTAAATACCATCCCTGTGCCCGTGCCCACTCCAACACTTACTTAGTGTTGGGGAACAGTCCCCTAACCTAACCCTAACCCTAACCCTAACCCTAACCCTAACCCTAACCCTAACCGTCCACCAAATTCTGCTCCATGGCTTCTAAACCTTTCACCGGCCCTCTGCCGTCCACCAAATTCTGCTCCATGGCTTCTAAACCTTTCACCGGCCCTCTGCCGTCCACCAAATTCTGCTCCATGGCTTCTAAACCTTTCACCGGCCCTCTGCCGTCCACCAAATTCTGCTCCATGGCTTCTAAACCTTTCACCGGCCCTCTGCCGTCCACCAAATTCTGCTCCATGGCTTCTAAACCTTTCACCGGCGCTCTGCCGTCCACCAAATTCTGCTCCATGGCTTCTAAACCTTTCACCGGCCCTCTGCCGTCCACCAAATTCTGCTCCATGGCTTCTAAACCTTTCACCGGCCCTCTGCTGTCCACCAAATTCTGCTCCATGGCTTCTAAACCTTTCACCGGCCCTCTGCCGTCCACCAAATTCTGCTCCATGGCTTCTAAACCTTTCACCGGCCCTCTGCCGTCCACCAAATTCTGCTCCATGGCTTCTAAACCTGTCACCGGCCCTCTGCCGTCCACCAAATTCTGCTCCATGGCTTCTAAACCTTTCACCGGCCCTCTGCCGTCCACCAAATTCTGCTCCATGGCTTCTAAACCTTTCACCGGCCCTCTGCCGTCCACCAAATTCTGCTCCATGGCTTCTAAACCTTTCACCGGCCCGCTGCCGTCCACCAAATTCTGCTCCATGGCTTCTAAACCTTTCACCGGCCCTCTGCCGTCCACCAAATTCTGCTACATGGCTTCTAAACCTTTCACCGGCCCTCTGCCGTCCACCAAATTCTGCTCCATGGCTTCTAAACCTTTCACCGGCCCTCTGCCGTCCACCAAATTCTGCTCCATGGCTTCTAAACCTTTCACCGGCCCTCTGCCGTCCACCAAATTCTGCTCCATGGCTTCTAAACCTTTCACTGGCCCTCTGCCGTCCACCAAATTCTGCTCCATGGCTTCTAAACCTTTCACCGGCCCTCTGCCGTCCACCAAATTCTGCTCCATGGCTTCTAAACCTCTCACCGGCCCTCTGCCGTCCACCAAATTCTGCTCCATGGCTTCTAAACCTGTCACCGGCCCTCTGCCGTCCACCAAATTCTGCTCCATGGCTTCTAAACCTTTCACCGGCCCTCTGCCGTCCACCAAATTCTGCTCCATGGCTTCTAAACCTTTCACCGGCCCTCTGCCGTCCACCAAATTCTGCTCCATGGCTTCTAAACCTTTCACCGGCCCTCTGCCGTCCACCAAATTCTGCTCCATGGCTTCTAAACCTTTCACCGGCCCTCTGCCGTCCACCAAATTCTGCTCCATGGCTTCTAAACCTTTCACCGGCCCTCTGCCGTCCACCAAATTCTGCTCCATGGCTTCTAAACCTTTCACCGGCCCTCTGCCGTCCACCAAATTCTGCTCCATGGCTTCTAAACCTTTCACCGGCCCTCTGCCGTCCACCAAATTCTGCTCCATGGCTTCTAAACCTTTCACCGGCCCTCTGCCGTCCACCAAATTCTGCTCCATGGCTTCTAAACCTTTCACCGGCCCTCTGCCGTCCACCAAATTCTGCTCCATGGCTTCTAAACCTCTCACCGGCCCTCTGCCGTCCACCAAATTCTGCTCCATGGCTTCTAAACCTTTCACCGGCCCTCTGCCGTCCACCAAATTCTGCTCCATGGCTTCTAAACCTGTCACCGGCCCTCTGCCGTCCACCAAATTCTGCTCCATGGCTTCTAAACCTTTCACCGGCCCTCTGCCGTCCACCAAATTCTGCTCCATGGCTTCTAAACCTTATATGGCTCCCTTTTAAACTATATTTAAGTTCTCAGGAGATGTATCAAGGGTCCCAACTGTAGAATGGCTAGGGGCCAGGAAAGGTCAAAGACCCAGGTCACAGGCCAACTGCACTTAAAAGCACAGACCTTGCATTATACAATAGCTCCCCCTAGTGACTATTCCAGATAACAGGAATGTGGGATTGGGGCCTTGAATATGACCCGACTTGAACTCTCACTCAGAGAAGGTGCCAGTACACATGTACATCCTCTCCCAATGACTTGATTTAAGTTGTCCTCATTAGTATAGTGGTCAGTATCCCTGCCTGTCACGCGGGAGACCGGGGTTCAATTCCCTGACGGGGAGAACTCAAATTTTCAAGAGCACTAGCATTAACTCTATACATGCAGCACTTTTAGGATGCTTAGTTGTCCCCATTAGTACAGTGGTCAGTATCCCCGCCTATCACGCGGGAGACCAGGGTTCAATTCCCCGACGGTGAGAACTCAAATCTTCAAGAGCACTATCATTAACTCTATACATGCAGCACTTTTAGGCTCTCTTATTTTAAACAATTAGGGACCAAATTGCACTCTTGTTTAATATAACACCTTGCTCTAGGCTCTACACATTTTTTCCTTTAAATCTTTTTCTGTTTATTTCCTTCACAAGCTATCTCTTCCCCCCCCCCCCCCACCCCCTTTTTCCTATGAGTGAACAGAAGTATTGGGGACAGACTAAATACCATCCCTGTGCCCGTGCCCACTCCAACACTTACTTAGTGTTGGGGAACAGTCCCCTAACCTAACCCTAACCCTAACCCTAACCCTAACCCTAACCCTAACCCTAACCGTCCACCAAATTCTGCTCCATGGCTTCTAAACCTTTCACCGGCCCTCTGCCGTCCACCAAATTCTGCTCCATGGCTTCTAAACCTTTCACCGGCCCTCTGCCGTCCACCAAATTCTGCTCCATGGCTTCTAAACCTTTCACCGGCCCTCTGCCGTCCACCAAATTCTGCTCCATGGCTTCTAAACCTTTCACCGGCCCTCTGCCGTCCACCAAATTCTGCTCCATGGCTTCTAAACCTTTCACCGGCCCTCTGCCGTCCACCAAATTCTGCTCCATGGCTTCTAAACCTTTCACCGGCCCTCTGCCGTCCACCAAATTCTGCTCCATGGCTTCTAAACCTTTCACCGGCCATCTGCCGTCCACCAAATTCTGCTCCATGGCTTCTAAACCTTTCACCGGCCCTCTGCCGTCCACCAAATTCTGCTCCATGGCTTCTAAACCTTTCACCGGCCCTCTGCCGTCCACCAAATTCTGCTCCATGGCTTCTAAACCTTTCACTGGCCCTCTGCCGTCCACCAAATTCTGCTCCATGGCTTCTAAACCTTTCACCGGCCCTCTGCCGTCCACCAAATTCTACTCCATGGCTTCTAAACCTTTCACCGGCCCTCTGCCGTCCACCAAATTCTGCTCCATGGCTTCTAAACCTTTCACCGGCCCTCTGCCGTCCACCAAATTCTGCTCCATGGCTTCTAAACCTTTCACCGGCCCTCTGCCGTCCACCAAATTCTGCTCCATGGCTTCTAAACCTTTCACCGGCCCTCTGCCGTCCACCAAATTCTGCTCCATGGCTTCTAAACCTTTCACCGGCCCTCTGCCGTCCACCAAATTCTGCTCCATGGCTTCTAAACCTGTCACCGGCCCTCTGCCGTCCACCAAATTCTGCTCCATGGCTTCTAAACCTTTCACCGGCCCTCTGCCGTCCACCAAATTCTGCTCCATGGCTTCTAAACCTTTCACCGGCCCTCTGCCGTC
This sequence comes from Notolepis coatsorum, assembly GCF_963971535.1. Taxonomy (NCBI): domain Eukaryota; kingdom Metazoa; phylum Chordata; class Actinopteri; order Aulopiformes; family Paralepididae; genus Notolepis; species Notolepis coatsorum. The sequence continues at coordinate 74,076,863 of NC_140169.1, read as the reverse complement.
CACCAAATTCTGCTCCATGGCTTCTAAACCTTTCACCGGCCCGCTGCCGTCCACCAAATTCTGCTCCATGGCTTCTAAACCTTTCACCGGCCCTCTGCCGTCCACCAAATTCTGCTCCATGGCTTCTAAACCTTTCACCGGCCCTCTGCCGTCCACCAAATTCTGCTCCATGGCTTCTAAACCTTTCACCGGCCCTCTGCCGTCCACCAAATTCTGCTCCATGGCTTCTAAACCTTTCACCGGCCCTCTGCCGTCCACCAAATTCTGCTCCATGGCTTCTAAACCTTTCACCGGCCCTCTGCCGTCCACCAAATTCTGCTCCATGGCTTCTAAACCTTTCACCGGCCCTCTGCCGTCCACCAAATTCTGCTCCATGGCTTCTAAACCTTTCACCGGCCCTCTGCCGTCCACCAAATTCTGCTCCATGGCTTCTAAACCTTTCACCGGCCCTCTGCCGTCCACCAAATTCTGCTCCATGGCTTCTAAACCTTTCACCGGCCCTCTGCCGTCCACCAAATTCTGCTCCATGGCTTCTAAACCTGTCACCGGCCCTCTGCCGTCCACCAAATTCTGCTCCATGGCTTCTAAACCTTTCACCGGCCCTCTGCCGTCCACCAAATTCTGCTCCATGGCTTCTAAACCTTTCACCGGCCCTCTGCCGTCCACCAAATTCTGCTCCATGGCTTCTAAACCTTTCACCGGCCCTCTGCCGTCCACCAAATTCTGCTCCATGGCTTCTAAACCTTTCACCGGCCCGCTGCCGTCCACCAAATTCTGCTCCATGGCTTCTAAACCTTTCACCGGCCCTCTGCCGTCCACCAAATTCTGCTCCATGGCTTCTAAACCTTTCACCGGCCCTCTGCTGTCCACCAAATTCTGCTCCATGGCTTCTAAACCTTTCACCGGCCCTCTGCCGTCCACCAAATTCTGCTCCATGGCTTCTAAACCTTTCACCGGCCCTCTGCCGTCCACCAAATTCTGCTCCATGGCTTCTAAACCTTATATGGCTCCCTTTTAAACTATATTTAAGTTCTCAGGAGATGTATCAAGGGTCCCAACTGTAGAATGGCTAGGGGCCAGGAAAGGTCAAAGACCCAGGTCACAGGCCAACTGCACTTAGAAGCACACACCTTGCATTATACAATAGCTCCCCCTAGTGACTATTCCAGATAACAGGAATGTGGGATTGGGGCCTTGAATATGACCCGACTTGAACTCTCACTCAGAGAAGGTGCCAGTACACATGTATATCCTCTCCCAATGACTTGATTTAAGTTGTCCTCATTAGTATAGTGGTCAGTATCCCCGCCTGTCATGCGGGAGACAGGGGTTCAATTCCCCGACGGGTAGAACAAAAATTTTCAAGAGCACTAGCATTAACTCTATACATGCAGCACTTTTAGGATGCTTAGTTGTCCCCATTAGTAGAGTGGTCAGTATCCCCGTCTATCACGCGGGAGACCAGGGTTCAATTCCCCGACGGGGAGAACTCAAATCTTCAAGAGCACTATCATTAAATCTATACATGCAGCACATTTAGGCTCTCTTATTTTAAACAATTAGGGACCAAATTGCACTCTTGTTTAATATAACACCTTGCTCTAGGCTCTACACATTTTTTCCTTTAAATCTTTTTCTGTTTATTTCCTTCACAAGCTATCTCTTCCCCCCCCCCCCCCCCCCGCCCCCTTTTTTCCTATGAGTGAACAGAAGTATTGGGGACAGACTAAATACCATCCCTGTGCCCATGTCCACTCCAACACTTACTTAGTGTTGGGGAACAGTCCCCTAACCTAACCCTAACCCTAACCCTAACCCTAACCCTAACCCTAACCCTAACCGTCCACCAAATTCTGCTCCATGGCTTCTAAACCTTTCACCGGCCCTCTGCCGTCCACCAAATTCTGCTCCATGGCTTCTAAACCTTTCACCGGCCCTCTGCCGTCCACCAAATTCTGCTCCATGGCTTCTAAACCTTTCACCGGCCCTCTGCCGTCCACCAAATTCTGCTCCATGGCTTCTAAACCTTTCACCGGCCCTCTGCCGTCCACCAAATTCTGCTCCATGGCTTCTAAACCTTTCACCGGCCCTCTGCCGTCCACCAAATTCTGCTCCATGGCTTCTAAACCTGTCACCGGCCCTCTGCCGTCCACCAAATTCTGCTCCATGGCTTCTAAACCTTTCACCGGCCCTCTGCCGTCCACCAAATTCTGCTCCATGGCTTCTAAACCTTTCACCGGCCCTCTGCCGTCCACCAAATTCTGCTCCATGGCTTCTAAACCTGTCACCGGCCCTCTGCCGTCCACCAAATTCTGCTCCATGGCTTCTAAACCTTTCACCGGCCCTCTGCCGTCCACCAAATTCTGCTCCATGGCTTCTAAACCTTTCACCGGCCCTCTGCCGTCCACCAAATTCTGCTCCATGGCTTCTAAACCTTATATGGCTCCCTTTTAAACTATATTTAAGTTCTCAGGAGATGTATCAAGGGTCCCAACTGTAGAATGGCTAGGGGCCAGGAAAGGTCAAAGACCCAGGTCACAGGCCAACTGCACTTAGAAGCACACACCTTGCATTATACAATAGCTCCCCCTAGTGACTATTCCAGATAACAGGAATGTGGGATTGGGGCCTTGAATATGACCCGACTTGAACTCTCACTCAGAGAAGGTGCCAGTACACATGTATATCCTCTCCCAATGACTTGATTTTAGTTGTCCTCATTAGTATAGTGGTCAGTATCCCCGCCTGTCATGCGGGAGACAGGGGTTCAATTCCCCGACGGGTAGAACAAAAAATTTCAAGAGCACTAGCATTAACTCTATACATGCAGCACTTTTAGGATGCTTAGTTGTCCCCATTAGTAGAGTGGTCAGTATCCCCGTCTATCACGCGGGAGACCAGGGTTCAATTCCCCGACGGGGAGAACTCAAATCTTCAAGAGCACTATCATTAAATCTATACATGCAGCACATTTAGGCTCTCTTATTTTAAACAATTAGGGACCAAATTGCACTCTTGTTTAATATAACACCTTGCTCTAGGCTCTACACATTTTTTCCTTTAAATCTTTTTCTGTTTATTTCCTTCACAAGCTATCTCTTCCCCCCCCCCCCCCCGCCCCCTTTTTTCCTATGAGTGAACAGAAGTATTGGGGACAGACTAAATACCATCCCTGTGCCCATGTCCACTCCAACACTTACTTAGTGTTGGGGAACAGTCCCCTAACCTAACCCTAACCCTAACCCTAACCCTAACCCTAACCCTAACCCTAACCCTAACCGTCCACCAAATTCTGCTCCATGGCTTCTAAACCTTTCACCGGCCCTCTGCCGTCCACCAAATTCTGCTCCATGGCTTCTAAACCTTTCACCGGCCCTCTGCCGTCCACCAAATTCTGCTCCATGGCTTCTAAACCTTTCACCGGCCCTCTGCCGTCCACCAAATTCTGCTCCATGGCTTCTAAACCTTTCACCGGCCCTCTGCCGTCCACCAAATTCTGCTCCATGGCTTCTAAACCTTTCACCGGCCCTCTGCCGTCCACCAAATTCTGCTCCATGGCTTCTAAACCTGTCACCGGCCCTCTGCCGTCCACCAAATTCTGCTCCATGGCTTCTAAACCTTTCACCGGCCCTCTGCCGTCCACCAAATTCTGCTCCATGGCTTCTAAACCTTTCACCGGCCCTCTGCCGTCCACCAAATTCTGCTCCATGGCTTCTAAACCTGTCACCGGCCCTCTGCCGTCCACCAAATTCTGCTCCATGGCTTCTAAACCTTTCACCGGCCCTCTGCCGTCCACCAAATTCTGCTCCATGGCTTCTAAACCTTTCACCGGCCCTCTGCCGTCCACCAAATTCTGCTCCATGGCTTCTAAACCTTTCACCGGCCCTCTGCCGTCCACCAAATTCTGCTCCATGGCTTCTAAACCTTTCACCGGCCCTCTGCCGTCCACCAAATTCTGCTCCATGGCTTCTAAACCTTTCACCGGCCCTCTGCCGTCCACCAAATTCTGCTCCATGGCTTCTAAACCTTTCACCGGCCCTCTGCCGTCCACCAAATTCTGCTCCATGGCTTCTAAACCTTTCACCGGCCCTCTGCCGTCCACCAAATTCTGCTCCATGGCTTCTAAACCTTTCACCGGCCCTCTGCCGTCCACCAAATTCTGCTCCATGGCTTCTAAACCTTTCACCGGCCCTCTGCCGTCCACCAAATTCTGCTCCATGGCTTCTAAACCTTTCACCGGCCCTCTGCCGTCCACCAAATTCTGCTCCATGGCTTCTAAACCTTTCACCGGCCCTCTGCCGTCCACCAAATTCTGCTCCATGGCTTCTAAACCTTTCACCGGCCCTCTGCCGTCCACCAAATTCTGCTCCATGGCTTCTAAACCTTTCACCGGCCCTCTGCCGTCCACCAAATTCTGCTCCATGGCTTCTAAACCTTTCACCGGCCATCTGCCGTCCACCAAATTCTGCTCCATGGCTTCTAAACCTTTCACCGGCCCTCTGCCGTCCACCAAATTCTGCTCCATGGCTTCTAAACCTTTCACCGGCCCTCTGCCGTCCACCAAATTCTGCTCCATGGCTTCTAAACCTTTCACTGGCCCTCTGCCGTCCACCAAATTCTGCTCCATGGCTTCTAAACCTTTCACCGGCCCTCTGCCGTCCACCAAATTCTACTCCATGGCTTCTAAACCTTTCACCGGCCCTCTGCCGTCCACCAAATTCTGCTCCATGGCTTCTAAACCTTTCACCGGCCCTCTGCCGTCCACCAAATTCTGCTCCATGGCTTCTAAACCTTTCACCGGCCCTCTGCCGTCCACCAAATTCTGCTCCATGGCTTCTAAACCTTTCACCGGCCCTCTGCCGTCCACCAAATTCTGCTCCATGGCTTCTAAACCTTTCACCGGCCCTCTGCCGTCCACCAAATTCTGCTCCATGGCTTCTAAACCTGTCACCGGCCCTCTGCCGTCCACCAAATTCTGCTCCATGGCTTCTAAACCTTTCACCGGCCCTCTGCCGTCCACCAAATTCTGCTCCATGGCTTCTAAACCTTTCACCGGCCCTCTGCCGTCCACCAAATTCTGCTCCATGGCTTCTAAACCTTTCACCGGCCCGCTGCCGTCCACCAAATTCTGCTCCATGGCTTCTAAACCTTTCACCGGCCCTCTGCCGTCCACCAAATTCTGCTCCATGGCTTCTAAACCTTTCACCGGCCCTCTGCCGTCCACCAAATTCTGCTCCATGGCTTCTAAACCTTTCACCGGCCCTCTGCCGTCCACCAAATTCTGCTCCATGGCTTCTAAACCTTTCACCGGCCCTCTGCCGTCCACCAAATTCTGCTCCATGGCTTCTAAACCTTTCACCGGCCCTCTGCCGTCCACCAAATTCTGCTCCATGGCTTCTAAACCTTTCACCGGCCCTCTGCCGTCCACCAAATTCTGCTCCATGGCTTCTAAACCTTTCACCGGCCCTCTGCCGTCCACCAAATTCTGCTCCATGGCTTCTAAACCTTTCACCGGCCCTCTGCCGTCCACCAAATTCTGCTCCATGGCTTCTAAACCTTTCACCGGCCCTCTGCCGTCCACCAAATTCTGCTCCATGGCTTCTAAACCTGTCACCGGCCCTCTGCCGTCCACCAAATTCTGCTCCATGGCTTCTAAACCTTTCACCGGCCCTCTGCCGTCCACCAAATTCTGCTCCATGGCTTCTAAACCTTTCACCGGCCCTCTGCCGTCCACCAAATTCTGCTCCATGGCTTCTAAACCTTTCACCGGCCCTCTGCCGTCCACCAAATTCTGCTCCATGGCTTCTAAACCTTTCACCGGCCCGCTGCCGTCCACCAAATTCTGCTCCATGGCTTCTAAACCTTTCACCGGCCCTCTGCCGTCCACCAAATTCTGCTCCATGGCTTCTAAACCTTTCACCGGCCCTCTGCTGTCCACCAAATTCTGCTCCATGGCTTCTAAACCTTTCACCGGCCCTCTGCCGTCCACCAAATTCTGCTCCATGGCTTCTAAACCTTTCACCGGCCCTCTGCCGTCCACCAAATTCTGCTCCATGGCTTCTAAACCTTATATGGCTCCCTTTTAAACTATATTTAAGTTCTCAGGAGATGTATCAAGGGTCCCAACTGTAGAATGGCTAGGGGCCAGGAAAGGTCAAAGACCCAGGTCACAGGCCAACTGCACTTAGAAGCACACACCTTGCATTATACAATAGCTCCCCCTAGTGACTATTCCAGATAACAGGAATGTGGGATTGGGGCCTTGAATATGACCCGACTTGAACTCTCACTCAGAGAAGGTGCCAGTACACATGTATATCCTCTCCCAATGACTTGATTTAAGTTGTCCTCATTAGTATAGTGGTCAGTATCCCCGCCTGTCATGCGGGAGACAGGGGTTCAATTCCCCGACGGGTAGAACAAAAATTTTCAAGAGCACTAGCATTAACTCTATACATGCAGCACTTTTAGGATGCTTAGTTGTCCCCATTAGTAGAGTGGTCAGTATCCCCGTCTATCACGCGGGAGACCAGGGTTCAATTCCCCGACGGGGAGAACTCAAATCTTCAAGAGCACTATCATTAAATCTATACATGCAGCACATTTAGGCTCTCTTATTTTAAACAATTAGGGACCAAATTGCACTCTTGTTTAATATAACACCTTGCTCTAGGCTCTACACATTTTTTCCTTTAAATCTTTTTCTGTTTATTTCCTTCACAAGCTATCTCTTCCCCCCCCCCCCCCCCCCCGCCCCCTTTTTTCCTATGAGTGAACAGAAGTATTGGGGACAGACTAAATACCATCCCTGTGCCCATGTCCACTCCAACACTTACTTAGTGTTGGGGAACAGTCCCCTAACCTAACCCTAACCCTAACCCTAACCCTAACCCTAACCCTAACCCTAACCGTCCACCAAATTCTGCTCCATGGCTTCTAAACCTTTCACCGGCCCTCTGCCGTCCACCAAATTCTGCTCCATGGCTTCTAAACCTTTCACCGGCCCTCTGCCGTCCACCAAATTCTGCTCCATGGCTTCTAAACCTTTCACCGGCCCTCTGCCGTCCACCAAATTCTGCTCCATGGCTTCTAAACCTTTCACCGGCCCTCTGCCGTCCACCAAATTCTGCTCCATGGCTTCTAAACCTTTCACCGGCCCTCTGCCGTCCACCAAATTCTGCTCCATGGCTTCTAAACCTGTCACCGGCCCTCTGCCGTCCACCAAATTCTGCTCCATGGCTTCTAAACCTTTCACCGGCCCTCTGCCGTCCACCAAATTCTGCTCCATGGCTTCTAAACCTTTCACCGGCCCTCTGCCGTCCACCAAATTCTGCTCCATGGCTTCTAAACCTGTCACCGGCCCTCTGCCGTCCACCAAATTCTGCTCCATGGCTTCTAAACCTTTCACCGGCCCTCTGCCGTCCACCAAATTCTGCTCCATGGCTTCTAAACCTTTCACCGGCCCTCTGCCGTCCACCAAATTCTGCTCCATGGCTTCTAAACCTTATATGGCTCCCTTTTAAACTATATTTAAGTTCTCAGGAGATGTATCAAGGGTCCCAACTGTAGAATGGCTAGGGGCCAGGAAAGGTCAAAGACCCAGGTCACAGGCCAACTGCACTTAGAAGCACACACCTTGCATTATACAATAGCTCCCCCTAGTGACTATTCCAGATAACAGGAATGTGGGATTGGGGCCTTGAATATGACCCGACTTGAACTCTCACTCAGAGAAGGTGCCAGTACACATGTATATCCTCTCCCAATGACTTGATTTTAGTTGTCCTCATTAGTATAGTGGTCAGTATCCCCGCCTGTCATGCGGGAGACAGGGGTTCAATTCCCAGACGGGTAGAACAAAAAATTTCAAGAGCACTAGCATTAACTCTATACATGCAGCACTTTTAGGATGCTTAGTTGTCCCCATTAGTAGAGTGGTCAGTATCCCCGTCTATCACGCGGGAGACCAGGGTTCAATTCCCCGACGGGGAGAACTCAAATCTTCAAGAGCACTATCATTAAATCTATACATGCAGCACATTTAGGCTCTCTTATTTTAAACAATTAGGGACCAAATTGCACTCTTGTTTAATATAACACCTTGCTCTAGGCTCTACACATTTTTTCCTTTAAATCTTTTTCTGTTTATTTCCTTCACAAGCTATCTCTTCCCCCCCCCCCCCCCGCCCCCTTTTTTCCTATGAGTGAACAGAAGTATTGGGGACAGACTAAATACCATCCCTGTGCCCATGTCCACTCCAACACTTACTTAGTGTTGGGGAACAGTCCCCTAACCTAACCCTAACCCTAACCCTAACCCTAACCCTAACCCTAACCCTAACCCTAACCGTCCACCAAATTCTGCTCCATGGCTTCTAAACCTTTCACCGGCCCTCTGCCGTCCACCAAATTCTGCTCCATGGCTTCTAAACCTTTCACCGGCCCTCTGCCGTCCACCAAATTCTGCTCCATGGCTTCTAAACCTTTCACCGGCCCTCTGCCGTCCACCAAATTCTGCTCCATGGCTTCTAAACCTTTCACCGGCCCTCTGCCGTCCACCAAATTCTGCTCCATGGCTTCTAAACCTTTCACCGGCCCTCTGCCGTCCACCAAATTCTGCTCCATGGCTTCTAAACCTGTCACCGGCCCTCTGCCGTCCACCAAATTCTGCTCCATGGCTTCTAAACCTTTCACCGGCCCTCTGCCGTCCACCAAATTCTGCTCCATGGCTTCTAAACCTTTCACCGGCCCTCTGCCGTCCACCAAATTCTGCTCCATGGCTTCTAAACCTGTCACCGGCCCTCTGCCGTCCACCAAATTCTGCTCCATGGCTTCTAAACCTTTCACCGGCCCTCTGCCGTCCACCAAATTCTGCTCCATGGCTTCTAAACCTTTCACCGGCCCTCTGCCGTCCACCAAATTCTGCTCCATGGCTTCTAAACCTTTCACCGGCCCTCTGCCGTCCACCAAATTCTGCTCCATGGCTTCTAAACCTTTCACCGGCCCTCTGCCGTCCACCAAATTCTGCTCCATGGCTTCTAAACCTTTCACCGGCCCTCTGCCGTCCACCAAATTCTGCTCCATGGCTTCTAAACCTTTCACCGGCCCTCTGCCGTCCACCAAATTCTGCTCCATGGCTTCTAAACCTTTCACCGGCCCTCTGCCGTCCACCAAATTCTGCTCCATGGCTTCTAAACCTTTCACCGGCCCTCTGCCGTCCACCAAATTCTGCTCCATGGCTTCTAAACCTTTCACCGGCCCTCTGCCGTCCACCAAATTCTGCTCCATGGCTTCTAAACCTTTCACCGGCCCTCTGCCGTCCACCAAATTCTGCTACATGGCTTCTAAACCTGTCACCGGCCCTCTGCCGTCCACCAAATTCTGCTCCATGGCTTCTAAACCTTTCACCGGCCCTCTGCCGTCCACCAAATTCTGCTCCATGGCTTGTAAACCTTTCACCGGCCCTCTGCCGTCCACAAAATTCTGCTCCATGGCTTCTAAACCTTTCACCGGCCCTCTGCCGTCCACCAAATTCTGCTCCATGGCTTCTAAACCTTTCACCGGCCCTCTGCCGTCCACCAAATTCTGCTCCATGGCTTCTAAACCTTTCACCGGCCCTCTGCCGTCCACCAAATTCTGCTCCATGGCTTCTAAACCTTTCACCGGCCCTCTGCCGTCCACCAAATTCTGCTCCATGGCTTCTAAACCTTTCACCGGCCCTCTGCCGTCCACCAAATTCTGCTCCATGGCTTCTAAACCTTTCACCGGCCCTCTGCCGTCCACCAAATTCTGCTCCATGGCTTCTAAACCTTTCACCGGCCCTCTGCCGTCCACCAAATTCTGCTCCATGGCTTCTAAACCTTTCACCGGCCCTCTGCCGTCCACCAAATTCTGCTCCATGGCTTCTAAACCTTTCACCGGCCCTCTGCCGTCCACCAAATTCTGCTCCATGGCTTCTAAACCTCTCACCGGCCCTCTGCCGTCCACCAAATTCTGCTCCATGGCTTCTAAACCTTTCACCGGCCCTCTGCCGTCCACCAAATTCTGCTCCATGGCTTCTAAACCTGTCACCGGCCCTCTGCCGTCCACCAAATTCTGCTCCATGGCTTCTAAACCTTTCACCGGCCCTCTGCCGTCCACCAAATTCTGCTCCATGGCTTCTAAACCTTATATGGCTCCCTTTTAAACTATATTTAAGTTCTCAGGAGATGTATCAAGGGTCCCAACTGTAGAATGGCTAGGGGCCAGGAAAGGTCAAAGACCCAGGTCACAGGCCAACTGCACTTAAAAGCACAGACCTTGCATTATACAATAGCTCCCCCTAGTGACTATTCCAGATAACAGGAATGTGGGATTGGGGCCTTGAATATGACCCGACTTGAACTCTCACTCAGAGAAGGTGCCAGTACACATGTATATCCTCTCCCAATGACTTGATTTTAGTTGTCCTCATTAGTATAGTGGTCAGTATCCCCGCCTGTCATGCGGGAGACAGGGGTTCAATTCCCCGACGGGTAGAACAAAAAATTTCAAGAGCACTAGCATTAACTCTATACATGCAGCACTTTTAGGATGCTTAGTTGTCCCCATTAGTAGAGTGGTCAGTATCCCCGTCTATCACGCGGGAGACCAGGGTTCAATTCCCCGACGGGGAGAACTCAAATCTTCAAGAGCACTATCATTAAATCTATACATGCAGCACATTTAGGCTCTCTTATTTTAAACAATTAGGGACCAAATTGCACTCTTGTTTAATATAACACCTTGCTCTAGGCTCTACACATTTTTTCCTTTAAATCTTTTTCTGTTTATTTCCTTCACAAGCTATCTCTTCCCCCCCCCCCCCCCCGCCCCCTTTTTTCCTATGAGTGAACAGAAGTATTGGGGACAGACTAAATACCATCCCTGTGCCCATGTCCACTCCAACACTTACTTAGTGTTGGGGAACAGTCCCCTAACCTAACCCTAACCCTAACCCTAACCCTAACCCTAACCCTAACCCTAACCCTAACCGTCCACCAAATTCTGCTCCATGGCTTCTAAACCTTTCACCGGCCCTCTGCCGTCCACCAAATTCTGCTCCATGGCTTCTAAACCTTTCACCGGCCCTCTGCCGTCCACCAAATTCTGCTCCATGGCTTCTAAACCTTTCACCGGCCCTCTGCCGTCCACCAAATTCTGCTCCATGGCTTCTAAACCTTTCACCGGCCCTCTGCCGTCCACCAAATTCTGCTCCATGGCTTCTAAACCTTTCACCGGCCCTCTGCCGTCCACCAAATTCTGCTCCATGGCTTCTAAACCTGTCACCGGCCCTCTGCCGTCCACCAAATTCTGCTCCATGGCTTCTAAACCTTTCACCGGCCCTCTGCCGTCCACCAAATTCTGCTCCATGGCTTCTAAACCTTTCACCGGCCCTCTGCCGTCCACCAAATTCTGCTCCATGGCTTCTAAACCTGTCACCGGCCCTCTGCCGTCCACCAAATTCTGCTCCATGGCTTCTAAACCTTTCACCGGCCCTCTGCCGTCCACCAAATTCTGCTCCATGGCTTCTAAACCTTTCACCGGCCCTCTGCCGTCCACCAAATTCTGCTCCATGGCTTCTAAACCTTTCACCGGCCCTCTGCCGTCCACCAAATTCTGCTCCATGGCTTCTAAACCTTTCACCGGCCCTCTGCCGTCCACCAAATTCTGCTCCATGGCTTCTAAACCTTTCACCGGCCCTCTGCCGTCCACCAAATTCTGCTCCATGGCTTCTAAACCTTTCACCGGCCCTCTGCCGTCCACCAAATTCTGCTCCATGGCTTCTAAACCTCTCACCGGCCCTCTGCCGTCCACCAAATTCTGCTCCATGGCTTCTAAACCTTTCACCGGCCCTCTGCCGTCCACCAAATTCTGCTCCATGGCTTCTAAACCTGTCACCGGCCCTCTGCCGTCCACCAAATTCTGCTCCATGGCTTCTAAACCTTTCACCGGCCCTCTGCCGTCCACCAAATTCTGCTCCATGGCTTCTAAACCTTATATGGCTCCCTTTTAAACTATATTTAAGTTCTCAGGAGATGTATCAAGGGTCCCAACTGTAGAATGGCTAGGGGCCAGGAAAGGTCAAAGACCCAGGTCACAGGCCAACTGCACTTAAAAGCACAGACCTTGCATTATACAATAGCTCCCCCTAGTGACTATTCCAGATAACAGGAATGTGGGATTGGGGCCTTGAATATGACCCGACTTGAACTCTCACTCAGAGAAGGTGCCAGTACACATGTACATCCTCTCCCAATGACTTGATTTAAGTTGTCCTCATTAGTATAGTGGTCAGTATCCCTGCCTGTCACGCGGGAGACCGGGGTTCAATTCCCTGACGGGGAGAACTCAAATTTTCAAGAGCACTAGCATTAACTCTATACATGCAGCACTTTTAGGATGCTTAGTTGTCCCCATTAGTACAGTGGTCAGTATCCCCGCCTATCACGCGGGAGACCAGGGTTCAATTCCCCGACGGTGAGAACTCAAATCTTCAAGAGCACTATCATTAACTCTATACATGCAGCACTTTTAGGCTCTCTTATTTTAAACAATTAGGGACCAAATTGCACTCTTGTTTAATATAACACCTTGCTCTAGGCTCTACACATTTTTTCCTTTAAATCTTTTTCTGTTTATTTCCTTCACAAGCTATCTCTTCCCCCCCCCCCCCCCACCCCCTTTTTCCTATGAGTGAACAGAAGTATTGGGGACAGACTAAATACCATCCCTGTGCCCGTGCCCACTCCAACACTTACTTAGTGTTGGGGAACAGTCCCCTAACCTAACCCTAACCCTAACCCTAACCCTAACCATAACCCTAACCCTAACCCTAACCGTCCACCAAATTCTGCTCCATGGCTTCTAAACCTTTCACCGGCCCTCTGCCGTCCACCAAATTCTGCTCCATGGCTTCTAAACCTTTCACCGGCCCTCTGCCATCCACCAAATTCTGCTCCATGGCTTCTAAACCTTTCACCGGCCCTCTGCCGTCCACCAAATTCTGCTCCATGGCTTCTAAACCTTTCACCGGCCCTCTGCCGTCCACCAAATTCTGCTCCATGGCTTCTAAACCTTTCACCGGCCCTCTGCCGTCCACCAAATTCTACTCCATGGCTTCTAAACCTTTCACCGGCCCTCTGCCGTCCACCAAATTCTGCTCCATGGCTTCTAAACCTTTCACCGGCCCTCTGCCGTCCACCAAATTCTGCTCCATGGCTTCTAAACCTTTCACCGGCCCTCTGCCGTCCACCAAATTCTGCTCCATGGCTTCTAAACCTTTCACCGGCCCTCTGCCGTCCACCAAATTCTGCTCCATGGCTTCTAAACCTTTCACCGGCCATCTGCCGTCCACCAAATTCTGCTCCATGGCTTCTAAACCTTTCACCGGCCCTCTGCCGTCCACCAAATTCTGCTCCATGGCTTCTAAACCTTTCACCGGCCCTCTGCCGTCCACCAAATTCTGCTCCATGGCTTCTAAACCTTTCACTGGCCCTCTGCCGTCCACCAAATTCTGCTCCATGGCTTCTAAACCTTTCACCGGCCCTCTGCCGTCCACCAAATTCTACTCCATGGCTTCTAAACCTTTCACCGGCCCTCTGCCGTCCACCAAATTCTGCTCCATGGCTTCTAAACCTTTCACCGGCCCTCTGCCGTCCACCAAATTCTGCTCCATGGCTTCTAAACCTTTCACCGGCCCTCTGCCGTCCACCAAATTCTGCTCCATGGCTTCTAAACCTTTCACCGGCCCTCTGCCGTCCACCAAATTCTGCTCCATGGCTTCTAAACCTTTCACCGGCCCTCTGCCGTCCACCAAATTCTGCTCCATGGCTTCTAAACCTGTCACCGGCCCTCTGCCGTCCACCAAATTCTGCTCCATGGCTTCTAAACCTTTCACCGGCCCTCTGCCGTCCGCCAAATTCTGCTCCATGGCTTCTAAACCTTTCACCGGCCCTCTGCCGTCCACCAAATTCTGCTCCATGGCTTCTAAACCTTTCACCGGCCCGCTGCCGTCCACCAAATTCTGCTCCATGGCTTCTAAACCTTTCACCCGCCCTCTGCCGTCCACCAAATTCTGCTCCATGGCTTCTAAACCTTTCACCGGCCCTCTGCCGTCCACCAAATTCTGCTCCATGGCTTCTAAACCTTTCACCGGCCCTCTGCCGTCCACCAAATTCTGCTCCATGGCTTCTAAACCTTTCACCGGCCCTCTGCCGTCCACCAAATTCTGCTCCATGGCTTCTAAACCTTTCACCGGCCCTCTGCCGTCCACCAAATTCTGCTCCATGGCTTCTAAACCTTTCACCGGCCCTCTGCCGTCCACCAAATTCTGCTCCATGGCTTCTAAACCTTTCACCGGCCCTCTGCCGTCCACCAAATTCTGCTCCATGGCTTCTAAACCTTTCACCGGCCCTCTGCCGTCCACCAAATTCTGCTCCATGGCTTCTAAACCTTTCACCGGCCCTCTGCCGTCCACCAAATTCTGCTCCATGGCTTCTAAACCTTTCACCGGCCCTCTGCCGTCCACCAAATTCTGCTCCATGGCTTCTAAACCTGTCACCGGCCCTCTGCCGTCCACCAAATTCTGCTCCATGGCTTCTAAACCTTTCACCGGCCCTCTGCCGTCCACCAAATTCTGCTCCATGGCTTCTAAACCTTTCACCGGCCCTCTGCCGTCCACCAAATTCTGCTCCATGGCTTCTAAACCTTTCACCGGCCCTCTGCCGTCCACCAAATTCTGCTCCATGGCTTCTAAACCTTTCACCGGCCCGCTGCCGTCCACCAAATTCTGCTCCATGGCTTCTAAACCTTTCACCGGCCCTCTGCCGTCCACCAAATTCTGCTCCATGGCTTCTAAACCTTTCACCGGCCCTCTGCTGTCCACCAAATTCTGCTCCATGGCTTCTAAACCTTTCACCGGCCCTCTGCCGTCCACCAAATTCTGCTCCATGGCTTCTAAACCTTTCACCGGCCCTCTGCCGTCCACCAAATTCTGCTCCATGGCTTCTAAACCTTATATGGTTCCCTTTTAAACTATATTTAAGTTCTCAGGAGATGTATCAAGGGTCCCAACTGTAGAATGGCTAGGGGCCAGGAAAGGTCAAAGACCCAGGTCACAGGCCAACTGCACTTAGAAGCACACACCTTGCATTATACAATAGCTCCCCCTAGTGACTATTCCAGATAACAGGAATGTGGGATTGGGGCCTTGAATATGACCCGACTTGAACTCTCACTCAGAGAAGGTGCCAGTACACATGTATATCCTCTCCCAATGACTTGATTTTAGTTGTCCTCATTAGTATAGTGGTCAGTATCCCCGCCTGTCATGCGGGAGACAGGGGTTCAATTCCCCGACGGGTAGAACAAAAATTTTCAAGAGCACTAGCATTAACTCTATACATGCAGCACTTTTAGGATGCTTAGTTGTCCCCATTAGTAGAGTGGTCAGTATCCCCGTCTATCACGCGGGAGACCAGGGTTCAATTCCCCGACGGGGAGAACTCAAATCTTCAAGAGCACTATCATTAAATCTATACATGCAGCACATTTAGGCTCTCTTATTTTAAACAATTAGGGACCAAATTGCACTCTTGTTTAATATAACACCTTGCTCTAGGCTCTACACATTTTTTCCTTTAAATCTTTTTCTGTTTATTTCCTTCACAAGCTATCTCTTCCCCCCCCCCCCCCCCGCCCCCTTTTTTCCTATGAGTGAACAGAAGTATTGGGGACAGACTAAATACCATCCCTGTGCCCATGTCCACTCCAACACTTACTTAGTGTTGGGGAACAGTCCCCTAACCTAACCCTAACCCTAACCCTAACCCTAACCCTAACCCTAACCCTAACCGTCCACCAAATTCTGCTCCATGGCTTCTAAACCTTTCACCGGCCCTCTGCCGTCCACCAAATTCTGCTCCATGGCTTCTAAACCTTTCACCGGCCCTCTGCCGTCCACCAAATTCTGCTCCATGGCTTCTAAACCTTTCACCGGCCCTCTGCCGTCCACCAAATTCTGCTCCATGGCTTCTAAACCTTTCACCGGCCCTCTGCCGTCCACCAAATTCTGCTCCATGGCTTCTAAACCTTTCACCGGCCCTCTGCCGTCCACCAAATTCTGCTCCATGGCTTCTAAACCTGTCACCGGCCCTCTGCCGTCCACCAAATTCTGCTCCATGGCTTCTAAACCTTTCACCGGCCCTCTGCCGTCCACCAAATTCTGCTCCATGGCTTCTAAACCTTTCACCGGCCCTCTGCCGTCCACCAAATTCTGCTCCATGGCTTCTAAACCTGTCACCGGCCCTCTGCCGTCCACCAAATTCTGCTCCATGGCTTCTAAACCTTTCACCGGCCCTCTGCCGTCCACCAAATTCTGCTCCATGGCTTCTAAACCTTTCACCGGCCCTCTGCCGTCCACCAAATTCTGCTCCATGGCTTCTAAACCTTTCACCGGCCCTCTGCCGTCCACCAAATTCTGCTCCATGGCTTCTAAACCTTTCACCGGCCCTCTGCCGTCCACCAAATTCTGCTCCATGGCTTCTAAACCTTTCACCGGCCCTCTGCCGTCCACCAAATTCTGCTCCATGGCTTCTAAACCTTTCACCGGCCCTCTGCCGTCCACCAAATTCTGCTCCATGGCTTCTAAACCTTTCACCGGCCCTCTGCCGTCCACCAAATTCTGCTCCATGGCTTCTAAACCTTTCACCGGCCCTCTGCCGTCCACCAAATTCTGCTCCATGGCTTCTAAACCTTTCACCGGCCCTCTGCCGTCCACCAAATTCAACTCCATGGCTTCTAAACCTTTCACCGGCCCTCTGCCGTCCACCAAATTCTGCTCCATGGCTTCTAAACCTTTCACCGGCCCTCTGCCGTCCACCAAATTCTGCTCCATGGCTTCTAAACCTTTCACCGGCCCTCTGCCGTCCACCAAATTCTGCTCCATGGCTTCTAAACCTGTCACCGGCCCTCTGCCGTCCACCAAATTCTGCTCCATGGCTTCTAAACCTTTCACCGGCCCTCTGCCGTCCACCAAATTCTGCTCCATGGCTTCTAAACCTTTCACCGGCCCTCTGCCGTCCACCAAATTCTGCTCCATGGCTTCTAAACCTTTCACCGGCCCTCTGTCGTCCACCAAATTCTGCTCCATGGCTTCTAAACCTGTCACCGGCCCTCTGCCGTCCACCAAATTCTGCTCCATGGCTTCTAAACCTGTCACCGGCCCTCTGCCGTCCACCAAATTCTGCTCCATGGCTTCTAAACCTTTCACCGGCCCTCTGCCGTCCACCAAATTCTGCTCCATGGCTTCTAAACCTTATATGGCTCCCTTTTAAACTATATTTAAGTTCTCAGGAGATGTATCAAGGGTCCCAACTGTAGAATGGCTAGGGGCCAGGAAAGGTCAAAGACCCAGGTCACAGGCCAACTGCACTTAAAAGCACAGACCTTGCATTATACAATAGCTCCCCCTAGTGACTATTCCAGATAACAGGAATGTGGGATTGGGGCCTTGAATATGACCCGACTTGAACTCTCACTCAGAGAAGGTGCCAGTACACATGTACATCCTCTCCCAATGACTTGATTTAAGTTGTCCTCATTAGTATAGTGGTCAGTATCCCTGCCTGTCACGCGGGAGACCGGGGTTCAATTCCCCGACGGGGAGAACTCAAATTTTCAAGAGCACTAGCATTAACTCTATACATGCAGCACTTTTAGGACGCTTAGTTGTCCCCATTAGTACAGTGGTCAGTATCCCCGCCTATCACGCGGGAGACCAGGGTTCAATTCCCCGACGGGGAGAACTCAAATCTTCAAGAGCACTATCATTAACTCTATACATGCAGCACTTTTAGGCTCTCTTATTTTAAACAATTAGGGACCAAATTGCACTCTTGTTTAATATAACACCTTGCTCTAGGCTCTACACATTTTTTCCTTTAAATCTTTTTCTGTTTATTTCCTTCACAAGCTATCTCTTCCCCCCCCCCCGCCCCCTTTTTCCTATGAGTGAACAGAAGTATTGGGGACAGACTAAATACCATCCCTGTGCCCGTGCCCACTCCAACACTTACTTAGTGTTGGGGAACAGTCCCCCTAACCTAACCCTAACCCTAACCCTAACCCTAACCCTAACCCTAACCCTAACCCTAACCCTAACCGTCCACCAAATTCTGCTCCATGGCTTCTAAACCTTTCACCGGCCCTCTGCCGTCCACCAAATTCTGCTCCATGGCTTCTAAACCTTTCACCGGCCCTCTGCCGTCCACCAAATTCTGCTCCATGGCTTCTAAACCTTTCACCGGCCCTCTGCCGTCCACCAAATTCTGCTCCATGGCTTCTAAACCTTTCACCGGCCCTCTGCCGTCCACCAAATTCTGCTCCATGGCTTCTAAACCTTTCACCGGCCCTCTGCCGTCCACCAAATTCTGCTCCATGGCTTCTAAACCTTTCACCGGCCCTCTGCCGTCCACCAAATTGTGCTCCATGGCTTCTAACCCTTTCACCGGCCCTCTGCCGTCCACCAAATTCTGCTCCATGGCTTCTAAACCTTTCACCGGCCCTCTGCCGTCCACCAAATTCTGCTCCATGGCTTCTAAACCTTTCACCGGCCCTCTGCCGTCCACCAAATTCTGCTCCATGGCTTCTAAACCTTTCACCGGCCCTCTGCCGTCCACCAAATTCTGCTCCATGGCTTCTAAACCTTTCACCGGCCCTCTGCCGTCCACCAAATTCTGCTCCATGGCTTCTAAACCTTTCACCGGCCCTCTGCCGTCCACCAAATTCAACTCCATGGCTTCTAAACCTTTCACCGGCCCTCTGCCGTCCACCAAATTCTGCTCCATGGCTTCTAAACCTTTCACCGGCCCTCTGCCGTCCACCAAATTCTGCTCCATGGCTTCTAAACCTTTCACCGGCCCTCTGCCGTCCACCAAATTCTGCTCCATGGCTTCTAAACCTTTCACCGGCCCTCTGCCGTCCACCAAATTCTGCTCCATGGCTTCTAAACCTTTCACCGGCCCTCTGCCGTCCACCAAATTCTGCTCCATGGCTTCTAAACCTTTCACCGGCCCTCTGCCGTCCACCAAATTCTGCTCCATGGCTTCTAAACCTTTCACCGGCCCTCTGCCGTCCACCAAATTCTGCTCCATGGCTTCTAAACCTTTCACCGGCCCTCTGCCGTCCACCAAATTCTGCTCCATGGCTTCTAAACCTGTCACCGGCCCTCTGCCGTCCACCAAATTCTGCTCCATGGCTTCTAAACCTTTCACCGGCCCTCTGCCGTCCACCAAATTCTGCTCCATGGCTTCTAAACCTTTCACCGGCCCTCTGCCGTCCACCAAATTCTGCTCCATGGCTTCTAAACCTGTCACCGGCCCTCTGCCGTCCACCAAATTCTGCTCCATGGCTTCTAAACCTTTCACCGGCCCTCTGCCGTCCACCAAATTCTGCTCCATGGCTTCTAAACCTTTCACCGGCCCTCTGCCGTCCACCAAATTCTGCTCCATGGCTTCTAAACCTTTCACCGGCCCTCTGCCGTCCACCAAATTCTGCTCCATGGCTTCTAAACCTTTCACCGGCCCTCTGCCGTCCACCAAATTCTGCTCCATGGCTTCTAAACCTTTCACCGGCCCTCTGCCGTCCACCAAATTCTGCTCCATGGCTTCTAAACCTTTCACCGGCCCTCTGCCGTCCACCAAATTCTGCTCCATGGCTTCTAAACCTTTCACCGGCCCTCTGCCGTCCACCAAATTCTGCTCCATGGCTTCTAAACCTTTCACCGGCCCTCTGCCGTCCACCAAATTCTGCTCCATGGCTTCTAAAGCTTTCACCGGCCCTCTGCCGTCCACCAAATTCTGCTCCATGGCTTCTAAACCTTTCACCGGCCCTCTGCCGTACACCAAATTCTGCTCCATGGCTTCTAAACCTTTCACCGGCCCGCTGCCGTCCACCAAATTCTGCTCCATGGCTTCTAAACCTTTCACCGGCCCTCTGCCGTCCACCAAATTCTGCTCCATGGCTTCTAAACCTTTCACCGGCCCTCTGCCGTCCACCAAATTCTGCTCCATGGCTTCTAAACCTTTCATCGGCCCTCTGCCGTCCACCAAATTCTGCTCCATGGCTTCTAAACCTTTCACCGGCCCTCTGCCGTCCACCAAATTCTGCTCCATGGCTTCTAAACCTTATATGGCTCCCTTTTAAACTATATTTAAGTTCTCAGGAGATGTATCAAGGGTCCCAACTGTAGAATGGCTAGGGGCCAGGAAAGGTCAAAGACCCAGGTCACAGGCCAACTGCACTTAGAAGCACACACCTTGCATTATACAATAGCTCCCCCTAGTGACTATTCCAGATAACAGGAATGTGGGATTGGGGCCTTGAATATGACCCGACTTGAACTCTCACTCAGAGAAGGTGCCAGTACACATGTATATCCTCTCCCAATGACTTGATTTTAGTTGTCCTCATTAGTATAGTGGTCAGTATCCCCGCCTGTCATGCGGGGGCCAGCCGTGTATAGGTGTAACAGACTGACAGCCAATGAAATGGGGTGCATTTGTCACGCTGTCCAAGGAGCTGAACTGCTCTCGTGCAGCCGTGTTCGAATCCCGGTCGGGGCAAAAGCCTGTCATACATTATCAAAGATAAACAGCTATGTTGAATCAATAAACATGAATATCACTAAATAAACATGAATATTGCACAGATTTAGATTATAATAGTAAAGCTATTATAATAGTTCAATGGTTGTGATGGCAAAGTTCGTGTCAGGTTCCTTACTGTATATTTGCATATCGTATGTCACAAATGTAACAGTACTATATACCTGTATGTCATGTATGTCCTTGTCATAAATGTCACTATGAATTGAAAATGGGGGACCCTGATGTAAACAAGACAAATGTCTTTCTCTGCTCTGCATCCCCTTAAACATTTTGTGTATTGAGCCGTACTGTATTGTACCCATTCTGCAATCTGTTAAATAAAGTTTTCATTCATTAATTCTGTCCCCGTCTCTCCTTGTTGCACATATTTAGATTATCATTAGATTGTAGCGGCAGAGGTTTTTGTCAACTTAAATCATGTTTCTTAATTTATGCACAGGAGGACTGTGTGTGGATGACCACAGGCCTGTGGTCCCCAACACCTCTGGGGTCAAACACCATCTCCTCAGTCTTCTTAACATTTAAAACCAGACAGTTATTGTCGCACCAGTTTACAAACCACTGGATTTCCAAATAATAGTCAGCTAGGTCACTGTCATTCTTAATTAGAGCTAAAATGGCAGCGTCATCAGGAAATGTTCATATCATATCTGGTGAATTACCTAGCTCATGGAAGTCGGCCATGGTTCTCCCCTTGTTAAAGGGCGGAGACCCCTCTGACCTAAATAATTATCGCCCTATTTCCAGATTGTCTGTAATGGCCAAAGTCTTTGAATCGCTTGTAAACAAACTGAAAGAGTTTCTAGCTGACCATAATATTCTTAACAAGTCTCAGTCAGGCTTCAGATCCATAGTACTTCAGCGACTATGCTAGTCTCAAATGACATAATTGAAGCACTAGACAAGAAAAAACACTGTGCAGCATTGTTTGTTGATCTGTCTAAAGAGTTTGACTCTGTGGATCACGCATTACTGCAGAGGCTTGGCTGCATATAGGTCTTGGTAAAACGGCTTTGAGCTGGTTTAAAAACTATCTATCTGAAAGAACTGTGTCTCAGTAATAATAATAATAATAACTTTATTTGTATAGCACCTTTCATACAGGGGATTGCAGTTCAAAGTGCTTTACATCAGTAAGAAATAAAACATAAAATCAGTGTAAAACAAGCAGCAAGAGCAAAGCATAAAGTGGGATAAAATAATGCAGATATATTAATCAATTCATATCAGAACCTCACGTTCCAATATGCTTCTGTAATCTGTTACAAAACATGATAAGGTTATAGTATGCACCCAGCAGATAGTGGGGCGTAAAGATAAAAGTAGAAATAAGTCAAATGAGCAGACATATAAAATCACAGTTTTTCACATTAGGATCTAACATCCTTTAGGGCCACCTTGTTTATGGTTTGATTCAGTTTTAGTAGAATGTAAAATACATGAATGATGAAATGAGCACATAAAGTGCAGACATACTATAAAATCCTCTGATATATAAAATAAAGGAGAATAAAGACATCCCTCCAGGCCTCCAACTCCCTCTGAAAAAACTCTGTCTCAACAAAGTCCTGGAATGGCATCCTGGGATTGGTGAGTCCTTCTGCTGCATAGGTCTGGAAGACCTTAGTGGAGCAGTAGAAGTACAGTATCTCACCGCTCCAGTCTGATAAAAAAAAAAGTGGATGGTGGAGCCATCTCTGAGGAACCGGGACTTTGGCTGACCACAGGCGAGGCAGTTGTGTGTCCTCTTGTCTTGGGGAGCCGCTGTTGTTGTTGCTGCTGCTGCTGCTTCTCCAGCATCTCACTGAATGAATGAATGAAAACTTTATTTAACAGATTGCAGAATGGGTACAATACAGTACGGCTCAATACACACAATTGTTAAGGGGATGCAGACCAGAGAAAGACGTTTGTCTTGTTTACATCAGGGTCCCCTATTTTCAATTCATAGTGACATTTATGACACACACAACATACATGACATCATGACATTTATGACATAGGGACATACATGACATACAGGTATATAGTACTGTTACATTTGTGACATATACGATATGCAAATATACAGTACTGTTACCCATAGATCCTAACTATTATAATAGTTCAATGGTTGTGATGGCAAAGTTTGCGTCAGGTTCCTTACTGTATATGTGCATATCGTATGTCACGTAACAGTACTATTGTTTCTGGCTTAAAGGCCAACCTTCATGTTGTATTTTTGTTCAATAAACAATGTGGACTAAACCTTCAACAATACACAGAAGGTTAACCCTTTCACTGCCACACGACAGCCGGTTAACCCTGTAAACCTTCTAGTCCCAAAACATTCTGTGACTAATTCAGTGCAGATTGTAATGTATTGTCATCATGCAGCACAAGTACAGTACAACTAAAAGAGTTTTGGCATCCAACCAGAGTGACTATGTAGCAGTAACGTGAAATAGTAATATACACTGTACAGGTGGTTAAACTGGGTATAACATATATAAATTAGTACTATGAGTACTACATGTATGTACAGAGTTGTAGTATTAATATGTACAGTGATACAGGTATAAAGACACTATGGTATAAGTCATACTGGCCAGCAGTGTAACTAGTAAGAGTAGGTAAGAGATATGTACAGATTTAGATATAGTATTAATATGTACAGTGATACAGGTATAAAGACACTATGGTAGTAAGTCATACTGGCCAGCAGTGTAACTAGTAAGAGTAGGTAAGAGATATGTACAGATATAGATATAGTATTAATATGTACAGTGATACAGGTATAAAGACACTATGGTAGTAAGTCATACTGGCCAGCAGTGTAACTAGTAAGAGTAGGTAAGAGATATGTACAGATATAGATATAGTATTAATATGTACAGTGATACAGGTATAAAGACACTATGGTAGTAAGTCATTCTGACCAGCAGTGTAACTAGTAAGAGTAGGTAAGAGATATACAGATTTAGATATAGTATTAATATGTACAGTGATACAGGTATAAAGACACTATGGTAGTAAGTCATTCTGACCAGCAGTGTAACTAGTAAGAGTAGGTAAGAGATATGTACAGATATATATATAATTATATACCAATGATGTAAACTACCCATAATTGATCAGTAGGGTTTAACCTGGAGGTTGGGCTTTAAACATCTAGCCCAGGGACTACAACTGAAAACTAGCAACCCTGCTAATGTTGGCATATTTACAGTTTTTAATTTGTATTCATTTATAAATGTATAACTGTTGATTGATATGCACTGTCCCTGATCAAATAAACGGAGTAAAAAATAAAAGCATAGCAGATAGATAGTGAGATAGATAGATAGGACACAATGTATTATCGTTAAGATCTGCTGTGCAGAAACAAAACACGACTCAGTCAGCTTCACCGAGTACATCCAACTGTTGAAACTGCCAACACAAACGCTAAAAAACAGTTTAACCTATTGGTAAACAAACGTATTGTTGAAAATATACAATATGACTGCTGTTGTGACATTGTTGGGATCTTATACTGTAGTTTACATTTGAGAAAAAACAAACTCAGTCACTCGGTACAAACCCAATAACCTATTGGTAAACAAACGTATTGTTGAAAATATACAATATGACTGCTGTTGTGACAGTGTTTAGGAATCGGATCTTATTTAGTAGTTTAAACTCACCTTCAAACTTTAACAGGTTGAATGAAAAATGCTACTTTCTCCAGCTCTGCCAAACGGATCTCTTCTTCTGTTCTTTTTCTCCTAAATGTGGATACAGCAGCGCAGCATCCACAAACTCGCAACAGCGCCACATATGGCCAAAATAATACATGGTTTTGTAAACAGGGAGTGGATGGTCGTTAAGGGAATGGAGCGTTGTTAAGAGCGAGTGAATGGACGTTAAGGCCAACTACTCCAGGGTGCCGCGCGGGGGCCAGCCGTGTATAGGTGTAACAGACTGACAGCCAATGAAATGGGGTGCATTTGTCACGCTGTCCAAGGAGCTGAACTGCTCTTGTGCAGCCGTGTTCGAATCCCGGTCGGGGCAAAAGCCTGTCATACATTATCAAAGATAAACAGCTATGTTGAATCAATAAACATGAATATCACTAAATAAACATGAATATTGCACAGATTTAGATTATAATAGTAAAGCTATTATAATAGTTCAATGGTTGTGATGGCAAAGTTCGTGTCAGGTTCCTTACTGTATATTTGCATATCGTATGTCACAAATGTAACAGTACTATATACCTGTATGTCATGTATGTCCTTGTCATAAATGTCATGTATGTCATAAATGTCACTATGAATTGAAAATGGGGGACCCTGATGTAAACAAGACAAATGTCTTTCTCTGCTCTGCATCCCCTTAAACATTTTGTGTATTGAGCCGTACTGTATTGTACCCATTCTGCAATCTGTTAAATAAAGTTTTCATTCATTAATTCTGTCCCCGTCTCTCCTTGTTGCACATATTTAGATTATCATTAGATTGTAGCGGCAGAGGTTTTTGTCAACTTAAATCATGTTTCTTAATTTATGCACAGGAGGACTGTGTGTGGATGACCACAGGCCTGTGGTCCCCAACACCTCTGGGGTCAAACACCATCTCCTCAGTCTTCTTAACATTTAAAACCAGACAGTTATTGTCGCACCAGTTTACAAACCACTGGATTTCCAAATAATAGTCAGCTAGGTCACTGTCATTCTTAATTAGAGCTAAAATGGCAGCGTCATCAGGAAATGTTCATATCATATCTGGTGAATTACCTAGCTCATGGAAGTCGGCCATGGTTCTCCCCTTGTTAAAGGGCGGAGACCCCTCTGACCTAAATAATTATCGCCCTATTTCCAGATTGTCTGTAATGGCCAAAGTCTTTGAATCGCTTGTAAACAAACTGAAAGAGTTTCTAGCTGACCATAATATTCTTAACAAGTCTCAGTCAGGCTTCAGATCCATAGTACTTCAGCGACTATGCTAGTCTCAAATGACATAATTGAAGCACTAGACAAGAAAAAACACTGTGCAGCATTGTTTGTTGATCTGTCTAAAGCGTTTGACTCTGTGGATCACGCATTACTGCAGAGGCTTGGCTGCATATAGGTCTTGGTAAAACGGCTTTGAGCTGGTTTAAAAACTATCTATCTGAAAGAACTGTGTCTCAGTAATAATAATAATAATAACTTTATTTGTATAGCACCTTTCATACAGGGGATTGCAGTTCAAAGTGCTTTACATCAGTAAGAAATAAAACATAAAATCAGTGTAAAACAAGCAGCAAGAGCAAAGCATAAAGTGGGATAAAATAATGCAGATATATTAATCAATTCATATCAGAACCTCACGTTCCAATATGCTTCTGTAATCTGTTACAAAACATGATAAGGTTATAGTATGCACCCAGCAGATAGTGGGGCGTAAAGATAAAAGTAGAAATAAGTCAAATGAGCAGACATATAAAATCACAGTTTTTCACATTAGGATCTAACATCCTTTAGGGCCACCTTGTTTATGGTTTGATTCAGTTTTAGTAGAATGTAAAATACATGAATGATGAAATGAGCACATAAAGTGCAGACATACTATAAAATCCTCTGATATATAAAATAAAGGAGAATAAAGACATCCCTCCAGGCCTCCAACTCCCTCTGAAAAAACTCTGTCTCAACAAAGTCCTGGAATGGCATCCTGGGATTGGTGAGTCCTTCTGCTGCATAGGTCTGGAAGACCTTAGTGGAGCAGTAGAAGTACAGTATCTCACCGCTCCAGTCTGATAAAAAAAAAAGTGGATGGTGGAGCCATCTCTGAGGAACCGGGACTTTGGCTGACCACAGGCGAGGCAGTTGTGTGTCCTCTTGTCTTGGGGAGCCGCTGTTGTTGTTGCTGCTGCTGCTGCTTCTCCAGCATCTCACTGAATGAATGAATGAAAACTTTATTTAACAGATTGCAGAATGGGTACAATACAGTACGGCTCAATACACACAATTGTTAAGGGGATGCAGACCAGAGAAAGACGTTTGTCTTGTTTACATCAGGGTCCCCTATTTTCAATTCATAGTGACATTTATGACACACACAACATACATGACATCATGACATTTATGACATAGGGACATACATGACATACAGGTATATAGTACTGTTACATTTGTGACATATACGATATGCAAATATACAGTACTGTTACCCATAGATCCTAACTATTATAATAGTTCAATGGTTGTGATGGCAAAGTTTGCGTCAGGTTCCTTACTGTATATGTGCATATCGTATGTCACGTAACAGTACTATTGTTTCTGGCTTAAAGGCCAACCTTCATGTTGTATTTTTGTTCAATAAACAATGTGGACTAAACCTTCAACAATACACAGAAGGTTAACCCTTTCACTGCCACACGACAGCCGGTTAACCCTGTAAACCTTCTAGTCCCAAAACATTCTGTGACTAATTCAGTGCAGATTGTAATGTATTGTCATCATGCAGCACAAGTACAGTACAACTAAAAGAGGTTTGGCATCCAACCAGAGTGACTATGTAGCAGTAACGTGAAATAGTAATATACACTGTACAGGTGGTTAAACTGGGTATAACATATATAAATTAGTACTATGAGTACTACATGTATGTACAGAGTTGTAGTATTAATATGTACAGTGATACAGGTATAAAGACACTATGGTATAAGTCATACTGGCCAGCAGTGTAACTAGTAAGAGTAGGTAAGAGATATGTACAGATTTAGATATAGTATTAATATGTACAGTGATACAGGTATAAAGACACTATGGTAGTAAGTCATACTGGCCAGCAGTGTAACTAGTAAGAGTAGGTAAGAGATATGTACAGATATAGATATAGTATTAATATGTACAGTGATACAGGTATAAAGACACTATGGTAGTAAGTCATACTGGCCAGCAGTGTAACTAGTAAGAGTAGGTAAGAGATATGTACAGATATAGATATAGTATTAATATGTACAGTGATACAGGTATAAAGACACTATGGTAGTAAGTCATTCTGACCAGCAGTGTAACTAGTAAGAGTAGGTAAGAGATATACAGATTTAGATATAGTATTAATATGTACAGTGATACAGGTATAAAGACACTATGGTAGTAAGTCATTCTGACCAGCAGTGTAACTAGTAAGAGTAGGTAAGAGATATGTACAGATATATATATAATTATATACCAATGATGTAAACTACCCATAATTGATCAGTAGGGTTTAACCTGGAGGTTGGGCTTTAAACATCTAGCCCAGGGACTACAACTGAAAACTAGCAACCCTGCTAATGTTGGCATATTTACAGTTTTTAATTTGTATTCATTTATAAATGTATAACTGTTGATTGATATGCACTGTCCCTGATCAAATAAACGGAGTAAAAAATAAAAGCATAGCAGATAGATAGTGAGATAGATAGATAGGACACAATGTATTATCGTTAAGATCTGCTGTGCAGAAACAAAACACGACTCAGTCAGCTTCACCGAGTACATCCAACTGTTGAAACTGCCAACACAAACGCTAAAAAACAGTTTAACCTATTGGTAAACAAACGTATTGTTGAAAATATACAATATGACTGCTGTTGTGACATTGTTGGGATCTTATACTGTAGTTTACATTTGAGAAAAAACAAACTCAGTCACTCGGTACAAACCCAATAACCTATTGGTAAACAAACGTATTGTTGAAAATATACAATATGACTGCTGTTGTGACAGTGTTTAGGAATCGGATCTTATTTAGTAGTTTAAACTCACCTTCAAACTTTAACAGGTTGAATGAAAAACGCTACTTTCTCCAGCTCTGCCAAACGGATCTCTTCTTCTGTTCTTTTTCTCCTAAATGTGGATACAGCAGCGCAGCATCCACAAACTCGCAACAGCGCCACATATGGCCAAAATAATACATGGTTTTGTAAACAGGGAGTGGATGGTCGTTAAGGGAATGGAGCGTTGTTAAGAGCGAGTGAATGGACGTTAAGGCCAACTACTCCAGGGTGCCGCGCGGGGGCCAGCCGTGTATAGGTGTAACAGACTGACAGCCAATGAAATGGGGTGCATTTGTCACGCTGTCCAAGGAGCTGAACTGCTCTCGTGCAGCCGTGTTCGAATCCCGGTCGGGGCAAAAGCCTGTCATACATTATCAAAGATAAACAGCTATGTTGAATCAATAAACATGAATATCACTAAATAAACATGAATATTGCACAGATTTAGATTATAATAGTAAAGCTATTATAATAGTTCAATGGTTGTGATGGCAAAGTTCGTGTCAGGTTCCTTACTGTATATTTGCATATCGTATGTCACAAATGTAACAGTACTATATACCTGTATGTCATGTATGTCCTTGTCATAAATGTCATGTATGTCATAAATGTCACTATGAATTGAAAATGGGGGACCCTGATGTAAACAAGACAAATGTCTTTCTCTGCTCTGCATCCCCTTAAACATTTTGTGTATTGAGCCGTACTGTATTGTACCCATTCTGCAATCTGTTAAATAAAGTTTTCATTCATTAATTCTGTCCCCGTCTCTCCTTGTTGCACATATTTAGATTATCATTAGATTGTAGCGGCAGAGGTTTTTGTCAACTTAAATCATGTTTCTTAATTTATGCACAGGAGGACTGTGTGTGGATGACCACAGGCCTGTGGTCCCCAACACCTCTGGGGTCAAACACCATCTCCTCAGTCTTCTTAACATTTAAAACCAGACAGTTATTGTCGCACCAGTTTACAAACCACTGGATTTCCAAATAATAGTCAGCTAGGTCACTGTCATTCTTAATTAGAGCTAAAATGGCAGCGTCATCAGGAAATGTTCATATCATATCTGGTGAATTACCTAGCTCATGGAAGTCGGCCATGGTTCTCCCCTTGTTAAAGGGCGGAGACCCCTCTGACCTAAATAATTATCGCCCTATTTCCAGATTGTCTGTAATGGCCAAAGTCTTTGAATCGCTTGTAAACAAACTGAAAGAGTTTCTAGCTGACCATAATATTCTTAACAAGTCTCAGTCAGGCTTCAGATCCATAGTACTTCAGCGACTATGCTAGTCTCAAATGACATAATTGAAGCACTAGACAAGAAAAAACACTGTGCAGCATTGTTTGTTGATCTGTCTAAAGAGTTTGACTCTGTGGATCACGCATTACTGCAGAGGCTTGGCTGCATATAGGTCTTGGTAAAACGGCTTTGAGCTGGTTTAAAAACTATCTATCTGAAAGAACTGTGTCTCAGTAATAATAATAATAATAACTTTATTTGTATAGCACCTTTCATACAGGGGATTGCAGTTCAAAGTGCTTTACATCAGTAAGAAATAAAACATAAAATCAGTGTAAAACAAGCAGCAAGAGCAAAGCATAAAGTGGGATAAAATAATGCAGATATATTAATCAATTCATATCAGAACCTCACGTTCCAATATGCTTCTGTAATCTGTTACAAAACATGATAAGGTTATAGTATGCACCCAGCAGATAGTGGGGCGTAAAGATAAAAGTAGAAATAAGTCAAATGAGCAGACATATAAAATCACAGTTTTTCACATTAGGATCTAACATCCTTTAGGGCCACCTTGTTTATGGTTTGATTCAGTTTTAGTAGAATGTAAAATACATGAATGATGAAATGAGCACATAAAGTGCAGACATACTATAAAATCCTCTGATATATAAAATAAAGGAGAATAAAGACATCCCTCCAGGCCTCCAACTCCCTCTGAAAAAACTCTGTCTCAACAAAGTCCTGGAATGGCATCCTGGGATTGGTGAGTCCTTCTGCTGCATAGGTCTGGAAGACCTTAGTGGAGCAGTAGAAGTACAGTATCTCACCGCTCCAGTCTGATAAAAAAAAAAGTGGATGGTGGAGCCATCTCTGAGGAACCGGGACTTTGGCTGACCACAGGCGAGGCAGTTGTGTGTCCTCTTGTCTTGGGGAGCCGCTGTTGTTGTTGCTGCTGCTGCTGCTTCTCCAGCATCTCACTGAATGAATGAATGAAAACTTTATTTAACAGATTGCAGAATGGGTACAATACAGTACGGCTCAATACACACAATTGTTAAGGGGATGCAGACCAGAGAAAGACGTTTGTCTTGTTTACATCAGGGTCCCCTATTTTCAATTCATAGTGACATTTATGACACACACAACATACATGACATCATGACATTTATGACATAGGGACATACATGACATACAGGTATATAGTACTGTTACATTTGTGACATATACGATATGCAAATATACAGTACTGTTACCCATAGATCCTAACTATTATAATAGTTCAATGGTTGTGATGGCAAAGTTTGCGTCAGGTTCCTTACTGTATATGTGCATATCGTATGTCACGTAACAGTACTATTGTTTCTGGCTTAAAGGCCAACCTTCATGTTGTATTTTTGTTCAATAAACAATGTGGACTAAACCTTCAACAATACACAGAAGGTTAACCCTTTCACTGCCACACGACAGCCGGTTAACCCTGTAAACCTTCTAGTCCCAAAACATTCTGTGACTAATTCAGTGCAGATTGTAATGTATTGTCATCATGCAGCACAAGTACAGTACAACTAAAAGAGTTTTGGCATCCAACCAGAGTGACTATGTAGCAGTAACGTGAAATAGTAATATACACTGTACAGGTGGTTAAACTGGGTATAACATATATAAATTAGTACTATGAGTACTACATGTATGTACAGAGTTGTAGTATTAATATGTACAGTGATACAGGTATAAAGACACTATGGTATAAGTCATACTGGCCAGCAGTGTAACTAGTAAGAGTAGGTAAGAGATATGTACAGATTTAGATATAGTATTAATATGTACAGTGATACAGGTATAAAGACACTATGGTAGTAAGTCATACTGGCCAGCAGTGTAACTAGTAAGAGTAGGTAAGAGATATGTACAGATATAGATATAGTATTAATATGTACAGTGATACAGGTATAAAGACACTATGGTAGTAAGTCATACTGGCCAGCAGTGTAACTAGTAAGAGTAGGTAAGAGATATGTACAGATATAGATATAGTATTAATATGTACAGTGATACAGGTATAAAGACACTATGGTAGTAAGTCATTCTGACCAGCAGTGTAACTAGTAAGAGTAGGTAAGAGATATACAGATTTAGATATAGTATTAATATGTACAGTGATACAGGTATAAAGACACTATGGTAGTAAGTCATTCTGACCAGCAGTGTAACTAGTAAGAGTAGGTAAGAGATATGTACAGATATATATATAATTATATACCAATGATGTAAACTACCCATAATTGATCAGTAGGGTTTAACCTGGAGGTTGGGCTTTAAACATCTAGCCCAGGGACTACAACTGAAAACTAGCAACCCTGCTAATGTTGGCATATTTACAGTTTTTAATTTGTATTCATTTATAAATGTATAACTGTTGATTGATATGCACTGTCCCTGATCAAATAAACGGAGTAAAAAATAAAAGCATAGCAGATAGATAGTGAGATAGATAGATAGGACACAATGTATTATCGTTAAGATCTGCTGTGCAGAAACAAAACACGACTCAGTCAGCTTCACCGAGTACATCCAACTGTTGAAACTGCCAACACAAACGCTAAAAAACAGTTTAACCTATTGGTAAACAAACGTATTGTTGAAAATATACAATATGACTGCTGTTGTGACATTGTTGGGATCTTATACTGTAGTTTACATTTGAGAAAAAACAAACTCAGTCACTCGGTACAAACCCAATAACCTATTGGTAAACAAACGTATTGTTGAAAATATACAATATGACTGCTGTTGTGACAGTGTTTAGGAATCGGATCTTATTTAGTAGTTTAAACTCACCTTCAAACTTTAACAGGTTGAATGAAAAACGCTACTTTCTCCAGCTCTGCCAAACGGATCTCTTCTTCTGTTCTTTTTCTCCTAAATGTGGATACAGCAGCGCAGCATCCACAAACTCGCAACAGCGCCACATATGGCCAAAATAATACATGGTTTTGTAAACAGGGAGTGGATGGTCGTTAAGGGAATGGAGCGTTGTTAAGAGCGAGTGAATGGACGTTAAGGCCAACTACTCCAGGGTGCCGCGCGGGGGCCAGCCGTGTATAGGTGTAACAGACTGACAGCCAATGAAATGGGGTGCATTTGTCACGCTGTCCAAGGAGCTGAACTGCTCTCGTGCAGCCGTGTTCGAATCCCGGTCGGGGCAAAAGCCTGTCATACATTATCAAAGATAAACAGCTATGTTGAATCAATAAACATGAATATCACTAAATAAACATGAATATTGCACAGATTTAGATTATAATAGTAAACCTATTATAATAGTTCAATGGTTGTGATGGCAAAGTTCGTGTCAGGTTCCTTACTGTATATTTGCATATCGTATGTCACAAATGTAACAGTACTATATACCTGTATGTCATGTATGTCCTTGTCATAAATGTCATGTATGTCATAAATGTCACTATGAATTGAAAATGGGGGACCCTGATGTAAACAAGACAAATGTCTTTCTCTGCTCTGCATCCCCTTAAACATTTTGTGTATTGAGCCGTACTGTATTGTACCCATTCTGCAATCTGTTAAATAAAGTTTTCATTCATTAATTCTGTCCCCGTCTCTCCTTGTTGCACATATTTAGATTATCATTAGATTGTAGCGGCAGAGGTTTTTGTCAACTTAAATCATGTTTCTTAATTTATGCACAGGAGGACTGTGTGTGGATGACCACAGGCCTGTGGTCCCCAACACCTCTGGGGTCAAACACCATCTCCTCAGTCTTCTTAACATTTAAAACCAGACAGTTATTGTCGCACCAGTTTACAAACCACTGGATTTCCAAATAATAGTCAGCTAGGTCACTGTCATTCTTAATTAGAGCTAAAATGGCAGCGTCATCAGGAAATGTTCATATCATATCTGGTGAATTACCTAGCTCATGGAAGTCGGCCATGGTTCTCCCCTTGTTAAAGGGCGGAGACCCCTCTGACCTAAATAATTATCGCCCTATTTCCAGATTGTCTGTAATGGCCAAAGTCTTTGAATCGCTTGTAAACAAACTGAAAGAGTTTCTAGCTGACCATAATATTCTTAACAAGTCTCAGTCAGGCTTCAGATCCATAGTACTTCAGCGACTATGCTAGTCTCAAATGACATAATTGAAGCACTAGACAAGAAAAAACACTGTGCAGCATTGTTTGTTGATCTGTCTAAAGAGTTTGACTCTGTGGATCACGCATTACTGCAGAGGCTTGGCTGCATATAGGTCTTGGTAAAACGGCTTTGAGCTGGTTTAAAAACTATCTATCTGAAAGAACTGTGTCTCAGTAATAATAATAATAATAACTTTATTTGTATAGCACCTTTCATACAGGGGATTGCAGTTCAAAGTGCTTTACATCAGTAAGAAATAAAACATAAAATCAGTGTAAAACAAGCAGCAAGAGCAAAGCATAAAGTGGGATAAAATAATGCAGATATATTAATCAATTCATATCAGAACCTCACGTTCCAATATGCTTCTGTAATCTGTTACAAAACATGATAAGGTTATAGTATGCACCCAGCAGATAGTGGGGCGTAAAGATAAAAGTAGAAATAAGTCAAATGAGCAGACATATAAAATCACAGTTTTTCACATTAGGATCTAACATCCTTTAGGGCCACCTTGTTTATGGTTTGATTCAGTTTTAGTAGAATGTAAAATACATGAATGATGAAATGAGCACATAAAGTGCAGACATACTATAAAATCCTCTGATATATAAAATAAAGGAGAATAAAGACATCCCTCCAGGCCTCCAACTCCCTCTGAAAAAACTCTGTCTCAACAAAGTCCTGGAATGGCATCCTGGGATTGGTGAGTCCTTCTGCTGCATAGGTCTGGAAGACCTTAGTGGAGCAGTAGAAGTACAGTATCTCACCGCTCCAGTCTGATAAAAAAAAAAGTGGATGGTGGAGCCATCTCTGAGGAACCGGGACTTTGGCTGACCACAGGCGAGGCAGTTGTGTGTCCTCTTGTCTTGGGGAGCCGCTGTTGTTGTTGCTGCTGCTGCTGCTTCTCCAGCATCTCACTGAATGAATGAATGAAAACTTTATTTAACAGATTGCAGAATGGGTACAATACAGTACGGCTCAATACACACAATTGTTAAGGGGATGCAGACCAGAGAAAGACGTTTGTCTTGTTTACATCAGGGTCCCCTATTTTCAATTCATAGTGACATTTATGACACACACAACATACATGACATCATGACATTTATGACATAGGGACATACATGACATACAGGTATATAGTACTGTTACATTTGTGACATATACGATATGCAAATATACAGTACTGTTACCCATAGATCCTAACTATTATAATAGTTCAATGGTTGTGATGGCAAAGTTTGCGTCAGGTTCCTTACTGTATATGTGCATATCGTATGTCACGTAACAGTACTATTGTTTCTGGCTTAAAGGCCAACCTTCATGTTGTATTTTTGTTCAATAAACAATGTGGACTAAACCTTCAACAATACACAGAAGGTTAACCCTTTCACTGCCACACGACAGCCGGTTAACCCTGTAAACCTTCTAGTCCCAAAACATTCTGTGACTAATTCAGTGCAGATTGTAATGTATTGTCATCATGCAGCACAAGTACAGTACAACTAAAAGAGTTTTGGCATCCAACCAGAGTGACTATGTAGCAGTAACGTGAAATAGTAATATACACTGTACAGGTGGTTAAACTGGGTATAACATATATAAATTAGTACTATGAGTACTACATGTATGTACAGAGTTGTAGTATTAATATGTACAGTGATACAGGTATAAAGACACTATGGTATAAGTCATACTGGCCAGCAGTGTAACTAGTAAGAGTAGGTAAGAGATATGTACAGATTTAGATATAGTATTAATATGTACAGTGATACAGGTATAAAGACACTATGGTAGTAAGTCATACTGGCCAGCAGTGTAACTAGTAAGAGTAGGTAAGAGATATGTACAGATATAGATATAGTATTAATATGTACAGTGATACAGGTATAAAGACACTATGGTAGTAAGTCATACTGGCCAGCAGTGTAACTAGTAAGAGTAGGTAAGAGATATGTACAGATATAGATATAGTATTAATATGTACAGTGATACAGGTATAAAGACACTATGGTAGTAAGTCATTCTGACCAGCAGTGTAACTAGTAAGAGTAGGTAAGAGATATACAGATTTAGATATAGTATTAATATGTACAGTGATACAGGTATAAAGACACTATGGTAGTAAGTCATTCTGACCAGCAGTGTAACTAGTAAGAGTAGGTAAGAGATATGTACAGATATATATATAATTATATACCAATGATGTAAACTACCCATAATTGATCAGTAGGGTTTAACCTGGAGGTTGGGCTTTAAACATCTAGCCCAGGGACTACAACTGAAAACTAGCAACCCTGCTAATGTTGGCATATTTACAGTTTTTAATTTGTATTCATTTATAAATGTATAACTGTTGATTGATATGCACTGTCCCTGATCAAATAAACGGAGTAAAAAATAAAAGCATAGCAGATAGATAGTGAGATAGATAGATAGGACACAATGTATTATCGTTAAGATCTGCTGTGCAGAAACAAAACACGACTCAGTCAGCTTCACCGAGTACATCCAACTGTTGAAACTGCCAACACAAACGCTAAAAAACTGTTTAACCTATTGGTAAACAAACGTATTGTTGAAAATATACAATATGACTGCTGTTGTGACATTGTTGGGATCTTATACTGTAGTTTACATTTGAGAAAAAACAAACTCAGTCACTCGGTACAAACCCAATAACCTATTGGTAAACAAACGTATTGTTGAAAATATACAATATGACTGCTGTTGTGACAGTGTTTAGGAATCGGATCTTATTTAGTAGTTTAAACTCACCTTCAAACTTTAACAGGTTGAATGAAAAACGCTACTTTCTCCAGCTCTGCCAAACGGATCTCTTCTTCTGTTCTTTTTCTCCTAAATGTGGATACAGCAGCGCAGCATCCACAAACTCGCAACAGCGCCACATATGGCCAAAATAATACATGGTTTTGTAAACAGGGAGTGGATGGTCGTTAAGGGAATGGAGCGTTGTTAAGAGCGAGTGAATGGACGTTAAGGCCAACTACTCCAGGGTGCCGCGCGGGGGCCAGCCGTGTATAGGTGTAACAGACTGACAGCCAATGAAATGGGGTGCATTTGTCACGCTGTCCAAGGAGCTGAACTGCTCTCGTGCAGCCGTGTTCGAATCCCGGTCGGGGCAAAAGCCTGTCATACATTATCAAAGATAAACAGCTATGTTGAATCAATAAACATGAATATCACTAAATAAACATGAATATTGCACAGATTTAGATTATAATAGTAAAGCTATTATAATAGTTCAATGGTTGTGATGGCAAAGTTCGTGTCAGGTTCCTTACTGTATATTTGCATATCGTATGTCACAAATGTAACAGTACTATATACCTGTATGTCATGTATGTCCTTGTCATAAATGTCATGTATGTCATAAATGTCACTATGAATTGAAAATGGGGGACCCTGATGTAAACAAGACAAATGTCTTTCTCTGCTCTGCATCCCCTTAAACATTTTGTGTATTGAGCCGTACTGTATTGTACCCATTCTGCAATCTGTTAAATAAAGTTTTCATTCATTAATTCTGTCCCCGTCTCTCCTTGTTGCACATATTTAGATTATCATTAGATTGTAGCGGCAGAGGTTTTTGTCAACTTAAATCATGTTTCTTAATTTATGCACAGGAGGACTGTGTGTGGATGACCACAGGCCTGTGGTCCCCAACACCTCTGGGGTCAAACACCATCTCCTCAGTCTTCTTAACATTTAAAACCAGACAGTTATTGTCGCACCAGTTTACAAACCACTGGATTTCCAAATAATAGTCAGCTAGGTCACTGTCATTCTTAATTAGAGCTAAAATGGCAGCGTCATCAGGAAATGTTCATATCATATCTGGTGAATTACCTAGCTCATGGAAGTCGGCCATGGTTCTCCCCTTGTTAAAGGGCGGAGACCCCTCTGACCTAAATAATTATCGCCCTATTTCCAGATTGTCTGTAATGGCCAAAGTCTTTGAATCGCTTGTAAACAAACTGAAAGAGTTTCTAGCTGACCATAATATTCTTAACAAGTCTCAGTCAGGCTTCAGATCCATAGTACTTCAGCGACTATGCTAGTCTCAAATGACATAATTGAAGCACTAGACAAGAAAAAACACTGTGCAGCATTGTTTGTTGATCTGTCTAAAGCGTTTGACTCTGTGGATCACGCATTACTGCAGAGGCTTGGCTGCATATAGGTCTTGGTAAAACGGCTTTGAGCTGGTTTAAAAACTATCTATCTGAAAGAACTGTGTCTCAGTAATAATAATAATAATAACTTTATTTGTATAGCACCTTTCATACAGGGGATTGCAGTTCAAAGTGCTTTACATCAGTAAGAAATAAACCATAAAATCAGTGTAAAACAAGCAGCAAGAGCAAAGCATAAAGTGGGATAAAATAATGCAGATATATTAATCAATTCATATCAGAACCTCACGTTCCAATATGCTTCTGTAATCTGTTACAAAACATGATAAGGTTATAGTATGCACCCAGCAGATAGTGGGGCGTAAAGATAAAAGTAGAAATAAGTCAAATGAGCAGACATATAAAATCACAGTTTTTCACATTAGGATCTAACATCCTTTAGGGCCACCTTGTTTA
The DNA here is from genome assembly GCF_963971535.1 of Notolepis coatsorum. Taxonomy (NCBI): domain Eukaryota; kingdom Metazoa; phylum Chordata; class Actinopteri; order Aulopiformes; family Paralepididae; genus Notolepis; species Notolepis coatsorum. The sequence continues at coordinate 74,038,391 of NC_140169.1, read as the reverse complement.
TGGTTTGATTCAGTTTTAGTAGAATGTAAAATACATGAATGATGAAATGAGCACATAAAGTGCAGACATACTATAAAATCCTCTGATATATAAAATAAAGGAGAATAAAGACATCCCTCCAGGCCTCCAACTCCCTCTGAAAAAACTCTGTCTCAACAAAGTCCTGGAATGGCATCCTGGGATTGGTGAGTCCTTCTGCTGCATAGGTCTGGAAGACCTTAGTGGAGCAGTAGAAGTACAGTATCTCACCGCTCCAGTCTGATAAAAAAAAAAGTGGATGGTGGAGCCATCTCTGAGGAACCGGGACGTTGGCTGACCACAGGCGAGGCAGTTGTGTGTCCTCTTGTCTTGGGGAGCCGCTGTTGTTGTTGCTGCTGCTGCTGCTTCTCCAGCATCTCACTGAATGAATGAATGAAAACTTTATTTAACAGATTGCAGAATGGGTACAATACAGTACGGCTCAATACACACAATTGTTAAGGGGATGCAGACCAGAGAAAGACGTTTGTCTTGTTTACATCAGGGTCCCCTATTTTCAATTCATAGTGACATTTATGACACACACAACATACATGACATCATGACATTTATGACATAGGGACATACATGACATACAGGTATATAGTACTGTTACATTTGTGACATATACGATATGCAAATATACAGTACTGTTACCCATAGATCCTAACTATTATAATAGTTCAATGGTTGTGATGGCAAAGTTTGCGTCAGGTTCCTTACTGTATATGTGCATATCGTATGTCACGTAACAGTACTATTGTTTCTGGCTTAAAGGCCAACCTTCATGTTGTATTTTTGTTCAATAAACAATGTGGACTAAACCTTCAACAATACACAGAAGGTTAACCCTTTCACTGCCACACGACAGCCGGTTAACCCTGTAAACCTTCTAGTCCCAAAACATTCTGTGACTAATTCAGTGCAGATTGTAATGTATTGTCATCATGCAGCACAAGTACAGTACAACTAAAAGAGTTTTGGCATCCAACCAGAGTGACTATGTAGCAGTAACGTGAAATAGTAATATACACTGTACAGGTGGTTAAACTGGGTATAACATATATAAATTAGTACTATGAGTACTACATGTATGTACAGAGTTGTAGTATTAATATGTACAGTGATACAGGTATAAAGACACTATGGTATAAGTCATACTGGCCAGCAGTGTAACTAGTAAGAGTAGGTAAGAGATATGTACAGATTTAGATATAGTATTAATATGTACAGTGATACAGGTATAAAGACACTATGGTAGTAAGTCATACTGGCCAGCAGTGTAACTAGTAAGAGTAGGTAAGAGATATGTACAGATATAGATATAGTATTAATATGTACAGTGATACAGGTATAAAGACACTATGGTAGTAAGTCATACTGGCCAGCAGTGTAACTAGTAAGAGTAGGTAAGAGATATGTACAGATATAGATATAGTATTAATATGTACAGTGATACAGGTATAAAGACACTATGGTAGTAAGTCATTCTGACCAGCAGTGTAACTAGTAAGAGTAGGTAAGAGATATACAGATTTAGATATAGTATTAATATGTACAGTGATACAGGTATAAAGACACTATGGTAGTAAGTCATTCTGACCAGCAGTGTAACTAGTAAGAGTAGGTAAGAGATATGTACAGATATATATATATAATTATATACCAATGATGTAAACTACCCATAATTGATCAGTAGGGTTTAACCTGGAGGTTGGGCTTTAAACATCTAGCCCAGGGACTACAACTGAAAACTAGCAACCCTGCTAATGTTGGCATATTTACAGTTTTTAATTTGTATTCATTTATAAATGTATAACTGTTGATTGATATGCACTGTCCCTGATCAAATAAACGGAGTAAAAAATAAAAGCATAGCAGATAGATAGTGAGATAGATAGATAGGACACAATGTATTATCGTTAAGATCTGCTGTGCAGAAACAAAACACGACTCAGTCAGCTTCACCGAGTACATCCAACTGTTGAAACTGCCAACACAAACGCTAAAAAACAGTTTAACCTATTGGTAAACAAACGTATTGTTGAAAATATACAATATGACTGCTGTTGTGACATTGTTGGGATCTTATACTGTAGTTTACATTTGAGAAAAAACAAACTCAGTCACTCGGTACAAACCCAATAACCTATTGGTAAACAAACGTATTGTTGAAAATATACAATATGACTGCTGTTGTGACAGTGTTTAGGAATCGGATCTTATTTAGTAGTTTAAACTCACCTTCAAACTTTAACAGGTTGAATGAAAAACGCTACTTTCTCCAGCTCTGCCAAACGGATCTCTTCTTCTGTTCTTTTTCTCCTAAATGTGGATACAGCAGCGCAGCATCCACAAACTCGCAACAGCGCCACATATGGCCAAAATAATACATGGTTTTGTAAACAGGGAGTGGATGGTCGTTAAGGGAATGGAGCGTTGTTAAGAGCGAGTGAATGGACGTTAAGGCCAACTACTCCAGGGTGCCGCGCGGGGGCCAGCCGTGTATAGGTGTAACAGACTGACAGCCAATGAAATGGGGTGCATTTGTCACGCTGTCCAAGGAGCTGAACTGCTCTCGTGCAGCCGTGTTCGAATCCCGGTCGGGGCAAAAGCCTGTCATACATTATCAAAGATAAACAGCTATGTTGAATCAATAAACATGAATATCACTAAATAAACATGAATATTGCACAGATTTAGATTATAATAGTAAAGCTATTATAATAGTTCAATGGTTGTGATGGCAAAGTTCGTGTCAGGTTCCTTACTGTATATTTGCATATCGTATGTCACAAATGTAACAGTACTATATACCTGTATGTCATGTATGTCCTTGTCATAAATGTCATGTATGTCATAAATGTCACTATGAATTGAAAATGGGGGACCCTGATGTAAACAAGACAAATGTCTTTCTCTGCTCTGCATCCCCTTAAACATTTTGTGTATTGAGCCGTACTGTATTGTACCCATTCTGCAATCTGTTAAATAAAGTTTTCATTCATTAATTCTGTCCCCGTCTCTCCTTGTTGCACATATTTAGATTATCATTAGATTGTAGCGGCAGAGATTTTTGTCAACTTAAATCATGTTTCTTAATTTATGCACAGGAGGACTGTGTGTGGATGACCACAGGCCTGTGGTCCCCAACACCTCTGGGGTCAAACACCATCTCCTCAGTCTTCTTAACATTTAAAACCAGACAGTTATTGTCGCACCAGTTTACAAACCACTGGATTTCCAAATAATAATAATAATAATAATTCATTTAATTTATATAGCGCTTCTCAATAACCCGAAGTCGCTGACAGTAGTCGGGAGCAGGGGTACAAACAAAGGGGCGAAAGCAAAGAAACACAACAAAACAACAAAGAAACAAAAACAAAGGAACATGAGACCATGGGGGGAACGGGGGAGACAGCCTGGTGGCACAAAAAAAAAGACTAGAGACATATCGATCAGGTTGGAGGGGAGGGGGGGGTTTAGGGGTGGGGGGGGTTGAAGGCAAGGGAGAACAGGTGGGTTTTGAGGCGAGCTTTGAAGGTGGAGAGTGTAGGGGAGTCTCTGATGGACTGGGGGAGGGAGTTCCAGAGTCGGGGTGCAGTGCGAGAGAAGGCCCGATCTCCGAAGTTTTTGAGCTTGGATGTCGGGACAGTGAGGGAGGCAGTGGAGGAGGACCGGAGGGAACGGGTTGGGCGGTAGGGGAGAAGGAGATCAGTCAGGTAGGGGGGGGCCAGGCTGTGGAGGGCTTTGAAGGTGAGGAGTAGTGTTTTAAAGTTAATGCGGTGTTTGATCGGGAGCCAGTGGAGGGAGTGGAGGACAGGAGTGATGTGTTCGCGGGACCGGGTGTTGGTGAGGAGGCGGGCGGCTATAATAGTCAGCTAGGTCACTGTCATTCTTAATTAGAGCTAAAATGGCAGCGTCATCAGGAAATGTTCATATCATATCTGGTGAATTACCTAGCTCATGGAAGTCGGCCATGGTTCTCCCCTTGTTAAAGGGCGGAGACCCCTCTGACCTAAATAATTATCGCCCTATTTCCAGATTGTCTGTAATGGCCAAAGTCTTTGAATCGCTTGTAAACAAACTGAAAGAGTTTCTAGCTGACCATAATATTCTTAACAAGTCTCAGTCAGGCTTCAGATCCATAGTACTTCAGCGACTATGCTAGTCTCAAATGACATAATTGAAGCACTAGACAAGAAAAAACACTGTGCAGCATTGTTTGTTGATCTGTCTAAAGCGTTTGACTCTGTGGATCACGCATTACTGCAGAGGCTTGGCTGCATATAGGTCTTGGTAAAACGGCTTTGAGCTGGTTTAAAAACTATCTATCTGAAAGAACTGTGTCTCAGTAATAATAATAATAATAACTTTATTTGTATAGCACCTTTCATACAGGGGATTGCAGTTCAAAGTGCTTTACATCAGTAAGAAATAAAACATAAAATCAGTGTAAAACAAGCAGCAAGAGCAAAGCATAAAGTGGGATAAAATAATGCAGATATATTAATCAATTCATATCAGAACCTCACGTTCCAATATGCTTCTGTAATCTGTTACAAAACATGATAAGGTTATATATAGTATGCACCCAGCAGATAGTTGTTTGTAAGTGTAGCTGTACAATAAAAGAGTCGAGTCGCGCTGGTTCTTAATGCCGTGTATTGCCAAGCAACAAGTAAACAAACCACACCTTCCCCAGGAAGTGAGACACGTCATATCATACAGGCACCGGCCCAGCACGCCCACAAGGCGGAGCTGTAGCCCAGCCTGTAACATCTCCCTTTCTTTAGTAAGTAACAACATCAATCCGTGCAGACCTAAGTAGTATCAAAACACCTCATCAATAACAACCACAATTAAACACAGAATCACAATTTTCCCACATTCCCATTCCCTTTTTTTTTTTTTTTTTTTTTTTATATCTTACAGTCCATACGCATGTGCACAGTCCTTGTGTGCTGGGGTGCGAGCGTGACTATGTGTGTGTGTGTGTGTGTGTGTGTGTGTGTGTGTGTGCATGTGTGCGTGTGAGACAGTCTCAGTTTGTGTGCGACCTAGAGGTTAAGTCTGTCCGGAGGCCGTAACGGCCTCCCGCTCCGGGAGAAGGCCCGGGCCTGTAACTCACGGCCTGGTGTGTTACCAGTCTGCGGGGAAGACGGCGTCGACCTCGGGGCTGATGACTTTGGAGACTCCTCAGGACCGCTGACGACCTCTTCGGTGCTTCCCCCCCTCGCAGGCTGTTCTGGGGCCAATTCTGGGTGAACTGACGGCTGGGGAGGGGCCGCTTCTGCTGGTCGGAGATCAACCCTGTTGCGGCGATACGCAGTTCCCTCCACGTCGACCAGATAGGACCGGAGTCCCAACTGCTGCAGGCACACGCCTCTTCTCCACCGGCCCGTCCTGTCACCCGGGAGTGGCTTCATCCGTATGGGCTGGCCGACGTTCAGCTCCGGCAGATCCTTCGCCGATCGGTCATACATCAACTTCGCTGCCTGATGTTTCACTCTCAGCTTGTCCGGGACCCCTGTGACGACCTGAGGTACCAGCAGCTGGTCGGCCACAGGGAGAAGGGTTCTCAGTCTCCGCGACATAAGCCGCTGTGCAGGGCTGCACTGCATACCCTCAGTGGGTGTGTTTCTCCAATGTAAAATGGCCTTCCAGGGGTCCTCTCTGGCCCGGTCTGCCTTTCTGCACAGGCTCTTCACAATCTTTACCGCCGACTCCGCTTTGCCGTTAGCCTTCGGGTGCCTCGGTGAGGACATAACGTGCTCAAAGCCCCACTCCCTCGCAAACGCCCGGAACTCCCCACCGGCAAACTGGCCGCCACCATCAGAAATGGCCCTGTCTGGGACCCCGTGGCGAGCAAACTGTGCCTTGCATCGTCGGATCGTGGTGTCCGCTGACAGGTCAGGGAGCAAGTCGACCTCCCAGAAGTCCGAATAGTGGTCCACCACCAGAAGAAAGTTCTGTGCTGCATAGCTGTACAGGTCCATGCTTACCAGCTGCCAGGGCCGTGTGGGGAGCGGGTGTGACATCATAGTCTCTTTCTGTTGTTCGTGTGCATACTCATTGCACACGGAGCACTGCTGTACGTAATCTTTGACTTCCCCTTGCATACCGGGCCAGTACAGTGTATCACGAGCCTGTCTGTAGCACGCCTCGGCCCCCACATGGTTGTAGTGGATCCGTCTCAGCATTTCCGGACGCATAGCTTTCGGAATTATGATGCGCTGACTCCTGTAGAGCACGCCATCCTGTGCACTTATCTCGTCCCTGATGGCCCAATAGTCCCGGACGGCTAAAGGGGTCTCCTCTCTGTGGTCTGGCCATCCCTTCAGCACGACTGACTTGAGTGTTTGCAGACACACATCCTCCTCAGTGTGTGTTCGAATCTGTGCCAGACGTTGGCTGCTGACGTTCAGATAGTCCGCCTGCCGAATGGCGGCCGTGTCCCACTGCTCCTGCCGCATGCTGCAGACCATTTCCCGTCTGTACAGTGTATCTGTTCTCTGTGGTGGGGTGGTGGCTCTGCTGAGTGTGTCACTTATGTACATTTCGGGGCCTGGCTTGTACACCACCGCCAGGGAGTAGTTCTGCAGTGTGAGGAGCATGCTCTGAAGGCGCTTTGGCGCACTGAGGAGAGGCTTAGTGAAGATGGACACCAACGGGCGGTGGTCGGTCTCTGCAGTCACATCACCCCTCCCATATAGGTAGTAGTGGAAGCGTTGACAGGCGAATACGATGCTTAGACACTCCTTTTCTATTTGTGCATAATTTTGCTCCGTTTGGGTCAATGCACGAGAGGCAAATGCGACAGGCTGTCCCCCCTGAAGCAAGCAGCAGCCCAGACCCGTCTGACTGGAGTCGCTCTGTACGGTGACCGGCTTGTGGACGTCATAGTACCTTAGGACTGGCACCGCCGTGATCAGAGCCTTGATTTCCTTCATGGCAGCCTCATGTTTGGGCAGCCAGTGCCACATCACATCTTTGTCGAGCAGTCTCCTCAGAGGCTCACATACCGCTGACAAGCGTGGCATGAATCTCGACAGGTAGTTCACAAACCCAACACATCGCTGGACCCCTTTTGCGTCTGTGGGGTTTGGCATGTCCAGAACCGCCCTGACCTTGTCAGGGTCAACCTTGAGGCCCTCTGCGGACAGTATGTGGCCGTGGAAGCGGACCTCCTTCAGTCGAAACTGCAGCTTTTTCAGGCCCAGTCTCAGCTTTACCTCTCTGCATCTGTCCATCAGAGCGACGAGGTTCGTGTCATGGTCGTGGTTGGCCTCATCCTCTGTGTCCCCACAGCCCACTATGAGGATATCATCAGCTATGGGCTCAATCCCCGTCAAGCCAGCCAGCAGCTCATGCTGCTTTCTTTGGTACAGCTCTGGAGCCACTGACACACCGAAAGGGAGTTTTAGCCAACGTTTCCTACCCCACGGTGTCCAGAACGTTGTCATCAGGCTGCTCTCTTCGTCCAAACGGCACTGTAAAAATGCATCCCGTGCATCCACCAGCGTGAATATACGTGCCTTTGGCAGCTTATACAGCACGTCATCCAAAGTGGGCATCAGGTAATGGGACCGTTTCAGAGCTCGGTTAAGGGGCTTTGGGTCTATACACAGTCTCAATTTGTCTGGCCTTTTCACTATGACCAGATTGCTAATCCAGTCCGTGGGTCGAGTGACTGTGGTCAAGTGCCCATCTTCTTCATATTTATCCAGCTGTGCTTTAACAGCTGCCTTCAGGGCCACTGGAACGTTCCTGGGAGCACACTGCACCGGCGCCACCGTGCTGTCCAGCTCAAAGTGAATATCACCGGGCAGAGACTCAACAGGGCTGGTGAACACATCATGGTAGGTGCTGACGAGCCACTCTTTGGTCAGTGACACCTTCCTGCAGTGCTCCACTTTATTCAGCTCCTCAGGAATGGTGAAGCGTATCAGACCAAGCCTCTCACATGTCTCCCCCGAAAGCAAGGGCCTCTGGCCAGTATGTACGACTTCAAAGTCCAGTCTGTGCGTCTTACCCCTAATGACGCATTGTGTGCTGTACACCCCCAACGAGCTCATCCACTCACTGTTGTAAAGTTTCAGTTTGATGAAGCTCTTCTGAAGGGGTGTTCTAGGTGCCAGTCTTGACTTGTCCTTGATGCTCATCACATTGCATGTGGCTCCCGAGTCGAGCTGGCACCTTTGGAGGCCTTTTTGCAGTGGTAGGTTGACAAACCACTTTTTACCTTGAGTGTTCACAGCCCCCACGCTCTCTACTGTGTACACGTCTCTCTCCTCCCGGTCGCTGTCCTCCCGTTCCCCTGGCCATGGGTCATCCACAGCATTTAACTGGCGAGCCTGCTGGCCTCTTTTCATGCAAACTTTTGCAAAATGGTTAGCCGTGCCACATGAACGGCATGATTTACCAAAGGCGGGGCACTGGTCACGCCCACGTTTGTGCCGTGTGCCACAGTACTTGCATTCACCAGTGTCTCTCATGTTCTGTGGCTGTGCCGATGTGTTGGCCTCGGATGGCCTGCTGGCAGGCCTCCGTCCATATCGCTGCCCTTGTGTGGCGTTAACGCTGTCCCCAGGCCCGGAGCTGCCGCTGCCCAGAGACATGGTCTTTAACCTACTGTCCATGACCTCAGCTGCTCGACAAATACTGATGGCCTGATCCAATTTAAGGTCCTTTTCTCTTAATAAGCGCCGTCTAGCGCCCTCATCAGTTATCCGTAGGACAATACTGTCTCTTATGAGTTCATCTTTAATAGCTCCATATTCACAAGAGGCAGCCTTTTCTCTCAGTCTTGTAACAAAAGCATCAAACAGCTCTCCATCCTCCTGTTTCAAGTTGCCAAAAACGTACCTCTCGAATATCACGTTCTTAGCCGGTGTGAAGTATTGCTGCAGTGCTGTCAGAATAGCCCCCACATCTTTTTGTTGCGCCACGGTGAGTCCCAGGTTGTGTTTGTAAATATGACGACAGTCATTCCCCATTAACCGTCTGAGCGCCGCCGCCTGTACTGGCTTTTCCTTCTCGCTGAGCCCGGTCGCAAGCAGATAGTCCTCGAACTCTGCTTGAAAGCTCACCCAGTTGCCGTGAATGTCTCCCGTCATCTTCATTGGCTCCGGAGGCGGAATGCTGGATGCCATTGTCGCCACAAACTCTCACCCAAACAACACATAAACGTCCGCTGTTATTGCAAACAGCTGTTTCGGGCCGTATATAAATCCTCTTTGGGTCCTCCTAGTTCCACTTCTGACACCATGTTTGTAAGTGTAGCTGTACAATAAAAGAGTCGAGTCGCGCTGGTTCTTAATGCCGTGTATTGCCAAGCAACAAGTAAACAAACCACACCTTCCCCAGGAAGTGAGACACGTCATATCATACAGGCACCGGCCCAGCACGCCCACAAGGCGGAGCTGTAGCCCAGCCTGTAACAATAGTGGGGCGTAAAGATAAAAGTAGAAATAAGTCAAATGAGCAGACATATAAAATCACAGTTTTTCACATTAGGATCTAACATCCTTTAGGGCCACCTTGTTTATGGTTTGATTCAGTTTTAGTAGAATGTAAAATACATGAATGATGAAATGAGCACATAAAGTGCAGACATACTATAAAATCCTCTGATATATAAAATAAAGGAGAATAAAGACATCCCTCCAGGCCTCCAACTCCCTCTGAAAAAACTCTGTCTCAACAAAGTCCTGGAATGGCATCCTGGGATTGGTGAGTCCTTCTGCTGCATAGGTCTGGAAGACCTTAGTGGAGCAGTAGAAGTACAGTATCTCACCGCTCCAGTCTGATAAAAAAAAAAGTGGATGGTGGAGCCATCTCTGAGGAACCGGGACTTTGGCTGACCACAGGCGAGGCAGTTGTGTGTCCTCTTGTCTTGGGGAGCCGCTGTTGTTGTTGCTGCTGCTGCTGCTTCTCCAGCATCTCACTGAATGAATGAATGAAAACTTTATTTAACAGATTGCAGAATGGGTACAATACAGTACGGCTCAATACACACAATTGTTAAGGGGATGCAGACCAGAGAAAGACGTTTGTCTTGTTTACATCAGGGTCCCCTATTTTCAATTCATAGTGACATTTATGACACACACAACATACATGACATCATGACATTTATGACATAGGGACATACATGACATACAGGTATATAGTACTGTTACATTTGTGACATATACGATATGCAAATATACAGTACTGTTACCCATAGATCCTAACTATTATAATAGTTCAATGGTTGTGATGGCAAAGTTTGCGTCAGGTTCCTTACTGTATATGTGCATATCGTATGTCACGTAACAGTACTATTGTTTCTGGCTTAAAGGCCAACCTTCATGTTGTATTTTTGTTCAATAAACAATGTGGACTAAACCTTCAACAATACACAGAAGGTTAACCCTTTCACTGCCACACGACAGCCGGTTAACCCTGTAAACCTTCTAGTCCCAAAACATTCTGTGACTAATTCAGTGCAGATTGTAATGTATTGTCATCATGCAGCACAAGTACAGTACAACTAAAAGAGTTTTGGCATCCAACCAGAGTGACTATGTAGCAGTAACGTGAAATAGTAATATACACTGTACAGGTGGTTAAACTGGGTATAACATATATAAATTAGTACTATGAGTACTACATGTATGTACAGAGTTGTAGTATTAATATGTACAGTGATACAGGTATAAAGACACTATGGTATAAGTCATACTGGCCAGCAGTGTAACTAGTAAGAGTAGGTAAGAGATATGTACAGATTTAGATATAGTATTAATATGTACAGTGATACAGGTATAAAGACACTATGGTAGTAAGTCATACTGGCCAGCAGTGTAACTAGTAAGAGTAGGTAAGAGATATGTACAGATATAGATATAGTATTAATATGTACAGTGATACAGGTATAAAGACACTATGGTAGTAAGTCATACTGGCCAGCAGTGTAACTAGTAAGAGTAGGTAAGAGATATGTACAGATATAGATATAGTATTAATATGTACAGTGATACAGGTATAAAGACACTATGGTAGTAAGTCATTCTGACCAGCAGTGTAACTAGTAAGAGTAGGTAAGAGATATACAGATTTAGATATAGTATTAATATGTACAGTGATACAGGTATAAAGACACTATGGTAGTAAGTCATTCTGACCAGCAGTGTAACTAGTAAGAGTAGGTAAGAGATATGTACAGATATATATATATAATTATATACCAATGATGTAAACTACCCATAATTGATCAGTAGGGTTTAACCTGGAGGTTGGGCTTTAAACATCTAGCCCAGGGACTACAACTGAAAACTAGCAACCCTGCTAATGTTGGCATATTTACAGTTTTTAATTTGTATTCATTTATAAATGTATAACTGTTGATTGATATGCACTGTCCCTGATCAAATAAACGGAGTAAAAAATAAAAGCATAGCAGATAGATAGTGAGATAGATAGATAGGACACAATGTATTATCGTTAAGATCTGCTGTGCAGAAACAAAACACGACTCAGTCAGCTTCACCGAGTACATCCAACTGTTGAAACTGCCAACACAAACGCTAAAAAACAGTTTAACCTATTGGTAAACAAACGTATTGTTGAAAATATACAATATGACTGCTGTTGTGACATTGTTGGGATCTTATACTGTAGTTTACATTTGAGAAAAAACAAACTCAGTCACTCGGTACAAACCCAATAACCTATTGGTAAACAAACGTATTGTTGAAAATATACAATATGACTGCTGTTGTGACAGTGTTTAGGAATCGGATCTTATTTAGTAGTTTAAACTCACCTTCAAACTTTAACAGGTTGAATGAAAAACGCTACTTTCTCCAGCTCTGCCAAACGGATCTCTTCTTCTGTTCTTTTTCTCCTAAATGTGGATACAGCAGCGCAGCATCCACAAACTCGCAACAGCGCCACATATGGCCAAAATAATACATGGTTTTGTAAACAGGGAGTGGATGGTCGTTAAGGGAATGGAGCGTTGTTAAGAGCGAGTGAATGGACGTTAAGGCCAACTACTCCAGGGTGCCGCGCGGGGGCCAGCCGTGTATAGGTGTAACAGACTGACAGCCAATGAAATGGGGTGCATTTGTCACGCTGTCCAAGGAGCTGAACTGCTCTCGTGCAGCCGTGTTCGAATCCCGGTCGGGGCAAAAGCCTGTCATACATTATCAAAGATAAACAGCTATGTTGAATCAATAAACATGAATATCACTAAATAAACATGAATATTGCACAGATTTAGATTATAATAGTAAAGCTATTATAATAGTTCAATGGTTGTGATGGCAAAGTTCGTGTCAGGTTCCTTACTGTATATTTGCATATCGTATGTCACAAATGTAACAGTACTATATACCTGTATGTCATGTATGTCCTTGTCATAAATGTCATGTATGTCATAAATGTCACTATGAATTGAAAATGGGGGACCCTGATGTAAACAAGACAAATGTCTTTCTCTGCTCTGCATCCCCTTAAACATTTTGTGTATTGAGCCGTACTGTATTGTACCCATTCTGCAATCTGTTAAATAAAGTTTTCATTCATTAATTCTGTCCCCGTCTCTCCTTGTTGCACATATTTAGATTATCATTAGATTGTAGCGGCAGAGGTTTTTGTCAACTTAAATCATGTTTCTTAATTTATGCACAGGAGGACTGTGTGTGGATGACCACAGGCCTGTGGTCCCCAACACCTCTGGGGTCAAACACCATCTCCTCAGTCTTCTTAACATTTAAAACCAGACAGTTATTGTCGCACCAGTTTACAAACCACTGGATTTCCAAATAATAGTCAGCTAGGTCACTGTCATTCTTAATTAGAGCTAAAATGGCAGCGTCATCAGGAAATGTTCATATCATATCTGGTGAATTACCTAGCTCATGGAAGTCGGCCATGGTTCTCCCCTTGTTAAAGGGCGGAGACCCCTCTGACCTAAATAATTATCGCCCTATTTCCAGATTGTCTGTAATGGCCAAAGTCTTTGAATCGCTTGTAAACAAACTGAAAGAGTTTCTAGCTGACCATAATATTCTTAACAAGTCTCAGTCAGGCTTCAGATCCATAGTACTTCAGCGACTATGCTAGTCTCAAATGACATAATTGAAGCACTAGACAAGAAAAAACACTGTGCAGCATTGTTTGTTGATCTGTCTAAAGCGTTTGACTCTGTGGATCACGCATTACTGCAGAGGCTTGGCTGCATATAGGTCTTGGTAAAACGGCTTTGAGCTGGTTTAAAAACTATCTATCTGAAAGAACTGTGTCTCAGTAATAATAATAATAATAACTTTATTTGTATAGCACCTTTCATACAGGGGATTGCAGTTCAAAGTGCTTTACATCAGTAAGAAATAAAACATAAAATCAGTGTAAAACAAGCAGCAAGAGCAAAGCATAAAGTGGGATAAAATAATGCAGATATATTAATCAATTCATATCAGAACCTCACGTTCCAATATGCTTCTGTAATCTGTTACAAAACATGATAAGGTTATAGTATGCACCCAGCAGATAGTGGGGCGTAAAGATAAAAGTAGAAATAAGTCAAATGAGCAGACATATAAAATCACAGTTTTTCACATTAGGATCTAACATCCTTTAGGGCCACCTTGTTTATGGTTTGATTCAGTTTTAGTAGAATGTAAAATACATGAATGATGAAATGAGCACATAAAGTGCAGACATACTATAAAATCCTCTGATATATAAAATAAAGGAGAATAAAGACATCCCTCCAGGCCTCCAACTCCCTCTGAAAAAACTCTGTCTCAACAAAGTCCTGGAATGGCATCCTGGGATTGGTGAGTCCTTCTGCTGCATAGGTCTGGAAGACCTTAGTGGAGCAGTAGAAGTACAGTATCTCACCGCTCCAGTCTGATAAAAAAAAAAGTGGATGGTGGAGCCATCTCTGAGGAACCGGGACTTTGGCTGACCACAGGCGAGGCAGTTGTGTGTCCTCTTGTCTTGGGGAGCCGCTGTTGTTGTTGCTGCTGCTGCTGCTTCTCCAGCATCTCACTGAATGAATGAATGAAAACTTTATTTAACAGATTGCAGAATGGGTACAATACAGTACGGCTCAATACACACAATTGTTAAGGGGATGCAGACCAGAGAAAGACGTTTGTCTTGTTTACATCAGGGTCCCCTATTTTCAATTCATAGTGACATTTATGACACACACAACATACATGACATCATGACATTTATGACATAGGGACATACATGACATACAGGTATATAGTACTGTTACATTTGTGACATATACGATATGCAAATATACAGTACTGTTACCCATAGATCCTAACTATTATAATAGTTCAATGGTTGTGATGGCAAAGTTTGCGTCAGGTTCCTTACTGTATATGTGCATATCGTATGTCACGTAACAGTACTATTGTTTCTGGCTTAAAGGCCAACCTTCATGTTGTATTTTTGTTCAATAAACAATGTGGACTAAACCTTCAACAATACACAGAAGGTTAACCCTTTCACTGCCACACGACAGCCGGTTAACCCTGTAAACCTTCTAGTCCCAAAACATTCTGTGACTAATTCAGTGCAGATTGTAATGTATTGTCATCATGCAGCACAAGTACAGTACAACTAAAAGAGGTTTGGCATCCAACCAGAGTGACTATGTAGCAGTAACGTGAAATAGTAATATACACTGTACAGGTGGTTAAACTGGGTATAACATATATAAATTAGTACTATGAGTACTACATGTATGTACAGAGTTGTAGTATTAATATGTACAGTGATACAGGTATAAAGACACTATGGTATAAGTCATACTGGCCAGCAGTGTAACTAGTAAGAGTAGGTAAGAGATATGTACAGATTTAGATATAGTATTAATATGTACAGTGATACAGGTATAAAGACACTATGGTAGTAAGTCATACTGGCCAGCAGTGTAACTAGTAAGAGTAGGTAAGAGATATGTACAGATATAGATATAGTATTAATATGTACAGTGATACAGGTATAAAGACACTATGGTAGTAAGTCATACTGGCCAGCAGTGTAACTAGTACGAGTAGGTAAGAGATATGTACAGATATAGATATAGTATTAATATGTACAGTGATACAGGTATAAAGACACTATGGTAGTAAGTCATTCTGACCAGCAGTGTAACTAGTAAGAGTAGGTAAGAGATATACAGATTTAGATATAGTATTAATATGTACAGTGATACAGGTATAAAGACACTATGGTAGTAAGTCATTCTGACCAGCAGTGTAACTAGTAAGAGTAGGTAAGAGATATGTACAGATATATATATAATTATATACCAATGATGTAAACTACCCATAATTGATCAGTAGGGTTTAACCTGGAGGTTGGGCTTTAAACATCTAGCCCAGGGACTACAACTGAAAACTAGCAACCCTGCTAATGTTGGCATATTTACAGTTTTTAATTTGTATTCATTTATAAATGTATAACTGTTGATTGATATGCACTGTCCCTGATCAAATAAACGGAGTAAAAAATAAAAGCATAGCAGATAGATAGTGAGATAGATAGATAGGACACAATGTATTATCGTTAAGATCTGCTGTGCAGAAACAAAACACGACTCAGTCAGCTTCACCGAGTACATCCAACTGTTGAAACTGCCAACACAAACGCTAAAAAACAGTTTAACCTATTGGTAAACAAACGTATTGTTGAAAATATACAATATGACTGCTGTTGTGACATTGTTGGGATCTTATACTGTAGTTTACATTTGAGAAAAAACAAACTCAGTCACTCGGTACAAACCCAATAACCTATTGGTAAACAAACGTATTGTTGAAAATATACAATATGACTGCTGTTGTGACAGTGTTTAGGAATCTGATCTTATTTAGTAGTTTAAACTCACCTTCAAACTTTAACAGGTTGAATGAAAAACGCTACTTTCTCCAGCTCTGCCAAACGGATCTCTTCTTCTGTTCTTTTTCTCCTAAATGTGGATACAGCAGCGCAGCATCCACAAACTCGCAACAGCGCCACATATGGCCAAAATAATACATGGTTTTGTAAACAGGGAGTGGATGGTCGTTAAGGGAATGGAGCGTTGTTAAGAGCGAGTGAATGGACGTTAAGGCCAACTACTCCAGGGTGCCGCGCGGGGGCCAGCCGTGTATAGGTGTAACAGACTGACAGCCAATGAAATGGGGTGCATTTGTCACGCTGTCCAAGGAGCTGAACTGCTCTCGTGCAGCCGTGTTCGAATCCCGGTCGGGGCAAAAGCCTGTCATACATTATCAAAGATAAACAGCTATGTTGAATCAATAAACATGAATATCACTAAATAAACATGAATATTGCACAGATTTAGATTATAATAGTAAAGCTATTATAATAGTTCAATGGTTGTGATGGCAAAGTTCGTGTCAGGTTCCTTACTGTATATTTGCATATCGTATGTCACAAATGTAACAGTACTATATACCTGTATGTCATGTATGTCCTTGTCATAAATGTCATGTATGTCATAAATGTCACTATGAATTGAAAATGGGGGACCCTGATGTAAACAAGACAAATGTCTTTCTCTGCTCTGCATCCCCTTAAACATTTTGTGTATTGAGCCGTACTGTATTGTACCCATTCTGCAATCTGTTAAATAAAGTTTTCATTCATTAATTCTGTCCCCGTCTCTCCTTGTTGCACATATTTAGATTATCATTAGATTGTAGCGGCAGAGGTTTTTGTCAACCTAAATCATGTTTCTTAATTTATGCACAGGAGGACTGTGTGTGGATGACCACAGGCCTGTGGTCCCCAACACCTCTGGGGTCAAACACCATCTCCTCAGTCTTCTTAACATTTAAAACCAGACAGTTATTGTCGCACCAGTTTACAAACCACTGGATTTCCAAATAATAGTCAGCTAGGTCACTGTCATTCTTAATTAGAGCTAAAATGGCAGCGTCATCAGGAAATGTTCATATCATATCTGGTGAATTACCTAGCTCATGGAAGTCGGCCATGGTTCTCCCCTTGTTAAAGGGCGGAGACCCCTCTGACCTAAATAATTATCGCCCTATTTCCAGATTGTCTGTAATGGCCAAAGTCTTTGAATCGCTTGTAAACAAACTGAAAGAGTTTCTAGCTGACCATAATATTCTTAACAAGTCTCAGTCAGGCTTCAGATCCATAGTACTTCAGCGACTATGCTAGTCTCAAATGACATAATTGAAGCACTAGACAAGAAAAAACACTGTGCAGCATTGTTTGTTGATCTGTCTAAAGCGTTTGACTCTGTGGATCACGCATTACTGCAGAGGCTTGGCTGCATATAGGTCTTGGTAAAACGGCTTTGAGCTGGTTTAAAAACTATCTATCTGAAAGAACTGTGTCTCAGTAATAATAATAATAATAACTTTATTTGTATAGCACCTTTCATACAGGGGATTGCAGTTCAAAGTGCTTTACATCAGTAAGAAATAAAACATAAAATCAGTGTAAAACAAGCAGCAAGAGCAAAGCATAAAGTGGGATAAAATAATGCAGATATATTAATCAATTCATATCAGAACCTCACGTTCCAATATGCTTCTGTAATCTGTTACAAAACATGATAAGGTTATAGTATGCACCCAGCAGATAGTGGGGCGTAAAGATAAAAGTAGAAATAAGTCAAATGAGCAGACATATAAAATCACAGTTTTTCACATTAGGATCTAACATCCTTTAGGGCCACCTTGTTTATGGTTTGATTCAGTTTTAGTAGAATGTAAAATACATGAATGATGAAATGAGCACATAAAGTGCAGACATACTATAAAATCCTCTGATATATAAAATAAAGGAGAATAAAGACATCCCTCCAGGCCTCCAACTCCCTCTGAAAAAACTCTGTCTCAACAAAGTCCTGGAATGGCATCCTGGGATTGGTGAGTCCTTCTGCTGCATAGGTCTGGAAGACCTTAGTGGAGCAGTAGAAGTACAGTATCTCACCGCTCCAGTCTGATAAAAAAAAAAGTGGATGGTGGAGCCATCTCTGAGGAACCGGGACTTTGGCTGACCACAGGCGAGGCAGTTGTGTGTCCTCTTGTCTTGGGGAGCCGCTGTTGTTGTTGCTGCTGCTGCTGCTTCTCCAGCATCTCACTGAATGAATGAATGAAAACTTTATTTAACAGATTGCAGAATGGGTACAATACAGTACGGCTCAATACACACAATTGTTAAGGGGATGCAGACCAGAGAAAGACGTTTGTCTTGTTTACATCAGGGTCCCCTATTTTCAATTCATAGTGACATTTATGACACACACAACATACATGACATCATGACATTTATGACAT
Source organism: Notolepis coatsorum (assembly GCF_963971535.1). NCBI lineage: Eukaryota > Metazoa > Chordata > Actinopteri > Aulopiformes > Paralepididae > Notolepis > Notolepis coatsorum. Next base: position 74,020,032 of record NC_140169.1, on the reverse strand, counting down.
AGGGACATACATGACATACAGGTATATAGTACTGTTACATTTGTGACATATACGATATGCAAATATACAGTACTGTTACCCATAGATCCTAACTATTATAATAGTTCAATGGTTGTGATGGCAAAGTTTGCGTCAGGTTCCTTACTGTATATGTGCATATCGTATGTCACGTAACAGTACTATTGTTTCTGGCTTAAATGCCAACCTTCATGTTGTATTTTTGTTCAATAAACAATGTGGACTAAACCTTCAACAATACACAGAAGGTTAACCCTTTCACTGCCACACGACAGCCGGTTAACCCTGTAAACCTTCTAGTCCCAAAACATTCTGTGACTAATTCAGTGCAGATTGTAATGTATTGTCATCATGCAGCACAAGTACAGTACAACTAAAAGAGGTTTGGCATCCAACCAGAGTGACTATGTAGCAGTAACGTGAAATAGTAATATACACTGTACAGGTGGTTAAACTGGGTATAACATATATAAATTAGTACTATGAGTACTACATGTATGTACAGAGTTGTAGTATTAATATGTACAGTGATACAGGTATAAAGACACTATGGTATAAGTCATACTGGCCAGCAGTGTAACTAGTAAGAGTAGGTAAGAGATATGTACATATTTAGATATAGTATTAATATGTACAGTGATACAGGTATAAAGACACTATGGTAGTAAGTCATACTGGCCAGCAGTGTAACTAGTAAGAGTAGGTAAGAGATATGTACAGATATAGATATAGTATTAATATGTACAGTGATACAGGTATAAAGACACTATGGTAGTAAGTCATACTGGCCAGCAGTGTAACTAGTAAGAGTAGGTAAGAGATATGTACAGATATAGATATAGTATTAATATGTACAGTGATACAGGTATAAAGACACTATGGTAGTAAGTCATTCTGACCAGCAGTGTAACTAGTAAGAGTAGGTAAGAGATATACAGATTTAGATATAGTATTAATATGTACAGTGATACAGGTATAAAGACACTATGGTAGTAAGTCATTCTGACCAGCAGTGTAACTAGTAAGAGTAGGTAAGAGATATGTACAGATATATATATAATTATATACCAATGATGTAAACTACCCATAATTGATCAGTAGGGTTTAACCTGGAGGTTGGGCTTTAAACATCTAGCCCAGGGACTACAACTGAAAACTAGCAACCCTGCTAATGTTGGCATATTTACAGTTTTTAATTTGTATTCATTTATAAATGTATAACTGTTGATTGATATGCACTGTCCCTGATCAAATAAACGGAGTAAAAAATAAAAGCATAGCAGATAGATAGTGAGATAGATAGATAGGACACAATGTATTATCGTTAAGATCTGCTGTGCAGAAACAAAACACGACTCAGTCAGCTTCACCGAGTACATCCAACTGTTGAAACTGCCAACACAAACGCTAAAAAACAGTTTAACCTATTGGTAAACAAACGTATTGTTGAAAATATACAATATGACTGCTGTTGTGACATTGTTGGGATCTTATACTGTAGTTTACATTTGAAAAAAAACAAACTCAGTCACTCGGTACAAACCCAATAACCTATTGGTAAACAAACGTATTGTTGAAAATATACAATATGACTGCTGTTGTGACAGTGTTTAGGAATCGGATCTTATTTAGTAGTTTAAACTCACCTTCAAACTTTAACAGGTTGAATGAAAAACGCTACTTTCTCCAGCTCTGCCAAACGGATCTCTTCTTCTGTTCTTTTTCTCCTAAATGTGGATACAGCAGCGCAGCATCCACAAACTCGCAACAGCGCCACATATGGCCAAAATAATACATGGTTTTGTAAACAGGGAGTGGATGGTCGTTAAGGGAATGGAGCGTTGTTAAGAGCGAGTGAATGGACGTTAAGGCCAACTACTCCAGGGTGCCGCGCGGGAGGCCCGGGTTCGATTCCCGGCCAATGCATGAGCCATTTTTAAGCATAGCAAAATCTAGACAAAAGACAGAAACAAGGTTGTTAAGATATCAGTGCTTTACACTTGCAATCTATGAAGACTGCATTATTAGATCTCTGAAAGAGGCAACAGCAGTAACCAGATCTACTACCACTTTGGAACGGACTTGAACTGCCGGCCATTTTTCAGTTTCTAGGTCACAGAGAAATTGACGACAGAGGAAGGGACACTTGTTTAATCTTTGACTGCAACACTGGTTCTCTCACTGGTGGAATTTTGGGAGTCAAAAGTCACATAAGTAGAGCATTGGTGGTTCAGTGGTAGAATTCTCCCCTGCCACGCGGCACGCCCGGGTTCGATTCCCGGCCAATGCATGAGCCATTTTTAAGCACAGCAAAATCTAGACAAAAGACAGAAACAAGGTTGTTGAGATATCAGTGCTTTACACTTGCAATCTATGAAGACTGCATTATTAGATCTCTGAAAGAGGCAACAGCAGTAACCAGATCTACTACCACTTTGGAACGGACTTGAACTGCCGGCCATTTTTCAGTTTCTAGGTCATAGAGAAATTGACGACAGAGGAAGGGACACTTGTTTAATCTTTGACTGCAACACTGGTTCTCTCACTGGTGGAATTTTGGGAGTCAAAAGTCACATAAGTAGAGCATTGGTGGTTCAGTGGTAGAATTCTCGCCTGCCACGCGGGAGGCCGGGGTTCGATTCCCGGCCAATGCATGAGCCATTTTTAAGCACAGCAAAATCTAGACAAAAGACAGAAACAAGGTTGTTGAGATATCAGTGCTTTACACTTGCAATCTATGAAGACTGCATTATTAGATCTCTGAAAGAGCCAGCCGTGTATAGGTGTAACAGACTGACAGCCAATGAAATGGGTGCATTTGTCACGCTGTCCAAGGAGCTGAACTGCTCTCGTGCAGCCGTGTTCGAATCCCGGTCGGGGCACAAGTCTGTCATACATTATCAAAGATAAACAGCTATGTTGAATCAATAAACATGAATATCACTAAATAAACATGAATATTGCACAGATTTAGATTATAATAGTAAATCTATTATAATAGTTCAATGGTTGTGATGGCAAAGTTTGCGTCAGGTTCCTTACTGTATATTTGCATATCGTATGTCACAAATGTAACAGTACTATATACCTGTATGTCATGTATGTCCCTGTCATAAATGTCATGTATGTCATAAATGTCACTATGAATTGAAAATGGCAGACCCTGATGTAAACAAGACAAATGTCTTTCTCTGCTCTGCATCCCCTTAAACATTGTGTGTATTGAGCCGTACTGTATTGTACCCATTCTGCAATCTGTTAAATAAAGTTTTCATTCATTAATTCTGTCCCTGTCTCTCCTTGTTGCACATATTTAGATTATCATTAGATTGTAGCGGCAGAGGTTTTTGTCAACTTAAATCATGTCTCTTAATTTATGCACAGGACTGTGTGTGGATGACCACAGGCCTGTGGTCCCCAACACCTCTGGGGTCAAACACCATCTCCTCAGTCTTCTTAACATTTAAAACCAGACAGTTATTGTCGCACCAGTTTACAAACCACTGGATTTCCAAATAATAGTCAGCTAGGTCACTGTCATTTTTAATTAGAGCTAAAATGGCAGCGTCATCAGGAAATGTTCATATCATATCTGGTGAATTACCTAGCTCATGGAAGTCGGCCATGGTTCTCCCCTTGTTAAAGGGCGGAGACCCCTCTGACCTAAATAATTATCGCCCTATTTCCAGATTGTCTGTAATGGCCAAAGTCTTTGAATATCTTGTAAACAAACTGAAAGAGTTTCTAGCTGACCATAATATTCTTAACAAGTCTCAGTCAGGCTTCAGATCCATAGTACTTCAGCGACTATGCTAGTCTCAAATGACATAATTGAAGCACTAGACAAGAAAAAACACTGTGCAGCATTGTTTGTTGATCTGTCTAAAGCGTTTGACTCTGTGGATCACGCATTACTGCAGAGGCTTGGCTGCATATAGGTCTTGGTAAAACGGCTTTGAGCTGGTTTAAAAACTATCTATCTGAAAGAACTTTGTCACAGTAATAATAATAATAATAATAACTTTATTTGTATAGCACCTTTCATACAGGGGATTGCAGTTCAAAGTGCTTTACATCAGTAAGAAATAAAACATAAAATCAGTGTAAAACAAGCAGCAAGAGCAAAGCATAAAGTGGGATAAAATAATGCAGATATATTAATCAATTCATATCAGAACCTCACGTTCCAATATGCTTCTGTAATCTGTTACAAAACATGATAAGGTTATAGTATGCACCCAGCAGATAGTGGGGCGTAAAGATAAAAGTAGAAATAAGTCAAATGAGCAGACATATAAAATCACAGTTTTTCACATTAGGATCTAACATCCTTTAGGGCCACCTTGTTTATGGTTTGATTCAGTTTTAGTAGAATGTAAAATACATGAATGATGAAATGAGCACATAAAGTGCAGACATACTATAAAATCCTCTGATATATAAAATAAAGGAGAATAAAGACATCCCTCCAGGCCTCCAACTCCCTCTGAAAAAACTCTGTCTCAACAAAGTCCTGGAATGGCATCCTGGGATTGGTGAGTCCTTCTGCTGCATAGGTCTGGAAGACCTTAGTGGAGCAGTAGAAGTACAGTATCTCACCGCTCCAGTCTGATAAAAAAAAAGTGGATGGTGGAGCCATCTCTGAGGAACCGGGACTTTGGCTGACCACAGGCGAGGCAGTTGTGTGTCCTCTTGGGGAGCCGCTGTTGTTGTTGCTGCTGCTTCTCCAGCATCTCACTGAATGAATAAATGAAAACTTTATTTAACAGATTGCAGAATGGGTACAATACAGTACGGCTCAATACACACAATTGTTAAGGGGATGCAGACCAGAGAAATACGTTTGTCTTGTTTACATCAGGGTCCCCTATTTTCAATTCATAGTGACATTTATGACACACACAACATACATGACATCATGACATTTATGACATAGGGACATACATGACATACAGGTATATAGTACTGTTACATTTGTGACATATACGATATGCAAATATACAGTACTGTTACCCATAGATCCTAACTATTATAATAGTTCAATGGTTGTGATGGCAAAGTTTGCGTCAGGTTCCTTACTGTATATTTGCATATCGTATGTCACAAATGTAACAGTACTATTGTTTCTGGCTTAAAGGCCAACCTTCATGTTGTATTTTTGTTCAATAAACAATGTGGACTAAACCTTCAACAATACACAGAAGGTTAACCCTTTCACTGCCACACAACAGCCGGTTAACCCTGTAAACCTTCTAGTCCCAAAACATTCTGTGACTAATTCAGTGCAGATTGTAATGTATTGTCATCATGCAGCACAAGTACAGTACAACTAAAAGAGGTTTGGCATCCAACCAGAGTGACTATGTAGCAGTAACGTGAAATAGTAATATACACTGTACAGGTGGTTAAACTGGGTATAACATATATAAATTAGTACTATGAGTACTACATGTATGTACAGAGTTGTAGTATTAATATGTACAGTGATACAGGTATAAAGACACTATGGTATAAGTCATACTGGCCAGCAGTGTAACTAGTAAGAGTAGGTAAGAGATATGTACAGATTTAGATATAGTATTAATATGTACAGTGATACAGGTATAAAGACACTATGGTAGTAAGTCATACTGGCCAGCAGTGTAACTAGTAAGAGTAGGTAAGAGATATGTACAGATTTAGATATAGTATTAATATGTACAGTGATACAGGTAGGTAAGAGATATGTACAGATATATATATAATTATATACCAATGATGTAAACTACCCATAATTGATCAGTAGGGTTTAACCTGGAGGTTGGGCTTTAAACATCTAGCCCAGGGACTACAACTGAAAACTAGCAACCCTGCTAATGTTGGCATATTTACAGTTTTTAATTTGTATTCATTTATAAATGTATAACTGTTGATTGATATGCACTGTCCCTGATCAAATAAACGGAGTAAAAAATAAAAGCATTGCAGATAGATAGTGAGATAGATAGATAGATAGATAGGACACAATGTATTATCGTTATTATAGATCTGCTGTGCAGAAACAAAACACGACTCAGTCAGCTTCACGGAGTACATCCAACTGTTGAAACTGCCAACACAAACAAAAACAGTTTAACCTATTGGTAAACAAACGTATTGTTGAAAATATACAATATGACTGCTGTTGTGACATTGTTGGGATCTTATACTGTAGTTTACATTTGAAAAAAAAACGAACTCAGTCACTCGGTAAATCAATTCAATTGGAGTCTCTTTAAACAGCGGCAACACAAACCCAATAACCTATTGGTAAACAAACGTATTGTTGAAAATATACAATATGACTGCTGTTGTGACAGTGTTTAGGAATCGGATCTTATTTAGTAGTTTAAACTCACCTTCAAAAGTTAACAGGTTTAAAAAAAACGCGACTTTCTCCAGCTCTGCTAAACGGATATCTTCTTCTGTTCTTCTTCTCCTAAATGTGGATACAGCGGCGCAGCATCCACAAACTCGCAACAGCGCCACTAATGGCCAAAATAATACATGGTTTTGTAAACAGGGAGTGGATGGTGGTTAAGGGAATGGATCGATGTTAAGAGGCGAGTGGATGGACGTTAAGGCCACAGGAGACAAGATGGCCGCTCGAGGAAGTTTGTTGTGAGGAACCTTGAGACAATCTCTTCAATATCTTGCTAATCCTCTCTGTTTTATCGACCAAAACTTCACCAGAGGTTTTTAGGTGGTTATTTTAAATAGATCACGTTGAATCTGTGAAATCTAGATTGAAACCAGATTCAGCTTTAACCAAACCAAGCCCAGCAGTGGTCCTGCTCCCACCAGGCCAGACCCAGGCTGCAGCAGTGGTTCTACATCCACCAGGCCAGGCCCATGCTTCAGTAGAGGCCCTACTTCCAGCTCCAGCAGCTCAGCTACCACCAGCTCCAGCAGCCCCAGCTAACACCAGCTCCAGCAGCTCAGCTACCACCAGCTCCAGCAGCTCAGCTACCACCAGGCCCCAGCAGCCAGCTACCACCAGCTCCAGCAGCTCAGCTACCACCAGCTCCAGCAGCTCAGCTACCACCAGCTCCAACAGCCCAGCTACCACCAGCTCCAGCAGCTCAGCTACCACCAGCTCCAGTAGCCCAGCTAACACCACCAGCTCCAGTAGCCCAGCTAACACCAGCTCCAGCAGCCCAGCTACCACCAGGCTCCAGCAGCCCAGCTACCACCAGCCCCAGCAGCCCAGCTACCACCAGCTCCAGCAGCTCAGCTACCACCAGGCTCCAGCAGCCCAGCTACCACCAGCAGCCCAGCTACCACCAGCTACAGCAGCTCAGCTACCACCAGGCTCCAGCAGCTCAGCTACCACCAGGCTCCAGCAGCCCAGCTACCACCGGTATTTCATATCAAGTTGTTCTCTATAGCCTTCTTAACACTAAACCACAATGCCACCAAAGAAAGATAAAAATGAGCCTAAATCAGATGAGGACTATGCCTCACTTGCACAAGTAAATGAATTACTGCAACAGCAAAAAGAGATGTTCACTGCTCTCTTACAAACACAACAGGACAATTTCAAAAGCTTTGTAAAAATCATCATGGACTCTACAAACTCAAGACTGGATGCAATTACAAGGGAGGTCCAGGAAATTAAAACAAGCATCCAGTACACACAGAAGGAGGTTGACGACATCAATGCTAACAATGCAAAACAGTCAGATAGTTGCAAGTACATGCAATCTGACATCTGGAAAACCTGTGAAAGCCTGCTAACAGTCACAGATAAAATAGAGTATTTAGAAGGTCAATACAGAAGAAACAACCTGGTCATTGATGGCATAGCTGAGTTGCCTGGAGAAACCTGGGGAGACACGGAAGAGAAGGTGAGGAGCGTCATGGTGGACAATCTCAAGCTACAGAGGGACATTGAGATGGAGAGGGTGCACCGAACAGGGAAACCTGGGGAGGGACGCGAGAGACCAAGACCCATTGTGGTGACATTTTCAAAATACAAGGACAGATCAGCGGTTCTTCAGAGAACCAAAGAACTCAAAGGGACAAACATTTACATAAACGAGGACTACACAGACGCTGTCCGTCTGAAAAGAAAATAACTGTTGCCCAAGATGAGAGCTGCTCGTGAGAGAGGAGAGATCGCCTTTCTGAGGTATGACAGACTGATAATCCGACCACGAAGTAGCACCCCAAAGCAGCCGAGGGACAGTTGAATGGTTCAATCAAATGTGGCCTGTCCTTTTTACTTAAACTAAATGTTGATTAAACTCCCCAGAAAAGGGCTTAAAGTCGCCCACTTAAACATATGTAGTCTGAAAAATAAAGTAAATGATTTGAGTGCTATAATGTTTGAAAATGATTTACACATAATGGCAATTTCTGAAACTCATTTGGAGGAAACAATTGAGAATACTGAGGTAACTATACAAGGGTACAATATAATTAGACTGGATAGAAACAGGCACGGTGGAGGAGTAGCCATTTATATACGAGAACAAATTCCAACAAAAATAAGAAAAGATCTTAACTGGCCAGATGTGGAAGCCATCTGGATTCAGGTTCACCTGCCGCATCTCAAGCCATTACTTGTATGCTGCTGCTATAGACCACCCAATTCCGACGCTGCATATTTTGAAAAAATCTGTACAATGCTTCAAAATGTTTCGGACACTGACAGAGAAATTTATTTTGTAGGTGACCTAAACATAGACTGGCTATCTAATACCTGCTCTATGAGAAGAAAGCTTAATGACATAGCCACGGTATGCAACTTGTCCCAAATGGTAAACCTACCGACTAGAATAAACGTCAACAAATCAGGTGTATTATCCTCAACTTGTATAGATCATATTTTTACTAATTCAGCAGATAAATGTTCAAAAGTTGTTTCAGTGCCAATTGGATTCAGTGATCATAACATGATTGCTATGGCAAGAAAAGTCAAAGTCCCCAAAGCAGGTCCTAAAATCATACATAAAAGAATCTATAAACATTTCTGTGAGAATTTATTTATTCAAGACGTGCACAACATAAAGTGGGACAGTGTATTTGAGTGTATTCATACTGAAGAAGCCCTAGGAGAATTTATGAAGTTATTTTCCTCGGTCTGTGACAAGCATGTGCCCATAAAAAAACGTACTGTAAGATCTATCAAAGCACCTTGGCTAGACACTGACCTAAGGAGCAACATGAAAGAAAGAGATAGACTGAAAATAATCGCTCTAAATTCACGGAATTCAGAAGATTGGTTAGCATATCGCTCTTTAAGAAATAAAGCGACAAAATTAAATAAACTGAAAAAAAGGCTATACTACCAATCCAGAATTGAAGAAACAAAATATGATGGTAAAAAACTATGGAGTACTCTGAATCAAATCATGGGTAGAGACAAAATGGGTAAAATACCATCATTTATTGAATCAGGGGATGGTTTCATCACTAAGCCCTTGGATATTGCAAATTATTTCAATGACTATTTCACAAATAAAGTAAATACTATAAGAGACAACATGCCACCTGTAAAGGGTAACTTATCAGATTCAATTATAAAAAGTCAGATCATGAAGGACAAAGAATGTGAATTTGAATTTTTGGTCACAAATCTTTCAGAAATTGAAAAGTTATTGTCTGAATTGAAATGTGACAAACCCTCTGGTCACGACAATCTGGACAGTAGACTTGTGAAGCTATCAGCTGGAAGTATTGCTGGTCCGATATGTCATATATTCAATTTGAGTCTTAAGGAAGGAATTTATCCGCAAATATGGAAGGTAGCTAAGGTCACTCCTCTACCAAAAAATAGAAAAGAATCATTCACTGGACCAAATAGTAGGCCAATCAGTATTTTACCTGTTTTAGGTATACTTATGGAAAGAATTGCATTCAAACAAATTCAAAATTATTTCTCCCTTAATAACATAAATTCTGACTTTCAACATGCTTACAAACCAGGCTATTCAACATGCACAGCACTTACACAATTGGCTGATGATTGGCTAAGAAATATTGACTGTAAATTATTAGTTGGTACAGTACTGTTAGATTTTAGCGCAGCTTTTGATCTCATTGATCATGAACTGCTGCTTACAAAACTAGCTGATTATGGTTTCAAACACTCAGCTACTAACTGGATGAAAAGTTATTTATTCATGAGACAACAATGTGTCCTGTTTAATGGAACTTTATCAAGCTTTAAAACGCTACAATGTGGCATTCCTCAAGGAAGTTGCCTTGGACCATTATTATATTCAATATTTGTAAATGATATGCCACAAAGTTTAAGAAATGCAAGCAGTTCCATTTATGCAGATGACACTACAATATATGCTTCGGCAAGCAATGCCAAAGACCTCAGCAGTCTTCTTCAAAGCGAGTTAATGCAGATTTCTGAATGGGTCACGGTAAATAAGCTGAAACTAAATGCATCCAAAACAAAATGTCTAATTATTTGTTCAAAGCATGCTCAGAGAGAGAATCACAGATTAAATATTTCTTTGCAGGGTGCAGATATTGAGCAAGTTAAGGAGGCCAGATTGCTTGGAGTTATAATAGATGAAACACTCTCTTGGTCAACTCACATTAACAATATTGTAACAAAAATGAGCAGAAGTATTTCAATTATTAGACGGAATGCCTATTTTTTAACAGACACAGCTACCAAGCCAGTCATACAATCACTAGTTTTGTCACATCTGGACTACTGTCCAGCAATCTAATCAAATGCATCCAAACAAGATTTAAATAAAATACAGCTTACTCAAAATAGAGCTGCAAGACTTGCATTGCATAGCTCAATTAGAAACAGTGTTGAGAAAATGCACAAGGAACTGTCATGGATGAGAGTCAATGAGAGACTAGTGTGTAGTCTTATTTTGTTTATGAGAAATATTTATACTTTGCATAAACCTGTGTGCCTCTTTTTGCAGCTGGTGCTTATTAGTGATGGTCATGGCTATGGCACTAGACAAGCCTTGAAGGGTCGGTTCGCCCTGCCGAGACCCAGAACTGAAGCCTTAAAGAAAACTGTAATGTACAGGGCAATGTCCTACTGGAATAGACTTCCACAATATTTGGTTTCAATTACCAGTAAGGTGGGATTCAAGAGGAGACTACGAGTGGCTGTAATGCAGAAAGAGGTTGATTTTGGTTAGGTCTAATCTGTGTCTAATGAATGGGTTCTTGTGTTGGGTTATGTGTTGTTTTGGAATGTGTTTGTCTAGTGGTTATGAGTATTAGAGTATGAGTGTATGGAATGTTGTGCTGTTTTTGAGCACATTTTAGTTTGCTCTGAGATGTCTTTGTTGTTTTATTGATATTTGTTGTTTTATTGATATTTGTTATTGTTGTCTTTGTTGTCTTTGTTGTTTTATTGATATTTGTTGTTTTATTGATATTTGTTTTTGTTCTATATTAGAAAATTTGGCATACATATTTGGTTGTATGTCTGATTTTAATTGGTTTAATGTTCTATAATTGTTTGTATATTTTATTGGTGTTTTATTGATATTTGTTTTGTTTTTATGTTGTTTATTGATTATTCTTGTTTAATTTTATATGTTTGGATCCAGACCCCAGGAAGAATAGTCGCTGCTGAGGCAGTGACTAATGGGGATCTGAAATAAAGAATTTGAAATAAAGAATTTGAATTTGAATACTCCAGGGTCCCGCGCGCGGGCCAGCCGTGTATAGGTGTAACAGACTGACAGCCAATGAAATGGGTGCATTTGTCACGCTGTCCAAGGAGCTGAACTGCTCTCGTGCAGCAGTGTTCGAATCCCGGTCGGGGCAAAAGCCTGTCATACATTATCAAAGATAAACAGCTATGTTGAATCAATAAACATGAATATCACTAAATAAACATGAATATTGCACAGATTTAGATTATAATAGTAAAGCTATTATAATAGTTCGATGGTTGTGATGGCAAAGTTTGCGTCAGGTTCCTTACTGTATATTTGCATATCGTATGTCACAAATGTAACAGTACTATATACCTGTATGTCATGTATGTCCCTGTCATAAATGTCATGTATGTCATAAATGTCACTATGAATTGAAAATGGCAGACCCTGATGTAAACAAGACAAATGTCTTTCTCTGCTCTGCATCCCCTTAAACATTTTGTGTATTGAGCCGTACTGTATTGTACCCATTCTGCAATCTGTTAAATAAAGTTTTCATTCATTAATTCTGTCCCCGTCTCTCCTTGTTGCACATATTTAGATTATCATTAGATTGTAGCGGCAGAGGTTTTTGTCAACTTAAATCATGTTTCTTAATTTATGCACAGGACTGTGTGTGGATGACCACAGGCCTGTGGTCCCCAACACCTCTGGGGTCAAACACCATCTCCTCAGTCTTCTTAACATTTAAAACCAGACAGTTATTGTCGCACCAGTTTACAAACCACTGGATTTCCAAATAATAGTCAGCTAGGTCACTGTCATTCTTAATTAGAGCTAAAATGGCAGCGTCATCAGGAAATGTTCATATCATATCTGGTGAATTACCTAGCTCATGGAAGTCGGCCATGGTTCTCCCCTTGTTAAAGGGCGGAGACCCCTCTGACCTAAATAATTATCGCCCTATTTCCAGATTGTCTGTAATGGCCAAAGTCTTTGAATCGCTTGTAAACAAACTGAAAGAGTTTCTAGCTGACCATAATATTCTTAACAAGTCTCAGTCAGGCTTCAGATCCATAGTACTTCAGCGACTATGCTAGTCTCAAATGACATAATTGAAGCACTAGACAAGAAAAAACACTGTGCAGCATTGTTTGTTGATCTGTCTAAAGCGTTTGACTCTGTGGATCACGCATTACTGCAGAGGCTTGGCTGCATATAGGTCTTGGTAAAACGGCTTTGAGCTGGTTTAAAAACTATCTATCTGAAAGAACTGTGTCTCAGTAATAATAATAATAATAACTTTATTTGTATAGCACCTTTCATACAGGGGATTGCAGTTCAAAGTGCTTTACATCAGTAAGAAATAAAACATAAAATCAGTGTAAAACAAGCAGCAAGAGCAAAGCATAAAGTGGGATAAAATAATGCAGATATATTAATCAATTCATATCAGAACCTCACGTTCCAATATGCTTCTGTAATCTGTTACAAAACATGATAAGGTTATAGTATGCACCCAGCAGATAGTGGGGCGTAAAGATAAAAGTAGAAATAAGTCAAATGAGCAGACATATAAAATCACAGTTTTTCACATTAGGATCTAACATCCTTTAGGGCCACCTTGTTTATGGTTTGATTCAGTTTTAGTAGAATGTAAAATACATGAATGATGAAATGAGCACATAAAGTGCAGACATACTATAAAATCCTCTGATATATAAAATAAAGGAGAATAAAGACATCCCTCCAGGCCTCCAACTCCCTCTGAAAAAACTCTGTCTCAACAAAGTCCTGGAATGGCATCCTGGGATTGGTGAGTCCTTCTGCTGCATAGGTCTGGAAGACCTTAGTGGAGCAGTAGAAGTACAGTATCTCACCGCTCCAGTCTGATAAAAAAAAAAGTAGATGGTGGAGCCATCTCTGAGGAACCGGGACTTTGGCTGACCAGTTGTGTGTCCTCTTGGGGAGCCGCTGTTGTTGTTTCTGCTGCTTCTCCAGCATCTCACTGAATGAATGAATGAAAACTTTATTTAACAGATTGCAGAATGGGTACAATACAGTACGGCTCAATACACACAATTGTTAAGGGGATGCAGACCAGAGAAAGACGTTTGTCTTGTTTACATCAGGGTCCCCTATTTTCAATTCATAGTGACATTTATGACACACACAACATACATGACATCATGACATTTATGACATAGGGACATACATGACATACAGGTATATAGTACTGTTACATTTGTGACATATACGATATGCAAATATACAGTACTGTTACCCATAGATCCTAACTATTATAATAGTTCAATGGTTGTGATGGCAAAGTTTGCGTCAGGTTCCTTACTGTATATTTGCATATCGTATGTCACAAATGTAACAGTACTATTGTTTCTGGCTTAAAGGCCAACCTTCATATTGTATTTTTGTTCAATAAACAATGTGGACTAAACCTTCAACAATACACAGAAGGTTAACCCTTTCACTGCCACACAACAGCCGGTTAACCCTGTAAACCTTCTAGTCCCAAAACATTCTGTGACTAATTCAGTGCAGATTGTAATGTATTGTCATCATGCAGCACAAGTACAGTACAACTAAAAGAGGTTTGGCATCCAACCAGAGTGACTATGTAGCAGTAACGTGAAATAGTAATATACACTGTACAGGTGGTTAAACTGGGTATAACATATATAAATTAGTACTATGAGTACTACATGTATGTACAGAGTTGTAGTATTAATATGTACAGTGATACAGGTATAAAGACACTATGGTATAAGTCATACTGGCCAGCAGTGTAACTAGTAAGAGTAGGTAAGAGATATGTACAGATTTAGATATAGTATTAATATGTACAGTGATACAGGTATAAAGACACTATGGTAGTAAGTCATACTGGCCAGCAGTGTAACTAGTAAGAGTAGGTAAGAGATATGTACAGAAAAAACGAACTCAGTCACTCGGTAAATCAATTCAATTGGAGTCTCTTTAAACAGCGGCAACACAAACCTATTGGTAAACAAACGTATTGTTGAAAATATACAATATGACTGCTGTTGTGACAGTGTTTAGGAATCGGATCTTATTTAGTAGTTTAAACTCACCTTCAAACATTAACAGGTTGAAAACGCTACTTTCTCCAGCTCTGCTCTTCTTCTGTTCTTCTTCTCCTAAATGTGGATACAGCGCAGCATCCACAAACTCGCAACAGCGCCACTAGTGGCCAAAATAATACATGGTTTTGTAAACAGGGAGTGGATGGAAGTTAAGGGAAGGATCGTCGTTAAGACACACGAGTGAATGGACGTTAAGGCCAACTACTCCAGGGTGCCGCGCGGGAGACCGGGGTTCAATTCCCCGACGGGGAGAACTCAAATTTTCAAGAGCACTAGCATTAACTCTATACATGCAGCACTTTTAGGATGCTTAGTTGTCCCCATTAGTACAGTGGTCAGTATCCCCGCCTATCACGCGGGAGACCAGGGTTCAATTCCCCGACGGGGAGAACTCAAATCTTCAAGAGCACTATCATTAACTCTATACATGCAGCACTTTTAGGCTCTCTTATTTTAAACAATTAGGGACCAAATTGCACTCTTGTTTAATATAACACCTTGCTCTAGGCTCTACACATTTTTTCCTTTAAATCTTTTTCTGTTTATTTCCTTCACAAGCTATCTCTTCCCCCCCCCCACCCCGCCCCCTTTTTTCCTATGAGTGAACAGAAGTATTGGGGACAGACTAAATACCATCCCTGTGCCCGTGCCCACTCCAACACTTACTTAGTGTTGGGGAACAGTCCCCTAACCTAACCATAACCCTAACCCTAACCCTAACCCTAACCCTAACCCTAACCCTAACCCTAACCGTCCACCAAATTCTGCTCCATGGCTTCTAAACCTTTCACCGGCCCTCTGCCGTCCACCAAATTCTGCTCCATGGCTTCTAAACCTTTCACCGGCCCTCTGCCGTCCACCAAATTCTGCTCCATGGCTTCTAAACCTTTCACCGGCCCTCTGCCGTCCACCAAATTCTGCTCCATGGCTTCTAAACCTTTCACCGGCCCTCTGCCGTCCACCAAATTCTGCTCCATGGCTTCTAAACCTTTCACCGGCCCTCTGCCGTCCACCAAATTCTGCTCCATGGCTTCTAAACCTTTCACCGGCCCTCTGCCGTCCACCAAATTCTGCTCCATGGCTTCTAAACCTTTCACCGGCCCTCTGCCGTCCACCAAATTCTGCTCCATGGCTTCTAAACCTTTCACCGGCCCGCTGCCGTCCACCAAATTCTGCTCCATGGCTTCTAAACCTTTCACCGGCCCTCTGCCGTCCACCAAATTCTGCTCCATGGCTTCTAAACCTTTCACCGGCCCTCTGCCGTCCACCAAATTCTGCTCCATGGCTTCTAAACCTTTCACCGGCCCTCTGCCGTCCACCAAATTCTGCTCCATGGCTTCTAAACCTTTCACCGGCCCTCTGCCGTCCACCAAATTCTGCTCCATGGCTTCTAAACCTTTCACCGGCCCTCTGCCGTCCACCAAATTCTGCTCCATGGCTTCTAAACCTTTCACCGGCCCTCTGCCGTCCACCAAATTCTGCTCCATGGCTTCTAAACCTTTCACCGGCCCGCTGCCGTCCACCAAATTCTGCTCCATGGCTTCTAAACCTTTCACCGGCCCTCTGCCGTCCACCAAATTCTGCTCCATGGCTTCTAAACCTTTCACCGGCCCTCTGCCGTCCACCAAATTCTGCTCCATGGCTTCTAAACCTTTCACCGGCCCTCTGCCGTCCACCAAATTCTGCTCCATGGCTTCTAAACCTTTCACCGGCCCTCTGCCGTCCACCAAATTCTGCTCCATGGCTTCTAAACCTTTCACCGGCCCTCTGCCGTCCACCAAATTCTGCTCCATGGCTTCTAAACCTGTCACCGGCCCTCTGCCGTCCACCAAATTCTGCTCCATGGCTTCTAAACCTGTCACCGGCCCTCTGCCGTCCACCAAATTCTGCTCCATGGCTTCTAAACCTGTCACCGGCCCTCTGCCGTCCACCAAATTCTGCTCCATGGCTTCTAAACCTTTCACCGGCCCTCTGCCGTCCACCAAATTCTGCTCCATGGCTTCTAAACCTTTCACCGGCCCTCTGCCGTCCACCAAATTCTGCTCCATGGCTTCTAAACCTTTCACCGGCCCTCTGCCGTCCACCAAATTCTGCTCCATGGCTTCTAAACCTTTCACCGGCCCTCTGCCGTCCACCAAATTCTGCTCCATGGCTTCTAAACCTTTCACCGGCCCTCTGCCGTCCACCAAATTCTGCTCCATGGCTTCTAAACCTTTCACCGGCCCTCTGCCGTCCACCAAATTCTGCTCCATGGCTTCTAAACCTTTCACCGGCCCTCTGCCGTCCACCAAATTCTGCTCCATGGCTTCTAAAGCTTTCACCGGCCCTCTGCCGTCCACCAAATTCTGCTCCATGGCTTCTAAACCTTTCACCGGCCCTCTGCCGTCCACCAAATTCTGCTCCATGGCTTCTAAACCTTTCACCGGCCCTCTGCCGTCCACCAAATTCTGCTCCATGGCTTCTAAACCTTTCACCGGCCCTCTGCCGTCCACCAAATTCTGCTCCATGGCTTCTAAACCTGTCACCGGCCCTCTGCCGTCCACCAAATTCTGCTCCATGGCTTCTAAACCTGTCACCGGCCCTCTGCCGTCCACCAAATTCTGCTCCATGGCTTCTAAACCTTTCACCGGCCCTCTGCCGTCCACCAAATTCTGCTCCATGGCTTCTAAACCTTTCACCGGCCCTCTGCCGTCCACCAAATTCTGCTCCATGGCTTCTAAACCTTTCACCGGCCCTCTGCCGTCCACCAAATTCTGCTCCATGGCTTCTAAACCTTATATGGCTCCCTTTTAAACTATATTTAAGTTCTCAGGAGATGTATCAAGGGTCCCAACTGTAGAATGGCTAGGGGCCAGGAAAGGTCAAAGACCCAGGTCACAGGCCAACTGCACTTAAAAGCACAGACCTTGCATTATACAATAGTTCCCCCTAGTGACTATTCCAGATAACAGGAATGTGGGATTGGGGCCTTGAATATGACCCGACTTGAACTCTCACTCAGAGAAGGTGCCAGTACACATGTACATCCTCTCCCAATGACTTGATTTAAGTTGTCCTCATTAGTATAGTGGTCAGAATCCCTGCCTGTCACGCGGGAGACCGGGGTTCAATTCCCTGACGGGGAGAACTCAAATTTTCAAGAGCACTAGCATTAACTCTATACATGCAGCACTTTTAGGATGCTTAGTTGTCCCCATTAGTACAGTGGTCAGTATCCCCGCCTATCACGCGGGAGACCAGGGTTCAATTCCCCGACGGGGAGAACTCAAATCTTCAAGAGCACTATCATTAACTCTATACATGCAGCACTTTTAGGCTCTCTTATTTTAAACAATTAGGGACCAAATTGCACTCTTGTTTAATATAACACCTTGCTCTAGGCTCTACACATTTTTTCCTTTAAATCTTTTTCTGTTTATTTCCTTCACAAGCTATCTCTTCCCCCCCCCCCCCGCCCACTTTTTTCCTATGAGTGAACAGAAGTATTGGGGACAGACTAAATACCATCCCTGTGCCCGTGCCCACTCCAACACTTACTTAGTGTTGGGGAACAGTCCCCTAACCTAACCCTAACCCTAACCCTAACCCTAACCCTAACCCTAACCGTCCACCAAATTCTGCTCCATGGCTTCTAAACCTTTCACCGGCCCTCTGCCGTCCACCAAATTCTGCTCCATGGCTTCTAAACCTTTCACCGGCCCTCTGCCGTCCACCAAATTCTGCTCCATGGCTTCTAAACCTTTCACCGGCCCTCTGCCGTCCACCAAATTCTGCTCCATGGCTTCTAAACCTTATATGGCTCCATTTTAAACTATATTTAAGTTCTCAGGAGATGTATCAAGGGTCCCAACTGTAGAATGGCTAGGGGCCAGGAAAGGTCAAAGACCCAGGTCACAGGCCAACTGCACTTAGAAGCACACACCTTGCATTATACAATAGCTCCCCCTAGTGACTATTCCAGATAACAGGAATGTGGGATTGGGGCCTTGAATATGACCCGACTTGAACTCTCACTCAGAGAAGGTGCCAGTACACATGTATATCCTCTCCCAATAACTTGATTTTAGTTGTCCTCATTAGCATAGTGGTCAGTATCCCCGCCTGTCACGCGGGAGACAGGGGTTCAATTCCCCGACGGGGAGAACTCAAATTTTCAAGAGCACTAGCATTAACTCTATACATGCAGCACTTTTAGGATGCTTAGTTGTCCCCATTAGTACAGTGGTCAGTATTCCCGTCTATCATGCGGGAGACCAGGGTTCAATTCCCCGACGGGGAGAACTCAAATCTTCAAGAGCACTATCATTAAATCTATACATGCAGCACATTTAGGCTCTCTTATTTTAAACAATTAGGGACCAAATTGCACTCTTGTTTAATATAACACCTTGCTCTAGGCTCTACACATTTTTTCCTTTAAATCTTTTTCTGTTTATTTCCTTCACAAGCTATCTCTTCCCCCCCCCCCGCCCCATTTTTTCCTATGAGTGAACAGAAGTATTGGGGACAGACTAAATACCATCCCTGTGCCCATGTCCACTCCAACACTTACTTAGTGTTGGGGAACAGTCCCCTAACCTAACCCTAACCCTAACCCTAACCCTAACCCTAACCCTAACCGTCCACCAAATTCTGCTCCATGGCTTCTAAACCTTTCACCGGCCCTCTGCCATCCACCAAATTTTGCTCCATGGCTTCTAAACCTTTCACCGGCCCTCTGCCGTCCACCAAATTCTGCTCCATGGCTTCTAAACCTTTCACCGGCCCTCTGCCGTCCACCAAATTCTGCTCCATGGCTTCTAAACCTTTCACCGGCCCTCTGCCGTCCACCAAATTCTGCTCCATGGCTTCTAAACCTTTCACCGGCCCTCTGCCGTCCACCAAATACTGCTCCATGGCTTCTAAACCTTTCACCGGCCCTCTGCCGTCCACCAAATTCTGCTCCATGGCTTCTAAACCTTTCACCGGCCCTCTGCCGTCCACCAAATTCTGCTCCATGGCTTCTAAACCTTTCACCGGCCCTCTGCCGTCCACCAAATTCTGCTCCATGGCTTCTAAACCTTTCACCGGCCCGCTGCCGTCCACCAAATTCTGCTCCATGGCTTCTAAACCTTTCACCGGCCCTCTGCCGTCCACCAAATTCTGCTCCATGGCTTCTAAACCTTTCACCGGCCCTCTGCCGTCCACCAAATTCTGCTCCATGGCTTCTAAACCTTTCACCGGCCCTCTGCCGTCCACCAAATTCTGCTCCATGGCTTCTAAACCTTTCACCGGCCCTCTGCCGTCCACCAAATTCTGCTCCATGGCTTCTAAACCTTTCACCGGCCCTCTGCCGTCCACCAAATTCTGCTCCATGGCTTCTAAACCTTTCACCGGCCCTCTGCCGTCCACCAAATTCTGCTCCATGGCTTCTAAACCTTATATGGCTCCATTTTAAACTATATTTAAGTTCTCAGGAGATGTATCAAGGGTCCCAACTGTAGAATGGCTAGGGGCCAGGAAAGGTCAAAGACCCAGGTCACAGGCCAACTGCACTTAGAAGCACACACCTTGCATTATACAATAGCTCCCCCTAGTGACTATTCCAGATAACAGGAATGTGGGATTGGGGCCTTGAATATGACCCGACTTGAACTCTCACTCAGAGAAGGTGCCAGTACACATGTATATCCTCTCCCAATAACTTGATTTTAGTTGTCCTCATTAGCATAGTGGTCAGTATCCCCGCCTGTCACGCGGGAGACAGGGGTTCAATTCCCCGACGGGGAGAACTCAAATTTTCAAGAGCACTAGCATTAACTCTATACATGCAGCACTTTTAGGATGCTTAGTTGTCCCCATTAGTACAGTGGTCAGTATTCCCGTCTATCATGCGGGAGACCAGGGTTCAATTCCCCGACGGGGAGAACTCAAATCTTCAAGAGCACTATCATTAAATCTATACATGCAGCACATTTAGGCTCTCTTATTTTAAACAATTAGGGACCAAATTGCACTCTTGTTTAATATAACACCTTGCTCTAGGCTCTACACATTTTTTCCTTTAAATCTTTTTCTGTTTATTTCCTTCACAAGCTATCTCTTCCCCCCCCCCCGCCCCATTTTTTCCTATGAGTGAACAGAAGTATTGGGGACAGACTAAATACCATCCCTGTGCCCATGTCCACTCCAACACTTACTTAGTGTTGGGGAACAGTCCCCTAACCTAACCCTAACCCTAACCCTAACCCTAACCCTAACCCTAACCGTCCACCAAATTCTGCTCCATGGCTTCTAAACCTTTCACCGGCCCTCTGCCATCCACCAAATTTTGCTCCATGGCTTCTAAACCTTTCACCGGCCCTCTGCCGTCCACCAAATTCTGCTCCATGGCTTCTAAACCTTTCACCGGCCCTCTGCCGTCCACCAAATTCTGCTCCATGGCTTCTAAACCTTTCACCGGCCCTCTGCCGTCCACCAAATTCTGCTCCATGGCTTCTAAACCTTTCACCGGCCCTCTGCCGTCCACCAAATACTGCTCCATGGCTTCTAAACCT
This sequence comes from Notolepis coatsorum, assembly GCF_963971535.1. NCBI lineage: Eukaryota > Metazoa > Chordata > Actinopteri > Aulopiformes > Paralepididae > Notolepis > Notolepis coatsorum. Next base: position 73,998,738 of record NC_140169.1, on the reverse strand, counting down.
TTCACCGGCCCTCTGCCGTCCACCAAATTCTGCTCCATGGCTTCTAAACCTTTCACCGGCCCTCTGCCGTCCACCAAATTCTGCTCCATGGCTTCTAAACCTTTCACCGGCCCTCTGCCGTCCACCAAATTCTGCTCCATGGCTTCTAAACCTTTCACCGGCCCTCTGCCGTCCACCAAATTCTGCTCCATGGCTTCTAAACCTTTCACCGGCCCGCTGCCGTCCACCAAATTCTGCTCCATGGCTTCTAAACCTTTCACCGGCCCTCTGCCGTCCACCAAATTCTGCTCCATGGCTTCTAAACCTTTCACCGGCCCTCTGCCGTCCACCAAATTCTGCTCCATGGCTTCTAAACCTTTCACCGGCCCTCTGCCGTCCACCAAATTCTGCTCCATGGCTTCTAAACCTTTCACCGGCCCTCTGCCGTCCACCAAATTCTGCTCCATGGCTTCTAAACCTGTCACCGGCCCTCTGCCGTCCACCAAATTCTGCTCCATGGCTTCTAAACCTGTCACCGGCCCTCTGCCGTCCACCAAATTCTGCTCCATGGCTTCTAAACCTTTCACCGGCCCTCTGCCGTCCACCAAATTCTGCTCCATGGCTTCTAAACCTTTCACCGGCCCTCTGCCGTCCACCAAATTCTGCTCCATGGCTTCTAAACCTTTCACCGGCCCTCTGCCGTCCACCAAATTCTGCTCCATGGCTTCTAAACCTTTCACCGGCCCTCTGCCGTCCACCAAATTCTGCTCCATGGCTTCTAAACCTTTCACCGGCCCTCTGCCGTCCACCAAATTCTGCTCCATGGCTTCTAAACCTTTCACCGGCCCTCTGCCGTCCACCAAATTCTGCTCCATGGCTTCTAAACCTTTCACCGGCCCTCTGCCGTCCACCAAATTCTGCTCCATGGCTTCTAAACCTTTCACCGGCCCTCTGCCGTCCACCAAATTCTGCTCCATGGCTTCTAAACCTTTCACCGGCCCTCTGCCGTCCACCAAATTCTGCTCCATGGCTTCTAAACCTTTCACCGGCCCTCTGCCGTCCACCAAATTCTGCTCCATGGCTTCTAAACCTTTCACCGGCCCGCTGCCGTCCACCAAATTCTGCTCCATGGCTTCTAAACCTTTCACCGGCCCTCTGCCGTCCACCAAATTCTGCTCCATGGCTTCTAAACCTTTCACCGGCCCTCTGCCGTCCACCAAATTCTGCTCCATGGCTTCTAAACCTTTCACCGGCCCTCTGCCGTCCACCAAATTCTGCTCCATGGCTTCTAAACCTTTCACCGGCCCTCTGCCGTCCACCAAATTCTGCTCCATGGCTTCTAAACCTGTCACCGGCCCTCTGCCGTCCACCAAATTCTGCTCCATGGCTTCTAAACCTGTCACCGGCCCTCTGCCGTCCACCAAATTCTGCTCCATGGCTTCTAAACCTGTCACCGGCCCTCTGCCGTCCACCAAATTCTGCTCCATGGCTTCTAAACCTTTCACCGGCCCTCTGCCGTCCACCAAATTCTGCTCCATGGCTTCTAAACCTTTCACCGGCCCTCTGCCGTCCACCAAATTCTGCTCCATGGCTTCTAAACCTTTCACCGGCCCTCTGCCGTCCACCAAATTCTGCTCCATAGCTTCTAAACCTTTCACCGGCCCTCTGCCGTCCACCAAATTCTGCTCCATGGCTTCTAAACCTTTCACCGGCCCTCTGCCGTCCACCAAATTCTGCTCCATGGCTTCTAAACCTTTCACCGGCCCTCTGCCGTCCACCAAATTCTGCTCCATGGCTTCTAAACCTTTCACCGGCCCTCTGCCGTCCACCAAATTCTGCTCCATGGCTTCTAAAGCTTTCACCGGCCCTCTGCCGTCCACCAAATTCTGCTCCATGGCTTCTAAACCTTTCACCGGCCCTCTGCCGTCCACCAAATTCTGCTCCATGGCTTCTAAACCTTTCACCGGCCCTCTGCCGTCCACCAAATTCTGCTCCATGGCTTCTAAACCTTTCACCGGCCCTCTGCCGTCCACCAAATTCTGCTCCATGGCTTCTAAACCTGTCACCGGCCCTCTGCCGTCCACCAAATTCTGCTCCATGGCTTCTAAACCTGTCACCGGCCCTCTGCCGTCCACCAAATTCTGCTCCATGGCTTCTAAACCTTTCACCGGCCCTCTGCCGTCCACCAAATTCTGCTCCATGGCTTCTAAACCTTTCACCGGCCCTCTGCCGTCCACCAAATTCTGCTCCATGGCTTCTAAACCTTTCACCGGCCCTCTGCCGTCCACCAAATTCTGCTCCATGGCTTCTAAACCTTATATGGCTCCCTTTTAAACTATATTTAAGTTCTCAGGAGATGTATCAAGGGTCCCAACTGTAGAATGGCTAGGGGCCAGGAAAGGTCAAAGACCCAGGTCACAGGCCAACTGCACTTAAAAGCACAGACCTTGCATTATACAATAGTTCCCCCTAGTGACTATTCCAGATAACAGGAATGTGGGATTGGGGCCTTGAATATGACCCGACTTGAACTCTCACTCAGAGAAGGTGCCAGTACACATGTACATCCTCTCCCAATGACTTGATTTAAGTTGTCCTCATTAGTATAGTGGTCAGAATCCCTGCCTGTCACGCGGGAGACCGGGGTTCAATTCCCTGACGGGGAGAACTAAAATTTTCAAGAGCACTAGCATTAACTCTATACATGCAGCACTTTTAGGATGCTTAGTTGTCCCCATTAGTACAGTGGTCAGTATCCCCGCCTATCACGCGGGAGACCAGGGTTCAATTCCCCGACGGGGAGAACTCAAATCTTCAAGAGCACTATCATTAACTCTATACATGCAGCACTTTTAGGCTCTCTTATTTTAAACAATTAGGGACCAAATTGCACTCTTGTTTAATATAACACCTTGCTCTAGGCTCTACACATTTTTTCCTTTAAATCTTTTTCTGTTTATTTCCTTCACAAGCTATCTCTTCCCCCCCCCCCCCACCCACTTTTTTCCTATGAGTGAACAGAAGTATTGGGGACAGACTAAATACCATCCCTGTGCCCGTGCCCACTCCAACACTTACTTAGTGTTGGGGAACAGTCCCCTAACCTAACCCTAACCCTAACCCTAACCCTAACCCTAACCCTAACCGTCCACCAAATTCTGCTCCATGGCTTCTAAACCTTTCACCGGCCCTCTGCCGTCCACCAAATTCTGCTCCATGGCTTCTAAACCTTTCACCGGCCCTCTGCCGTCCACCAAATTCTGCTCCATGGCTTCTAAACCTTTCACCGGCCCTCTGCCGTCCACCAAATTCTGCTCCATGGCTTCTAAACCTTATATGGCTCCATTTTAAACTATATTTAAGTTCTCAGGAGATGTATCAAGGGTCCCAACTGTAGAATGGCTAGGGGCCAGGAAAGGTCAAAGACCCAGGTCACAGGCCAACTGCACTTAGAAGCACACACCTTGCATTATACAATAGCTCCCCCTAGTGACTATTCCAGATAACAGGAATGTGGGATTGGGGCCTTGAATATGACCCGACTTGAACTCTCACTCAGAGAAGGTGCCAGTACACATGTATATCCTCTCCCAATAACATGATTTTAGTTGTCCTCATTAGCATAGTGGTCAGTATCCCCGCCTGTCACGCGGGAGACAGGGGTTCAATTCCCCGACGGGGAGAACTCAAATTTTCAAGAGCACTAGCATTAACTCTATACATGCAGCACTTTTAGGATGCTTAGTTGTCCCCATTAGTACAGTGGTCAGTATTCCCGTCTATCATGCGGGAGACCAGGGTTCAATTCCCCGACGGGGAGAACTCAAATCTTCAAGAGCACTATCATTAAATCTATACATGCAGCACATTTAGGCTCTCTTATTTTAAACAATTAGGGACCAAATTGCACTCTTGTTTAATATAACACCTTGCTCTAGGCTCTACACATTTTTTCCTTTAAATCTTTTTCTGTTTATTTCCTTCACAAGCTATCTCTTCCCCCCCCCCCCGCCCCATTTTTTCCTATGAGTGAACAGAAGTATTGGGGACAGACTAAATACCATCCCTGTGCCCATGTCCACTCCAACACTTACTTAGTGTTGGGGAACAGTCCCCTAACCTAACCCTAACCCTAACCCTAACCCTAACCCTAACCCTAACCGTCCACCAAATTCTGCTCCATGGCTTCTAAACCTTTCACCGGCCCTCTGCCATCCACCAAATTTTGCTCCATGGCTTCTAAACCTTTCACCGGCCCTCTGCCGTCCACCAAATTCTGCTCCATGGCTTCTAAACCTTTCACCGGCCCTCTGCCGTCCACCAAATTCTGCTCCATGGCTTCTAAACCTTTCACCGGCCCTCTGCCGTCCACCAAATTCTGCTCCATGGCTTCTAAACCTTTCACCGGCCCTCTGCCGTCCACCAAATACTGCTCCATGGCTTCTAAACCTTTCACCGGCCCTCTGCCGTCCACCAAATTCTGCTCCATGGCTTCTAAACCTTTCACCGGCCCTCTGCCGTCCACCAAATTCTGCTCCATGGCTTCTAAACCTTTCACCGGCCCTCTGCCGTCCACCAAATTCTGCTCCATGGCTTCTAAACCTTTCACCGGCCCGCTGCCGTCCACCAAATTCTGCTCCATGGCTTCTAAACCTTTCACCGGCCCTCTGCCGTCCACCAAATTCTGCTCCATGGCTTCTAAACCTTTCACCGGCCCTCTGCCGTCCACCAAATTCTGCTCCATGGCTTCTAAACCTTTCACCGGCCCTCTGCCGTCCACCAAATTCTGCTCCATGGCTTCTAAACCTTTCACCGGCCCTCTGCCGTCCACCAAATTCTGCTCCATGGCTTCTAAACCTGTCACCGGCCCTCTGCCGTCCACCAAATTCTGCTCCATGGCTTCTAAACCTGTCACCGGCCCTCTGCCGTCCACCAAATTCTGCTCCATGGCTTCTAAACCTTTCACCGGCCCTCTGCCGTCCACCAAATTCTGCTCCATGGCTTCTAAACCTTTCACCGGCCCTCTGCCGTCCACCAAATTCTGCTCCATGGCTTCTAAACCTTTCACCGGCCCTCTGCCGTCCACCAAATTCTGCTCCATGGCTTCTAAACCTTTCACCGGCCCGCTGCCGTCCACCAAATTCTGCTCCATGGCTTCTAAACCTTTCACCGGCCCTCTGCCGTCCACCAAATTCTGCTCCATGGCTTCTAAACCTTTCACCGGCCCTCTGCCGTCCACCAAATTCTGCTCCATGGCTTCTAAACCTTTCACCGGCCCTCTGCCGTCCACCAAATTCTGCTCCATGGCTTCTAAACCTTTCACCGGCCCTCTGCCGTCCACCAAATTCTGCTCCATGGCTTCTAAACCTTTCACCGGCCCTCTGCCGTCCACCAAATTCTGCTCCATGGCTTCTAAACCTGTCACCGGCCCTCTGCCGTCCACCAAATTCTGCTCCATGGCTTCTAAACCTGTCACCGGCCCTCTGCCGTCCACCAAATTCTGCTCCATGGCTTCTAAACCTTTCACCGGCCCTCTGCCGTCCACCAAATTCTGCTCCATGGCTTCTAAACCTTTCACCGGCCCTCTGCCGTCCACCAAATTCTGCTCCATGGCTTCTAAACCTGTCACCGGCCCTCTGCCGTCCACCAAATTCTGCTCCATGGCTTCTAAACCTGTCACCGGCCCTCTGCCGTCCACCAAATTCTGCTCCATGGCTTCTAAACCTTTCACCGGCCCTCTGCCGTCCACCAAATTCTGCTCCATGGCTTCTAAACCTTTCACCGGCCCTCTGCCGTCCACCAAATTCTGCTCCATGGCTTCTAAACCTTTCACCGGCCCTCTGCCGTCCACCAAATTCTGCTCCATGGCTTCTAAACCTTTCACCGGCCCGCTGCCGTCCACCAAATTCTGCTCCATGGCTTCTAAACCTTTCACCGGCCCTCTGCCGTCCACCAAATTCTGCTCCATGGCTTCTAAACCTTTCACCGGCCCTCTGCCGTCCACCAAATTCTGCTCCATGGCTTCTAAACCTTTCACCGGCCCTCTGCCGTCCACCAAATTCTGCTCCATGGCTTCTAAACCTTTCACCGGCCCTCTGCCGTCCACCAAATTCTGCTCCATGGCTTCTAAACCTTTCACCGGCCCTCTGCCGTCCACCAAATTCTGCTCCATGGCTTCTAAACCTGTCACCGGCCCTCTGCCGTCCACCAAATTCTGCTCCATGGCTTCTAAACCTGTCACCGGCCCTCTGCCGTCCACCAAATTCTGCTCCATGGCTTCTAAACCTGTCACCGGCCCTCTGCCGTCCACCAAATTCTGCTCCATGGCTTCTAAACCTTTCACCGGCCCTCTGCCGTCCACCAAATTCTGCTCCATGGCTTCTAAACCTTTCACCGGCCCTCTGCCGTCCACCAAATTCTGCTCCATGGCTTCTAAACCTTTCACCGGCCCTCTGCCGTCCACCAAATTCTGCTCCATGGCTTCTAAACCTTTCACCGGCCCTCTGCCGTCCACCAAATTCTGCTCCATGGCTTCTAAAGCTTTCACCGGCCCTCTGCCGTCCACCAAATTCTGCTCCATGGCTTCTAAACCTTTCACCGGCCCTCTGCCGTCCACCAAATTCTGCTCCATGGCTTCTAAACCTTTCACCGGCCCTCTGCCGTCCACCAAATTCTGCTCCATGGCTTCTAAACCTTTCACCGGCCCTCTGCCGTCCACCAAATTCTGCTCCATGGCTTCTAAACCTGTCACCGGCCCTCTGCCGTCCACCAAATTCTGCTCCATGGCTTCTAAACCTGTCACCGGCCCTCTGCCGTCCACCAAATTCTGCTCCATGGCTTCTAAACCTTTCACCGGCCCTCTGCCGTCCACCAAATTCTGCTCCATGGCTTCTAAACCTTTCACCGGCCCTCTGCCGTCCACCAAATTCTGCTCCATGGCTTCTAAACCTTTCACCGGCCCTCTGCCGTCCACCAAATTCTGCTCCATGGCTTCTAAACCTTATATGGCTCCCTTTTAAACTATATTTAAGTTCTCAGGAGATGTATCAAGGGTCCCAACTGTAGAATGGCTAGGGGCCAGGAAAGGTCAAAGACCCAGGTCACAGGCCAACTGCACTTAAAAGCACAGACCTTGCATTATACAATAGCTCCCCCTAGTGACTATTCCAGATAACAGGAATGTGGGATTGGGGCCTTGAATATGACCCGACTTGAACTCTCACTCAGAGAAGGTGCCAGTACACATGTACATCCTCTCCCAATGACTTGATTTAAGTTGTCCTCATTAGTATAGTGGTCAGTATCCCTGCCTGTCACGCGGGAGACCGGCGTTCAATTCCCTGACGGGGAGAACTCAAATTTTCAAGAGCACTAGCATTAACTCTATACATGCAGCACTTTTAGGATGCTTAGTTGTCCCCATTAGTACAGTGGTCAGTATCCCCGCCTATCACGCGGGAGACCAGGGTTCAATTCCCCGACGGGGAGAACTCAAATCTTCAAGAGCACTATCATTAACTCTATACATGCAGCACTTTTAGGCTCTCTTATTTTAAACAATTAGGGACCAAATTGCACTCTTGTTTAATATAACACCTTGCTCTAGGCTCTACACATTTTTTCCTTTAAATCTTTTTCTGTTTATTTCCTTCACAAGCTATCTCTTCCCCCCCCCCCCCGCCCACTTTTTTCCTATGAGTGAACAGAAGTATTGGGGACAGACTAAATACCATCCCTGTGCCCGTGCCCACTCCAACACTTACTTAGTGTTGGGGAACAGTCCCCTAACCTAACCCTAACCCTAACCCTAACCCTAACCCTAACCCTAACCCTAACCCTAACCCTAACCCTAACCGTCCACCAAATTCTGCTCCATGGCTTCTAAACCTTTCACCGGCCCTCTGCCGTCCACCAAATTCTGCTCCATGGCTTCTAAACCTTTCACCGGCCCTCTGCCGTCCACCAAATTCTGCTCCATGGCTTCTAAACCTTTCACCGGCCCTCTGCCGTCCACCAAATTCTGCTCCATGGCTTCTAAACCTTATATGGCTCCATTTTAAACTATATTTAAGTTCTCAGGAGATGTATCAAGGGTCCCAACTGTAGAATGGCTAGGGGCCAGGAAAGGTCAAAGACCCAGGTCACAGGCCAACTGCACTTAGAAGCACACACCTTGCATTATACAATAGCTCCCCCTAGTGACTATTCCAGATAACAGGAATGTGGGATTGGGGCCTTGAATATGACCCGACTTGAACTCTCACTCAGAGAAGGTGCCAGTACACATGTATATCCTCTCCCAATAACTTGATTTTAGTTGTCCTCATTAGCATAGTGGTCAGTATCCCCGCCTGTCACGCGGGAGACAGGGGTTCAATTCCCCGACGGGGAGAACTCAAATTTTCAAGAGCACTAGCATTAACTCTATACATGCAGCACTTTTAGGATGCTTAGTTGTCCCCATTAGTACAGTGGTCAGTATTCCCGTCTATCACGCGGGAGACCAGGGTTCAATTCCCCGACGGGGAGAACTCAAATCTTCAAGAGCACTATCATTAAATCTATACATGCAGCACATTTAGGCTCTCTTATTTTAAACAATTAGGGACCAAATTGCACTCTTGTTTAATATAACACCTTGCTCTAGGCTCTACACATTTTTTCCTTTAAATCTTTTTCTGTTTATTTCCTTCACAAGCTATCTCTTCCCCCCCCCCCGCCCCATTTTTTCCTATGAGTGAACAGAAGTATTGGGGACAGACTAAATACCATCCCTGTGCCCATGTCCACTCCAACACTTACTTAGTGTTGGGGAACAGTCCCCTGACCTAACCCTAACCCTAACCCTAACCCTAACCCTAACCCTAACCGTCCACCAAATTCTGCTCCATGGCTTCTAAACCTTTCACCGGCCCTCTGCCGTCCACCAAATTCTGCTCCATGGCTTCTAAACCTTTCACCGGCCCTCTGCCGTCCACCAAATTCTGCTCCATGGCTTCTAAACCTTTCACCGGCGCTCTGCCGTCCACCAAATTCTGCTCCATGGCTTCTAAACCTTTCACCGGCCCTCTGCCGTCCACCAAATTCTGCTCCATGGCTTCTAAACCTTTCACCGGCCCTCTGCCGTCCACCAAATTCTGCTCCATGGCTTCTAAACCTTTCACCGGCCCTCTGCCGTCCACCAAATTCTGCTCCATGGCTTCTAAACCTTTCACCGGCCCTCTGCCGTCCACCAAATTCTGCTCCATGGCTTCTAAACCTTTCACCGGCCCTCTGCCGTCCACCAAATTCTGCTCCATGGCTTCTAAACCTTTCACCGGCCCTCTGCCGTCCACCAAATTCTGCTCCATGGCTTCTAAACCTTATATGGCTCCCTTTTAAACTATATTTAAGTTCTCAGGAGATGTATCAAGGGTCCCAACTGTAGAATGGCTAGGGGCCAGGAAAGGTCAAAGACCCAGGTCACAGGCCAACTGCACTTAAAAGCACAGACCTTGCATTATACAATAGCTCCCCCTAGTGACTATTCCAGATAACAGGAATGTGGGATTGGGGCCTTGAATATGACCCGACTTGAACTCTCACTCAGAGAAGGTGCCAGTACACATGTACATCCTCTCCCAATGACTTGATTTAAGTTGTCCTCATTAGTATAGTGGTCAGTATCCCTGCCTGTCACGCGGGAGACCGGGGTTCAATTCCCCGACGGGGAGAACTCAAATTTTCAAGAGCACTAGCATTAACTCTATACATGCAGCACTTTTAGGATGCTTAGTTGTCCCCATTAGTACAGTGGTCAGTATCCCCGCCTATCACGCGGGAGACCAGGGTTCAATTCCCCGACGGGGAGAACTCAAATCTTCAAGAGCACTATCATTAACTCTATACATGCAGCACTTTTAGGCTCTCTTATTTTAAACAATTAGGGACCAAATTGCACTCTTGTTTAATATAACACCTTGCTCTAGGCTCTACACATTTTTTCCTTTAAATCTTTTTCTGTTTATTTCCTTCACAAGCTATCTCTCCCCCCCCCCCCACCCCGCCCCCTTTTTTCCTATGAGTGAACAGAAGTATTGGGGACAGACTAAATACCATCCCTGTGCCCGTGCCCACTCCAACACTTACTTAGTGTTGGGGAACAGTCCCCTAACCTAACCCTAACCCTAACCCTAACCCTAACCCTAACCCTAACCCTAACCGTCCACCAAATTCTGCTCCATGGCTTCTAAACCTTTCACCGGCCCTCTGCCGTCCACCAAATTCTGCTCCATGGCTTCTAAACCTTTCACCGGCCCTCTGCCGTCCACCAAATTCTGCTCCATGGCTTCTAAACCTTTCACCGGCCCTCTGCCGTCCACCAAATTCTGCTCCATGGCTTCTAAACCTTTCACCGGCCCTCTGCCGTCCACCAAATTCTGCTCCATGGCTTCTAAACCTGTCACCGGCCCTCTGCCGTCCACCAAATTCTGCTCCATGGCTTCTAAACCTTTCACCGGCCCTCTGCCGTCCACCAAATTCTGCTCCATGGCTTCTAAACCTTTCACCGGCCCTCTGCCGTCCACCAAATTCTGCTCCATGGCTTCTAAACCTTTCACCGGCCCGCTGCCGTCCACCAAATTCTGCTCCATGGCTTCTAAACCTTTCACCGGCCCTCTGCCGTCCACCAAATTCTGCTCCATGGCTTCTAAACCTTTCACCGGCCCTCTGCCGTCCACCAAATTCTGCTCCATGGCTTCTAAACCTTTCACCGGCCCTCTGCCGTCCACCAAATTCTGCTCCATGGCTTCTAAACCTTTCACCGGCCCTCTGCCGTCCACCAAATTCTGCTCCATGGCTTCTAAACCTTTCACCGGCCCTCTGCCGTCCACCAAATTCTGCTCCATGGCTTCTAAACCTGTCACCGGCCCTCTGCCGTCCACCAAATTCTGCTCCATGGCTTCTAAACCTGTCACCGGCCCTCTGCCGTCCACCAAATTCTGCTCCATGGCTTCTAAACCTTTCACCGGCCCTCTGCCGTCCACCAAATTCTGCTCCATGGCTTCTAAACCTTTCACCGGCCCTCTGCCGTCCACCAAATTCTGCTCCATGGCTTCTAAACCTTTCACCGGCCCTCTGCCGTCCACCAAATTCTGCTCCATGGCTTCTAAACCTTTCACCGGCCCTCTGCCGTCCACCAAATTCTGCTCCATGGCTTCTAAACCTTTCACCGGCCCTCTGCCGTCCACCAAATTCTGCTCCATGGCTTCTAAACCTTTCACCGGCCCTCTGCCGTCCACCAAATTCTGCTCCATGGCTTCTAAAGCTTTCACCGGCCCTCTGCCGTCCACCAAATTCTGCTCCATGGCTTCTAAACCTTTCACCGGCCCTCTGCCGTCCACCAAATTCTGCTCCATGGCTTCTAAACCTTTCACCGGCCCTCTGCCGTCCACCAAATTCTGCTCCATGGCTTCTAAACCTTTCACCGGCCCTCTGCCGTCCACCAAATTCTGCTCCATGGCTTCTAAACCTGTCACCGGCCCTCTGCCGTCCACCAAATTCTGCTCCATGGCTTCTAAACCTGTCACCGGCCCTCTGCCGTCCACCAAATTCTGCTCCATGGCTTCTAAACCTTTCACCGGCCCTCTGCCGTCCACCAAATTCTGCTCCATGGCTTCTAAACCTTTCACCGGCCCTCTGCCGTCCACCAAATTCTGCTCCATGGCTTCTAAACCTGTCACCTGCCCTCTGCCGTCCACCAAATTCTGCTCCATGGCTTCTAAACCTGTCACCGGCCCTCTGCCGTCCACCAAATTCTGCTCCATGGCTTCTAAACCTTTCACCGGCCCTCTGCCGTCCACCAAATTCTGCTCCATGGCTTCTAAACCTTTCACCGGCCCTCTGCCGTCCACCAAATTCTGCTCCATGGCTTCTAAACCTTTCACCGGCCCTCTGCCGTCCACCAAATTCTGCTCCATGGCTTCTAAACCTTATATGGCTCCCTTTTAAACTATATTTAAGTTCTCAGGAGATGTATCAAGGGTCCCAACTGTAGAATGGCTAGGGGCCAGGAAAGGTCAAAGACCCAGGTCACAGGCCAACTGCACTTAAAAGCACAGACTTTGCATTATACAATAGCTCCCCCTAGTGACTATTCCAGATAACAGGAATGTGGGATTGGGGCCTTGAATATGACCCGACTTGAACTCTCACTCAGAGAAGGTGCCAGTACACATGTACATCCTCTCCCAATGACTTGATTTAAGTTGTCCTCATTAGTATAGTGGTCAGTATCCCTGCCTGTCACGCGGGAGACCGGGGTTCAATTCCCCGACTGGGAGAACTCAAATTTTCAAGAGCACTAGCATTAACTCTATACACTTTTAGGATGCTTAGTTGTCCCCATTAGTACAGTGGTCAGTATCCCCGCCTATCACGCGGGAGACCAGGGTTCAATTCCCCGACGGGGAGAACTCAAATCTTCAAGAGCACTATCATTAACTCTATACATGCAGCACTTTTAGGCTTTCTTATTTTAAACAATTAGGGACCAAATTGCACTCTTGTTTAATATAACACCTTGCTCTAGGCTCTACACATTTTTTCCTTTAAATCTTTTTCTGTTTATTTCCTTCACAAGCTATCTCTTCCCCCCCCCCCGCCCCCTTTTTTCCTATTAGTGAACAGAAGTATTGGGGACAGACTAAATACCATCCCTGTGCCCGTGCCCACTCCAACACTTACTTAGTGTTGGGGAACAGTCCCCTAACCTAACCCTAACCCTAACCCTAACCCTAACCCTAACCCTAACCCTAACCGTCCACCAAATTCTGCTCCATGGCTTCTAAACCTTTCACCGGCCCTCTGCCGTCCACCAAATTCTGCTCCATGGCTTCTAAACCTTTCACCGGCCCTCTGCCGTCCACCAAATTCTGCTCCATGGCTTCTAAACCTTTCACCGGCCCTCTGCCGTCCACCAAATTCTGCTCCATGGCTTCTAAACCTTTCACCGGCCCTCTGCCGTCCACCAAATTCTGCTCCATGGCTTCTAAACCTTTCACCGGCCCTCTGCCGTCCACCAAATTCTGCTCCATGGCTTCTAAACCTTTCACCGGCCCTCTGCCGTCCACCAAATTCTGCTCCATGGCTTCTAAACCTTTCACCGGCCCGCTGCCGTCCACCAAATTCTGCTCCATGGCTTCTAAACCTTTCACCGGCCCTCTGCCGTCCACCAAATTCTGCTCCATGGCTTCTAAACCTTTCACCGGCCCTCTGCCGTCCACCAAATTCTGCTCCATGGCTTCTAAACCTTTCACCGGCCCTCTGCCGTCCACCAAATTCTGCTCCATGGCTTCTAAACCTTTCACCGGCCCTCTGACGTCCACCAAATTCTGCTCCATGGCTTCTAAACCTTTCACTGGCCCTCTGCCGTCCACCAAATTCTGCTCCATGGCTTCTAAACCTTTCACCGGCCCTCTGCCGTCCACCAAATTCTGCTCCATGGCTTCTAAACCTGTCACCGGCCCTCTGCCGTCCACCAAATTCTGCTCCATGGCTTCTAAACCTGTCACCGGCCCTCTGCCGTCCACCAAATTCTGCTCCATGGCTTCTAAACCTTTCACCGGCCCTCTGCCGTCCACCAAATTCTGCTCCATGGCTTCTAAACCTTTCACCGGCCCTCTGCCGTCCACCAAATTCTGCTCCATGGCTTCTAAACCTTTCACCGGCCCTCTGCCGTCCACCAAATTCTGCTCCATGGCTTCTAAACCTTTCACCGGCCCTCTGCCGTCCACCAAATTCTGCTCCATGGCTTCTAAACCTTTCACCGGCCCTCTGCCGTCCACCAAATTCTGCTCCATGGCTTCTAAACCTTTCACCGGCCCTCTGCCGTCCACCAAATTCTGCTCCATGGCTTCTAAACCTTTCACCGGCCCGCTGCCGTCCACCAAATTCTGCTCCATGGCTTCTAAACCTTTCACCGGCCCTCTGCCGTCCACCAAATTCTGCTCCATGGCTTCTAAACCTTTCACCGGCCCTCTGCCGTCCACCAAATTCTGCTCCATGGCTTCTAAACCTTTCACCGGCCCTCTGCCGTCCACCAAATTCTGCTCCATGGCTTCTAAACCTTTCACCGGCCCTCTGCCGTCCACCAAATTCTGCTCCATGGCTTCTAAACCTTTCACTGGCCCTCTGCCGTCCACCAAATTCTGCTCCATGGCTTCTAAACCTTTCACCGGCCCTCTGCCGTCCACCAAATTCTGCTCCATGGCTTCTAAACCTGTCACCGGCCCTCTGCCGTCCACCAAATTCTGCTCCATGGCTTCTAAACCTGTCACCGGCCCTCTGCCGTCCACCAAATTCTGCTCCATGGCTTCTAAACCTTTCACCGGCCCTCTGCCGTCCACCAAATTCTGCTCCATGGCTTCTAAACCTTTCACCGGCCCTCTGCCGTCCACCAAATTCTGCTCCATGGCTTCTAAACCTTTCACCGGCCCTCTGCCGTCCACCAAATTCTGCTCCATGGCTTCTAAACCTTTCACCGGCCCTCTGCCGTCCACCAAATTCTGCTCCATGGCTTCTAAACCGTTCACCGGCCCTCTGCCGTCCACCAAATTCTGCTCCATGGCTTCTAAACCTTTCACCGGCCCTCTGCCGTCCACCAAATTCTGCTCCATGGCTTCTAAACCTTTCACCGGCCCTCTGCCGTCCACCAAATTCTGCTCCATGGCTTCTAAACCTTTCACCGGCCCTCTGCCGTCCACCAAATTCTGCTCCATGGCTTCTAAACCTTTCACCGGCCCTCTGCCGTCCACCAAATTCTGCTCCATGGCTTCTAAACCTTTCACCGGCCCTCTGCCGTCCACCAAATTCTACTCCATGGCTTCTAAACCTTTCACCGGCCCTCTGCCGTCCACCAAATTCTGCTCCATGGCTTCTAAACCTTTCACCGGCCCTCTGCCGTCCACCAAATTCTGCTCCATGGCTTCTAAACCTTTCACCGGCCCTCTGCCGTCCACCAAATTCTGCTCCATGGCTTCTAAACCTTTCACCGGCCCTCTGCCGTCCACCAAATTCTGCTCCATGGCTTCTAAACCTTTCACCGGCCCTCTGCCGTCCACCAAATTCTGCTCCATGGCTTCTAAACCTTTCACCGGCCCTCTGCCGTCCACCAAATTCTGCTCCATGGCTTCTAAACCTTTCACCGGCCCTCTGCCGTCCACCAAATTCTACTCCATGGCTTCTAAACCTTTCACCGGCCCTCTGCCGTCCACCAAATTCTGCTCCATGGCTTCTAAACCTTTCACCGGCCCTCTGCCGTCCACCAAATTCTGCTCCATGGCTTCTAAACCTTTCACCGGCCCTCTGCCGTCCACCAAATTCTGCTCCATGGCTTCTAAACCTTTCACCGGCCCTCTGCCGTCCACCAAATTCTGCTCCATGGCTTCTAAACCTTTCACCGGCCCTCTGCCGTCCACCAAATTCTGCTCCATGGCTTCTAAACCTTTCACCGGCCCTCTGCCGTCCACCAAATTCTGCTCCATGGCTTCTAAACCTGTCACCGGCCCTCTGCCGTCCACCAAATTCTGCTCCATGGCTTCTAAACCTTTCACCGGCCCTCTGCCGTCCACCAAATTCTGCTCCATGGCTTCTAAACCTTTCACCGGCCCTCTGCCGTCCACCAAATTCTGCTCCATGGCTTCTAAACCTTTCACCGGCCCGCTGCCGTCCACCAAATTCTGCTCAATGGCTTCTAAACCTTTCACCGGCCCTCTGCCGTCCACCAAATTCTGCTCCATGGCTTCTAAACCTTTCACCGGCCCTCTGCCGTCCACCAAATTCTGCTCCATGGCTTCTAAACCTTTCACCGGCCCTCTGCCGTCCACCAAATTCTGCTCCATGGCTTCTAAACCTTTCACCGGCCCTCTGCCGTCCACCAAATTCTGCTCCATGGCTTCTAAACCTTTCACCGGCCCTCTGCCGTCCACCAAATTCTACTCCATGGCTTCTAAACCTTTCACCGGCCCTCTGCCGTCCACCAAATTCTGCTCCATGGCTTCTAAACCTTTCACCGGCCCTCTGCCGTCCACCAAATTCTGCTCCATGGCTTCTAAACCTTTCACCGGCCCTCTGCCGTCCACCAAATTCTGCTCCATGGCTTCTAAACCTTTCACCGGCCCTCTGCCGTCCACCAAATTCTGCTCCATGGCTTCTAAACCTTTCACCGGCCCTCTGCCGTCCACCAAATTCTGCTCCATGGCTTCTAAACCTTTCACCGGCCCTCTGCCGTCCACCAAATTCTGCTCCATGGCTTCTAAACCTGTCACCGGCCCTCTGCCGTCCACCAAATTCTGCTCCATGGCTTCTAAACCTTTCACCGGCCCTCTGCCATCCACCAAATTCTGCTCCATGGCTTCTAAACCTTTCACCGGCCCTCTGCCGTCCACCAAATTCTGCTCCATGGCTTCTAAACCTTTCACCGGCCCGCTGCCGTCCACCAAATTCTGCTCCATGGCTTCTAAACCTTTCACCGGCCCTCTGCCGTCCACCAAATTCTGCTCCATGGCTTCTAAACCTTTCACCGGCCCTCTGCCGTCCACCAAATTCTGCTCCATGGCTTCTAAACCTTTCACCGGCCCTCTGCCGTCCACCAAATTCTGCTCCATGGCTTCTAAACCTTTCACCGGCCCTCTGCCGTCCACCAAATTCTGCTCCATGGCTTCTAAACCTTATATGGCTCCCTTTTAAACTATATTTAAGTTCTCAGGAGATGTATCAAGGGTCCCAACTGTAGAATGGCTAGGGGCCAGGAAAGGTCAAAGACCCAGGTCACAGGCCAACTGCACTTAAAAGCACAGACCTTGCATTATACAATAGCTCCCTCTAGTGACTATTCCAGATAACAGGAATGTGGGATTGGGGCCTTGAATATGACCCGACTTGAACTCTCACTCAGAGAAGGTGCCAGTACACATGTACATCCTCTCCCAATGACTTGATTTAAGTTGTCCTCATTAGTATAGTGGTCAGTATCCCTGCCTGTCACGTGGGAGACCGGGGTTCAATTCCCTGACGGGGAGAACTCAAATTTTCAAGAGCACTAGCATTAACTCTATACATGCAGCACTTTTAGGATGCTTAGTTGTCCCCATTAGTACAGTGGTCAGTATCCCCGCCTATCACGCGGGAGACCAGGGTTCAATTCCCCGACGGTGAGAACTCAAATCTTCAAGAGCACTATCATTAACTCTATACATGCAGCACTTTTAGGCTCTCTTATTTTAAACAATTAGGGACCAAATTGCACTCTTGTTTAATATAACACCTTGCTCTAGGCTCTACAAATTTTTTCCTTTAAATCTTGTTCTGTTTATTTCCTTCACAAGCTATCTCTTCCCCCCCCCCCCCCCCCCACCCCCTTTTTCCTATGAGTGAACAGAAGTATTGGGGACAGACTAAATACCATCCCTGTGCCCGTGCCCACTCCAACACTTACTTAGTGTTGGGGAACAGTCCCCTAACCTAACCCTAACCCTAACCCTAACCCTAACCCTAACCGTCCACCAAATTCTGCTCCATGGCTTCTAAACCTTTCACCGGCCCTCTGCCGTCCACCAAATTCTGCTCCATGGCTTCTAAACCTTTCACCGGCCCTCTGCCGTCCACCAAATTCTGCTCCATGGCTTCTAAACCTTTCACCGGCCCTCTGCCGTCCACCAAATTCTGCTCCATGGCTTCTAAACCTTTCACCGGCCCTCTGCCGTCCACCAAATTCTGCTCCATGGCTTCTAAACCTTTCACCGGCCCTCTGCCGTCCACCAAATTCTACTCCATGGCTTCTAAACCTTTCACCGGCCCTCTGCCGTCCACCAAATTCTGCTCCATGGCTTCTAAACCTTTCACCGGCCCTCTGCCGTCCACCAAATTCTGCTCCATGGCTTCTAAACCTTTCACCGGCCCTCTGCCGTCCACCAAATTCTGCTCCATGGCTTCTAAACCTTTCACCGGCCCTCTGCCGTCCACCAAATTATGCTCCATGGCTTCTAAACCTTTCACTGGCCCTCTGCCGTCCACCAAATTCTGCTCCATGGCTTCTAAACCTTTCACCGTCCCTCTGCCGTCCACCAAATTCTGCTCCATGGCTTCTAAACCTGTCACCGGCCCTCTGCCGTCCACCAAATTCTGCTCCATGGCTTCTAAACCTTTCACCGGCCCTCTGCCGTCCACCAAATTCTGCTCCATGGCTTCTAAACCTTTCACCGGCCCTCTGCCGTCCACCAAATTCTGCTCCATGGCTTCTAAACCTTTCACCGGCCCGCTGCCGTCCACCAAATTCTGCTCCATGGCTTCTAAACCTTTCACCGGCCCTCTGCCGTCCACCAAATTCTGCTCCATGGCTTCTAAACCTTTCACCGGCCCTCTGCCGTCCACCAAATTCTGCTCCATGGCTTCTAAACCTTTCACCGGCCCTCTGCCGTCCACCAAATTCTGCTCCATGGCTTCTAAACCTTTCACCGGCCCTCTGCCGTCCACCAAATTCTGCTCCATGGCTTCTAAACCTTTCACCGGCCCTCTGCCGTCCACCAAATTCTACTCCATGGCTTCTAAACCTTTCACCGGCCCTCTGCCGTCCACCAAATTCTGCTCCATGGCTTCTAAACCTTTCACCGGCCCGCTGCCGTCCACCAAATTCTGCTCCATGGCTTTTAAACCTTTCACCGGCCCTCTGCCGTCCACCAAATTCTGCTCCATGGCTTCTAAACCTTTCACCGGCCCTCTGCCGTCCACCAAATTCTGCTCCATGGCTTCTAAACCTTTCACCGGCCCTCTGCCGTCCACCAAATTCTGCTCCATGGCTTCTAAACCTTTCACCGGCCCTCTGCCGTCCACCAAATTCTGCTCCATGGCTTCTAAACCTTTCACCGGCCCTCTGCCGTCCACCAAATTCTGCTCCATGGCTTCTAAACCTTTCACCGGCCCTCTGCCGTCCACCAAATTCTACTCCATGGCTTCTAAACCTTTCACCGGCCCTCTGCCGTCCACCAAATTCTGCTCCATGGCTTCTAAACCTTTCACCGGCCCTCTGCCGTCCACCAAATTCTGCTCCATGGCTTCTAAACCTTTCACCGGCCCTCTGCCGTCCACCAAATTCTGCTCCATGGCTTCTAAACCTTTCACCGGCCCTCTGCCGTCCACCAAATTCTGCTCCATGGCTTCTAAACCTTTCACCGGCCCGCTGCCGTCCACCAAATTCTGCTCCATGGCTTCTAAACCTTTCACCGGCCCTCTGCCGTCCACCAAATTCTGCTCCATGGCTTCTAAACCTTTCACCGGCCCTCTGCCGTCCACCAAATTCTGCTCCATGGCTTCTAAACCTTTCACCGGCCCTCTGCCGTCCACCAAATTCTGCTCCATGGCTTCTAAACCTTTCACCGGCCCTCTGCCGTCCACCAAATTCTGCTCCATGGCTTCTAAACCTTATATGGCTCCCTTTTAAACTATATTTAAGTTCTCAGGAGATGTATCAAGGGTCCCAACTGTAGAATGGCTAGGGGCCAGGAAAGGTCAAAGACCCAGGTCACAGGCCGACTGCACTTAAAAGCACAGACCTTGCATTATACAATAGCTCCCTCTAGTGACTATTCCAGATAACAGGAATGTGGGATTGGGGCCTTGAATATGACCCGACTTGAACTCTCACTCAGAGAAGGTGCCAGTACACATGTACATCCTCTCCCAATGACTTGATTTAAGTTGTCCTCATTAGTATAGTGGTCAGTATCCCTGCCTGTCACGTGGGAGACCGGGGTTCAATTCCCTGACGGGGAGAACTCAAATTTTCAAGAGCACTAGCATTAACTCTATACATGCAGCACTTTTAGGATGCTTAGTTGTCCCCATTAGTACAGTGGTCAGTATCCCCGCCTATCACGCGGGAGACCAGGGTTCAATTCCCCGACGGTGAGAACTCAAATCTTCAAGAGCACTATCATTAACTCTATACATGCAGCACTTTTAGGCTCTCTTATTTTAAACAATTAGGGACCAAATTGCACTCTTGTTTAATATAACACCTTGCTCTAGGCTCTACAAATTTTTTCCTTTAAATCTTGTTCTGTTTATTTCCTTCACAAGCTATCTCTTCCCCCCCCCCCCCCCCACCCCCTTTTTCCTATGAGTGAACAGAAGTATTGGGGACAGACTAAATACCATCCCTGTGCCCGTGCCCACTCCAACACTTACTTAGTGTTGGGGAACAGTCCCCTAACCTAACCCTAACCCTAACCCTAACCCTAACCGTCCACCAAATTCTGCTCCATGGCTTCTAAACCTTTCACCGGCCCTCTGCCGTCCACCAAATTCTGCTCCATGGCTTCTAAACCTTTCACCGGCCCTCTGCCGTCCACCAAATTCTGCTCCATGGCTTCTAAACCTTTCACCGGCCCTCTGCCGTCCACCAAATTCTGCTCCATGGCTTCTAAACCTTTCACCGGCCCTCTGCCGTCCACCAAATTCTGCTCCATGGCTTCTAAACCTTTCACCGGCCCTCTGCCGTCCACCAAATTCTACTCCATGGCTTCTAAACCTTTCACCGGCCCTCTGCCGTCCACCAAATTCTGCTCCATGGCTTCTAAACCTTTCACCGGCCCTCTGCCGTCCACCAAATTCTGCTCCATGGCTTCTAAACCTTTCACCGGCCCTCTGCCGTCCACCAAATTCTGCTCCATGGCTTCTAAACCTTTCACCGGCCCTCTGCCGTCCACCAAATTCTGCTCCATGGCTTCTAAACCTTTCACCGGCCCTCTGCCGTCCACCAAATTCTGCTCCATGGCTTCTAAACCTTTCACCGGCCCTCTGCCGTCCACCAAATTCTGCTCCATGGCTTCTAAACCTTTCACCGGCCCTCTGCCGTCCACCAAATTCTACTCCATGGCTTCTAAACCTTTCACCGGCCCTCTGCCGTCCACCAAATTCTGCTCCATGGCTTCTAAACCTTTCACCGGCCCTCTGCCGTCCACCAAATTCTGCTCCATGGCTTCTAAACCTTTCACCGGCCCTCTGCCGTCCACCAAATTCTGCTCCATGGCTTCTAAACCTTTCACCGGCCCTCTGCCGTCCACCAAATTCTGCTCCATGGCTTCTAAACCTTTCACCGGCCCTCTGCCGTCCACCAAATTCTGCTCCATGGCTTCTAAACCTTTCACCGTCCCTCTGCCGTCCACCAAATTCTGCTCCATGGCTTCTAAACCTGTCACCGGCCCTCTGCCGTCCACCAAATTCTGCTCCATGGCTTCTAAACCTTTCACCGGCCCTCTGCCGTCCACCAAATTCTGCTCCATGGCTTCTAAACCTTTCACCGGCCCTCTGCCGTCCACCAAATTCTGCTCCATGGCTTCTAAACCTTTCACCGGCCCGCTGCCGTCCACCAAATTCTGCTCCATGGCTTCTAAACCTTTCACCGGCCCTCTGCCGTCCACCAAATTCTGCTCCATGGCTTCTAAACCTTTCACCGGCCCTCTGCCGTCCACCAAATTCTGCTCCATGGCTTCTAAACCTTTCACCGGCCCTCTGCCGTCCACCAAATTCTGCTCCATGGCTTCTAAACCTTTCACCGGCCCTCTGCCGTCCACCAAATTCTGCTCCATGGCTTCTAAACCTTTCACCGGCCCTCTGCCGTCCACCAAATTCTGCTCCATGGCTTCTAAACCTTTCACCGGCCCTCTGCCGCTCCCTTTTAAACTATATTTAAGTTCTCAGGAGATGTATCAAGGGTCCCAACTGTAGAATGGCTAGGGGCCAGGAAAGGTCAAAGACCCAGGTCACAGGCCAACTGCACTTAAAAGCACAGACCTTGCATTATACAATAGCTCCCTCTAGTGACTATTCCAGATAACAGGAATGTGGGATTGGGGCCTTGAATATGACCCGACTTGAACTCTCACTCAGAGAAGGTGCCAGTACACATGTACATCCTCTCCCAATGACTTGATTTAAGTTGTCCTCATTAGTATAGTGGTCAGTATCCCTGCCTGTCACGTGGGAGACCGGGGTTCAATTCCCTGACGGGGAGAACTCAAATTTTCAAGAGCACTAGCATTAACTCTATACATGCAGCACTTTTAGGATGCTTAGTTGTCCCCATTAGTACAGTGGTCAGTATCCCCGCCTATCACGCGGGAGACCAGGGTTCAATTCCCCGACGGTGAGAACTCAAATCTTCAAGAGCACTATCATTAACTCTATACATGCAGCACTTTTAGGCTCTCTTATTTTAAACAATTAGGGACCAAATTGCACTCTTGTTTAATATAACACCTTGCTCTAGGCTCTACACATTTTTTCCTTTAAATCTTGTTCTGTTTATTTCCTTCACAAGCTATCTCTTCCCCCCCCCCCCCCCCACCCCCTTTTTCCTATGAGTGAACAGAAGTATTGGGGACAGACTAAATACCATCCCTGTGCCCGTGCCCACTCCAACACTTACTTAGTGTTGGGGAACAGTCCCCTAACCTAACCCTAACCCTAACCCTAACCCTAACCGTCCACCAAATTCTGCTCCATGGCTTCTAAACCTTTCACCGGCCCTCTGCCGTCCACCAAATTCTGCTCCATGGCTTCTAAACCTTTCACCGGCCCTCTGCCGTCCACCAAATTCTGCTCCATGGCTTCTAAACCTTTCACCGGCCCTCTGCCGTCCACCAAATTCTGCTCCATGGCTTCTAAACCTTTCACCGGCCCTCTGCCGTCCACCAAATTCTGCTCCATGGCTTCTAAACCTTTCACCGGCCCTCTGCCGTCCACCAAATTCTGCTCCATGGCTTCTAAACCTTTCACCGGCCCTCTGCCGTCCACCAAATTCTGCTCCATGGCTTCTAAACCTTTCACCGGCCCGCTGCCGTCCACCAAATTCTGCTCCATGGCTTCTAAACCTTTCACCGGCCCTCTGCCGTCCACCAAATTCTGCTCCATGGCTTCTAAACCTTTCACCGGCCCTCTGCCGTCCACCAAATTCTGCTCCATGGCTTCTAAACCTTTCACCGGCCCGCTGCCGTCCACCAAATTCTGCTCCATGGCTTCTAAACCTTTCACCGGCCCTCTGCCGTCCACCAAATTCTGCTCCATGGCTTCTAAACCTTTCACCGGCCCTCTGCCGTCCACCAAATTCTGCTCCATGGCTTCTAAACCTTTCACCGGCCCTCTGCCGTCCACCAAATTCTGCTCCATGGCTTCTAAACCTTTCACCGGCCCTCTGCCGTCCACCAAATTCTACTCCATGGCTTCTAAACCTTTCACCGGCCCTCTGCCGTCCACCAAATTCTGCTCCATGGCTTCTAAACCTTTCACCGGCCCTCTGCCGTCCACCAAATTCTGCTCCATGGCTTCTAAACCTTTCACCGGCCCTCTGCCGTCCACCAAATTCTGCTCCATGGCTTCTAAACCTTTCACCGGCCCTCTGCCGTCCACCAAATTCTGCTCCATGGCTTCTAAACCTTTCACCGGCCCTCTGCCGTCCACCAAATTCTGCTCCATGGCTTCTAAACCTTTCACCGGCCCTCTGCCGTCCACCAAATTCTGCTCCATGGCTTCTAAACCTGTCACCGGCCCTCTGCCGTCCACCAAATTCTGCTCCATGGCTTCTAAACCTTTCACCGGCCCTCTGCCGTCCACCAAATTCTGCTCCATGGCTTCTAAACCTTTCACCGGCCCTCTGCCGTCCACCAAATTCTGCTCCATGGCTTCTAAACCTTTCACCGGCCCGCTGCCGTCCACCAAATTCTGCTCCATGGCTTCTAAACCTTTCACCGGCCCTCTGCCGTCCACCAAATTCTGCTCCATGGCTTCTAAACCTTTCACCGGCCCTCTGCCGTCCACCAAATTCTGCTCCATGGCTTCTAAACCTTTCACCGGCCCTCTGCCGTCCACCAAATTCTGCTCCATGGCTTCTAAACCTTTCACCGGCCCTCTGCCGTCCACCAAATTCTGCTCCATGGCTTCTAAACCTTATATGGCTCCCTTTTAAACTATATTTAAGTTCTCAGGAGATGTATCAAGGGTCCCAACTGTAGAATGGCTAGGGGCCAGGAAAGGTCAAAGACCCAGGTCACAGGCCAACTGCACTTAAAAGCACAGACCTTGCATTATACAATAGCTCCCCCTAGTGACTATTCCAGATAACAGGAATGTGGGATTGGGGCCTTGAATATGACCCGACTTGAACTCTCACTCAGAGAAGGTGCCAGTACACATGTACATCCTCTCCCAATGACTTGATTTAAGTTGTCCTCATTAGTATAGTGGTCAGTATCCCTGCCTGTCACGTGGGAGACCGGGGTTCAATTCCCTGACAGGGAGAACTCAAATTTTCAAGAGCACTAGCATTAACTCTATACATGCAGCACTTTTAGGATGCTTAGTTGTCCCCATTAGTACAGTGGTCAGTATCCCCGCCTATCACGCGGGAGACCAGGGTTCAATTCCCCGACGGTGAGAACTCAAATCTTCAAGAGCACTATCATTAACTCTATACATGCAGCACTTTTAGGCTCTCTTATTTTAAACAATTAGGGACCAAATTGCACTCTTGTTTAATATAACACCTTGCTCTAGGCTCTACAAATTTTTTCCTTTAAATCTTGTTCTGTTTATTTCCTTCACAAGCTATCTCTTCCCCCCCCCCCCCCCCCCACCCCCTTTTTCCTATGAGTGAACAGAAGTATTGGGGACAGACTAAATACCATCCCTGTGCCCGTGCCCACTCCAACACTTACTTAGTGTTGGGGAACAGTCCCCTAACCTAACCCTAACCCTAACCCTAACCCTAACCCTAACCGTCCACCAAATTCTGCTCCATGGCTTCTAAACCTTTCACCGGCCCTCTGCCGTCCACCAAATTCTGCTCCATGGCTTCTAAACCTTTCACCGGCCCTCTGCCGTCCACCAAATTCTGCTCCATGGCTTCTAAACCTTTCACCGGCCCTCTGCCGTCCACCAAATTCTGCTCCATGGCTTCTAAACCTTTCACCGGCCCTCTGCCGTCCACCAAATTCTGCTCCATGGCTTCTAAACCTTTCACCGGCCCTCTGCCGTCCACCAAATTCTACTCCATGGCTTCTAAACCTATCACCGGCCCTCTGCCGTCCACCAAATTCTGCTCCATGGCTTCTAAACCTTTCACCGGCCCTCTGCCGTCCACCAAATTCTGCTCCATGGCTTCTAAACCTTTCACCGGCCCTCTGCCGTCCACCAAATTCTGCTCCATGGCTTCTAAACCTTTCACCGGCCCTCTGCCGTCCACCAAATTCTGCTCCATGGCTTCTAAACCTTTCACCGGCCCTCTGCCGTCCACCAAATTCTGCTCCATGGCTTCTAAACCTTTCACCGGCCCTCTGCCGTCCACCAAATTCTGCTCCATGGCTTCTAAACCTTTCACCGGCCCTCTGCCGTCCACCAAATTCTGCTCCATGGCTTCTAAACCTTTCACCGGCCCTCTGCCGTCCACCAAATTCTGCTCCATGGCTTCTAAACCTGTCACCGGCCCTCTGCCGTCCACCAAATTCTGCTCCATGGCTTCTAAACCTTTCACCGGCCCTCTGCCGTCCACCAAATTCTGCTCCATGGCTTCTAAACCTTTCACCGGCCCTCTGCCGTCCACCAAATTCTGCTCCATGGCTTCTAAACCTTTCACCGGCCCGCTGCCGTCCACCAAATTCTGCTCCATGGCTTCTAAACCTTTCACCGGCCCTCTGCCGTCCACCAAATTCTGCTCCATGGCTTCTAAACCTTTCACCGGCCCTCTGCCGTCCACCAAATTCTGCTCCATGGCTTCTAAACCTTTCACCGGCCCTCTGCCGTCCACCAAATTCTGCTCCATGGCTTCTAAACCTTTCACCGGCCCTCTGCCGTCCACCAAATTCTGCTCCATGGCTTCTAAACCTTTCACCGGCCCTCTGCCGTCCACCAAATTCTACTCCATGGCTTCTAAACCTTTCACCGGCCCTCTGCCGTCCACCAAATTCTGCTCCATGGCTTCTAAACCTTTCACCGGCCCTCTGCCGTCCACCAAATTCTGCTCCATGGCTTCTAAACCTTTCACCGGCCCTCTGCCGTCCACCAAATTCTGCTCCATGGCTTCTAAACC
This sequence comes from Notolepis coatsorum, assembly GCF_963971535.1. Taxonomy (NCBI): domain Eukaryota; kingdom Metazoa; phylum Chordata; class Actinopteri; order Aulopiformes; family Paralepididae; genus Notolepis; species Notolepis coatsorum. The sequence goes on along the minus strand of NC_140169.1, from coordinate 73,972,643 downwards.
TTTCACCGGCCCTCTGCCGTCCACCAAATTCTGCTCCATGGCTTCTAAACCTTTCACCGGCCCTCTGCCGTCCACCAAATTCTGCTCCATGGCTTCTAAACCTTTCACCGGCCCTCTGCCGTCCACCAAATTCTGCTCCATGGCTTCTAAACCTGTCACCGGCCCTCTGCCGTCCACCAAATTCTGCTCCATGGCTTCTAAACCTTTCACCGGCCCTCTGCCGTCCACCAAATTCTGCTCCATGGCTTCTAAACCTTTCACCGGCCCTCTGCCGTCCACCAAATTCTGCTCCATGGCTTCTAAACCTTTCACCGGCCCGCTGCCGTCCACCAAATTCTGCTCCATGGCTTCTAAACCTTTCACCGGCCCTCTGCCGTCCACCAAATTCTGCTCCATGGCTTCTAAACCTTTCACCGGCCCTCTGCCGTCCACCAAATTCTGCTCCATGGCTTCTAAACCTTTCACCGGCCCTCTGCCGTCCACCAAATTCTGCTCCATGGCTTCTAAACCTTATATGGCTCCCTTTTAAACTATATTTAAGTTCTCAGGAGATGTATCAAGGGTCCCACCTGTAGAATGGCTAGGGGCCAGGAAAGGTCAAAGACCCAGGTCACAGGCCAACTGCACTTAGAAGCACACACCTTGCATTATACAATAGCTCCCCCTAGTGACTATTCCAGATAACAGGAATGTGGGATTGGGGCCTTGAATATGACCCGACTTGAACTCTCACTCAGAGAAGGTGCCAGTACACATGTATATCCTCTCCCAATGACTTGATTTTAGTTGTCCTCATTAGTATAGTGGTCAGTATCCCCGCCTGTCATGCGGGAGACAGGGCTTCAATTCCCCGACGGGTAGAACAAAAATTTTCAAGAGCACTAGCATTAACTCTATACATGCAGCACTTTTAGGATGCTTAGTTGTCCCCATTAGTAGAGTGGTCAGTATCCCCGTCTATCACGCGGGAGACCAGGGTTCAATTCCCCGACGGGGAGAACTCAAATCTTCAAGAGCACTATCATTAAATCTATACATGCAGCACATTTAGGCTCTCTTATTTTAAACAATTAGGGACCAAATTGCACTCTTGTTTAATATAACACCTTGCTCTAGGCTCTACACATTTTTTCCTTTAAATCTTTTTCTGTTTATTTCCTTCACAAGCTATCTCTTCCCCCCCCCCCCCCCCGCCCCCTTTTTCCTATGAGTGAACAGAAGTATTGGGGACAGACTAAATACCATCCCTGTGCCCATGTCCACTCCAACACTTACTTAGTGTTGGGGAACAGTCCCCTAACCTAACCCTAACCCTAACCCTAACCCTAACCCTAACCCTAACCCTAACCGTCCACCAAATTCTGCTCCATGGCTTCTAAACCTTTCACCGGCCCTCTGCCGTCCACCAAATTCTGCTCCATGGCTTCTAAACCTTTCACCGGCCCTCTGCCGTCCACCAAATTCTGCTCCATGGCTTCTAAACCTTTCACCGGCCCTCTGCCGTCCACCAAATTCTGCTCCATGGCTTCTAAACCTTTCACCGGCCCTCTGCCGTCCACCAAATTCTGCTCCATGGCTTCTAAACCTTTCACCGGCCCTCTGCCGTCCACCAAATTCTGCTCCATGGCTTCTAAACCTGTCACCGGCCCTCTGCCGTCCACCAAATTCTGCTCCATGGCTTCTAAACCTTTCACCGGCCCTCTGCCGTCCACCAAATTCTGCTCCATGGCTTCTAAACCTTTCACCGGCCCTCTGCCGTCCACCAAATTCTGCTCCATGGCTTCTAAACCTGTCACCGGCCCTCTGCCGTCCACCAAATTCTGCTCCATGGCTTCTAAACCTTTCACCGGCCCTCTGCCGTCCACCAAATTCTGCTCCATGGCTTCTAAACCTTTCACCGGCCCTCTGCCGTCCACCAAATTCTGCTCCATGGCTTCTAAACCTTTCACCGGCCCTCTGCCGTCCACCAAATTCTGCTCCATGGCTTCTAAACCTTTCACCGGCCCTCTGCCGTCCACCAAATTCTGCTCCATGGCTTCTAAACCTTTCACCGGCCCGCTGCCGTCCACCAAATTCTGCTCCATGGCTTCTAAACCTTTCACCGGCCCTCTGCCGTCCACCAAATTCTGCTCCATGGCTTCTAAACCTTTCACCGGCCCTCTGCCGTCCACCAAATTCTGCTCCATGGCTTCTAAACCTTTCACCGGCCCTCTGCCGTCCACCAAATTCTGCTCCATGGCTTCTAAACCTTTCACCGGCCCTCTGCCGTCCACCAAATTCTGCTCCATGGCTTCTAAACCTTTCACCGGCCCTCTGCCGTCCACCAAATTCTACTCCATGGCTTCTAAACCTTTCACCGGCCCTCTGCCGTCCACCAAATTCTGCTCCATGGCTTCTAAACCTTTCACCGGCCCTCTGCCGTCCACCAAATTCTGCTCCATGGCTTCTAAACCTTTCACCGGCCCTCTGCCGTCCACCAAATTCTGCTCCATGGCTTCTAAACCTTTCACTGGCCCTCTGCCGTCCACCAAATTCTGCTCCATGGCTTCTAAACCTTTCACCGGCCCTCTGCCGTCCACCAAATTCTGCTCCATGGCTTCTAAACCTTTCACCGGCCCTCTGCCGTCCACCAAATTCTGCTCCATGGCTTCTAAACCTGTCACCGGCCCTCTGCCGTCCACCAAATTCTGCTCCATGGCTTCTAAACCTTTCACCGGCCCTCTGCCATCCACCAAATTCTGCTCCATGGCTTCTAAACCTTTCACCGGCCCTCTGCCGTCCACCAAATTCTGCTCCATGGCTTCTAAACCTTTCACCGGCCCGCTGCCGTCCACCAAATTCTGCTCCATGGCTTCTAAACCTTTCACCGGCCCTCTGCCGTCCACCAAATTCTGCTCCATGGCTTCTAAACCTTTCACCGGCCCTCTGCCGTCCACCAAATTCTGCTCCATGGCTTCTAAACCTTTCACCGGCCCTCTGCCGTCCACCAAATTCTGCTCCATGGCTTCTAAACCTTTCACCGGCCCTCTGCCGTCCACCAAATTCTGCTCCATGGCTTCTAAACCTTATATGGCTCCCTTTTAAACTATATTTAAGTTCTCAGGAGATGTATCAAGGGTCCCAACTGTAGAATGGCTAGGGGCCAGGAAAGGTCAAAGACCCAGGTCACAGGCCAACTGCACTTAAAAGCACAGACCTTGCATTATACAATAGCTCCCTCTAGTGACTATTCCAGATAACAGGAATGTGGGATTGGGGCCTTGAATATGACCCGACTTGAACTCTCACTCAGAGAAGGTGCCAGTACACATGTACATCCTCTCCCAATGACTTGATTTAAGTTGTCCTCATTAGTATAGTGGTCAGTATCCCTGCCTGTCACGTGGGAGACCGGGGTTCAATTCCCTGACGGGGAGAACTCAAATTTTCAAGAGCACTAGCATTAACTCTATACATGCAGCACTTTTAGGATGCTTAGTTGTCCCCATTAGTACAGTGGTCAGTATCCCCGCCTATCACGCGGGAGACCAGGGTTCAATTCCCCGACGGTGAGAACTCTAATCTTCAAGAGCACTATCATTAACTCTATACATGCAGCACTTTTAGGCTCTCTTATTTTAAACAATTAGGGACCAAATTGCACTCTTGTTTAATATAACACCTTGCTCTAGGCTCTACAAATTTTTTCCTTTAAATCTTGTTCTGTTTATTTCCTTCACAAGCTATCTCTTCCCCCCCCCCCCCCCCACCCCCTTTTTCCTATGAGTGAACAGAAGTATTGGGGACAGACTAAATACCATCCCTGTGCCCGTGCCCACTCCAACACTTACTTAGTGTTGGGGAACAGTCCCCTAACCTAACCCTAACCCTAACCCTAACCCTAACCCTAACCGTCCACCAAATTCTGCTCCATGGCTTCTAAACCTTTCACCGGCCCTCTGCCGTCCACCAAATTCTGCTCCATGGCTTCTAAACCTTTCACCGGCCCTCTGCCGTCCACCAAATTCTGCTCCATGGCTTCTAAACCTTTCACCGGCCCTCTGCCGTCCACCAAATTCTGCTCCATGGCTTCTAAACCTTTCACCGGCCCTCTGCCGTCCACCAAATTCTGCTCCATGGCTTCTAAACCTTTCACCGGCCCTCTGCCGTCCACCAAATTCTGCTCCATGGCTTCTAAACCTGTCACCGGCCCTCTGCCGTCCACCAAATTCTGCTCCATGGCTTCTAAACCTTTCACCGGCCCTCTGCCGTCCACCAAATTCTGCTCCATGGCTTCTAAACCTTTCACCGGCCCTCTGCCGTCCACCAAATTCTGCTCCATGGCTTCTAAACCTGTCACCGGCCCTCTGCCGTCCACCAAATTCTGCTCCATGGCTTCTAAACCTTTCACCGGCCCTCTGCCGTCCACCAAATTCTGCTCCATGGCTTCTAAACCTTTCACCGGCCCTCTGCCGTCCACCAAATTCTGCTCCATGGCTTCTAAACCTTTCACCGGCCCTCTGCCGTCCACCAAATTCTGCTCCATGGCTTCTAAACCTTTCACCGGCCCTCTGCCGTCCACCAAATTCTGCTCCATGGCTTCTAAACCTTTCACCGGCCCGCTGCCGTCCACCAAATTCTGCTCCATGGCTTCTAAACCTTTCACCGGCCCTCTGCCGTCCACCAAATTCTGCTCCATGGCTTCTAAACCTTTCACCGGCCCTCTGCCGTCCACCAAATTCTGCTCCATGGCTTCTAAACCTTTCACCGGCCCTCTGCCGTCCACCAAATTCTGCTCCATGGCTTCTAAACCTTTCACCGGCCCTCTGCCGTCCACCAAATTCTGCTCCATGGCTTCTAAACCTTTCACCGGCCCTCTGCCGTCCACCAAATTCTACTCCATGGCTTCTAAACCTTTCACCGGCCCTCTGCCGTCCACCAAATTCTGCTCCATGGCTTCTAAACCTTTCACCGGCCCTCTGCCGTCCACCAAATTCTGCTCCATGGCTTCTAAACCTTTCACCGGCCCTCTGCCATCCACCAAATTCTGCTCCATGGCTTCTAAACCTTTCACCGGCCCTCTGCCGTCCACCAAATTCTGCTCCATGGCTTCTAAACCTTTCACCGGCCCGCTGCCGTCCACCAAATTCTGCTCCATGGCTTCTAAACCTTTCACCGGCCCTCTGCCGTCCACCAAATTCTGCTCCATGGCTTCTAAACCTTTCACCGGCCCTCTGCCGTCCACCAAATTCTGCTCCATGGCTTCTAAACCTTTCACCGGCCCTCTGCCGTCCACCAAATTCTGCTCCATGGCTTCTAAACCTTTCACCGGCCCTCTGCCGTCCACCAAATTCTGCTCCATGGCTTCTAAACCTTATATGGCTCCCTTTTAAACTATATTTAAGTTCTCAGGAGATGTATCAAGGGTCCCAACTGTAGAATGGCTAGGGGCCAGGAAAGGTCAAAGACCCAGGTCACAGGCCAACTGCACTTAAAAGCACAGACCTTGCATTATACAATAGCTCCCTCTAGTGACTATTCCAGATAACAGGAATGTGGGATTGGGGCCTTGAATATGACCCGACTTGAACTCTCACTCAGAGAAGGTGCCAGTACACATGTACATCCTCTCCCAATGACTTGATTTAAGTTGTCCTCATTAGTATAGTGGTCAGTATCCCTGCCTGTCACGTGGGAGACCGGGGTTCAATTCCCTGACGGGGAGAACTCAAATTTTCAAGAGCACTAGCATTAACTCTATACATGCAGCACTTTTAGGATGCTTAGTTGTCCCCATTAGTACAGTGGTCAGTATCCCCGCCTATCACGCGGGAGACCAGGGTTCAATTCCCCGACGGTGAGAACTCTAATCTTCAAGAGCACTATCATTAACTCTATACATGCAGCACTTTTAGGCTCTCTTATTTTAAACAATTAGGGACCAAATTGCACTCTTGTTTAATATAACACCTTGCTCTAGGCTCTACAAATTTTTTCCTTTAAATCTTGTTCTGTTTATTTCCTTCACAAGCTATCTCTTCCCCCCCCCCCCCCCCACCCCCTTTTTCCTATGAGTGAACAGAAGTATTGGGGACAGACTAAATACCATCCCTGTGCCCGTGCCCACTCCAACACTTACTTAGTGTTGGGGAACAGTCCCCTAACCTAACCCTAACCCTAACCCTAACCCTAACCCTAACCGTCCACCAAATTCTGCTCCATGGCTTCTAAACCTTTCACCGGCCCTCTGCCGTCCACCAAATTCTGCTCCATGGCTTCTAAACCTTTCACCGGCCCTCTGCCGTCCACCAAATTCTGCTCCATGGCTTCTAAACCTTTCACCGGCCCTCTGCCGTCCACCAAATTCTGCTCCATGGCTTCTAAACCTTTCACCGGCCCTCTGCCGTCCACCAAATTCTGCTCCATGGCTTCTAAACCTTTCACCGGCCCTCTGCCGTCCACCAAATTCTGCTCCATGGCTTCTAAACCTGTCACCGGCCCTCTGCCGTCCACCAAATTCTGCTCCATGGCTTCTAAACCTTTCACCGGCCCTCTGCCGTCCACCAAATTCTGCTCCATGGCTTCTAAACCTTTCACCGGCCCTCTGCCGTCCACCAAATTCTGCTCCATGGCTTCTAAACCTGTCACCGGCCCTCTGCCGTCCACCAAATTCTGCTCCATGGCTTCTAAACCTTTCACCGGCCCTCTGCCGTCCACCAAATTCTGCTCCATGGCTTCTAAACCTTTCACCGGCCCTCTGCCGTCCACCAAATTCTGCTCCATGGCTTCTAAACCTTTCACCGGCCCTCTGCCGTCCACCAAATTCTGCTCCATGGCTTCTAAACCTTTCACCGGCCCTCTGCCGTCCACCAAATTCTGCTCCATGGCTTCTAAACCTTTCACCGGCCCGCTGCCGTCCACCAAATTCTGCTCCATGGCTTCTAAACCTTTCACCGGCCCTCTGCCGTCCACCAAATTCTGCTCCATGGCTTCTAAACCTTTCACCGGCCCTCTGCCGTCCACCAAATTCTGCTCCATGGCTTCTAAACCTTTCACCGGCCCTCTGCCGTCCACCAAATTCTGCTCCATGGCTTCTAAACCTTTCACCGGCCCTCTGCCGTCCACCAAATTCTGCTCCATGGCTTCTAAACCTTTCACCGGCCCTCTGCCGTCCACCAAATTCTACTCCATGGCTTCTAAACCTTTCACCGGCCCTCTGCCGTCCACCAAATTCTGCTCCATGGCTTCTAAACCTTTCACCGGCCCTCTGCCGTCCACCAAATTCTGCTCCATGGCTTCTAAACCTTTCACCGGCCCTCTGCCGTCCACCAAATTCTGCTCCATGGCTTCTAAACCTTTCACCGGCCCTCTGCCGTCCACCAAATTCTGCTCCATGGCTTCTAAACCTTTCACCGGCCCTCTGCCGTCCACCAAATTCTGCTCCATGGCTTCTAAACCTGTCACCGGCCCTCTGCCGTCCACCAAATTCTGCTCCATGGCTTCTAAACCTTTCACCGGCCCTCTGCCATCCACCAAATTCTGCTCCATGGCTTCTAAACCTTTCACCGGCCCTCTGCCGTCCACCAAATTCTGCTCCATGGCTTCTAAACCTTTCACCGGCCCGCTGCCGTCCACCAAATTCTGCTCCATGGCTTCTAAACCTTTCACCGGCCCTCTGCCGTCCACCAAATTCTGCTCCATGGCTTCTAAACCTTTCACCGGCCCTCTGCCGTCCACCAAATTCTGCTCCATGGCTTCTAAACCTTTCACCGGCCCTCTGCCGTCCACCAAATTCTGCTCCATGGCTTCTAAACCTTTCACCGGCCCTCTGCCGTCCACCAAATTCTGCTCCATGGCTTCTAAACCTTATATGGCTCCCTTTTAAACTATATTTAAGTTCTCAGGAGATGTATCAAGGGTCCCAACTGTAGAATGGCTAGGGGCCAGGAAAGGTCAAAGACCCAGGTCACAGGCCAACTGCACTTAAAAGCACAGACCTTGCATTATACAATAGCTCCCTCTAGTGACTATTCCAGATAACAGGAATGTGGGATTGGGGCCTTGAATATGACCCGACTTGAACTCTCACTCAGAGAAGGTGCCAGTACACATGTACATCCTCTCCCAATGACTTGATTTAAGTTGTCCTCATTAGTATAGTGGTCAGTATCCCTGCCTGTCACGTGGGAGACCGGGGTTCAATTCCCTGACGGGGAGAACTCAAATTTTCAAGAGCACTAGCATTAACTCTATACATGCAGCACTTTTAGGATGCTTAGTTGTCCCCATTAGTACAGTGGTCAGTATCCCCGCCTATCACGCGGGAGACCAGGGTTCAATTCCCCGACGGTGAGAACTCTAATCTTCAAGAGCACTATCATTAACTCTATACATGCAGCACTTTTAGGCTCTCTTATTTTAAACAATTAGGGACCAAATTGCACTCTTGTTTAATATAACACCTTGCTCTAGGCTCTACAAATTTTTTCCTTTAAATCTTGTTCTGTTTATTTCCTTCACAAGCTATCTCTTCCCCCCCCCCCCCCCCACCCCCTTTTTCCTATGAGTGAACAGAAGTATTGGGGACAGACTAAATACCATCCCTGTGCCCGTGCCCACTCCAACACTTACTTAGTGTTGGGGAACAGTCCCCTAACCTAACCCTAACCCTAACCCTAACCCTAACCCTAACCGTCCACCAAATTCTGCTCCATGGCTTCTAAACCTTTCACCGGCCCTCTGCCGTCCACCAAATTCTGCTCCATGGCTTCTAAACCTTTCACCGGCCCTCTGCCGTCCACCAAATTCTGCTCCATGGCTTCTAAACCTTTCACCGGCCCTCTGCCGTCCACCAAATTCTGCTCCATGGCTTCTAAACCTTTCACCGGCCCTCTGCCGTCCACCAAATTCTGCTCCATGGCTTCTAAACCTTTCACCGGCCCTCTGCCGTCCACCAAATTCTACTCCATGGCTTCTAAACCTTTCACCGGCCCTCTGCCGTCCACCAAATTCTGCTCCATGGCTTCTAAACCTTTCACCGGCCCTCTGCCGTCCACCAAATTCTGCTCCATGGCTTCTAAACCTTTCACCGGCCCTCTGCCGTCCACCAAATTCTGCTCCATGGCTTCTAAACCTTTCACCGGCCCTCTGCCGTCCACCAAATTCTGCTCCATGGCTTCTAAACCTTTCACTGGCCCTCTGCCGTCCACCAAATTCTGCTCCATGGCTTCTAAACCTTTCACCGTCCCTCTGCCGTCCACCAAATTCTGCTCCATGGCTTCTAAACCTGTCACCGGCCCTCTGCCGTCCACCAAATTCTGCTCCATGGCTTCTAAACCTTTCACCGGCCCTCTGCCGTCCACCAAATTCTGCTCCATGGCTTCTAAACCTTTCACCGGCCCTCTGCCGTCCACCAAATTCTGCTCCATGGCTTCTAAACCTTTCACCGGCCCGCTGCCGTCCACCAAATTCTGCTCCATGGCTTCTAAACCTATCACCGGCCCTCTGCCGTCCACCAGATTCTGCTCCATGGCTTCTAAACCTTTCACCGGCCCTCTGCCGTCCACCAAATTCTGCTCCATGGCTTCTAAACCTTTCACCGGCCCTCTGCCGTCCACCAAATTCTGCTCCATGGCTTCTAAACCTTTCACCGGCCCTCTGCCGTCCACCAAATTCTGCTCCATGGCTTCTAAACCTTTCACCGGCCCTCTGCCGTCCACCAAATTCTACTCCATGGCTTCTAAACCTTTCACCGGCCCTCTGCCGTCCACCAAATTCTGCTCCATGGCTTCTAAACCTTTCACCGGCCCTCTGCCGTCCACCAAATTCTGCTCCATGGCTTCTAAACCTTTCACCGGCCCTCTGCCGTCCACCAAATTCTGCTCCATGGCTTCTAAACCTTTCACCGGCCCTCTGCCGTCCACCAAATTCTGCTCCATGGCTTCTAGACCTTTCACCGGCCCTCTGCCGTCCACCAAATTCTGCTCCATGGCTTCTAAACCTTTCACCGGCCCTCTGCCGTCCACCAAATTCTGCTCCATGGCTTCTAAACCTGTCACCGGCCCTCTGCCGTCCACCAAATTCTGCTCCATGGCTTCTAAACCTTTCACCGGCCCTCTGCCGTCCACCAAATTCTGCTCCATGGCTTCTAAACCTTTCACCGGCCCTCTGCCGTCCACCAAATTCTGCTCCATGGCTTCTAAACCTTTCACCGGCCCGCTGCCGTCCACCAAATTCTGCTCCATGGCTTCTAAACCTTTCACCGGCCCTCTGCCGTCCACCAAATTCTGCTCCATGGCTTCTAAACCTTTCACCGGCCCTCTGCCGTCCACCAAATTCTGCTCCATGGCTTCTAAACCTTTCACCGGCCCTCTGCCGTCCACCAAATTCTGCTCCATGGCTTCTAAACCTTTCACCGGCCCTCTGCCGTCCACCAAATTCTGCTCCATGGCTTCTAAACCTTTCACCGGCCCTCTGCCGTCCACCAAATTCTACTCCATGGCTTCTAAACCTTTCACCGGCCCTCTGCCGTCCACCAAATTCTGCTCCATGGCTTCTAAACCTTTCACCGGCCCTCTGCCGTCCACCAAATTCTGCTCCATGGCTTCTAAACCTTTCACCGGCCCTCTGCCGTCCACCAAATTCTGCTCCATGGCTTCTAAACCTTTCACCGGCCCTCTGCCGTCCACCAAATTCTGCTCCATGGCTTCTAAACCTTTCACCGGCCCTCTGCCGTCCACCAAATTCTGCTCCATGGCTTCTAAACCTTTCACCGGCCCTCTGCCGTCCACCAAATTCTGCTCCATGGCTTCTAAACCTGTCACCGGCCCTCTGCCGTCCACCAAATTCTGCTCCATGGCTTCTAAACCTTTCACCGGCCCTCTGCCATCCACCAAATTCTGCTCCATGGCTTCTAAACCTTTCACCGGCCCTCTGCCGTCCACCAAATTCTGCTCCATGGCTTCTAAACCTTTCACCGGCCCGCTGCCGTCCACCAAATTCTGCTCCATGGCTTCTAAACCTTTCACCGGCCCTCTGCCGTCCACCAAATTCTGCTCCATGGCTTCTAAACCTTTCACCGGCCCTCTGCCGTCCACCAAATTCTGCTCCATGGCTTCTAAACCTTTCACCGGCCCTCTGCCGTCCACCAAATTCTGCTCCATGGCTTCTAAACCTTTCACCGGCCCTCTGCCGTCCACCAAATTCTGCTCCATGGCTTCTAAACCTTATATGGCTCCCTTTTAAACTATATTTAAGTTCTCAGGAGATGTATCAAGGGTCCCAACTGTAGAATGGCTAGGGGCCAGGAAAGGTCAAAGACCCAGGTCACAGGCCAACTGCACTTAAAAGCACAGACCTTGCATTATACAATAGCTCCCTCTAGTGACTATTCCAGATAACAGGAATGTGGGATTGGGGCCTTGAATATGACCCGACTTGAACTCTCACTCAGAGAAGGTGCCAGTACACATGTACATCCTCTCCCAATGACTTGATTTAAGTTGTCCTCATTAGTATAGTGGTCAGTATCCCTGCCTGTCACGTGGGAGACCGGGGTTCAATTCCCTGACGGGGAGAACTCAAATTTTCAAGAGCACTAGCATTAACTCTATACATGCAGCACTTTTAGGATGCTTAGTTGTCCCCATTAGTACAGTGGTCAGTATCCCCGCCTATCACGCGGGAGACCAGGGTTCAATTCCCCGACGGTGAGAACTCAAATCTTCAAGAGCACTATCATTAACTCTATACATGCAGCACTTTTAGGCTCTCTTATTTTAAACAATTAGGGACCAAATTGCACTCTTGTTTAATATAACACCTTGCTCTAGGCTCTACAAATTTTTTCCTTTAAATCTTGTTCTGTTTATTTCCTTCACAAGCTATCTCTTCCCCCCCCCCCCCCCCCCCCACCCCCTTTTTCCTATGAGTGAACAGAAGTATTGGGGACAGACTAAATACCATCCCTGTGCCCGTGCCCACTCCAACACTTACTTAGTGTTGGGGAACAGTCCCCTAACCTAACCCTAACCCTAACCCTAACCCTAACCCTAACCGTCCACCAAATTCTGCTCCATGGCTTCTAAACCTTTCACCGGCCCTCTGCCGTCCACCAAATTCTGCTCCATGGCTTCTAAACCTTTCACCGGCCCTCTGCCGTCCACCAAATTCTGCTCCATGGCTTCTAAACCTTTCACCGGCCCTCTGCCGTCCACCAAATTCTGCTCCATGGCTTCTAAACCTTTCACCGGCCCTCTGCCGTCCACCAAATTCTGCTCCATGGCTTCTAAACCTTTCACCGGCCCTCTGCCGTCCACCAAATTCTACTCCATGGCTTCTAAACCTTTCACCGGCCCTCTGCCGTCCACCAAATTCTGCTCCATGGCTTCTAAACCTTTCACCGGCCCTCTGCCGTCCACCAAATTCTGCTCCATGGCTTCTAAACCTTTCACCGGCCCTCTGCCGTCCACCAAATTCTGCTCCATGGCTTCTAAACCTTTCACCGGCCCTCTGCCGTCCACCAAATTCTGCTCCATGGCTTCTAAACCTTTCACTGGCCCTCTGCCGTCCACCAAATTCTGCTCCATGGCTTCTAAACCTTTCACCGTCCCTCTGCCGTCCACCAAATTCTGCTCCATGGCTTCTAAACCTGTCACCGGCCCTCTGCCGTCCACCAAATTCTGCTCCATGGCTTCTAAACCTTTCACCGGCCCTCTGCCGTCCACCAAATTCTGCTCCATGGCTTCTAAACCTTTCACCGGCCCTCTGCCGTCCACCAAATTCTGCTCCATGGCTTCTAAACCTTTCACCGGCCCGCTGCCGTCCACCAAATTCTGCTCCATGGCTTCTAAACCTTTCACCGGCCCTCTGCCGTCCACCAGATTCTGCTCCATGGCTTCTAAACCTTTCACCGGCCCTCTGCCGTCCACCAAATTCTGCTCCATGGCTTCTAAACCTTTCACCGGCCCTCTGCCGTCCACCAAATTCTGCTCCATGGCTTCTAAACCTTTCACCGGCCCTCTGCCGTCCACCAAATTCTGCTCCATGGCTTCTAAACCTTTCACCGGCCCTCTGCCGTCCACCAAATTCTACTCCATGGCTTCTAAACCTTTCACCGGCCCTCTGCCGTCCACCAAATTCTGCTCCATGGCTTCTAAACCTTTCACCGGCCCTCTGCCGTCCACCAAATTCTGCTCCATGGCTTCTAAACCTTTCACCGGCCCTCTGCCGTCCACCAAATTCTGCTCCATGGCTTCTAAACCTTTCACCGGCCCTCTGCCGTCCACCAAATTCTGCTCCATGGCTTCTAAACCTTTCACCGGCCCTCTGCCGTCCACCAAATTCTGCTCCATGGCTTCTAAACCTTTCACCGGCCCTCTGCCGTCCACCAAATTCTGCTCCATGGCTTCTAAACCTGTCACCGGCCCTCTGCCGTCCACCAAATTCTGCTCCATGGCTTCTAAACCTTTCACCGGCCCTCTGCCGTCCACCAAATTCTGCTCCATGGCTTCTAAACCTTTCACCGGCCCTCTGCCGTCCACCAAATTCTGCTCCATGGCTTCTAAACCTTTCACCGGCCCGCTGCCGTCCACCAAATTCTGCTCCATGGCTTCTAAACCTTTCACCGGCCCTCTGCCGTCCACCAAATTCTGCTCCATGGCTTCTAAACCTTTCACCGGCCCTCTGCCGTCCACCAAATTCTGCTCCATGGCTTCTAAACCTTTCACCGGCCCTCTGCCGTCCACCAAATTCTGCTCCATGGCTTCTAAACCTTTCACCGGCCCTCTGCCGTCCACCAAATTCTGCTCCATGGCTTCTAAACCTTTCACCGGCCCTCTGCCGTCCACCAAATTCTACTCCATGGCTTCTAAACCTTTCACCGGCCCTCTGCCGTCCACCAAATTCTGCTCCATGGCTTCTAAACCTTTCACCGGCCCTCTGCCGTCCACCAAATTCTGCTCCATGGCTTCTAAACCTTTCACCGGCCCTCTGCCGTCCACCAAATTCTGCTCCATGGCTTCTAAACCTTTCACCGGCCCTCTGCCGTCCACCAAATTCTGCTCCATGGCTTCTAAACCTTTCACCGGCCCTCTGCCGTCCACCAAATTCTGCTCCATGGCTTCTAAACCTTTCACCGGCCCTCTGCCGTCCACCAAATTCTGCTCCATGGCTTCTAAACCTTTCACCGGCCCTCTGCCGTCCACCAAATTCTGCTCCATGGCTTCTAAACCTTTCACCGGCCCTCTGCCGTCCACCAAATTCTGCTCCATGGCTTCTAAACCTTTCACCGGCCCTCTGCCGTCCACCAAATTCTGCTCCATGGCTTCTAAACCTTTCACCGGCCCTCTGCCGTCCACCAAATTCTGCTCCATGGCTTCTAAACCTTTCACCGGCCCTCTGCCGTCCACCAAATTCTGCTCCATGGCTTCTAAACCTTTCACCGGCCCTCTGCCGTCCACCAAATTCTGCTCCATGGCTTCTAAACCTGTCACCGGCCCTCTGCCGTCCACCAAATTCTGCTCCATGGCTTCTAAACCTTTCACCGGCCCTCTGCCGTCCACCAAATTCTGCTCCATGGCTTCTAAACCTTTCACCGGCCCTCTGCCGTCCACCAAATTCTGCTCCATGGCTTCTAAACCTGTCACCGGCCCTCTGCCGTCCACCAAATTCTGCTCCATGGCTTCTAAACCTTTCACCGGCCCTCTGCCGTCCACCAAATTCTGCTCCATGGCTTCTAAACCTTTCACCGGCCCTCTGCCGTCCACCAAATTCTGCTCCATGGCTTCTAAACCTTTCACCGGCCCTCTGCCGTCCACCAAATTCTGCTCCATGGCTTCTAAACCTTTCACCGGCCCTCTGCCGTCCACCAAATTCTACTCCATGGCTTCTAAACCTTTCACCGGCCCTCTGCCGTCCACCAAATTCTGCTCCATGGCTTCTAAACCTTTCACCGGCCCTCTGCCGTCCACCAAATTCTGCTCCATGGCTTCTAAACCTTTCACCGGCCCTCTGCCGTCCACCAAATTCTGCTCCATGGCTTCTAAACCTTTCACCGGCCCTCTGCCGTCCACCAAATTCTGCTCCATGGCTTCTAAACCTTTCACCGGCCCTCTGCCGTCCACCAAATTCTGCTCCATGGCTTCTAAACCTGTCACCGGCCCTCTGCCGTCCACCAAATTCTGCTCCATGGCTTCTAAACCTTTCACCGGCCCTCTGCCGTCCACCAAATTCTGCTCCATGGCTTCTAAACCTTTCACCGGCCCTCTGCCGTCCACCAAATTCTGCTCCATGGCTTCTAAACCTTTCACCGGCCCGCTGCCGTCCACCAAATTCTGCTCCATGGCTTCTAAACCTTTCACCGGCCCTCTGCCGTCCACCAAATTCTGCTCCATGGCTTCTAAACCTTTCACCGGCCCTCTGCCGTCCACCAAATTCTGCTCCATGGCTTCTAAACCTTTCACCGGCCCTCTGCCGTCCACCAAATTCTGCTCCATGGCTTCTAAACCTTATATGGCTCCCTTTTAAACTATATTTAAGTTCTCAGGAGATGTATCAAGGGTCCCACCTGTAGAATGGCTAGGGGCCAGGAAAGGTCAAAGACCCAGGTCACAGGCCAACTGCACTTAGAAGCACACACCTTGCATTATACAATAGCTCCCCCTAGTGACTATTCCAGATAACAGGAATGTGGGATTGGGGCCTTGAATATGACCCGACTTGAACTCTCACTCAGAGAAGGTGCCAGTACACATGTATATCCTCTCCCAATGACTTGATTTTAGTTGTCCTCATTAGTATAGTGGTCAGTATCCCCGCCTGTCATGCGGGAGACAGGGCTTCAATTCCCCGACGGGTAGAACAAAAATTTTCAAGAGCACTAGCATTAACTCTATACATGCAGCACTTTTAGGATGCTTAGTTGTCCCCATTAGTAGAGTGGTCAGTATCCCCGTCTATCACGCGGGAGGCCAGGGTTCAATTCCCCGACGGGGAGAACTCAAATCTTCAAGAGCACTATCATTAAATCTATACATGCAGCACATTTAGGCTCTCTTATTTTAAACAATTAGGGACCAAATTGCACTCTTGTTTAATATAACACCTTGCTCTAGGCTCTACACATTTTTTCCTTTAAATCTTTTTCTGTTTATTTCCTTCACAAGCTATCTCTTCCCCCCCCCCCCCCCCCGCCCCCTTTTTTCCTATGAGTGAACAGAAGTATTGGGGACAGACTAAATACCATCCCTGTGCCCATGTCCACTCCAACACTTACTTAGTGTTGGGGAACAGTCCCCTAACCTAACCCTAACCCTAACCCTAACCCTAACCCTAACCCTAACCCTAACCGTCCACCAAATTCTGCTCCATGGCTTCTAAACCTTTCACCGGCCCTCTGCCGTCCACCAAATTCTGCTCCATGGCTTCTAAACCTTTCACCGGCCCTCTGCCGTCCACCAAATTCTGCTCCATGGCTTCTAAACCTTTCACCGGCCCTCTGCCGTCCACCAAATTCTGCTCCATGGCTTCTAAACCTTTCACCGGCCCTCTGCCGTCCACCAAATTCTGCTCCATGGCTTCTAAACCTTTCACCGGCCCTCTGCCGTCCACCAAATTCTGCTCCATGGCTTCTAAACCTTTCACCGGCCCTCTGCCGTCCACCAAATTCTGCTCCATGGCTTCTAAACCTGTCACCGGCCCTCTGCCGTCCACCAAATTCTGCTCCATGGCTTCTAAACCTTTCACCGGCCCTCTGCCGTCCACCAAATTCTGCTCCATGGCTTCTAAACCTTTCACCGGCCCTCTGCCGTCCACCAAATTCTGCTCCATGGCTTCTAAACCTGTCACCGGCCCTCTGCCATCCACCAAATTCTGCTCCATGGCTTCTAAACCTTTCACCGGCCCTCTGCCGTCCACCAAATTCTGCTCCATGGCTTCTAAACCTTTCACCGGCCCTCTGCCGTCCACCAAATTCTGCTCCATGGCTTCTAAACCTTTCACCGGCCCTCTGCCGTCCACCAAATTCTGCTCCATGGCTTCTAAACCTTTCACCGGCCCTCTGCCGTCCACCAAATTCTGCTCCATGGCTTCTAAACCTTTCACCGGCCCTCTGCCGTCCACCAAATTCTGCTCCATGGCTTCTAAACCTTTCACCGGCCCTCTGCCGTCCACCAAATTCTGCTCCATGGCTTCTAAACCTTTCACCGGCCCTCTGCCGTCCACCAAATTCTGCTCCATGGCTTCTAAACCTTATATGGCTCCCTTTTAAACTATATTTAAGTTCTCAGGAGATGTATCAAGGGTCCCAACTGTAGAATGGCTAGGGGCCAGGAAAGGTCAAAGACCCAGGTCACAGGCCAACTGCACTTAGAAGCACACACCTTGCATTATACAATAGCTCCCCCTAGTGACTATTCCAGATAACAGGAATGTGGGATTGGGGCCTTGAATATGACCCGACTTGAACTCTCACTCAGAGAAGGTGCCAGTACACATGTATATCCTCTCCCAATGACTTGATTTTAGTTGTCCTCATTAGTATAGTGGTCAGTATCCCCGCCTGTCATGCGGGAGACAGGGGTTCAATTCCCCGACGGGTAGAACAAAAATTTTCAAGAGCACTAGCATTAACTCTATACATGCAGCACTTTTAGGATGCTTAGTTGTCCCCATTAGTAGAGTGGTCAGTATCCCCGTCTATCACGCGGGAGACCAGGGTTCAATTCCCCGACGGGGAGAACTCAAATCTTCAAGAGCACTATCATTAAATCTATACATGCATCACATTTAGGCTCTCTTATTTTAAACAATTAGGGACCAAATTGCACTCTTGTTTAATATAACACCTTGCTCTAGGCTCTACACATTTTTTCCTTTAAATCTTTTTCTGTTTATTTCCTTCACAAGCTATCTCTTCCCCCCCCCCCCCCCCCCCGCCCCCTTTTTTCCTATGAGTGAACAGAAGTATTGGGGACAGACTAAATACCATCCCTGTGCCCATGTCCACTCCAACACTTACTTAGTGTTGGGGAACAGTCCCCTAACCTAACCCTAACCCTAACCCTAACCCTAACCCTAACCCTAACCGTCCACCAAATTCTGCTCCATGGCTTCTAAACCTTTCACCGGCCCTCTGCCGTCCACCAAATTCTGCTCCATGGCTTCTAAACCTTTCACCGGCCCTCTGCCGTCCACCAAATTCTGCTCCATGGCTTCTAAACCTTTCACCGGCCCTCTGCCGTCCACCAAATTCTGCTCCATGGCTTCTAAACCTTTCACCGGCCCTCTGCCGTCCACCAAATTCTGCTCCATGGCTTCTAAACCTTTCACCGGCCCTCTGCCGTCCACCAAATTCTGCTCCATGGCTTCTAAACCTGTCACCGGCCCTCTGCCGTCCACCAAATTCTGCTCCATGGCTTCTAAACCTTTCACCGGCCCTCTGCCGTCCACCAAATTCTGCTCCATGGCTTCTAAACCTTTCACCGGCCCTCTGCCGTCCACCAAATTCTGCTCCATGGCTTCTAAACCTGTCACCGGCCCTCTGCCGTCCACCAAATTCTGCTCCATGGCTTCTAAACCTTTCACCGGCCCTCTGCCGTCCACCAAATTCTGCTCCATGGCTTCTAAACCTTTCACCGGCCCTCTGCCGTCCACCAAATTCTGCTCCATGGCTTCTAAACCTTTCACCGGCCCTCTGCCGTCCACCAAATTCTGCTCCATGGCTTCTAAACCTTTCACCGGCCCTCTGCCGTCCACCAAATTCTGCTCCATGGCTTCTAAACCTTTCACCGGCCCTCTGCCGTCCACCAAATTCTGCTCCATGGCTTCTAAACCTTTCACCGGCCCTCTGCCGTCCACCAAATTCTGCTCCATGGCTTCTAAACCTTTCACCGGCCCTCTGCCGTCCACCAAATTCTGCTCCATGGCTTCTAAACCTTTCACCGGCCCTCTGCCGTCCACCAAATTCTGCTCCATGGCTTCTAAACCTTTCACCGGCCCTCTGCCGTCCACCAAATTCTGCTCCATGGCTTCTAAACCTTTCACCGGCCCTCTGCCGTCCACCAAATTCTGCTACATGGCTTCTAAACCTGTCACCGGCCCTCTGCCGTCCACCAAATTCTGCTCCATGGCTTCTAAACCTTTCACCGGCCCTCTGCCGTCCACCAAATTCTGCTCCATGGCTTGTAAACCTTTCACCGGCCCTCTGCCGTCCACAAAATTCTGCTCCATGGCTTCTAAACCTTTCACCGGCCCTCTGCCGTCCACCAAATTCTGCTCCATGGCTTCTAAACCTTTCACCGGCCCTCTGCCGTCCACCAAATTCTGCTCCATGGCTTCTAAACCTTTCACCGGCCCTCTGCCGTTCACCAAATTCTGCTCCATGGCTTCTAAACCTTTCACCGGCCCTCTGCCGTCCACCAAATTCTGCTCCATGGCTTCTAAACCTTTCACCGGCCCTCTGCCGTCCACCAAATTCTGCTCCATGGCTTCTAAACCTTTCACCGGCCCTCTGCCGTCCACCAAATTCTGCTCCATGGCTTCTAAACCTTTCACCGGCCCTCTGCCGTCCACCAAATTCTGCTCCATGGCTTCTAAACCTTTCACCGGCCCTCTGCCGTCCACCAAATTCTGCTCCATGGCTTCTAAACCTGTCACCGGCCCTCTGCCGTCCACCAAATTCTGCTCCATGGCTTCTAAACCTTTCACCGGCCCTCTGCCGTCCACAAAATTCTGCTCCATGTCTTCTAAACCTTTCACCGGCCCTCTGCCGTCCACCAAATTCTGCTCCATGGCTTCTAAACCTTTCACCGGCCCTCTGCCGTCCACCAAATTCTGCTCCATGGCTTCTAAACCTGTCACCGGCCCTCTGCCGTCCACCAAATTCTGCTCCATGGCTTCTAAACCTTTCACCGGCCCTCTGCCGTCCACAAAATTCTGCTCCATGGCTTCTAAACCTTTCACCGGCCCTCTGCCGTCCACCAAATTCTGCTCCATGGCTTCTAAACCTGTCACCGGCCCTCTGCCGTCCACCAAATTCTGCTCCATGGCTTCTAAACCTTTCACCGGCCCTCTGCCGTCCACCAAATTCTGCTCCATGGCTTCTAAACCTTTCACCGGCCCTCTGCCGTCCACCAAATTCTGCTCCATGGCTTCTAAACCTTTCACCGGCCCTCTGCCGTCCACCAAATTCTGCTCCATGGCTTCTAAACCTTTCACCGGCCCTCTGCCGTCCACCAAATTCTGCTCCATGGCTTCTAAACCTTTCACCGGCCCTCTGCCGTCCACCAAATTCTGCTCCATGGCTTCTAAACCTTTCACCGGCCCTCTGCCGTCCACCAAATTCTGCTCCATGGCTTCTAAACCTTTCACCGGCCCTCTGCCGTCCACCAAATTCTGCTCCATGGCTTCTAAACCTTTCACCGGCCCTCTGCCGTCCACCAAATTCTGCTCCATGGCTTCTAAACCTTATATGGCTCCCTTTTAAACTATATTTAAGTTCTCAGGAGATGTATCAAGGGTCCCAACTGTAGAATGGCTAGGGGCCAGGAAAGGTCAAAGACCCAGGTCACAGGCCAACTGCACTTAGAAGCACACACCTTGCATTATACAATAGCTCCCCCTAGTGACTATTCCAGATAACAGGAATGTGGGATTGGGGCCTTGAATATGACCCGACTTGAACTCTCACTCAGAGAAGGTGCCAGTACACATGTATATCCTCTCCCAATGACTTGATTTTACTTGTCCTCATTAGTATAGTGGTCAGTATCCCCGCCTGTCATGCGGGAGACAGGGGTTCAATTCCCCGACGGGTAGAACAAAAATTTTCAAGAGCACTAGCATTAACTCTATACATGCAGCACTTTTAGGATGCTTAGTTGTCCCCATTAGTAGAGTGGTCAGTATCCCCGTCTATCACGCGGGAGACCAGGGTTCAATTCCCCGACGGGGAGAACTCAAATCTTCAAGAGCACTATCATTAAATCTATACATGCAGCACATTTAGGCTCTCTTATTTTAAACAATTAGGGACCAAATTGCACTCTTGTTTAATATAACACCTTGCTCTAGGCTCTACACATTTTTTCCTTTAAATCTTTTTCTGTTTATTTCCTTCACAAGCTATCTCTTCCCCCCCCCCCCCCCGCCCCCTTTTTTCCTATGAGTGAACAGAAGTATTGGGGACAGACTAAATACCATCCCTGTGCCCATGTCCACTCCAACACTTACTTAGTGTTGGGGAACAGTCCCCTAACCTAACCCTAACCCTAACCCTAACCCTAACCCTAACCCTAACCCTAACCCTAACCGTCCACCAAATTCTGCTCCATGGCTTCTAAACCTTTCACCGGCCCTCTGCCGTCCACCAAATTCTGCTCCATGGCTTCTAAACCTTTCACCGGCCCTCTGCCGTCCACCAAATTCTGCTCCATGGCTTCTAAACCTTTCACCGGCCCTCTGCCGTCCACCAAATTCTGCTCCATGGCTTCTAAACCTTTCACCGGCCCTCTGCCGTCCACCAAATTCTGCTCCATGGCTTCTAAACCTTATATGGCTCCCTTTTAAACTATATTTAAGTTCTCAGGAGATGTATCAAGGGTCCCAACTGTAGAATGGCTAGGGGCCAGGAAAGGTCAAAGACCCAGGTCACAGGCCAACTGCACTTAGAAGCACACACCTTGCATTATACAATAGCTCCCCCTAGTGACTATTCCAGATAACAGGAATGTGGGATTGGGGCCTTGAATATGACCCGACTTGAACTCTCACTCAGAGAAGGTGCCAGTACACATGTATATCCTCTCCCAATGACTTGATTTTACTTGTCCTCATTAGTATAGTGGTCAGTATCCCCGCCTGTCATGCGGGAGACAGGGGTTCAATTCCCCGACGGGTAGAACAAACATTTTCAAGAGCACTAGCATTAACTCTATACATGCAGCACTTTTAGGATGCTTAGTTGTCCCCATTAGTAGAGTGGTCAGTATCCCCGTCTATCACGCGGGAGACCAGGGTTCAATTCCCCGACGGGGAGAACTCAAATCTTCAAGAGCACTATCATTAAATCTATACATGCAGCACATTTAGGCTCTCTTATTTTAAACAATTAGGGACCAAATTGCACTCTTGTTTAATATAACACCTTGCTCTAGGCTCTACACATTTTTTCCTTTAAATCTTTTTCTGTTTATTTCCTTCACAAGCTATCTCTTCCCCCCCCCCCCCCCCGCCCCCTTTTTTCCTATGAGTGAACAGAAGTATTGGGGACAGACTAAATACCATCCCTGTGCCCATGTCCACTCCAACACTTACTTAGTGTTGGGGAACAGTCCCCTAACCTAACCCTAACCCTAACCCTAACCCTAACCCTAACCCTAACCCTAACCCTAACCGTCCACCAAATTCTGCTCCATGGCTTCTAAACCTTTCACCGGCCCTCTGCCGTCCACCAAATTCTGCTCCATGGCTTCTAAACCTTTCACCGGCCCTCTGCCGTCCACCAAATTCTGCTCCATGGCTTCTAAACCTTTCACCGGCCCTCTGCCGTCCACCAAATTCTGCTCCATGGCTTCTAAACCTTTCACCGGCCCTCTGCCGTCCACCAAATTCTGCTCCATGGCTTCTAAACCTTTCACCGGCCCTCTGCCGTCCACCAAATTCTGCTCCATGGCTTCTAAACCTTTCACCGGCCCTCTGCCGTCCACCAAATTCTGCTCCATGGCTTCTAAACCTGTCACCGGCCCTCTGCCGTCCACCAAATTCTGCTCCATGGCTTCTAAACCTTTCACCGGCCCTCTGCCGTCCACCAAATTCTGCTCCATGGCTTCTAAACCTTTCACCGGCCCTCTGCCGTCCACCAAATTCTGCTCCATGGCTTCTAAACCTGTCACCGACCCTCTGCCGTCCACCAAATTCTGCTCCATGGCTTCTAAACCTTTCACCGGCCCTCTGCCGTCCACCAAATTCTGCTCCATGGCTTCTAAACCTTTCACCGGCCCTCTGCCGTCCACCAAATTCTGCTCCATGGCTTCTAAACCTTTCACCGGCCCTCTGCCGTCCACCAAATTCTGCTCCATGGCTTCTAAACCTTTCACCGGCCCTCTGCCGTCCACCAAATTCTGCTCCATGGCTTCTAAACCTTTCACCGGCCCTCTGCCGTCCACCAAATTCTGCTCCATGGCTTCTAAACCTTTCACCGGCCCTCTGCCGTCCACCAAATTCTGCTCCATGGCTTCTAAACCTTTCACCGGCCCTCTGCCGTCCACCAAATTCTGCTCCATGGCTTCTAAACCTTTCACCGGCCCTCTGCCGTCCACCAAATTCTGCTCCATGGCTTCTAAACCTTTCACCGGCCCTCTGCCGTCCACCAAATTCTGCTCCATGGCTTCTAAACCTTTCACCGGCCCTCTGCCGTCCACCAAATTCTGCTCCATGGCTTCTAAACCTTTCACCGGCCCTCTGCCGTCCACCAAATTCTGCTACATGGCTTCTAAACCTGTCACCGGCCCTCTGCCGTCCACCAAATTCTGCTCCATGGCTTCTAAACCTTTCACCGGCCCTCTGCCGTCCACCAAATTCTGCTCCATGGCTTGTAAACCTTTCACCGGCCCTCTGCCGTCCACAAAATTCTGCTCCATGGCTTCTAAACCTTTCACCGGCCCTCTGCCGTCCACAAAATTCTGCTCCATGGCTTCTAAACCTTTCACCGGCCCTCTGCCGTCCACCAAATTCTGCTCCATGGCTTCTAAACCTTTCACCGGCCCTCTGCCGTCCACCAAATTCTGCTCCATGGCTTCTAAACCTTTCACCGGCCCTCTGCCGTCCACCAAATTCTGCTCCATGGCTTCTAAACCTTTCACCGGCCCTCTGCCGTCCACCAAATTCTGCTCCATGGCTTCTAAACCTTTCACCGGCCCTCTGCCGTCCACCAAATTCTGCTCCATGGCTTCTAAACCTTTCACCGGCCCTCTGCCGTCCACCAAATTCTGCTCCATGGCTTCTAAACCTTTCACCGGCCCTCTGCCGTCCACCAAATTCTGCTCCATGGCTTCTAAACCTTTCACCGGCCCTCTGCCGTCCACCAAATTCTGCTCCATGGCTTCTAAACCTTTCACCGGCCCTCTGCCGTCCACCAAATTCTGCTCCATGGCTTCTAAACCTGTCACCGGCCCTCTGCCGTCCACCAAATTCTGCTCCATGGCTTCTAAACCTTTCACCGGCCCTCTGCCGTCCACAAAATTCTGCTCCATGTCTTCTAAACCTTTCACCGGCCCTCTGCCGTCCACCAAATTCTGCTCCATGGCTCTACACCTTTCACCGGCCCTCTGCCGTCCACCAAATTCTGCTCCATGGCTTCTAAACCTGTCACCGGCCCTCTGCCGTCCACCAAATTCTGCTCCATGGCTTCTAAACCTTTCACCGGCCCTCTGCCGTCCACAAAATTCTGCTCCATGGCTTCTAAACCTTTCACCGGCCCTCTGCCGTCCACCAAATTCTGCTCCATGGCTTCTAAACCTTTCACCGGCCCTCTGCCGTCCACCAAATTCTGCTCCATGGCTTCTAAACCTGTCACCGGCCCTCTGCCGTCCACCAAATTCTGCTCCATGGCTTCTAAACCTTTCACCGGCCCTCTGCCGTCCACCAAATTCTGCTCCATGGCTTCTAAACATTTCACCGGCCCTCTGCCGTCCACCAAATTCTGCTCCATGGCTTCTAAACCTTTCACCGGCCCTCTGCCGTCCACCAAATTCTGCTCCATGGCTTCTAAACCTTTCACCGGCCCTCTGCCGTCCACCAAATTCTGCTCCATGGCTTCTAAACCTTTCACCGGCCCTCTGCCGTCCACCAAATTCTGCTCCATGGCTTCTAAACCTTTCACCGGCCCTCTGCCGTCCACCAAATTCTGCTCCATGGCTTCTAAACCTTTCACCGGCCCTCTGCCGTCCACCAAATTCTGCTCCATGGCTTCTAAACCTTTCACCGGCCCTCTGCCGTCCACCAAATTCTACTCCATGGCTTCTAAACCTTTCACCGGCCCTCTGCCGTCCACCAAATTCTGCTCCATGGCTTCTAAACCTTTCACCGGCCCTCTGCCGTCCACCAAATTCTGCTCCATGGCTTCTAAACCTTTCACCGGCCCTCTGCCGTCCACCAAATTCTGCTCCATGGCTTCTAAACCTTTCACCGGCCCTCTGCCGTCCACCAAATTCTGCTCCATGGCTTCTAAACCTTTCACCGGCCCTCTGCCGTCCACCAAATTCTGCTCCATGGCTTCTAAACCTTTCACCGGCCCTCTGCCGTCCACCAAATTCTGCTCCATGGCTTCTAAACCTGTCACCGGCCCTCTGCCGTCCACCAAATTCTGCTCCATGGCTTCTAAACCTTTCACCGGCCCTCTGCCGTCCACCAAATTCTGCTCCATGGCTTCTAAACCTTTCACCTGCCCTCTGCCGTCCACCAAATTCTGCTCCATGGCTTCTAAACCTTTCACCGGCCCGCTGCCGTCCACCAAATTCTGCTCCATGGCTTCTAAACCTTTCACCGGCCCTCTGCCGTCCACCAAATTCTGCTCCATGGCTTCTAAACCTTTCACCGGCCCTCTGCCGTCCACCAAATTCTGCTCCATGGCTTCTAAACCTTTCACCGGCCCTCTGCCGTCCACCAAATTCTGCTCCATGGCTTCTAAACCTTTCACCGGCCCTCTGCCGTCCACCAAATTCTGCTCCATGGCTTCTAAACCTTATATGGCTCCCTTTTAAACTATATTTAAGTTCTCAGGAGATGTATCAAGGGTCCCAACTGTAGAATGGCTAGGGGCCAGGAAAGGTCAAAGACCCAGGTCACAGGCCAACTGCACTTAGAAGCACACACCTTGCATTATACAATAGCTCCCCCTAGTGACTATTCCAGATAACAGGAATGTGGGATTGGGGCCTTGAATATGACCCGACTTGAACTCTCACTCAGAGAAGGTGCCAGTACACATGTATATCCTCTCCCAATGACTTGATTTTAGTTGTCCTCATTAGTATAGTGGTCAGTATCCCCGCCTGTCATGCGGGAGACAGGGGTTCAATTCCCCGACGGGTAGAACAAAAATTTTCAAGAGCACTAGCATTAACTCTATACATGCAGCACTTTTAGGATGCTTAGTTGTCCCCATTAGTAGAGTGGTCAGTATCCCTGTCTATCACGCGGGAGACCAGGGTTCAATTCCCCGACGGGGAGAACTCAAATCTTCAAGAGCACTATCATTAAATCTATACATGCAGCACATTTAGGCTCTCTTATTTTAAACAATTAGGGACCAAATTGCACTCTTGTTTAATATAACACCTTGCTCTAGGCTCTACACATTTTTTCCTTTAAATCTTTTTCTGTTTATTTCCTTCACAAGCTATCTCTTCCCCCCCCCCCCGCCCCCTTTTTTCCTATGAGTGAACAGAAGTATTGGGGACAGACTAAATACCATCCCTGTGCCCATGTCCACTCCAACACTTACTTAGTGTTGGGGAACAGTCCCCTAACCTAACCCTAACCCTAACCCTAACCCTAACCATAACCCTAACCCTAACCCTAACCCTAACCGTCCACCAAATTCTGCTCCATGGCTTCTAAACCTTTCACCGGCCCTCTGCCGTCCACCAAATTCTGCTCCATGGCTTCTAAACCTTTCACCGGCCCTCTGCCGTCCACCAAATTCTGCTCCATGGCTTCTAAACCTTTCACCGGCCCTCTGCCGTCCACCAAATTCTGCTCCATGGCTTCTAAACCTTTCACCGGCCCTCTGCCGTCCACCAAATTCTGCTCCATGGCTTCTAAACCTTTCACCGGCCCTCTGCCGTCCACCAAATTCTGCTCCATGGCTTCTAAACCTGTCACCGGCCCTCTGCCGTCCACCAAATTCTGCTCCATGGCTTGTAAACCTTTCACCGGCCCTCTGCCGTCCACAAAATTCTGCTCCATGGCTTCTAAACCTTTCACCGGCCCTCTGCCGTCCACCAAATTCTGCTCCATGGCTTCTAAACCTTTCACCGGCCCTCTGCCGTCCACCAAATTCTGCTCCATGGCTTCTAAACCTTTCACCGGCCCTCTGCCGTCCACCAAATTCTGCTCCATGGCTTCTAAACCTTTCACCGGCCCTCTGCCGTCCACCAAATTCTGCTCCATGGCTTCTAAACCTTTCACCGGCCCTCTGCCGTCCACCAAATTCTGCTCCATGGCTTCTAAACCTTTCACCGGCCCTCTGCCGTCCACCAAATTCTGCTCCATGGCTTCTAAACCTTTCACCGGCCCTCTGCCGTCCACCAAATTCTGCTCCATGGCTTCTAAACCTTTCACCGGCCCTCTGCCGTCCACCAAATTCTGCTCCATGGCTTCTAAACCTTTCACCGGCCCTCTGCCGTCCACCAAATTCTGCTCCATGGCTTCTAAACCTTTCACCGGCCCTCTGCCGTCCACCAAATTCTGCTCCATGGCTTCTAAACCTTTCACCGGCCCTCTGCCGTCCACCAAATTCTGCTCCATGGCTTCTTCTAAACCTTTCACCGGCCCTCTGCCGTCCACCAAATTCTGCTCCATGGCTTCTAAACCTTTCACCGGCCCTCTGCCGTCCACCAAATTCTGCTACATGGCTTCTAAACCTTTCACCGGCCCTCTGCCGTCCACCAAATTCTGCTCCATGGCTTGTAAACCTTTCACCGGCCCTCTGCCGTCCACAAAATTCTGCTCCATGGCTTCTAAACCTTTCACCGGCCCTCTGCCGTCCACCAAATTCTGCTCCATGGCTTCTAAACCTTTCACCGGCCCTCTGCCGTCCACCAAATTCTGCTCCATGGCTTCTAAACCTTTCACCGGCCCTCTGCCGTCCACCAAATTCTGCTCCATGGCTTCTAAACCTTTCACCGGCCCTCTGCCGTCCACCAAATTCTGCTCCATGGCTTGTAAACCTTTCACCGGCCCTCTGCCGTCCACAAAATTCTGCTCCATGGCTTCTAAACCTTTCACCGGCCCTCTGCCGTCCACCAAATTCTGCTCCATGGCTTCTAAACCTTTCACCGGCCCTCTGCCGTCCACCAAATTCTGCTCCATGGCTTCTAAACCTTTCACCGGCCCTCTGCCGTCCACCAAATTCTGCTCCATGGCTTCTAAACCTTTCACCGGCCCTCTGCCGTCCACCAAATTCTGCTCCATGGCTTCTAAACCTTTCACCGGCCCTCTGCCGTCCACCAAATTCTGCTCCATGGCTTCTAAACCTTTCACCGGCCCTCTGCCGTCCACCAAATTCTGCTCCATGGCTTCTAAACCTTTCACCGGCCCTCTGCCGTCCACCAAATTCTGCTCCATGGCTTCTAAACCTTTCACCGGCCCTCTGCCGTCCACCAAATTCTGCTCCATGGCTTCTAAACCTTTCACCGGCCCTCTGCCGTCCACCAAATTCTGCTCCATGGCTTCTAAACCTGTCACCGGCCCTCTGCCGTCCACCAAATTCTGCTCCATGGCTTCTAAACCTTTCACCGGCCCTCTGCCGTCCACAAAATTCTGCTCCATGGCTTCTAAACCTTTCACCGGCCCTCTGCCGTCCACCAAATTCTGCTCCATGGCTTCTAAACCTTTCACCGGCCCTCTGCCGTCCACCAAATTCTGCTCCATGGCTTCTAAACCTGTCACCGGCCCTCTGCCGTCCACCAAATTCTGCTCCATGGCTTCTAAATTTTTCACCGGCCCTCTGCCGTCCACAAAATTCTGCTCCATGGCTTCTAAACCTTTCACCGGCCCTCTGCCGTCCACCAAATTCTGCTCCATGGCTTCTAAACCTTTCACCGGCCCTCTGCCGTCCACCAAATTCTGCTCCATGGCTTCTAAACCTGTCACCGGCCCTCTGCCGTCCACCAAATTCTGCTCCATGGCTTCTAAACCTTTCACCGGCCCTCTGCCGTCCACCAAATTCTGCTCCATGGCTTCTAAACCTTTCACCGGCCCTCTGCCGTCCACCAAATTCTGCTCCATGGCTTCTAAACCTTTCACCGGCCCTCTGCCGTCCACCAAATTCTGCTCCATGGCTTCTAAACCTTTCACCGGCCCTCTGCCGTCCACCAAATTCTGCTCCATGGCTTCTAAACCTTTCACCGGCCCTCTGCCGTCCACCAAATTCTGCTCCATGGCTTCTAAACCTTTCACCGGCCCTCTGCCGTCCACCAAATTCTGCTCCATGGCTTCTAAACCTTTCACCGGCCCTCTGCCGTCCACCAAATTCTGCTCCATGGCTTCTAAACCTTTCACCGGCCCTCTGCCGTCCACCAATTTCTGCTCCATGGCTTCTAAACCTTTCACCTGCCCTCTGCCGTCCACCAAATTCTGCTCCATGGCTTCTCAAACCTTTCACCGGCCCTCTGCCGTCCACCAAATTCTGCTCCATGGCTTCTAAACCTTATATGGCTCCCTTTTAAACTATATTTAAGTTCTCAGGAGATGTATCAAGGGTCCCAACTGTAGAATGGCTAGGGGCCAGGAAAGGTCAAAGACCCAGGTCACAGGCCAACTGCACTTAAAAGCACAGACCTTGCATTATACAATAGCTCCCCCTAGTGACTATTCCAGATAACAGGAATGTGGGATTGGGGCCTTGAATATGACCCGACTTGAACTCTCACTCAGAGAAGGTGCCATTACACATGTATATCCTCTCCCAATGACTTGATTTCAGTTGTCCTCATTAGTATAGTGGTCAGTATCCCCGCCTGTCACGCGGGGGCCAGCCGTGTATAGGTGTAACAGACTGACAGCCAATGAAATGGGGTGCATTTGTCACGCTGTCCAAGGAGCTGAACTGCTCTCGTGCAGCCGTGTTCGAATCCCGGTCGGGGCAAAAGC
The DNA here is from genome assembly GCF_963971535.1 of Notolepis coatsorum. Taxonomy (NCBI): domain Eukaryota; kingdom Metazoa; phylum Chordata; class Actinopteri; order Aulopiformes; family Paralepididae; genus Notolepis; species Notolepis coatsorum. Next base: position 73,942,793 of record NC_140169.1, on the reverse strand, counting down.
CTGTCATACATTATCAAAGATAAACAGCTATGTTGAGTCAATAAACATGAATATCACTAAATAAACATGAATATTGCACAGATTTATATTATAATAGTAAAGCTATTATAATAGTTCAATGGTTGTGATGGCAAAGTTCGTGTCAGGTTCCTTACTGTATATTTGCATATCGTATGTCACAAATGTAACAGTACTATATACCTGTATGTCATGTATGTCCTTGTCATAAATGTCATGTATGTCATAAATGTCACTATGAATTGAAAATGGGGGACCCTGATGTAAACAAGACAAATGTCTTTCTCTGCTCTGCATCCCCTTAAACATTTTGTGTATTGAGCCGTACTGTATTGTACCCATTCTGCAATCTGTTAAATAAAGTTTTCATTCATTAATTCTGTCCCCGTCTCTCCTTGTTGCACATATTTAGATTATCATTAGATTGTAGCGGCAGAGGTTTTTGTCAACTTAAATCATGTTTCTTAATTTATGCACAGGAGGACTGTGTGTGGATGACCACAGGCCTGTGGTCCCCAACACCTCTGGGGTCAAACACCATCTCCTCAGTCTTCTTAACATTTAAAACCAGACAGTTATTGTCGCACCAGTTTACAAACCACTGGATTTCCAAATAATAGTCAGCTAGGTCACTGTCATTCTTAATTAGAGCTAAAATGGCAGCGTCATCAGGAAATGTTCATATCATATCTGGTGAATTACCTAGCTCATGGAAGTCGGCCATGGTTCTCCCCTTGTTAAAGGGCGGAGACCCCTCTGACCTAAATAATTATCGCCCTATTTCCAGATTGTCTGTAATGGCCAAAGTCTTTGAATCGCTTGTAAACAAACTGAAAGAGTTTCTAGCTGACCATAATATTCTTAACAAGTCTCAGTCAGGCTTCAGATCCATAGTACTTCAGCGACTATGCCAGTCTCAAATGACATAATTGAAGCACTAGACAAGAAAAAACACTGTGCAGCATTGTTTGTTGATCTGTCTAAAGCGTTTGACTCTGTGGATCACGCATTACTGCAGAGGCTTGGCTGCATATAGGTCTTGGTAAAACGGCTTTGAGCTGGTTTAAAAACTATCTATCTGAAAGAACTGTGTCTCAGTAATAATAATAATAATAACTTTATTTGTATAGCACCTTTCATACAGGGGATTGCAGTTCAAAGTGCTTTACATCAGTAAGAAATAAAACATAAAATCAGTGTAAAACAAGCAGCAAGGGCAAAGCATAAAGTGGGATAAAATAATGCAGATATATTAATCAATTCATATCAGAACCTCACGTTCCAATATGCTTCTGTAATCTGTTACAAAACATGATAAGGTTATAGTATGCACCCAGCAGATAGTGGGGCGTAAAGATAAAAGTAGAAATAAGTCAAATGAGCAGACATATAAAATCACAGTTTTTCACATTAGGATCTAACATCCTTTAGGGCCACCTTGTTTATGGTTTGATTCAGTTTTAGTAGAATGTAAAATACATGAATGATGAAATGAGCACATAAAGTGCAGACATACTATAAAATCCTCTGATATATAAAATAAAGGAGAATAAAGACATCCCTCCAGGCCTCCAACTCCCTCTGAAAAAACTCTGTCTCAACAAAGTCCTGGGCCCTCATGCATCAACGTGTTCTACGCACAGATCTGTGCGTAACCCGTGCGTACGATCATTTCTAAGCAAAGAGTGGGATTCATCAACTTCAACTTGAACTTGACTTCGTGCTTACATCTACGCACATTTCGGACCTGGCGTACCTCGCGCCCAGTGGTAGAATATATTATTACAACAAGGAAATGAGCTTCTGTGCATAATAACACTGGATGTTCTATGAACCGTAGTTCATTATAGTTCATTGTAAAATAGCAACAGTAGTGTAATTATGGTCAAAACCCTATAAATAGCATTTGGAATAATAGATCTTTCTCTCAGAATGAATGCAGCATGTCATATATGTTACGATGAATTGAAAATGGGGGACCCTGATGTAAACAAGACGAAAGTCTTTCTCTGGTCTGCATCCCCTTAACAATTGTATGTATTGAGCTGTACTGTACTGTACCCATTCTGCAATCTGTTAATAAAGTTCTCATTCATTCATTCATTCATGGTTTATATAGCGTTATCGGAATATACAGGGTGTAGGCTACTGACTGACTGCGCTCCGCGTAGCTTGATTGATTGATTGATTGAAAAGTTTATTAACAGATTGCAGAATGGGTACAGTACAGTACAGCTCAGTACATACAATTGTTAATTGGGGATGCAGACCAACTTTCGTCCTGTTTACATCAGGGTCCCCCATTTTCAATTCATCATAAATCATAAAGCTCAACTCGTTATTATTTTGCGCACAGACCGCCGAAACACGGGAACGTTTTGATTATATTTAAAAGGCTTTACGTTAAACGAAACAAGTGGCATTTCGAAGCTGTAAGCAGAATAAGTCATATGAATATAGTGTTCTTCCCCCTTTTTACTGTACAAGAAAGAATAGAAAACGCATTGCAATGACACCATGCAGATAGTGGACAGACTATATGATGGAATTCAAGTTCATGTATTGAAAGGCAGGATACATCATACATGCAGTGAGATTCATTGTTCTTGTATATGCTCTCGTATTATATTGTTTATATAGGCTACCCAATACTGACATCAAAATAGATTGTAGTAGTATGCCTCTAGAAATCATGCAGCAGGTAGAAAATTGACGGGAGATCCATCGCGATTTGGAATAGAATTGAGGAGAACTTTAATCCGTGGGTATTAATCAAACAACACGGGAAAAGGCAGTCATATTCCAGCGCGGTCTTTATTAGCCGACAACAAAATAGATGCCTCTAAAAATCATATAGCCAATCGAACACAACTAATAAAGGCATTCATATTGTACAGCACGGTTATAATGACACACAACACAACCAACGCCAAACAGTGGTCAACGAACGGTCTTTATTAGTATTTTGAGCTGTCCAGGCAGAATTGCAGCAATGGTCTTAGGGAGCCGTTGATATCTGACATCACCGTTTACAAATCCGCCTTTTATTTATCCACCTCCGTTACGAGGACCTCCACCTCGGTGTCTGTGTAGTTTCTCTTTTTCGTTCGCTTTGCCATCCTCCAACATTCCACGCACAGGGATTCCCTCATGGTATTTGAAGGGGAGGGCCTGACCATATTTGGTTGGTCGGGGCGGTTTTGGTATGCAAATACGTGAAAGCGTGCACGAGCTGCGGCGCAGGGCCAAGGTGGGATTCATCATGACAGGTGTGCGTAGAGCCTGCTTACGCACGTGTGATGAATGCCGACTTCCCTGTGCGTGCGCTAGTTCTAAATTCCGTGCTTACGTGTGGAAGTAGGTCAAGGTCAAAGTCCACGTTGATGAATGAGGGCCCTGGAATGGCATCCTGGGATTGGTGAGTCCTTCTGCTGCATAGGTCTGGAAGACCTTAGTGGAGCAGTAGAAGTACAGTATTTCACCGCTCCAGTCTGATAAAAAAAAAAGTGGATGGTGGAGCCATCTCTGAGGAACCGGGACTTTGGCTGACCACAGGCGAGGCAGTTGTGTGTCCTCTTGTCTTGGGGAGCCGCTGTTGTTGTTGCTGCTGCTGCTGCTTCTCCAGCATCTCACTGAATGAATGAATGAAAACTTTATTTAACAGATTGCAGAATGGGTACAATACAGTACGGCTCAATACACACAATTGTTAAGGGGATGCAGACCAGAGAAAGACGTTTGTCTTGTTTACATCAGGGTCCCCTATTTTCAATTCATAGTGACATTTATGACACACACAACATACATGACATCATGACATTTATGACATAGGGACATACATGACATACAGGTATATAGTACTGTTACATTTGTGACATATACGATATGCAAATATACAGTACTGTTACCCATAGATCCTAACTATTATAATAGTTCAATGGTTGTGATGGCAAAGTTTGCGTCAGGTTCCTTACTGTATATTTGCATATCGTATGTCACAAATGTAACAGTACTATTGTTTCTGGCTTAAAGGCCAACCTTCATGTTGTATTTTTGTTCAATAAACAATGTGGACTAAACCTTCAACAATACACAGAAGGTTAACCCTTTCACTGCCACACGACAGCCGGTTAACCCTGTAAACCTTCTAGTCCCAAAACATTCTGTGACTAATTCAGTGCAGATTGTAATGTATTGTCATCATGCAGCACAAGTACAGTACAACTAAAAGAGGTTTGGCATCCAACCAGAGTGACTATGTAGCAGTAACGTGAAATAGTAATATACACTGTACAGGTGGTTAAACTGGGTATAACATATATAAATTAGTACTATGAGTACTACATGTATGTACAGAGTTGTAGTATTAATATGTACAGTGATACAGGTATAAAGACACTATGGTATAAGTCATACTGGCCAGCAGTGTAACTAGTAAGAGTAGGTAAGAGATATGTACAGATTTAGATATAGTATTAATATGTACAGTGATACAGGTATAAAGACACTATGGTAGTAAGTCATACTGGCCAGCAGTGTAACTAGTAAGAGTAGGTAAGAGATATGTACAGATTTAGATATAGTATTAATATGTACAGTGATACAGGTATAAAGACACTATGGTAGTAAGTCATTCTGACCAGCAGTGTAACTAGTAAGAGTAGGTAAGAGATATGTACAGATATATATATAATTATATACCAATGATGTAAACTACCCATAATTGATCAGTAGGGTTTAACCTGGAGGTTGGGCTTTAAACATCTAGCCCAGGGACTACAACTGAAAACTAGCAACCCTGCTAATGTTGGCATATTTACAGTTTTTAATTTGTATTCATTTATAAATGTATAACTGTTGATTGATATGCACTGTCCCTGATCAAATAAACGGAGTAAAAAATAAAAGCATTGCAGATAGATAGTGAGATAGATAGATAGATAGATAGGACACAATGTATTATCGTTATTATAGATCTGCTGTGCAGAAACAAAACACGACTCAGTCAGCTTCACAGAGTACATCCAACTGTTGAAACTGCCAACACAAACAAAAACAGTTTAACCTATTGGTAAACAAACGTATTGTTGAAAATATACAATATGACTGCTGTTGTGACATTGTTGGGATCTTATACTGTAGTTTACATTTGAAAAAAAAACGAACTCAGTCACTCGGTAAATCAATTCAATTGGAGTCTCTTTAAACAGCGGCAACACAAACCCAATAACCTATTGGTAAACAAACGTATTGTTGAAAATATACAATATGACTGCTGTTGTGACAGTGTTTAGGAATCGGATCTTATTTAGTAGTTTAAACTCACCTTCAAACGTTAACAGGTTTAAAAAAAACGCGACTTTCTCCAGCTCTGCTAAACAGATATCTTCTTCTGTTCTTCTTCTCCTAAATGTGGATACAGCGGCGCAGCATCCACAAACTCGCAACAGCGCCACTAATGGCCAAAATAATACATGGTTTTGTAAACAGGGAGTGGATGGTGGTTAAGGGAATGGATCGATGTTAAGAGGCGAGTGGATGGACGTTAAGGCCAACTACTCCAGGGTCCCGCGCGCGGGCCAGCCGTGTATAGGTGTAACAGACTGACAGCCAATGAAATGGGGTGCATTTGTCACGCTGTCCAAGGAGCTGAACTGCTCTCGTGCAGCCGTGTTCGAATCCCGGTCGGGGCAAAAGCCTGTCATACATTATCAAAGATAAACAGCTATGTTGAATCAATAAACATGAATATCACTAAATAAACATGAATATTGCACAGATTTAGATTATAATAGTAAAGCTATTATAATAGTTCAATGGTTGTGATGGCAAAGTTCGTGTCAGGTTCCTTACTGTATATTTGCATATCGTATGTCACAAATGTAACAGTACTATATACCTGTATGTCATGTATGTCCTTGTCATAAATGTCATGTATGTCATAAATGTCACTATGAATTGAAAATGGGGGACCCTGATGTAAACAAGACAAATGTCTTTCTCTGCTCTGCATCCCCTTAAACATTTTGTGTATTGAGCCGTACTGTATTGTACCCATTCTGCAATCTGTTAAATAAAGTTTTCATTCATTAATTCTGTCCCCGTCTCTCCTTGTTGCACATATTTAGATTATCATTAGATTGTAGCGGCAGAGGTTTTTGTCAACTTAAATTATGTTTCTTAATTTATGCACAGGAGGACTGTGTGTGGATGACCACAGGCCTGTGGTCCCCAACACCTCTGGGGTCAAACACCATCTCCTCAGTCTTCTTAACATTTAAAACCAGACAGTTATTGTCGCACCAGTTTACAAACCACTGGATTTCCAAATAATAGTCAGCTAGGTCACTGTCATTCTTAATTAGAGCTAAAATGGCAGCAGCATCAGGAAATGTTCATATCATATCTGGTGAATTACCTAGCTCATGGAAGTCGGCCATGGTTCTCCCCTTGTTAAAGGGCGGAGACCCCTCTGACCTAAATAATTATCGCCCTATTTCCAGATTGTCTGTAATGGCCAAAGTCTTTGTATCGCTTGTAAACAAACTGAAAGAGTTTCTAGCTGACCATAATATTCTTAACAAGTCTCAGTCAGGCTTCAGATCCATAGTACTTCAGCGACTATGCTAGTCTCAAATGACATAATTGAAGCACTAGACAAGAAAAAACACTGTGCAGCATTGTTTGTTGATCTGTCTAAAGCGTTTGACTCTGTGGATCACGCATTACTGCAGAGGCTTGGCTGCATATAGGTCTTGGTAAAACGGCTTTGAGCTGGTTTAAAAACTATCTATCTGAAAGAACTGTGTCTCAGTAATAATAATAATAATAACTTTATTTGTATAGCACCTTTCATACAGGGGATTGCAGTTCAAAGTGCTTTACATCAGTAAGAAATAAAACATAAAATCAGTGTAAAACAAGCAGCAAGAGCCAAGCATAAAGTGGGATAAAATAATGCAGATATATTAATCAATTCATATCAGAACCTCACGTTCCAATATGCTTCTGTAATCTGTTACAAAACATGATAAGGTTATAGTATGCACCCAGCAGATAGTGGGGCGTAAAGATAAAAGTAGAAATAAGTCAAATGAGCAGACATATAAAATCACAGTTTTTCACATTAGGATCTAACATCCTTTAGGGCCACCTTGTTTATGGTTTGATTCAGTTTTAGTAGAATGTAAAATACATGAATGATGAAATGAGCACATAAAGTGCAGACATACTATAAAATCCTCTGATATATAAAATAAAGGAGAATAAAGACATCCCTCCAGGCCTCCAACTCCCTCTGAAAAAACTCTGTCTCAACAAAGTCCTGGAATGGCATCCTGGGATTGGTGAGTCCTTCTGCTGCATAGGTCTGGAAGACCTTAGTGGAGCAGTAGAAGTACAGTATCTCACCGCTCCAGTCTGATAAAAAAAAAAGTGGATGGTGGAGCCATCTCTGAGGAACCGGGACTTTGGCTGACCACAGGCGAGGCAGTTGTGTGTCCTCTTGTCTTGGGGAGCCGCTGTTGTTGTTGCTGCTGCTGCTGCTTCTCCAGCATCTCACTGAATGAATGAATGAAAACTTTATTTAACAGATTGCAGAATGGGTACAATACAGTACGGCTCAATACACACAATTGTTAAGGGGATGCAGACCAGAGAAAGACGTTTGTCTTGTTTACATCAGGGTCCCCTATTTTCAATTCATAGTGACATTTATGACACACACAACATACATGACATCATGACATTTATGACATAGGGACATACATGACATACAGGTATATAGTACTGTTACATTTGTGACATATACGATATGCAAATATACAGTACTGTTACCCATAGATCCTAACTATTATAATAGTTCAATGGTTGTGATGGCAAAGTTTGCGTCAGGTTCCTTACTGTATATTTGCATATCGTATGTCACGTAACAGTACTATTGTTTCTGGCTTAAAGGCCAACCTTCATGTTGTATTTTTGTTCAATAAACAATGTGGACTAAACCTTCAACAATACACAGAAGGTTAACCCTTTCACTGCCACACGACAGCCGGTTAACCCTGTAAACCTTCTAGTCCCAAAACATTCTGTGACTAATTCAGTGCAGATTGTAATGTATTGTCATCATGCAGCACAAGTACAGTACAACTAAAAGAGGTTTGGCATCCAACCAGAGTGACTATGTAGCAGTAACGTGAAATAGTAATATACACTGTACAGGTGGTTAAACTGGGTATAACATATATAAATTAGTACTATGAGTACTACATGTATGTACAGAGTTGTAGTATTAATATGTACAGTGATACAGGTATAAAGACACTATGGTATAAGTCATACTGGCCAGCAGTGTAACTAGTAAGAGTAGGTAAGAGATATGTACAGATTTAGATATAGTATTAATATGTACAGTGATACAGGTATAAAGACACTATGGTAGTAAGTCATACTGGCCAGCAGTGTAACTAGTAAGAGTAGGTAAGAGATATGTACAGATATAGATATAGTATTAATATGTACAGTGATACAGGTATAAAGACACTATGGTAGTAAGTCATACTGGCCAGCAGTGTAACTAGTAAGAGTAGGTAAGAGATATGTACAGATATAGATATAGTATTAATATGTACAGTGATACAGGTATAAAGACACTATGGTAGTAAGTCATTCTGACCAGCAGTGTAACTAGTAAGAGTAGGTAAGAGATATACAGATTTAGATATAGTATTAATATGTACAGTGATACAGGTATAAAGACACTATGGTAGTAAGTCATTCTGACCAGCAGTGTAACTAGTAAGAGTAGGTAAGAGATATGTACAGATATATATATAATTATATACCAATGATGTAAACTACCCATAATTGATCAGTAGGGTTTAACCTGGAGGTTGGGCTTTAAACATCTAGCCCAGGGACTACAACTGAAAACTAGCAACCCTGCTAATGTTGGCATATTTACAGTTTTTAATTTGTATTCATTTATAAATGTATAACTGTTGATTGATATGCACTGTCCCTGATCAAATAAACGGAGTAAAAAATAAAAGCATAGCAGATAGATAGTGAGATAGATAGATAGGACACAATGTATTATCGTTAAGATCTGCTGTGCAGAAACAAAACACGACTCAGTCAGCTTCACCGAGTACATCCAACTGTTGAAACTGCCAACACAAACGCTAAAAAACAGTTTAACCTATTGGTAAACAAACGTATTGTTGAAAATATACAATATGACTGCTGTTGTGACATTGTTGGGATCTTATACTGTAGTTTACATTTGAGAAAAAACAAACTCAGTCACTCGGTACAAACCCAATAACCTATTGGTAAACAAACGTATTGTTGAAAATATACAATATGACTGCTGTTGTGACAGTGTTTAGGAATCGGATCTTATTTAGTAGTTTAAACTCACCTTCAAACTTTAACAGGTTGAACGAAAAACGCTACTTTCTCCAGCTCTGCCAAACGGATCTCTTCTTCTGTTCTTTTTCTCCTAAATGTGGATACAGCAGCGCAGCATCCACAAACTCGCAACAGCGCCACATATGGCCAAAATAATACATGGTTTTGTAAACAGGGAGTGGATGGTCGTTAAGGGAATGGAGCGTTGTTAAGAGCGAGTGAATGGACGTTAAGGCCAACTACTCCAGGGTGCCGCGCGGGGGCCAGCCGTGTATAGGTGTAACAGACTGACAGCCAATGAAATGGGGTGCATTTGTCACGCTGTCCAAGGAGCTGAACTGCTCTCGTGCAGCCGTGTTCGAATCCCGGTCGGGGCAAAAGCCTGTCATACATTATCAAAGATAAACAGCTATGTTGAATCAATAAACATGAATATCACTAAATAAACATGAATATTGCACAGATTTAGATTATAATAGTAAAGCTATTATAATAGTTCAATGGTTGTGATGGCAAAGTTCGTGTCAGGTTCCTTACTGTATATTTGCATATCGTATGTCACAAATGTAACAGTACTATATACCTGTATGTCATGTATGTCCTTGTCATAAATGTCATGTATGTCATAAATGTCACTATGAATTGAAAATGGGGGACCCTGATGTAAACAAGACAAATGTCTTTCTCTGCTCTGCATCCCCTTAAACATTTTGTGTATTGAGCCGTACTGTATTGTACCCATTCTGCAATCTGTTAAATAAAGTTTTCATTCATTAATTCTGTCCCCGTCTCTCCTTGTTGCACATATTTAGATTATCATTAGATTGTAGCGGCAGAGGTTTTTGTCAACTTAAATCATGTTTCTTAATTTATGCACAGGAGGACTGTGTGTGGATGACCACAGGCCTGTGGTCCCCAACACCTCTGGGGTCAAACACCATCTCCTCAGTCTTCTTAACATTTAAAACCAGACAGTTATTGTCGCACCAGTTTACAAACCACTGGATTTCCAAATAATAGTCAGCTAGGTCACTGTCATTCTTAATTAGAGCTAAAATGGCAGCGTCATCAGGAAATGTTCATATCATATCTGGTGAATTACCTAGCTCATGGAAGTCGGCCATGGTTCTCCCCTTGTTAAAGGGCGGAGACCCCTCTGACCTAAATAATTATCGCCCTATTTCCAGATTGTCTGTAATGGCCAAAGTCTTTGAATCGCTTGTAAACAAACTGAAAGAGTTTCTAGCTGACCATAATATTCTTAACAAGTCTCAGTCAGGCTTCAGATCCATAGTACTTCAGCGACTATGCTAGTCTCAAATGACATAATTGAAGCACTAGACAAGAAAAAACACTGTGCAGCATTGTTTGTTGATCTGTCTAAAGCGTTTGACTCTGTGGATCACGCATTACTGCAGAGGCTTGGCTGCATATAGGTCTTGGTAAAAGGCTTTGAGCTGGTTTAAAAACTATCTATCTGAAAGAACTGTGTCTCAGTAATAATAATAATAATAACTTTATTTGTATAGCACCTTTCATACAGGGGATTGCAGTTCAAAGTGCTTTACATCAGTAAGAAATAAAACATAAAATCAGTGTAAAACAAGCAGCAAGAGCAAAGCATAAAGTGGGATAAAATAATGCAGATATATTAATCAATTCATATCAGAACCTCACGTTCCAATATGCTTCTGTAATCTGTTACAAAACATGATAAGGTTATAGTATGCACCCAGCAGATAGTGGGGCGTAAAGATAAAAGTAGAAATAAGTCAAATGAGCAGACATATAAAATCACAGTTTTTCACATTAGGATCTAACATCCTTTAGGGCCACCTTGTTTATGGTTTGATTCAGTTTTAGTAGAATGTAAAATACATGAATGATGAAATGAGCACATAAAGTGCAGACATACTATAAAATCCTCTGATATATAAAATAAAGGAGAATAAAGACATCCCTCCAGGCCTCCAACTCCCTCTGAAAAAACTCTGTCTCAACAAAGTCCTGGAATGGCATCCTGGGATTGGTGAGTCCTTCTGCTGCATAGGTCTGGAAGACCTTAGTGGAGCAGTAGAAGTACAGTATCTCACCGCTCCAGTCTGATAAAAAAAAAAGTGGATGGTGGAGCCATCTCTGAGGAACCGGGACTTTGGCTGACCACAGGCGAGGCAGTTGTGTGTCCTCTTGTCTTGGGGAGCCGCTGTTGTTGTTGCTGCTGCTGCTGCTTCTCCAGCATCTCACTGAATGAATGAATGAAAACTTTATTTAACAGATTGCAGAATGGGTACAATACAGTACGGCTCAATACACACAATTGTTAAGGGGATGCAGACCAGAGAAAGACGTTTGTCTTGTTTACATCAGGGTCCCCTATTTTCAATTCATAGTGACATTTATGACACACACAACATACATGACATCATGACATTTATGACATAGGGACATACATGACATACAGGTATATAGTACTGTTACATTTGTGACATATACGATATGCAAATATACAGTACTGTTACCCATAGATCCTAACTATTATAATAGTTCAATGGTTGTGATGGCAAAGTTTGCGTCAGGTTCCTTACTGTATATGTGCATATCGTATGTCACGTAACAGTACTATTGTTTCTGGCTTAAAGGCCAACCTTCATGTTGTATTTTTGTTCAATAAACAATGTGGACTAAACCTTCAACAATACACAGAAGGTTAACCCTTTCACTGCCACACGACAGCCGGTTAACCCTGTAAACCTTCTAGTCCCAAAACATTCTGTGACTAATTCAGTGCAGATTGTAATGTATTGTCATCATGCAGCACAAGTACAGTACAACTAAAAGAGGTTTGGCATCCAACCAGAGTGACTATGTAGCAGTAACGTGAAATAGTAATATACACTGTACAGGTGGTTAAACTGGGTATAACATATATAAATTAGTACTATGAGTACTACATGTATGTACAGAGTTGTAGTATTAATATGTACAGTGATACAGGTATAAAGACACTATGGTATAAGTCATACTGGCCAGCAGTGTAACTAGTAAGAGTAGGTAAGAGATATGTACAGATTTAGATATAGTATTAATATGTACAGTGATACAGGTATAAAGACACTATGGTAGTAAGTCATACTGGCCAGCAGTGTAACTAGTAAGAGTAGGTAAGAGATATGTACAGATATAGATATAGTATTAATATGTACAGTGATACAGGTATAAAGACACTATGGTAGTAAGTCATACTGGCCAGCAGTGTAACTAGTAAGAGTAGGTAAGAGATATGTACAGATATAGATATAGTATTAATATGTACAGTGATACAGGTATAAAGACACTATGGTAGTAAGTCATTCTGACCAGCAGTGTAACTAGTAAGAGTAGGTAAGAGATATACAGATTTAGATATAGTATTAATATGTACAGTGATACAGGTATAAAGACACTATGGTAGTAAGTCATTCTGACCAGCAGTGTAACTAGTAAGAGTAGGTAAGAGATATGTACAGATATATATATAATTATATACCAATGATGTAAACTACCCATAATTGATCAGTAGGGTTTAACCTGGAGGTTGGGCTTTAAACATCTAGCCCAGGGACTACAACTGAAAACTAGCAACCCTGCTAATGTTGGCATATTTACAGTTTTTAATTTGTATTCATTTATAAATGTATAACTGTTGATTGATATGCACTGTCCCTGATCAAATAAACGGAGTAAAAAATAAAAGCATAGCAGATAGATAGTGAGATAGATAGATAGGACACAATGTATTATCGTTAAGATCTGCTGTGCAGAAACAAAACACGACTCAGTCAGCTTCACCGAGTACATCCAACTGTTGAAACTGCCAACACAAACGCTAAAAAACAGTTTAACCTATTGGTAAACAAACGTATTGTTGAAAATATACAATATGACTGCTGTTGTGACATTGTTGGGATCTTATACTGTAGTTTACATTTGAGAAAAAACAAACTCAGTCACTCGGTACAAACCCAATAACCTATTGGTAAACAAACGTATTGTTGAAAATATACAATATGACTGCTGTTGTGACAGTGTTTAGGAATCGGATCTTATTTAGTAGTTTAAACTCACCTTCAAACTTTAACAGGTTGAATGAAAAACGCTACTTTCTCCAGCTCTGCCAAACGGATCTCTTCTTCTGTTCTTTTTCTCCTAAATGTGGATACAGCAGCGCAGCATCCACAAACTCGCAACAGCGCCACATATGGCCAAAATAATACATGGTTTTGTAAACAGGGAGTGGATGGTCGTTAAGGGAATGGAGCGTTGTTAAGAGCGAGTGAATGGACGTTAAGGCCAACTACTCCAGGGTGCCGCGCGGGGGCCAGCCGTGTATAGGTGTAACAGACTGACAGCCAATGAAATGGGGTGCATTTGTCACGCTGTCCAAGGAGCTGAACTGCTCTCGTGCAGCCGTGTTCGAATCCCGGTCGGGGCAAAAGCCTGTCATACATTATCAAAGATAAACAGCTATGTTGAATCAATAAACATGAATATCACTAAATAAACATGAATATTGCACAGATTTAGATTATAATAGTAAAGCTATTATAATAGTTCAATGGTTGTGATGGCAAAGTTCGTGTCAGGTTCCTTACTGTATATTTGCATATCGTATGTCACAAATGTAACAGTACTATATACCTGTATGTCATGTATGTCCTTGTCATAAATGTCATGTATGTCATAAATGTCACTATGAATTGAAAATGGGGGACCCTGATGTAAACAAGACAAATGTCTTTCTCTGCTCTGCATCCCCTTAAACATTTTGTGTATTGAGCCGTACTGTATTGTACCCATTCTGCAATCTGTTAAATAAAGTTTTCATTCATTAATTCTGTCCCCGTCTCTCCTTGTTGCACATATTTAGATTATCATTAGATTGTAGCGGCAGAGGTTTTTGTCAACTTAAATCATGTTTCTTAATTTATGCACAGGAGGACTGTGTGTGGATGACCACAGGCCTGTGGTCCCCAACACCTCTGGGGTCAAACACCATCTCCTCAGTCTTCTTAACATTTAAAACCAGACAGTTATTGTCGCACCAGTTTACAAACCACTGGATTTCCAAATAATAGTCAGCTAGGTCACTGTCATTCTTAATTAGAGCTAAAATGGCAGCGTCATCAGGAAATGTTCATATCATATCTGGTGAATTACCTAGCTCATGGAAGTCGGCCATGGTTCTCCCCTTGTTAAAGGGCGGAGACCCCTCTGACCTAAATAATTATCGCCCTATTTCCAGATTGTCTGTAATGGCCAAAGTCTTTGAATCGCTTGTAAACAAACTGAAAGAGTTTCTAGCTGACCATAATATTCTTAACAAGTCTCAGTCAGGCTTCAGATCCATAGTACTTCAGCGACTATGCTAGTCTCAAATGACATAATTGAAGCACTAGACAAGAAAAAACACTGTGCAGCATTGTTTGTTGATCTGTCTAAAGCGTTTGACTCTGTGGATCACGCATTACTGCAGAGGCTTGGCTGCATATAGGTCTTGGTAAAACGGCTTTGAGCTGGTTTAAAAACTATCTATCTGAAAGAACTGTGTCTCAGTAATAATAATAATAATAACTTTATTTGTATAGCACCTTTCATACAGGGGATTGCAGTTCAAAGTGCTTTACATCAGTAAGAAATAAAACATAAAATCAGTGTAAAACAAGCAGCAAGAGCAAAGCATAAAGTGGGATAAAATAATGCAGATATATTAATCAATTCATATCAGAACCTCACGTTCCAATATGCTTCTGTAATCTGTTACAAAACATGATAAGGTTATAGTATGCACCCAGCAGATAGTGGGGCGTAAAGATAAAAGTAGAAATAAGTCAAATGAGCAGACATATAAAATCACAGTTTTTCACATTAGGATCTAACATCCTTTAGGGCCACCTTGTTTATGGTTTGATTCAGTTTTAGTAGAATGTAAAATACATGAATGATGAAATGAGCACATAAAGTGCAGACATACTATAAAATCCTCTGATATATAAAATAAAGGAGAATAAAGACATCCCTCCAGGCCTCCAACTCCCTCTGAAAAAACTCTGTCTCAACAAAGTCCTGGAATGGCATCCTGGGATTGGTGAGTCCTTCTGCTGCATAGGTCTGGAAGACCTTAGTGGAGCAGTAGAAGTACAGTATCTCACCGCTCCAGTCTGATAAAAAAAAAAGTGGATGGTGGAGCCATCTCTGAGGAACCGGGACTTTGGCTGACCACAGGCGAGGCAGTTGTGTGTCCTCTTGGGGAGCCGCTGTTGTTGTTGCTGCTGCTTCTCCAGCATCTCACTGAATGAATAAATGAAAACTTTATTTAACAGATTGCAGAATGGGTACAATACAGTACGGCTCAATACACACAATTGTTAAGGGGATGCAGACCAGAGAAATACGTTTGTCTTGTTTACATCAGGGTCCCCTATTTTCAATTCATAGTGACATTTATGACACACACAACATACATGACATCATGACATTTATGACATAGGGACATACATGACATACAGGTATATAGTACTGTTACATTTGTGACATATACGATATGCAAATATACAGTACTGTTACCCATAGATCCTAACTATTATAATAGTTCAATGGTTGTGATGGCAAAGTTTGCGTCAGGTTCCTTACTGTATATTTGCATATCGTATGTCACAAATGTAACAGTACTATTGTTTCTGGCTTAAAGGCCAACCTTCATGTTGTATTTTTGTTCAATAAACAATGTGGACTAAACCTTCAACAATACACAGAAGGTTAACCCTTTCACTGCCACACGACAGCCGGTTAACCCTGTAAACCTTCTAGTCCCAAAACATTCTGTGACTAATTCAGTGCAGATTGTAATGTATTGTCATCATGCAGCACAAGTACAGTACAACTAAAAGAGGTTTGGCATCCAACCAGAGTGACTATGTAGCAGTAACGTGAAATGTATTATCGTTATTATAGATCTGCTGTGCAGAAACAAAACACGACTCAGTCAGCTTCACGGAGTACATCCAACTGTTGAAACTGCCAACACAAACAAAAACAGTTTAACCTATTGGTAAACAAACGTATTGTTGAAAATATACAATATGACTGCTGTTGTGACATTGTTGGGATCTTATACTGTAGTTTACATTTGAAAAAAAAACGAACTCAGTCACTCGGTAAATCAATTCAATTGGAGTCTCTTTAAACAGCGGCAACACAAACCCAATAACCTATTGGTAAACAAACGTATTGTTGAAAATATACAATATGACTGCTGTTGTGACAGTGTTTAGGAATCGGATCTTATTTAGTAGTTTAAACTCACCTTCAAACGTTAACAGGTTTAAAAAAAACGCGACTTTCTCCAGCTCTGCTAAACGGATATCTTCTTCTGTTCTTCTTCTCCTAAATGTGGATACAGCGGCGCAGCATCCACAAACTCGCAACAGCGCCACTAATGGCCAAAATAATACATGGTTTTGTAAACAGGGAGTGGATGGTGGTTAAGGGAATGGATCGATGTTAAGAGGCGAGTGGATGGACGTTAAGGCCAACTACTCCAGGGTCCCGCGCGCGGCAGTTGACCCGGGTTCGATTCCCGGCCAATGCATGCTTTTTCACTCAACTAAGGGAGCCGGATTCTGTACCTGACCAGAACTACCCTCTCCAGAGCTGCCTGCACACCATCAGCAGCAAAGTCTGTTTGCACATTGGACATGTGTTGTTAGTATGATGCACATATGGTCATGGCTTACCATACTAAGGAAAGAGAAGCCAAAGCTTATAAAGACCCGCAGTACAAGGGCTCGTCCGGGATTTGAACCCGGGACCTCTCGCACCCAAAGCGAGAATCATACCCCTAGACCAACGAGCCTGTTATGTAACATGCATTCCATCAAACTGTGGACAGCTGATTGCAGAAATGACGTATCCTTTGGAGAAGAAATTCCAAACTCACATTGAGAAAGCAGTCAGGATGGCCGAGTGGTCTAAGGCGCTGCGTTCAGGTCGCAGTCTCCACTGGAGGCATGGGTTCGAATCCCACTTCTGACATAGTTTGTTCTTAGGATGAACCGAAAAATACCATTATTGGTTAACTTGCTTCCTTTTCCGTGTATAGAGCCCTTGAAACAAGCATTGAATGGGCTCACAAGGAAAGCCCTTGAAAGTAGTCGTGGCCGAGTGGTTAAGGCGATGGACTAGAAATCCATTGGGGTCTCCCCGCGTAGGTTCGAATCCTACCGACTACGGTACATCATTGATGACTGTTGTTGTGTCTTACATTTTATATGATAAGCTCAGAGACCAATTAAGGTAATTAAAGGTGAAAGCCCCAAACAAGTCCTCGGATATGTAGGCTCCGAGGTACTTAAAGCTGTTCACTCTCTCAACCGGTGCCCCGTCGATGCTGAGGGGGCTGTAGTCCTTGACCCCCGACCTCCTGAAGTCCACAATCATCTCCTTTGTTTTGCTGACGTTCAGGGAGAGGCTGTTTTCCTGGCATCATCCCGCCAGGACCTTGACCTCTTCCAGGTAGGCCCTCTCGTCGTTTGCAGAGATCAGGCCCACCACCACTGTGTCGTCAGCAAATTTGATGATTGTGTTGCTACTCCGTTGAGCCACACAGTCGTGTGTGTACAGGGAGTAGAGGAGGGGACTCAGAACACAGCCCTGGGGGGCCCCTATGTTGAGGGTGATGGATGAGGAGGTGCAGTTGCCTGCTCTCACCACCTGGGGTCTGCCCGTCAGGAAGTCCAAGACCCACTGGCAGAGGTCATATTTCAAGCCCAGGTCCCTGAGTATGGAGGGGACTATGGTATTGAATGCCGAGCTGTAGTCGATGAATAGCATTCTCACATAGTTCCCCTGCCTCTTGTCCAGGTGTGATGCTGCTGTGTGCAGCACATGGGCTATGGCGTCCTCCGTGGACCTGTTGGGGCGGTATGCAAATTGCAGGGGGTCCATGTTGATGGGGAGGGAGGAGCAGATGTAGCCCTTTACTAGCTTCTCAAAGCACTTCATGGCTATGGAGGTGAGAGCTACAGGGCGGTAGTCGTTGAGGCAAGCAGGCTTGGATTTTTTGGGTACAGGGATAATAGTGGACTTCTTCAGGCAGGTGGGGATGACAGCCTGTTCTAAGGACAGGTTAAATATGTCAGTGAATACTGGGGCCAGTTGGTCGGCACAGACTTTTAGGACGCGGCCGGGGATGCCGTCCGGACCTGCTGCCTTCCTGATATTCACTTTTTTAAAGGTCCGCCTCACCTCATGCTCTGTTACCCTGAACACTGCGTCTCCATCAGCAGAAGACCCCCCCCCCCCCATTGCCGTGGCTTGTGAGCTGGTGTTGTTATTACCAGCATCAAACCTCGCATAGAAGGTATTGAGGTCATTTGCTAAGGAGATGTCACTGTTCAGTTTGAGGGAGGCGCCTTTGTAGTCTGTCATCGTTTTGAGCCCCTGCCACATAGCTCTAGAGTCAGCTTGTTCAAACTGGAGTTCAATTTTATCCCTGTAGCGCCGTTTGGCCTCTGACACTGTCCTCCTTACGTTGTATCGCGCCACTTTGTGGTCATTCATGTTGCCTGCCACTAGGCCGTCGTTATATGCTTTGGTGCGCTCTCTCAGAGCTTCACGGACGGATTTGTCTACCCAGGGTTTTTGATTTGGGTAAACTCCCATTTTGGTAGTGGGGATTGTTTCTTCCACCAAAGTACAAACATAGTCCAGCACTGTCTCCGTGTAGACATTAATGTTATCTGTGTCGCGGAATACGTTCCAGTCTGTGCAGTCTGTGCCTCTGTCTATTGCCCCAATCCCCGCGAGATTAAATCCACGGGTGCCCCTCGGCGTGGGGAAGCTTTTCCTAAATCACTTCCCGCCTCGAAAACGAGGGGAAAAGGTCGGTTCGCGACCCCGACCGTTTCGCGTGATTTTGAAAACGCTGTATATAGTGAGCCTATTATAGGATCCACGCGAGATTTCTACCGTGGGTACATCTCTGGGTCCCGCAACTATTCCCAATTCATATGTGGACCCGAAAACGCTTAGAAAAAGAAACGCGACAAGGGTCAATAAAATCGCCGAAACGTAAACGCGTGCCACGGGCGCCGCGTGATTCCGTTCCGCGTGGAAATATTCGCGGACATAGGGAAGACCGTGGGACACCTTTTTGCAACCGGATATGTGTCTCGAATTTGCTCCCACGCGGCGCGCAAAATCCAGCAAAAAAAAAACGGACATGGCCAAACGAAAAAAAGTCGCTCCTGGGGGGGCCTCTCTCCCAAGGCCCTCGAAAAACGGCCTTCCTCCGGTATGTCGTGCGGAAGGGGGGTACTGACAGACAGGTTCCATCCCTATAGTATGGACAGAGGTCTCCGGGTGGCTCCGGAGGCCTGGAGAGAGGCTGAAAACCCGCGTTTCGTGCCCGACCGACGGGAGCCTCATCTCGGATCGGATTTTTCCGACGAAGACCCCCAAATCATGGACGCCCCGAAAAATTTTAAAAACTCAGAAACGTTTTTTAATACGTTTTTTTTTATATATTTTTTTTATATAAAAAACTTTTTTTTGACAAAAAAAAGTCAAAAACGTTGTATTTCGGTCCCATTTAGGGGAAAGTGGTCCAGGGTGGTCGGATCGACCCGTGGACAAAACCGACCACCCCGGCCCGTCGGCGCGGAGCCCCGGGCCCCAGTGAACGCATCGGACACCCACACAGACCGAATGGAAAACGTGACCTGCCTTGGCAGGGCCCCCGCCGGCCGGCCTAACAGCCGGTGTTCTGGCGGACGGTTCCTACCGCCTGCAGGTTCGCTTCTATGGTCGGGGATACATACGGGTGGCGCGCGCCATCCGTCTTCCCCAGCCAGCCCTCGTACAACGAGACTAAGTCGGCCCGTCTGACCTGGTAGTCCGATAACCTCGGTCGCGGCGGTCTACCCGGGTTGCTTGGTAGGTTTCAACGCAACTCCTGGTTCCGCCCGGCCTCAGGTAAACACATTTTCGCGAATCCTCCCCCAAACTCCGTATTCTACCTCCAGTTCCCGTACAAATGGTCGCGTTGAGCGCTGTGGCCCTAGCCGAAGGCAGTGAAGCCTCTTGATCACATGTGTGGACAGTGCGACTTTCAGCAGGG